>NC_092336.1:332879166-334122500 GCF_046630445.1 Rutidosis leptorrhynchoides | reverse complement strand
CGTTAGACACAAGTACCAACTGTTAAACTATGCTATACCTGGCTATGTCCTGCAAAGTCCCTACAGTGATATTTTTAATTGCTCGTTGAATACATTCTTTATTATTGGGGGTAGGCCTATCGGGAGTAACGTCCCTGATACATTTGACTAAGTCTTTGTATTGCTTAATAATGAAATTAAACCGACAAGGACAGAACAACTTTTCATTGGGGCAAACTTTAAACGTTTAGTCTAAATATCACGAACTGGCATAACTTTTTGATCTGCGAGATCTACTTATATCAATAAAAATCTTGTGGTCTATATCTATTACTGAAATCATTGTTTATGACAAACCTATGAACTCACTCAACCTCGTGTTGACACTTTAAATCATGTTTATTCTCAGGTCCTACATAATGTTTCCGCTATGTATTTGCTAATTGAAAGCAACATTTCAACGAGTAATTCATGGATAATTTGAAAGACTTGCATTTCCTAATTTGATGATGATTGCTTGCTATGCTTAGACTCTTCATTACATATCATATCAATTAAAGACATTTAATGTGTTGTTCATTAAATACAATGTAATCTATTTATCTTTCGATGCAAAACTCAATAAAATGTCTCATATAGAGTCATTCTCGTTTATACAACTATAATTTGATATAATTAGTCACAAATACCCCAGACCTTATTTGGGGGTGTGACAGAAATTGGTATCAGAGCAGTATTGTTGTAGCGAATCAGGATTGCATTTTATGTGTGCCTTATACAATTAGGTACCTTAGCAATGTAGGACTACAACTTTCCTTGACCATAGTGCCTTTAATTGTTGCTTTTAATTGTTAAATGCTACACTATGTCTTAGAAACTATGCTTATTAAATTCTTTAATTTTCCTTAGAATGTCAAGCCAATCTAAGAACTCTGCTCACTTTCCTAAGTACTATGCAATTATGCCACCACATTTAAATGCGACACCAAGATTTCTGAAATTCTTGACATTCCTTTGTCATCTATCATGGTTTTGTGTATTACATATGTATAACATGAAATGTTAACCATGATTCTTGAAATCTCTACTATTCATATTCATTACTTTCAAAATCTTTGCTTTCTCGTTATTTTTGATCATTGAACTTTCTTGACGGATGGCATCTACGAAACTCTAGAATGGAAGGGTTTGTATTACCGATTTAAAGGATCCTATAGCTCAATCCCCTAGACCTGAATAGGCCATTACTAATTGAAAGTCTTTAATCAAAAGATTATCTGATTACATACTTATCATTTTTTTCTCGACACGTCATACTGCAATTATTGCATAAATGGAGTATAGACAAATCATATCTTATCATATCAATCCCAATAGACTTTGTCTGACACTTTTCCTAAATTTCCTCCGTAAACTACGGAAATCTTTTTACTATATGTACGTATTCAAGGAGACAAATACATCATTCAGTATTCAACTCTCATCTCATATCGAACCCCTTACCCGATCACATAATATGGATTTTTCACTTGATTCCTCAAACTCCTCGAGCTCCAATGGCAGCGTAACCAGAATGAACCAACCAATTAGCCATCATCTATTTTGGATGAATTGAGGATAGGTTCGTAGTCTACTTAATCAATAGAGAAGTGAAGAAGGTGATCCTTTTCACCCACCACATTGCCCTATTGGTGAAGAACCTGAAGCACTTACTGGCGAACCAATCCGAAATACCATTTTCACCCTCATTTCCAGAACAGCTCGCCACGAGTATATAATATCTAGAATTCTAGATCTTATTCATCCTCTTGTCCGAACCGCCAATCATCCCGGAATAATAGAAGAAGTCAACGAGCTTCGCGCTCGAGTAGTGGCTCTGGAGAATATGGTGTAAAATCTGAGAGCATCAACAGCATCAGCAGCATAACCAGCACCAACATCACCAACACCATAAGCACTGTAAGTACCAGCACCACCAACAACAACATCCGCATCCCACGCCTCAACATCGCACTCGGTACCTCAGATATCAACATCATACTCCCCATAGATACCAAGGAATATTAGTAATAATGAGTTAAGATGTATTAACTCATTCTTCCTGAAGAATTATATATGTATACTTTATATATATATATATATATATATATATATATATATATATATATATATATATATATATATATATATATATATATATATATATATATATATATATGGTTTGAAACAATAATAAATCTTTTCGTACTAAGCTATTACTTGTGAATCTTAACTAGTATGTACTACTTGATTAATTCATATCACTAATATGCTATGATGTACATCCTTTGTTAATGACTTAACAATCGTTAATCACTGCTTCAACACAATAAACTCCATTTCATAATAAACCAAGTTCATTATTTAAATACATGTTGATTGTATACTTTCATTTTCAATGTACTCGAAGCTTTCTAGAAAACATTATTCATGTCTTGTGATTTTCACAAGGATTTCACGAGCACCAACATCATATACCAAGGTATATCAATAACAATGAACAATGAAGCATTGATTCATAACTTCATTAGCGAAATATTTCGCAACAATTATGAAATCTCTAAGGTTTTGGAGATTATTTACTCTCGTTTCAACCGCAAATCAAATGAGTTTAATATTATATTAACTCATTAAATCCATGATTACATCTGAAGAATATATATATGAATATATATCTTCATAAAGATTGTAATTAAAAACTCTTTTGTACAAACTGTTAATTGTGAAAATATTTTAACGGATAGGTAATACCCGAGAAATATTTATATTTCACATTAATATGTTACATTGTACATTCTTCAATTCTGATTCAATAATTAGTAACTATTCTACTTACATCCACAGATATATGTATATGTTCACCTGTAAAGACCCGTCCTTATCCACCTGGACGAAGTCATAAACATTTGGTCCCATTGCGATGATCGACTCCAAGTAATGTCCTTAAATTAAGCAATTGCACAGCGGAAGACTTAATTCGTACCTGAGAATAAACATGCTTTAAAGTGTCAACCAAAAGGTTGGTGAGTTCATAGGTTTATCATAACAATCATTTCTATGCCTTAATAGACCACAAGATTTCTTATACACAAACGATTTAATAAAAATATTCTAAGTGGTTGAGCACTTGGTAACCATACTTAACATTTAATCAACGTCGCATATTCCCTTTATTATGAAATCTCACTACACCGTACCAAGTGTAGTCACCAAAACGAAGTACTGTGCAACCATTGAATACTGGTCGTCCAGTCCGGTTGGGGTTGTCAGGCCCGATAGATATATCAACAGGATTCGCGTTTACACTACCCCATGTAAATAGTAGTTACCAAGCTCAGGGAAATATGCCAGTGGTACAATTCAACGTAGAATATATTTTTAAGTACTTGTGTCTATTTTGTAAACATTTATAAAAGCAGCGCATGTATTCTCAGCACAAAAATATATATTGCAAAAGCAATTAAAAAGAGAGCAAATGAAACTCACCATACTGTATTTTGTAGTAAAAATACATATGACGTCATTGAACAAATATAGGGTTGGTCTCGGATTCATGAACCTATATCATTTATATGTATATATATTAACTCATATAATAACACTTAAACAAGCTCGTATATTAATATTTGGTAATAAATAACTTAGTTACATCTAATTAGGTATTTTTAAATAGATACTTAATTTGTATATTAGATTCATATTAAAATGTTTTAAAAAAATATATATAATGTATTAAAGTTTATATATATGATTATATTAAAATATTTTTATATATTATATGTAACTTAAAAAATAATAAAATTTTAGTTTTAAAAATATTAGTATGTAATATGATATATGTAATAAATATAGTTTTATAAAAACATTATTTATTTGCTAATATAATAATTATAATAATACCAAAATAATGATAATTGTAATAAAAATAAAAATAATGGTAATTCTAATAATAATGATAAATTTAATAAAAATAATAGTTTGAATAATAATATTAAATTTAATAATAAATGATAATTAATAATAATAATTTTTAATAAAAATGTTACTTTTAATAAAAATGATAATTCATAATTTTAATTATAATGATAATAATGACAATGATAAAAATAACTATAATAACACTACCTTTAACTTTAAATGATCAAATAAGCTTCCTAAAAAGAATTGTCACTGCCAGATTTGAACCCGTGACCTCTTGATTAAACACACACCCTACTAACCACTGCTCCGCTATGTCTTTTCTGTTTTAATTAACGGATTATATCCTTATAATCTATATGTCCGTCTTCTTCCTTATACCCATAGATTTGGTTTCCTGTTTCTAGTCCGTTAACCAAACAAGGCTTGGCCCATCCAAATCTAATTAGAAATCCACCCTACTAGTCCAATAACACCAAAAATCACGGCCCAATTAAGGTTAATAATCGACTGTAAAAATATAACGATATAAACCTTAATCCTTTATTAAATTTAAAAGTGGGGTTATTTGATTCATGGATTGTCGGCCACAAGACAAAGAGGATAAAACGTGTGGGGTTTTAGGGTTCTACAGAAGGAGGACTAGAATAGTTCGATCTTCATCATCATCGTTCTCATTTTTCATGTTTACTATTCATCTTCTTTTCCACGATTCCATCATCATCTTCACCATTAATTTTACATCTTAACAGCTCATCATCGTACTTATAACAGGAAGAACGTGTAATAATATCCTTTGGTGTTCGAATAGAAAAATAGAAAATTATAAACGATGTAGCTATCTTCCATGGTTTTTGTGGAGTTATTCGGACAGAGAAAGAATATATGAGTTTCGATGGGTGTGGTTTGAAACAGAAAGACAGGATTAATAGATGCAGTAGGGTGTGTGTGGGTTGGTTCGTGATAGAGACAGGAATAGCAGCGGTGCAGGTTTTTGATCAAAACAGAAGTAGAACAAGACAGCAACGTAGCAGTAATCATGTGGTGGTTGTGATGGCGGACGAGGTTAGAGAGAGAAGAGAGAGATTGAGAGGTTTCACTGTTATGATGGTTGTCAATGGTGGTGTTTCATGGTGGTTCAAGATGATTGTTGAAGGTGAAGAAGGCTTGAGGTGGTGGCTGTTTGGGTCTCATGGTGGTTCACGGTTTGAATTGGGTTGTCGAGCAAGAAGAAAATAGAAACGTTTATTGTTTAAGGTGAGGTTGATCGAATCAACAGAAGATAGAATAAAGGGAGGTCTAGTGTTTGGCTTGAATTGCATAGTGGTTGTCGATTTTAGATATGGTGATCGAAGGTAACAACATCACACAACTAGCCATTAATGTATAACAATAGTAGTTTAGTGACAGAAGGTTGCCAGTGGTGATGAAAAGGTGGTTGTTTAATTATGGTTCTCGGTTGATGAAAGTGGCGGATAGAATGGTGAAGAAGAAGAAGTGTTTTGGTGTTTTAATCTAGAGCTTGACATAAAATTTTAGAAGTAAATGTTATCAAGTGGGTATATGTATATATAATATGAGATGGTGTTTAATTGAGAATCTAAAAAAAACACACAACGAATATATACATGTGTTAGGTGGAGTTGTTGTGTTTTAGTGGATGGTTTGAGTTGAGAAAAATGGTAATCTTAACATATACTTCGTGAGTTATAATATAGTGAGAAAAAGTTTGGCTGTTAAAATGCTATTGTAAAAGCATCATTTCAGATATAATACACCACCTAAGTAGCTTCATGTAAAACATCATATTTTGTTTCTACCCTTTTAAAAAAAAAAAAAAAAAAATTCAAGTTATAAATATGACCCGTTTAATCAATGACAGATTGTCATCTAGTTACACATTGTCAAACATTATATACTATGTCGTTCACCTTTAGGGAAAAGCAAAACTAAACAGTAAGTTTAATCAATCATTTAGTGATAAATAAATATAATAATATTAATATTAATATATTATTACATCTCAACAAATATAACGTGTGAAAGAAACAATTAGCAGCATCTTAATTATTGAGTTATTCTACCGACAGTTTAATAGGATAACATATCGTGTCCATTGCTAAACAGTTAGCGTATAAAAGGGTTCCTAAAAATCTCAAATTTTTAGATTAATTATATTTAATTATTTCACTCATTACCTGTTTGAAACCTGATCAAAAAGGTTCGTCTATAATTTATTTTTAATTCCAAGTAATATGTACGGAGTACTAAAACCCAATTCTTCAAAGTAAAAATATTTTTAATGATCCCAAATTTCATATATCTAAATTATGGATCATCGTTTATCTTTTTAAAATCATATAAGTTGTAATTAAGTTTATCTAAATAATAATCGAATGATTAACGAGGGTTACAATCATTTAATAATTATATTTAATATACTCTACACATATATTTATATTTATTTTTATATGTATACACATTTATTTACAAATAGTAGTTCGTGAATCGTCGAGAACAGTCGAAGGTCAATTGAATATATGAAACGGTTCAAACTTTTTGAGACTCAACCTAACAGACTTCTCTTATCGTGTCAAGAATATTAAATCATATCGAGAGTTTCGTTTAAAATTAGTCGGAATTTTTCGGGTCGTGATAGTACCCACCCGTTAAAGAAATTTCGTCCCCGAAATTTGAGTGAGGTCGTCATGGCTAACAATAAAAATTGTTTTTATGACGAATATGAGTTGATAAATAGTGTTTTATCATTATTGATTAATATAGATAAAACAATTCGATCATGTGAAGCGTACGAGTGAAGTTATCATAAAAGAGTGAAAAGTTTCGTCTTAACTTTTGACGTAGTCATGGTGGATTTCCGGAATTCTAGGAATTTAAAGAAAATCTTCTAATCAGAAAGAAATGTAATAGCACGATTTATTAGCAGATTGTTGAAATTACAGAAGAACAAAATTATCAAGGGAATATTTACGTGATATACTTAGAGTTTAAGTAGAATGATAGAGTCGTGTAACATGGTTCATGATGAGGGTATGATCTGTGAATCATCATCACGTTCCATTAGAAATTTAGCATGACTTACTGTAATATAACCACGTTGGCCCGGCGTCATTATATTATACTAACTCATGCTTTAATTTCCAACATTTCTCTAGGAAATCATTCATAATTTAACTTGAATTTTAAAGAATATAGAAACTAAAACAGTTTCTTTTATGAGGTAACATAGATAGCATGAGAAGATAGATAATTTCGGACGAAGATATTTATGAAGATATCTTCAGAAATATTGAAGATATTTATGACGATATTTTGAAATTTCTAGATCGAAGGATGATGAAGAAAATTTTTCCTCAAAGATTTAGAATAAGTAAGGAGTAAGGTATTCGCTAAAGATTTCATTAGAAACAGTATCATCTGGATTCTTTAAGTACATGTTTACTCCTTGTGATTTGTCCACAGTCTCCTTCATGGTTTGTTCAATTCGTTTTCCAGTACCAATTTCCTATTGAGTGTTTCCAATACTCTATTCAATATCATCAAACTTTTGGCCATTAAGACCATCTACAACTTTTGCTACTTCATCAGCATTTTCAGAACTCAGAGATCTGATTCATAAGCTAGAGGGCTTTTCAGAAATTTAGAGATTCCGAATTGAAATTCATCGGTCCAAAAGATACACGTTATATATAGATATATAACTGTTGACGTAAGAACGTTGCGAAATTCGAGAATTAATGATTAATGCTTCCCGGTATTTAGTATGGCAACTATCGCTACAAGATGTCGATGAGCACATGATAAGACTTCAATAGATAACTATAGTGATTTGTCTGAGAGATTTAAGTCAAGGAGCAACGAGGTTGCTGCTACGTCTGCTGGCAATATGATGGAATATAAAAGGTTCTCCGGTAATGATGATGAAGGGCAACTTATATATCAAAGTTATAATATGATTTGTTCGAATGAAAAGTCGAAGTTGATTTGCTGGAGCTGTGACAAAATTGGCTACTTTGGAAAGGGATTGCAAAGTTATTTTTGGTAATAACAATGCTAAAGAAGCTAGCACAAATACGTGTTAATCGTTTACTCAGGTTCTAACAGTTTTTCAGGTGCATAACTATATGTATCAATCTTTTCTTCCGTAGATGAATTGCAGGTGGTTCATCCTCTCGATCGAGGTGTTTTCAAGAATCATGAAAGATTTGAACATGGATTGGAATCGTCAAGATTCAAATGAGGTTTAAGATGAAATCAAGTGGCAAACTTGAAGAATTGTTTAGTTTCATATGTTATAATCAATATTTTAATTCATTTTTAATTGTTCAAAGTTAGTAGTCCAATAGTCCAATAGTCCAATAGTCCAATAGTTCATATATAGTTTAATATATAATATTCGAATTAATTAATACGTATCGTGACCCGTGTACCGGTCTCAGTATTGTTCACAACTCAAACTATATATATATTTTGAAATCAACCTCAACCCTGTATAGCTAACTCCGTCATTTGCATATAGAGTGTCTATGGTTGTTCCAAGATAGATATATAGATGGGTCAATATGATATGTCGAAACCTTGTATACGTGTCCCGTTATTTAAAGTGCGTAAAATAAATAAATATTTATCATGACCCGTGTACAACTTATTGTCTCAGAATTAATCCGACGTATTGTGTACATGTGTCCCGATTTAAAGTACGTAAAAATAAATAACAGAAATTAAATGACGATAAATAAAATTGCGATAATTAAATTGCGATAAATAAAATGTAACCAGTTAGCTAGGAACAGTTAGCGTGGATTCTTAACAAAATTTCAATTAGTTAATTCGTTTGTTTCTAACAAATTTTATTTTGTCCGATGTTTTCTTCATTATGCCACTTGTTGGATTCTGATAGGTCAAAATCCAAATATGAAATTTGAATGGAAATGGTTATTTTGCGGTGAACGGATCTGTATATCGATGAATGCAAGTAGGATAGTAAATGACTGTTGAATCAGATTCAAAGAATGTACAGTGTAACTTATTAAGGTGAAATCTAAATATTCCTCGGGTATTACCTACCCATTAAAATATTTTCACCATTAACAGTTTGTACAAAAGAATTTTTAATTACAATCTTTATGAAAATATACTTACATATATATTTTCTTCAGATGTAATTATGGATTTAATGAGTCAATATGATATTAGACTCATTTAATTTACCGTTAGAATAAGAATATATAATCTGTAAAACATTAGAGATTATATAATCGTCATGTAGAACAAAGGTAATTGATATAGAACGATATGTAGAACAAAGATAGTCGGTGTAAAACGATACGTAAAACGAAAATTATGCTCGAGGTACAGAATGAGATGTTGAGGCTTGTGTTGTTGATGGTACAACTATTGATACTGGTGGTATTGTTGGTGCTGGTGATGCTGCTGAAGCTGGTAAGTTTTGCACCATATTCTCCAAAGCTACTACTCGAGCACGAAGTTCGTTGACTTCTTCTACTAACCCTGGCTGGTTATTAGTGTGAGGTGGAGGTTGGATATCTTCTCTAGTTCCGTTAATGGTAGCCTCAAGATGAAGGATTCTCGCAAAGAGGGTATAAACAGTGTTGCGAACAGGTTCGCCGGTGAGCGGGTCGAGTACTCCGACATTAGGCGGTAGATTCGGCTCATGATATGGAGTACCTTCTTCCCTTCTCCATAGGGTGAGTATGTCACGAACCCACCCCCATTTTCTCCAATAATCACGGTAGTTGATTGGGTGGTGCGCTCCAGTCACGCTATCTTCGGAGCTGGAGGAACTTGGTCTATTCGGAGAGGCCATCTTACGTGATCACAGAAAGTTATAAAATGATTCTTGATATGGATTGAGGGCTGAATATTGGATGATATCCTAATTACATACACTATCTGTATATAGTACATAAGATCTCGTAGATTACGGAGGAAATTAAGGAAACGTATCAGACAAGATTTAATGTAATGGATATGAATTTGTCTGTACACCGTCTATGCAATAATTGCAATAAGACGCGTCGAGACTGAAAATGACAAGTAGATATTTTTCAACAAATGGTGTAAGTAAACACTTTTAACATGTAGACCAGGTTCAAGTCTAGACTCATTAACATAACCTAACAACTACTAGGTCGAAGTCCAGACTCATTAATGTATACTAACAACTACTCGTTAGACACACTAATGCAAGACTTGGTTCGCTACGACCAACGCTCTGATACCACCTGTAAAGACCCGTCCTTATCCACCTGGACGAAGTCATCAACATTTGGTCCCATTGCGATGATCGACTCCAAGTAATGTCCTTAAATTAAGCAATTGCACAGCGGAAGACTTAATTCGTACCTGAGAATAAACATGCTTTAAAGTGTCAACCAAAAGGTTGGTGAGTTCATATGTTTATCATAACAATCATTTCTATGCCTTAATAGACCACAAGATTTCTTATACACAAACGATTTAATAAAAATATTCTAAGTGGTTGAGCACTTGGTAACCATACTTAACATTTAATCAACGTCGCATATTCCCTTTATTATGAAATCTCACTACACCTTACCAAGTGTAGTCACCAAAACGAAGTACTGTGCAACCGTTGAATACTGGTCATCCAGTCCGGTTGGGGTTGTCAGGCCCGATAGATATATCAACAGGATTCGCGTTTACACTACCCCATGTAAATAGTAGTTACCAAGCTCAGGGAAATATGCCAGTGGTACAACTCAACGTAGAATATATTTTTAAGTACTTGTGTCTATTTCGTAAACATTTATAAAAGCAGCGCATGTATTCTCAGCCCAAAAATATATATTGCAAAAGCAATTAAAAAGGGAGCAAATGAAACTCACCATACTGTATTTTGTAGTAAAAATACATATGACGTCATTGAACAAATATAGGGTTGGTCTCGGATTCATGAACCTATATCATTTATATGTATATATATTAACTCATATAATAACACTTAAACAAGCTCGTATATTAATATTTGGTAATAAATAACTTAGTTACATCTAATTAGGTATTTTTAAATAGATACTTAATTTGTATATTAGATTCATATTAAAGTGTTTTAAAAAAATATATATAATGTATTAAAGTTTATATATATGATTATATTAAAATATTTTTATATACTATATGTAACTTAAAAAAATAATAAAATTTTAGTTTTAAAAATATTAGTATGTAATATGATATATGTAATAAATATAGTTTTATAAAAACATTATTTATTTGCTAATATAATAATTATAATAATACCAAAATAATGATAATTGTAATAAAAATAAAAATAATGGTAATTCTAATAATAATGATAAATTTAATAAAAATAATAGTTTGAATAATAATATTAAATTTAACAATAAATGATAATTAATAATAATAATTTTTAATAAAAATGTTACTTTTAATAAAAATGATAATTCATAATTTTAATTATAATGATAATAATGACAATGATAAAAATAACTATAATAACACTACCTTTAACTTTAAATGATCAAATAAGCTTCCTAAAAAGAATTGTCACTGCCAGATTTGAACCCGTGACCTCTTCATTAAACACACACCCTACTAACCACTGCTCCGCTATGTCTTTTTCGTTTTAATTAACGGATTATATCCTTATAATCTATATGTCCGTCTTCTTCCTTATACCCATAGATTTGGTTTCCTGTTTCTAGTCCGTTAACCAAACAAGGCTTGGCCCATCCTAATCTAATTAGAAATCCACCCAACTAGTCCAATAACGCCAAAAATCACTGAAATGTCCCTTTCTTATTGATTAAAAACTTTCCATATTAATTGATTTCGTTGCGAGGTTTTGACCTCTATATGAGACGTTTTTCAAAGACTGCATTCATTTTAAAACAAACCATAACCTTTATTTCATCAATAAAGGTTTAAAAAAAACTTTACGTAGATTATCAAATAATGATAATCTAAAATATCCTGTTTACACACGACCATTACATAATGGTTTACAATACAAATATGTTACAACAAAATAAGTTTCTTGAATGCAGTTTTTACACAATATCATACAAACATGGACTCCAAATCTCGTCCTTATTTAAGTATGCGACAGCGGAAGCTCTTAATAATCACCTGAGAATAAACATGCTTAAAACGTCAACAAAAATGTTGGTGAGTTATAGGTTTAACATATATATATCAAATCATAATAATAGACCACAAGATTTCATATTTCAATACACATCCCATACATAGAGATAAAAGTCATTCATATGGTGAACACCTGGTAACCGACATTAACAAGATGCATATATAAGAATATCCCCATCATTCCGAGACACCCTTCGGATATGATATAAATTTCGAAGTACTAAAGCATCCGGTACTTTGGATGGGGCTTGTTGGGCCCGATAGATCTATTTTTAGGATTCGCGTCAATTAGGGTGTCTGTTCCCTAATTCTTAGATTACCAGACTTAATAAAAAGGGGCATATTCGATTTTGATAATTCATCCATAGAATGTAGTTTCACGTACTTGTGTCTATTTTGTAAATCATTTATAAAACCTGCATGTATTCTCATCCCAAAAATATTAGATTTTAAAAGTGGGACTATAACTCACCTTCACAGATTTTTACTTCGTCGGGAAGTAAGACTTGGCCACTGGTTGATTCACGAACCTATAACAATATATACATATATATCAAAGTATGTTCAAAATATATTTACAACACTTTTAATATATTTTGATGTTTTAAGTTTATTAAGTCAGTTGTCCTCGTTAGTAACCTACAACTAGTTGTCCACAATTAGATGTACAGAAATAAATCGATAAATATTATCTTGAATCAATCCACGACCCAGTGTATACGTATCTCAGTATTGATCACAACTCAAACTATATATATTTTGGAATCAACCTCAACCCTGTATAGCTAACTCCAACATTCACATATAGAGTGTCTATGGTTGTTCCGAAATATATATAGATGTGTCGACATGATAGGTTGAAACATTGTATACGTGTCTATGGTATCTCAAGATTACATAATATACAATACAAGTTGATTAAGTTATGGTTGAAATAGATTTGTTACCAATTTTCACGTAGCTAAAATGAGAAAAATTATCCAATCTTGTTTTACCCATAACATCTTCATTTTAAATCGGTTTTGAGTGAATCAAATTGCTATGGTTTCATATTGAACTCTATTTTATGAATCTAAATAGAAAAAGTATAGGTTTATAGTCGTAAAAATAAGTTACAAGTCGTTTTTGTAAAGGTAGTCATTTCAGTCGAAAGAACGACGTCTAGATGACCATTTTAGAAAACATACTTCCACTTTGAGTTTAACCATAATTTTTGGATATAGTTTCATGTTCATAATAAAAATCATTTTCTCAGAATAACAACTTTTAAATCAAAGTTTATCATAGTTTTTAATTAACTAACCCAAAACAGCCCGCGGTGTTACTACGACGGCGTAAATCCGGTTTTACGGTGTTTTTCGTGTTTCCAGGTTTTAAATCAATAAGTTAGCATATCATATAGATATATAACATGTGTTTAGTTGATTTTAAAAGTCAAGTTAGAAGGATTAACTTTTGTTTGCGAACAAGTTTAGAATTAACTAAACTATGTTCTAGTGATTACTAGTTTCAACCTTCGAATAAGATAGCTTTATATGTATGAATCGAATGATGTTATGAACATCATTACTACCTTAAGTTCCTTGGATAAACCTACTGGAAAAGAAAAAAATGGATCTAGCTTCAACGGATCCTTGGATGGCTCGAAGTTTTGAAGCAGAATCATGACACGAAAACAAGTTCAAGTAAGATCATCACTTGAAATAAGATTGTTATAGTTATAGAAATTGAACCAAAGTTTGAATATGATTATTACCTTGTATTAGAATGATAACCTACTGTAAGAAACAAAGATTTCTTGAGGTTGGATGATCACCTTACAAGATTGGAAGTGAGCTAGCAAACTTGAAAGTATTCTTGATTTTATGTAACTAGAACTTGTAAAATATATGAAGAACAATTAGAACTTGAAGATAGAACTTGAGAGAGATCAATTAGATGAAGAAAATTGAAGAATGAAAGTGTTTGTAGGTGTTTTTGGTCGTTGGTGTATGGATTAGATATAAAGGATATGTAATTTTGTTTTCATGTAAATAAGTCATGAATGATTACTCATATTTTTGTAATTTTATGAGATATTTCATGCTAGTTGCCAAATGATGGTTCCCACATGTGTTAGGTGACTCACATGGGCTGCTAAAAGCTGATCATTGGAGTGTATATACCAATAGTACATACATCTAAAAGTTGTGTATTGTACGAGTATGAATACGGGTGCATACGAGTAGAATTGTTGATGAAACTGAACGAGGATGTAATTGTAAGCATTTTTGTTAAGTAGAAGTATTTTGATAAGTGTCTTGAAGTCTTTCAAAAGTGTATGAATACATATTAAAACACTACATGTATATACATTTTAACTGAGTCGTTAAGTCATCGTTAGTCGTTACATGTAAATGTTGTTTTGAAACCTTTAGGTTAACGATCTTGTTGAATGTTGTTAACCCATTGTTTATTATAACAAATGAGATGTTAAATTATTATATTATCATGATATTATGATATATAACATATCTTAGTACGATGTATATACAGTTAAATGTTGTTACAACGATAATCGTTACATATATGTCTCGTTTCGAAATCATTAAGTTACTAGTCTTATTTTTACATATGTATTTCATTGTTAATACACTTAATAATATATTTAATTATCATTTAACATAATTAACCAAGTGTATCAATATCTTAATATGATTCATATGTACCTAGTAAGACGTTGTTACAACGAAAATCGTTATATATATCGTTTTCGAGTTTCTTAAATTAATAGTCTCATTTTTATGTATATAACTCATTGTTAAAATACCTAATGAGATACATACTTATAATAAAAACATGTTAACTATATATATAACCATATATATGTCATTGTATAGTTTTTACAAGTTTTAACGTTCGTGAATCACCGGTCAACTTGGGTGGTCAATTGTCTATATGAAACATATTTCAATTAATCAAGTCTTAACAAGTTTGATTGCTTAACATGTTGGAAACATTTAATCATGTAAATATCAATCTCAATTAATATATATAAACATGGAAAAGTTCGGGTCACTACAGTACCTACCCGTTAAATAAATTTCGTCCCGAAATTTTAAGCTGTTGAAGGTGTTGACGAATCTTCTGGAAATAGATGCGGGTATTTCTTCTTCATCTGATCTTCACGCTCCCAGGTGAACTCGGGTCCTCTACGAGCATTCCATCTAACCTTAACAATTGGTATCTTATTTTGCTTAAGTCTTTTAACCTCACGATCCATTATTTCGACGGGTTCTTCGATGAATTGAAGTTTTTCATTGATTTGGATTTCATCTAACGGAATAGTGAGATCTTCTTTAGCAAAACATTTCTTCAAATTCGAGACGTGGAAAGTGTTATGTACAGCCGCGAGTTGTTGAGGTAACTCAAGTCGGTAAGCTACTGGTCCGACACGATCAATAATCTTGAATGGTCCAATATACCTTGGATTTAATTTCCCTCGTTTACCAAATCGAACAACGCCTTTCCAAGGTGCAACTTTAAGCATGACCATCTCTCCAATTTCAAATTCTATATCTTTTCTTTTCATGTCAGCGTAGCTCTTTTGTCGACTTTGGGCGGTTTTCAACCGTTGTTGAATTTGGATGATCTTCTCGGTAGTTTCTTGTATAATCTCCGAACCCGTAATCTGTCTATCCCCCACTTCACTCCAACAAATCGGAGACCTGCACTTTCTACCATAAAGTGCTTCAAACGGCGCCATCTCAATGCTTGAATGGTAGCTGTTGTGGTAGGAAAATTCTGCTAACTGTAGATGTCGATCCCAACTGTTTCCGAAATCAATAACACATGCTCGTAGCATGTCTTCAAGCGTTTGTATCATCCTTTCGCTCAGCCCATCAGTTTGTGGATGATAGGCAGTACTCATGTCTAGACGAGTTCCTAATGCTTGCTGTAATGTCTGCCAGAATCTTGAAATAAATCTGCCATCCCTATCAGAGATAATAGAGATTGGTATTCCATGTTTGGAGACGACTTCCTTCAAATACAGTCATGCTAACTTCTCCATCTTGTCATCTTCTCTTATTGGCAGGAAGTGTGCTAATTTGGTGAGACGATCAACTATTACCCAAATAGTATCAAAACCACTTGCAGTCCTTGGCAATTTAGTGATGAAATCCATGGTAATGTTTTCCCATTTCCATTCCGGGATTTCGGGTTGTTGAAGTAGACCTGATGGTTTTTGATGCTCAGCTTTGACCTTAGAACACGTAAAACATTCTCCTACGTATTTAGCAACATCGGCTTTCATACCCGGCCACCAAAAATGTTTCTTGAGATCCTTGTACATCTTCCCCGTTCCAGGATGTATTGAGTATCTGGTTTTATGAGCTTCTCTAAGTACCATTTCTCTCATATCTCCAAATTTTGGTACCCAAATCCTTTCAGCCCTATACCGGGTTCCGTCTTCCTGAATATTAAGATGCTTCTCCGATCCTTTGGGTATTTCATCCTTTAAATTTCCCTCTTTTAAAACTCCTTGTTGCGCCTCCTTTATTTGAGTAGTAAGGTTATTATGAATCATTATATTCATAGATTTTACTCGAATGGGTTCTCTGTCCTTCCTGCTCAAGGCATCGGCTACCACATTTGCCTTCCCCGGGTGGTAACGAATCTCAAAGTCGTAATCATTCAACAATTCAATCCACCTACGCTGCCTCATATTCAGTTGTTTCTGATTAAATATGTGTTGAAGACTTTTGTGGTCGGTATATATAATACTTTTGACCCCATATAAGTAGTGCCTCCAAGTCTTTAATGCAAAAACAACCGCTCCTAATTCCAAATCACGCGTCGTATAATTTTGTTCGTGAATCTTCAATTGTCTAGACGCATAAGCAATCACCTTCGTTCGTTGCATTAATACACAACCGAGACCTTGCTTTGATGCATCACAATAAATCACAAAATCATCATTCCCTTCAGGCAATGACAATATAGGTACCGTAGTTAGCTTTTTCTTCAATAACTGAAACGCTTTCTCTTGTTCTTCATTCCATTCAAATTTCTTCCCTTTATGCGTTAATGCAGTCAAGGGTTTTGCTATTCTGGAAAAATCTTGGATGAACCTTCTGTAGTAACCAGCTAGTCCTAAAAACTGGCGTATGTGTTTCGGAGTTTTCGGGGTTTCCCACTTTTCAACAGTTTCTATCTTTGCCGGATCCACCTTAATACCTTCTTTGTTCACTATGTGACCGAGGAATTGAACTTCTTCCAACCAAAATGCACACTTTGAAAACTTAGCGTACAATTCTTCCTTCCTCAATACTTCTAACACCTTTCTCAAATGTTCACCGTGTTCTTGGTCATTCTTTGAGTAAATAAGTATGTCATCAATGAAAACAATGACAAACTTGTCAAGGTATGGTCCACACACTCGGTTCATAAGGTCCATGAACACAGCTGGTGCATTAGTTAAACCAAACGGCATGACCATAAACTCGTAATGACCGTAACGTGTTCTGAAAGCAGTCTTTGGAATATCATCTTCTTTCACCCGCATTTGATGATACCCGGAACGTAAGTCAATCTTTGAATAAACAGACGAGCCTTGTAGTTGATCAAATAAGTCATCGATTCTCGGTAGTGGGTAGCGGTTCTTGATGGTAAGTTTGTTCAACTCTCGGTAGTCGATACACAACCTGAATGTACCATCTTTCTTCTTGACAAACAAAACAGGAGCTCCCCACGGTGATGTGCTTGGTCGAATGAAACCACGCTCTAAAAGTTCTTGTAATTGGCTTTGCAGTTCTTTCATCTCGCTGGGTGCGAGTCTGTAAGGAGCACGAGCTATTGGTGCAGCTCCTGGTACAAGATCTATTTGAAATTCAACGGATCGATGTGGGGGTAATCCCGGTAATTCTTTCGGAAATACATCGGGAAATTCTTTTGTAATGGGAACATCATTGATGCTCTTTTCTTTAGTTTGTACTTTCTCGACGTGTGCTAGAACAGCATAGCAACCTTTTCTTATTAGTTTTTGTGCCTTCAAATTACTAATAAGATGTAGCTTCGTGTTGCCTTTTTCTCCGTACACCATTAAGGGTTTTCCTTTTTCTCGTATAATGCGAATTGCATTTTTGTAACAAACGATCTCTGCTTTCACTTCTTTCAACTAGTCCATACCGATTATCACATCAAAACTCCCTAACTCTACTGGTATCAAATCAATCTTAAATGTTTCGCTAACCAGTTTAATTTCTCGATTCCGACATATATTATCTTCTGAAATTAATTTACCATTTGCTAATTCGAGTAAAAATTTACTATCCAAAGGCGTCAATGGACAACTTAATTTAGCACAAAAATCTCTACTCATATAGCTTCTATCCGTACCCGAATCAAATTAAACGTAAGCAGATTTATTGTCAATAAGAAACGTACCCGTAACAAGCTCCGGGTCTTCCTGTGCCTCTGCCGCATTAATATTGAAAATTCTTCCGCGGCATTAAGGGTTTTCCTTTTTCTCGTATAATGCGAATTGCATTTTTGTAACAAACGATCTCTGCTTTCACTTCTTTCAACTAGTCCATACCGATTATCACATCAAAACTCCCTAACTCTACTGGTATCAAATCAATCTTAAATGTTTCGCTAACCAGTTTAATTTCTCGATTCCGACATATATTATCTGCTGAAATTAATTTACCATTTGCTAATTCGAGTAAAAATTTACTATCCAAAGGCGTCAATGGACAACTTAATTTAGCACAAAAATCTCTACTCATATAGTTTCTATCCGTACCCGAATCAAATAAAACGTAAGCAGATTTATTGTCAATAAGAAACGTACCCGTAACAAGCTCCGGGTCTTCCTGTGCCTCTGCCGCAATAATATTGAAAACTCTTCCGCGGCCTTGTCCATTCGTGTTCTCCTGGTTCGGGCAATTTCTAATAATGTGGCCCGGTTTTCCACATTTATAACAAACTACATTGGCATAACTTGCTCCGACACTACTTGCTCCGCCATTACTCGTTCCGACACCATTTGTTCCTTTCGTTCTATTAACCCCTGGTCCGTAGACTTCACATTTCGCCGCGCTATGACCATTTCTTTTACACTTGTTGCAAAATTTAGTGCAGAACCCCGAGTGATACTTTTCACACCTTTGGCATAGCTGCTTCTGATTGTTGTTGTTGTTGCGGTTATTATTGTTATTGGGATGATTGTTGTAGTTGCTGTTGTTGTTATTGTTGTTGTTGTTGTTGTTGGGCCGTTTGTTGTAGTTGCGATTGATGTTGCGATTGTTGGGATAATTGTTACGATTATTGTTGTAATTGCTGTTGTTGTTGTATTGGTGATTCTTATCACCGTTTTCCTCCCACTTTCTTTTGACTTGCTTCACATTGGCCTCTTCAGCAGTCTGTTCTTTAATTCTTTCTTCAATCTGGTTCACTAGTTTGTGAGCCATTATACATGCCTATTGTATAGAGGCGGGCTCGTGTGAACTTATATCTTCTTGGATTCTTTCCGGTAATCCTTTCACAAACGCGTCGATCTTCTCTTCCTCATCTTCGAATGCTCCCGGACACAATAGGCACAATTCTGTGAATCGTCTTTCGTACGTGGTAATATCAAATCCTTGGGTTCGTAACCCTCTAAGTTCTGTCTTGAGCTTATTGACCTCTGTTCTGGGACGGTACTTCTCGTTCATCAAGTGCTTGAATGCTGACCACGGTAGTGCGTACGCATCGTCTTGTCCCACTTGCTCTAGATAGGTATTCCACCATGTTAACGCAGAACCTGTGAAGGTATGCGTAGCGTACTTCACTTTGTCCTCTTCAGTACACTTACTTATGGCAAACACCGATTCGACCTTCTCGGTTCACCGTTTCAATCCGATCGGTCCTTCGGTTCCATCAAATTCCAAAGGTTTGCAGGCAGTGAATTCTTTGTAGGTGCATCCTACACGATTTCCTGTACTGCTAGATCCAAGGTTATTGTTGGTATGTAGTGCAGCCTGTACTGCGGCTATGTTTGAAGCTAGAAAAGTACGGAATTCCTCTTCATTCATATTCACGGTGTGTCGAGTAGTCGGTGCCATTTCCTTCAAAATAGTCAAATGGAACAAGTTAATCATACAGAATATTAAGAGTAGTTAATAGTATTTCGTAGCATAATATGAACTCATTTATAAAAGATTTTTCTTCATATTAGCGTTTTATAAGTTTAAATTCGGGTAGTACCTACCCATTAAGTTCATACTTAGTAGCTAATATACAATTCAACTACTACAATTCTATATGAAAAACTGATTATAATAATATTTCGCGTTCAAACTTTTATGCAATATTTTACAAACTTACAATACCGCTTATTTTACATAAAGCATGAAATATAGCACACAATAACTAAGATAGTTGTGAAGATAATTCTAGCTAGTACACAAGTCGTTCAGCAAAGGCAATAAAGACACGTAATTCATACGTCCAGAAACAAGTCATGCATTCTGGTTTTACTAGGATTACTTCCCATCCTTGGTCTTGTGGGACATAACCGTTATGGCCGTTGATAAGACAGTGTGTTGTAACGTCGTCAAAAGGACGAGGGTTACGTAATGTCCAACAGTCCCGTAACAATCTAAAAACCTCATTTCTTACCCCAATTACTGACTCCGTCACTTGTGGAAACGTTTTGTTTAATAGTTGTAGCCCGATGTTCTTGTTCTCACTTTGGTGAGAAGCGAACATTACTAATCCGTAAGCATAACATGCTTCTTTATGTTGCATGTTAGCCGCTTTTTCTAAATCACGAAGTCCAATATTCGGATATATTGAGTCAAAATAATTTCTTAACCCGTTGCGTAAAATAGCATTTGGGTTCCCCGCAATATATGCGTCAAAGTAAACACATCGTAACTTATGGGTTTCCCAATGTGATATCCCCCATCTTTGAAACGAAAGTCTCTTATAAACCAAGACATTCTTGGAACGTTCTTCGAATGTCTTACAAACTGATCTCGCCTTAAAAAGTTATGCCGAGGAATTCTGACCAACTCTAGACAAGATTTCATCAATCATGTCTCCGGATAGGTCTCTTAAAATATTGGGTTGTCTATCCATTTTGTGTTTTTAAACTGTAAAATAGACAAGAGTTAGATTCATAAAAAAATACTTATTAATACAAGCAATTTTTACATATATCATAAAGCATAAGCACACTATATTACATATATTACACCACACGAATACAACTATCTTATTCCGACTCGCTCGTTTCTTCTTCTTCGGTTTTGGTTCGTTTTGCCAAGTTTCTAGGGATATATGATGTTCCCCTAATACTAACTGTCGTTTTCCACAACGGTTTAGAAAAACCTGGTGGTTTAGAGGTTTCCGGGTCATTGTTACAACTTAAGGACTTCGGGGGTTGACGATACATATAAAGTTCATCGGGGTTGGAATTAGATTTCCCTATTTTTATGCCCTTTCCCTTATTATTTTATTTTGCCTTTTTAAATTCAGTTGGGGTAATTTCTATAACATCATCAGAATTCTCGTCGGAATCCGATTCATCAGAGAATTTGTAATCATCCCAATATTTTGCTTCCTTGGCGGAAACACCATTGACCATAATTAACCTTGGTCGGTTGGTTGAGGATTTTCTTTTACTTAACTGTTTTATTATTTCCCCCACCGGTTCTACTTCTTCATCCGGTTCCGATTCTTCTTCTGGTTTCGATTCTTCTTCCGGTTCCGACTCTTCTTCCGGTTCCTCTTCGGGAACTTGTGAATCAGTCAATGAATCATTCCAATTTACATTTAACTCTTCATTATTATTAGGTGAGTAAATGGGACTTGTTCTAGAGGTAGACATCTATCACATAATATCAAACGCGTTAAGAGATTAATATATCACATAATATTCACATGTTAAAAATATATAGTTTCCAACAAAATTTGTTAAGCAATCATTTTTCAAGTAAACACGGTCGAAATCCAGACTCACTAATGCATCCTAACAAACTCGATAAGACACACTAATGCAAAATTCTGGTTCTCTAAGACCAACGCTCGGATACCAACTGAAATGTCCCGTTCTTATTGATTAAAAACGTTCCATATTAATTGATTTCGTTGCGAGGTTTTGACCTCTATATGAGATGTTTTTCAAAGACTGCATTCATTTTAAAACAAACCATAACCTTTATTTCATCAATAAAGGTTTAAAATTTTTTTTTTCGTAGATTATCAAATAATGATAATCTAAAATATCCTGTTTACACACGACCATTACATAATGGTTTACAATACAAATATGTTACAACAAAATAAGTTTCTTGAATGCAGTTTTTACACAATATCATACAAACATGGACTCCAAATCTCGTCCTTATTTAAGTATGCGACAGCGGAAGCTGTTAATAATCACCTGAGAATAAACATGCTTAAAACGTCAACAAAAATGTTGGTGAGTTATAGGTTTAACCTATATATATCAAATCATAATAATAGACCACAAGATTTCATATTTCAATACACATCCCATACATAGAGATAAAAGTCATTCATATGGTGAACACCTGGTAACCGACATTAACAAGATGCATATATAAGAATATCCCCATCATTCCGGGACACCCTTCGGATATGATATAAATTTCGAAGTACTAAAGCATCCGGTACTTTGGATGGGGCTTGTTGGGCCTGATAGATCTATCTTTAGGATTCGCGTCAATTAGGGTGTCTGTTCCCTAATTCTTAGATTACCAGACTTAATAAAAAGGGGCATATTCGATTTCGATAATTCAACCATAGAATGTAGTTTCACGTACTTGTGTCTATTTTGTAAATCATTTATAAAACCTGCATGTATTCTCATCTCAAAAATATTAGATTTTAAAAGTGGGACTATAACTCACCTTCACAGATTTTTACTTCGTCGGGAAGTAAGACTTGGCCACTGGTTGATTCACGAACCTATAACAATATATACATATATATCAAAGTATGTTCAAAATATATTTACAACACTTTTAATATATTTTGATGTTTTAAGTTTATTAAGTCAGTTGTCCTCGTTAGTAACCTACAACTAGTTGTCCACAATTAGATGTACAGAAATAAATCGATAAATATTATCTTGAATCAATCCACGACCCAGTGTATACGTATCTCAGTATTGATCACAACTCAAACTATATATATTTTGGAATCAACCTCAACCCTGTATAGCTAACTCCAACATTCACATATAGAGTGTCTATGGTTGTTCCGAAATATATATAGATGTGTCGACATGATAGGTCGAAACATTGTATGCGTGTCTATGGTATCTCAAGATTACATAATATACAATACAAGTTGATTAAGTTATGGTTGGAATAGATTTGTTACCAATTTTCACGTAGCTAAAATGAGAAAAATTATCCAATCTTGTTTTACCCATAACTTCTTCATTTTAAATCCGTTTTGAGTGAATCAAATTGCTATGGTTTCATATTGAACTCTATTTTATGAATCTAAATATAAAAAGTATAGGTTTATAGTCGGAAAAATAAGTTACAAGTCGTTTTTGTAAAGGTAGTCATTTCAGTCGAAAGAACGACGTCTAGATGACCATTTTAGAAAACATACTTTCACTTTGAGTTTAACCATAATTTTTGGATATAGTTTCATGTTCATAATAAAAATCATTTTCTCAAAATAACAACTTTTAAATCAAAGTTTATCATAGTTTTTAATTATCTAACCCAAAACAGCCCGCGGTGTTACTACGACGGCGTAAATCCGGTTTTACGGTGTTTTTCGTGTTTCCAGGTTTTAAATCATTAAGTTAGCATATCATATAGATATAGAACATGTGTTTAGTTGATTTTAAAAGTCAAGTTAGAAGGATTAACTTTTGTTTGCGAACAAATTTAGAATTAACTAAACTATGTTCTAGTGATTACAAGTTTAAACCTTCGAATAAGATAGCTTTATATGTATGAATCGAATGATGTTATGAACATCATTACTACCTTAAGTTCCTTGGATAAACCTACTGGAAAAGAGAAAAATGGATCTAGCTTCAACGGATCCTTGGATGGCTCGAAGTTCTTGAAGCAGAATCATGACACGAAAACAAGTTCAAGTAAGATCATCACTTGAAATAAGATTATTATAGTTATAGAAATTGAACCAAAGTTTGAATATGATTATTACCTTGTATTAGAATGATAACCTACTGTAAGAAACAAAGATTTCTTGAGGTTGGATGATCACCTTACAAGATTGGAAGTGAGCTAGCAAACTTGAAAGTATTCTTGATTTTATGTAACTAGAACTTGTAAAATATATGAAGAACACTTAGAACTTGAAGATAGAACTTGAGAGAGATCAATTAGATGAAGAAAATTGAAGAATGAAAGTGTTTGTAGGTGTTTTTGGTCATTGGTGTATGGATTAGATATAAAGGATATGTAATTTTGTTTTCATGTAAATAAGTCATGAATGATTACTCATATTTTTGTAATTTTATGAGATATTTCATGCTAGTTGCCAAATGATGGTTCCCACATGTGTTAGGTGACTCACATAGGCTGCTAAGAGCTGATCATTGGAGTGTATATACCAATAGTACATACATCTAAAAGATGTGTATTGTACGAGTACGAATACGGGTGCATACGAGTAGAATTGTTGATGAAACTGAACGAGGATGTAATTGTAAGCATTTTTGTTAAGTAGAAGTATTTTGATAAGTGTCTTGAAGTCTTTCAAAAGTGTATGAATACATATTAAAACACTACATGTATATACATTTTAACTGAGTCGTTAAGTCATCGTTAGTCGTTACATGTAAATGTTGTTTTGAAACCTTTAGGTTAACGATCTTGTTGAATGTTGTTAACCCATTGTTTATTATAACAAATGAGATGTTAAATTATTATATTATCATGATATTATGATATATAACATATCTTAGTACGATGTATATACAGTTAAATGTCGTTACAACGATAATCGTTACATATATGTCTCGTTTCGAAATCATTAAGTTAGTAGTCTTATTTTTACATATGTATTTCATTGTTAATACACTTAATAATATATTTACTTATCATTTAACATAATTAATCATGTGTATCAATATCTTAATATGATTCATATGTACCTAGTAAGACGTTGTTACAACGATAATCGTTATATATATCGTTTTCGAGTTTCTTAAATTAATAGTCTCATTTTTATGTATATAACTCATTGTTAAAATACCTAATGAGATACATACTTATAATAAAAATATGTTAACTATATATATAACCATATATATGTCATTGTATAGTTTTTACAAGTTTTAACGTTCGTGAATCACCGGTCAACTTGGGTGGTCAATTGTCTATATGAAACATATTTCAATTAATCAAGTCTTAACAAGTTTGATTGCTTAACATGTTGGAAACATTTAATCATGTAAATATCAATCTCAATTAATATATATAAACATGGAAAAGTTCGCGTCACTACAATCACGGCCCAATTAAGGTTAATAATCGACTATAAAAATATAACGGTATAAACCTTAATCCTTTATTAAATTTAAAAGTGGGGTTATTTGATTCATGGATTGTCGGCCATAAGACAAAGAGGATAAAACGTGTGGGGTTTTAGGGTTCTACAGAAGGAGGACTAGAATAGTTCGATCTTCATCATCATCGTTCTCATTTTTCCTGTTTACTATTCATCTTCTTTTCCACGATTCCATCATCATCTTCACCATTAATTTTACATCTTAACAGCTCATCATCGTACTTATAATAGGAAGAAAGTGTAATAGTATCATTTGGAGTTCGAATAGAAAAACAGAAAATTATAAACGCTGTAGCTATCTTCCATGGTTTTTGTGGAGTTATTCGGACAGAGAAAGAATATATGAGTTTCGATGGGTGTGGTTTAAAATAGAAAGACAGGATCAATAGATGCAGTAGGGTGTGTGTGGGTTGGTTCGCGATAGAGACAGGAATAGCAGCGGTTGCAGGTTTTTGATCAAAACAGAAGTAGAACAAGACAGCAACGTAGTAGTAATCATGTGGTGGTTGTGATGGCGGATGAGGTTAGAGAGAGAAGAGAGAGATTGAGAGGGTTCACTGTTATGATGGTTATCAATGGTGGTGTTTCATGGTGGTTCAAGATGATTGTTGAAGGTGAAGAAGGCTTGAGGTGGTGGCTATTTGGGTCTCATGGTGGTTCACGGTTTGAATTGGGTTGTCGAGCAAGAAGAAAATAGAAACGTTTGTTGTTTAAGGTGAGGTTGATCAAATCAACAGAAGATAGAATAAAGGGAGGTCGAGTGTTTGGCTTGAATTGCATAGTGGTTGTCGATTTTAGATATGGTGATCGAAGGTAACAACATCACACAACTAGCCATTAATGTATAGCAATAGTAGTTTAGTGACAGAAGGTTGCCAGTGGTGATGAAAAGGTGGTTGTTTAATGATGGTTCTCGGTTGATGAAAGTGGCGGATAGAATGGTGAAGAAGAAGAAGTGTTTTGGTGTTTTAATCTAGGGCTTGACATAAAATTTTAGAAGTAAATGTTATCAAGTGGGTATATGTATATATAATATGAGATGGTGTTTAAGTGAGAATCTAAAAAAAACACACAACTAATATATACATGTGTTAGGTGGAGTTGTTGTGTTTTAGTGGATGGTTTGAGTTGAGAAAAGTGGTAATCTTAACATATACTTCGCGAATTATAATATAGTGAGAAAAAGTTTGGCTGTTAAAATGCTATTGTAAAAGCATCATTTCAGATATAATACACCACCTAAGTAGCTTCGTGTAAAACATTATATTTTGTTTCTACCCTTTAAAAAAAAAAAAAATTCAAGCTATAAATATGACCCGTTTAATCAATGACAGATTGTCATCTAGTTACACATTGTCAAACATTATATACTATGTCGTTCACCTTTAGGGAAAAGCAAAACTAAACAGTAAGTTTAATCAATCATTTAGTGATAAATAAATATAATAATATTAATATTAATATATTATTACATCTCAACAAATATAACGTGTGAAAGAAATAATTAGCAGCCTCTTAATTATTGAGTTATTCTACCGACAGTTTAATAGGATAACATATCGTGTCCATTGCTAAACAGTTAGCGTATAAAAGTGTTCCTAAAAATCTCAAATTTTTAGATTAATAATATTTAATTATTTCACTCATTACCTGTTTGATACCTGATCAAAAAGGTTCGTCTATAATTTATTTTTAATTCCAAGTAATATGTACGGAGTACTAAAACCCAATTCTTCAAAGTAAAAATATTTTTAATGATCCCAAATTTCATATATCTAAATTATGGATCACCGTTTATCTTTTTAAAATCATATAAGTTGTAATTAAGTTTATCTAAATAATAATCGAATGATCAACGAGGGTTACAATCATTTAATAATTATATTTAATATACTCTACACATATATTTATATTTATTTTTATATGTATACACATTTATTTACAAATAGTAGTTCTTGAATCATCGAGAACAGTCGAAGGTCAATTGAATATATGAAACGGTTCAAACTTTTTGAGACTCAACCTAACAGACTTCTCTTATCGTGTGAAGAATATTAAATCGTATCGAGAGTTTCGTTTAAAATTAGTCGGAATTTTTCGGGTCGTGACATCACCGAAGAACAACCGTTTTCATTCAAAAATTCAATTACATATTCTAATTTTGACATATCAGAATCCAAGTAAAACTTTAGCAAGATCTTCCTAAAGATCAATACATTCATGAATTATATTCATTCGTATTCTGCGATGAATTTTCACATCAAACCACCTAAATTATCATTCATTACTTTGGAAATCAACAATGCCTATTCGTCAACCATTAGATCCATTGACGATTACAATCAGCGTTTAATCATCTAAAAATAAAATTTCTTGAAACCATCTAGGATTGATAATCAATGATTCAGATTCATTAACCTTGAGAATACTGACGAAGCAGCAAAAGCTATAGATGGTCTTAATTGCCAAAAGTTTGATGATAAAGAATGACGCATTGAAAAAGCTCAGATTTGGAACTGAAAAACGGATTGAGCTAACAATGGAGGAGACCAAGGACAAATACAAGGACCAAACCCTATATTCAAAGAATCCAGGTAAATCTGGATCTGATAAAATCTTTAGAGAATATCTTGCTCCGAAGTCATGTTAAAAGCTTGCGGAAAAATTTTCTTCATCAACTTTCAAACTTAGAAATTCCAAAATATGATCATAAATATCTTTGATATTTCTGAAGATATTTTCATAAATATTCTCGTTCGAAATTATATACCTCTTCGTGCTATCTGTATTACATTATATTGGAAACTTCTGTAAAACCTAAGTATAAATTATGAATGATTTTTGAAGTAGTGTTGGGAATTGAAGCATGAGTTAGTATAATATAATGACGTCAGGCCAACGTGATTATATTACAGTAAGTCATGCTAAATTTCTAATGGAAGATGATGATTCACAGACGTTACAATCATCATGTGCCATGTTACACGAATCTTACATTCTATTTAACCTCTAAACATATCAAGAAAATATTTTTCTTGATGATTCGGTCTTTTCCGGATATTCTGGTAATTTGACAAATCAAATCGTGCTATTACCTTTCCTTTCTACTTTGTATATTATGATCATTTGAAACTCCATACCTAATTCTGGACCGTTATTCGCTTTACTTAAAGTCGAGAAGAGAAAAACAAGAGCATAGAGCTCCAACATATAAGGGAAAATATAAAGCCTAATAACAACACATAAATTATAAACCGTGTATATCAATACGTATTGCAACGTAAAGACACAGAGAATTAAAAACATTATAACTCCAAGGGAATAGTAGAAGAAAACAAATTCCTCCTGGGGTAAATGAAAAAGAAGATTGACTGCATATATGGTCAATATAATAACAAGTATTAATAAAGGATTGAGCATATTAACAAATCTTTTGGAAGTATGAATTTAGGAAGAAAGTATAGAAGTGGTGAAGATAATGAAACGGAAGAAGCTAATTTATAGCAAAATTTCAAACACAGCAATCGAGGCAATTCACCGCATTTAATCAAAGAAATCTCAAAATTCCTTAATTACCGGAGAATCAAATCTTATAAAGATTACGAATATTTCTTTAAATCCCTTGAATTCCAGAAATCAACTTTAAACATGATTACGTCAAAATTTAAGGCGAACATTTAATTTCCTCATTTCATTCTTTTGTGATAGCTTCGTTTATACTCTTCCTATAATCGAATTATTTTATCCAATAGTGATAAAACTCTATTTTTCAACTCATATTCATCATTCTTGTTGTAAAGAATGATGATCTCTATCAAACTTCATGACTATGATTTTCATGAACTCCTCTCTGTTTTGTCTGCCCTAATATTGCGGCATAAACGCTCAAGATTTTAAATGAGCTCAATACTATTCATAACACATTTCATGTGTATTGAAATGCTTGTATAGCACCATCATCCCTTTTGAGGATAACCTAGTCAAATAAAACTCTTGTTAATCTTTAGATAACCACCGCATTAATGATAAAATGCACTTCGTAGAAGAACCTGTAGAAATTATGGTTCGTATGACTTAAACGCTTGAAACAAAACAATATTCTATCCGTTGGAATTCACGAAAGGCCCCGACCATACCTGGGAACGTGAAGACCAAACAAAACATAAATATCCTTGTCTATGTACGAACAACGCCGATTGATGGCAACAACTAAATTTCGGGACGAAATTTCTTTTTAACGGGTATGTACTATGACAACCCTGAAATTTCTGATAAAATTTAAAAAAAGTCTTTACATGATTTCATTTAATTTCGATCAATTCCGACGATTCACGAACAGTTATTCATAAATAATTATGCATCAGTAATTATTTTTTATATTAATATTATTATTAATATCATTTCTAATAATATATCATTAATCATTATCATTTACAAGTATTACAACTATTACTAATATTATTATTATTAATAATTATTAATAACATTAATATTAATAGTATTATCACTTTTACTAAAAGTGATAAGATTATTATTAATATTATTATAAATATCTTTATTATTAATACATTTATTATTAAAAGTGTTATTAACATTCTATAATGATTATTATAATTAATTATAAATAAAATTTTTATCATTAATATTGTTATATTAATATTGTTATCATTATTTTTATTTATCATTAATAATATTATTATTATCATTATTATTACTTATATTATTATTAATAATATTATCAAATTATTATTATTATTAATATATATATATATATACTTAATAATATATTTAATAATAATATCAATTAAATAATATATATATATATATATATATATATATATATATATATATATATATATATATATATATACACATACATACATATAAAAGTCAAAAACAATGCACAACCTATATATATATATATATATATATATATATATATATATATATATATATATATATATATATATATATATATATATATATATATTTTTTTTTTTTCTGCATTATTGCAATCAAAAATTGCTTTTAATTTTTTAAGAGATCATCATCTACTTTCCAATTTTATATACATGCTTTTAATTTATTTATTCCATCGTAATTTTTTTTCCCACTATCTGCTTTTATATTTTATTTCCTGCTTTTAATATTTTTTCTAAGATCGTGAGCGAGCTGTATTTTTTTTAATTGAATCCATGTTGACTTAAGTACAAAACAAATTTTTGGTAGTTGATTAAACACTACATATGTCGATATGCAATTAAGGAATGAAAAACAGAAACATTTGTTTTATTTTTTTATATGCTCGATATATCCCTGTTCGTGCTCAATTTTTCAAAAACTACGAATTCGAATCGTATTTCAAAATCCTCAAATGTAGTTGTGTTAGGAATCATCCACTCAATCTATCTGCAAAATCCTAGGTTCCAATTCTTGTTATCAAAGTCGAATTTTAGGGTCAAAGTTTAAAAGTAAAAAGTCAACCATTGTGTTCATCATCAAATTCGAGTTCTAGATGTTGTTTCTGGTTAAATTGAGGATTTCGAAAGATTCTAGGAGTAATTTAGAATCTATTTCATGAATAAACCGAAGTCTAAAACGACCTTAATTTCAAAATCACAAGTTGAGTTGTTCTTGAGCTCTCACGTATTCAGCTACTGCTGCTGTCAATCCTTTTAATTTTTTCTATCAGCCATTCTAATCTATAACCATTTGTTTCTGTTTTAATTAAATTCCTAAATCAAACTAGTAATCCGTTATTTTGATTTGATAATTTCTTGGTCGATGTATTAAGTGAAGAAGATGATGACAAAGTTAAAAGTTATATAAATTTTTCGGGGAATTAAAACAGAAATGTAAGCAGCAGAGTGATGGTAGAGTGTGTTTGCGGGTGAGCGAGAGGTCACGGGTTCGAGTCCCGTCTTGGGCATTTATTTTTTTTAAGAGCTCCTATGGTAGTTTTTATTATTATTATTATTATTATTATTATTATTATTATTATTATTATTATTATTATTATTATTATTATTATTATTATTATTATTATTATCATTATCATTATTATTATTATTGTTACTAGTATTAAAAGTATTATTAGTATTACTAATATTATTATTATAATTATTAGTATTATCATTATAATTATTGGTATTATTATTAAAACTATCATTGTTATTATCATTTTAAATATTATTATTATTATTATTATTATTATTATTATTAAAATTAATATTATTAATATTATTTTAACAATACAAATTATTGTTATCATTATTATTATTAGTACTATTATCATTTTATATTTATAAAAATTATTAATGTTATCATTATTATTATTACTAATATGATTATCTTTTTTAGTATTATTATTATTAATTATCATTTTTACAAAAATTATCATTTGTACTATTATTAAAACTATCATCTTTACTTTATAATTTTTAGTAAAGCTATCAATTGTATTAAAATTATTATTATTACCATTATTATTATAATTATTAGTAAATCATTATTATCAAAAACTATTACTTTTACAAATAAATATTTTGTACATTGAATACACTTATTTCATATACTACAATTATATTTCATATAATTATATAACAAACATATTAACATTTTTATATAAATATTGATGTTGTGTGAGGTGTATACGAAATATACTATATTTTTACTACGAAATACGATACAATTTTACACAAGTTATTTATTTATTATATAATGGATATACGTAAACTTTGCTACAACATTTATAGACAGTGTACCTAATCGTAGAGTAGTGTAGTTTTTAGTAAGTCCGGTTCGTTCCACAGGGAGCTGGCTAAGTTTAACGCTATATTTTAAAAACTATATTTGTATAAAATATATATAATTATATATAGTAATATTATTATAAAAGGGGGTTTTTACCGTTTAATGACCGGTTTGTCGATTTTAAATAAAGCGTAAAGATAAAGACGATAATATAAATGACAGGATTTAAATTGCGATAAAGTAAATTGCAGTAATTAAAATGACAGTAAATAAAGGTACGATGAAATATGAAATAAAAGTATTATGCTTATTTAAACTTCCGTAATCATGATGTTTGACGTTTTGATTTTAATTAATTGTTACCCGGGTTAATAGTCCTTTGTCCTGGTTTATTTGATACCTATCTCGTTTTTGTCCATAATAGTCCGTCGGTCATAATTATAAAATGCTCGTCAAATTAACCTTATTCCCGAAGTCAAATATTCCAACTAATTAGGGATTCGAACTGTAACAAGGTTTTAATACTTTGTTAATAATTACACCAGGTTATCGACAGCGTGTAATTCAAGGTTTTAATACTTTGTTAATAATTACACCAATTACCTTTGCATGTAATCCACCCCTGTTTTAATGAGATATGAATATTAATTTACCTACTTGATCAGAATGAATAATCAATTACCCAATCCGAATAATTAATTAAATGATCGTAAAAGATGTCATATAAATGTCACTAAATAGAACATAGATAATCATTTTAATAATTATAGGATTAACTAATTTTAGAATAGGTTCGACAGGTTCTAATGAGTTGTCATTCGATTAGACAATACCCCCTATCTATTAATAGTCAATAGTCCAATGTCCACAAGTGTCGGTCTTTTGTCCAAACCTTAATTATGGTACAAAATCTAATAACCCAATCTTAATTTTTAGTCCAACATCACGATTACTTTGGCTTAAATAAGCATAATAATAATTTAGTTACGATACATTAATTTAAAAAGGAAGAACATAGCTTTCAGTGGTGATTAATAGCGTAGCGTTTCACGGACAGAATTTTGACTTAAAACCCGTAAAACATTCTTAAAATAACCTTATTATTATTAACTTAAAATTAAAATTATATTATAAATATATATATATTTACGTTACATAGAAAGGAAAAGAAAAAGGTGTGTTTTACTCATCGAAAATTGCTGAATTTATAGGACCTGGCCAGGTTTCTGGCTTCATACGATCGCATGAAAAATGGTCTTCCTGGCCATGCGATCGCATAGCCAGCTGGATCAGGCCACCTACTTTTGTTTTCTAGTTTTGCCGACGTTTTATATAATATAATATATATAATTTTAAGAATTATTTATATATTATATTATATTTATGTGAATAGTGACTTGTAATTTTAGCTCCATTGCGTCGCGCGTTGATAGTTGGCTCAAGTCCCGGTTCCGGATTTTCGAACGTCCTTTCGTACGCGGAGATATCTTGTACTTTGTGTTTCGTGGCTTGCACTCTTGTAATTTTTAGACGTTTCTCATCATTAAATTGAACCACTTGAATTATATCTTGTACATTTGAGCTTTTTGGTCATTTGCGTATTTAAATCGTCGTTTTCTTCTTTTATCTTCGCACTTATTTATTTAAACGATTATTACATAAAAATAGAACAATATTAACTAAAAGCTTTACATATTGGAAGGATATTGTGCCTAAATATATGTTCATTTGGAGCACTATCAAATATCTCCACACTTGAACGTTGCTTGTCCTCAAGCAATACAGAACTTGAAATAAAATCACACTTCACTCGAATCACTTTTTTTTTATTCTCACACTTTATACATCAGTGATTTTGATACGGCGGTATAAACAATGATAGTAACGATGTGGTTTACAGTCCCACATGACTATAAAAATTTAGATCCTTTAAGGAAATTGGATCTTTATGAAAACTTTTGATCTTTTGAAAATTCAAGCTAGATTTTACCCTAGACAAGTTTTCCGGAATAACCCTTCACCTGTGTTTGCAAATTGTTTTTGTGGGTTTGGTGGATTTCAGATTTGAAAATTTTAACCCAAAACTTATGGTTTTGTGTCACCCACTTGCTAACCTTGTATTGGGAAAGCAACACGTCCAGTATACTTGCTCCGTATATTACCTTTCGGTAAACTACCGTCCGGTTGTAAAGGAAAGCGTTGAACAAGCAACTGTTAAGGCAATGTACCGTGACATGCTTTTGATTATGGTCTATATCGTGTGGGATGCAATTACTATCCTTTGTAAGAGCAATAGTAAAGATCACCCTATAGTTTTTCAGTCTGGCACAAGGTCCTGTCTTCGACCATGCTATGCAACCACCGTTCTTACTGTTGACACCCGATTTGGTTCAAGTGACCTAATGAATTCCAGGTGAATTCCTACGATTTTACGTTCAATGGTAATGAACGCATTGAAAATGGGTTTTCAGAAAACAAATCGGTTTTAATTTTTATCAAACTATTTTCTCGTTCAAGCTCGAGTTTAGATATCATTGAATTCCATGAGTTTGTAATTCTCAAACTTTAAAGTCAATATCAAGGATTGAGTAATATCAGGCTTAAAAGCTGATTTTTAATCTTTAAGAAGATTATCCTTTCTGGGGGTCTGATTCATTAGTCTTATCAAGCTAATTTGCACGGCGCCCTCCCCATTTTATGAGACAGATCCTCTCATGGTTAGGATAAGTCTGACCACTTGGCGACCATGTTTGATGCTGAGGTCCGTGAATTTCCTGCTGATTTTAGAGATGACTTTTCTAGATTTTTCGTCAACCTACAGCTGGTCTGGACGACAACTTCCTGACCTAAATCAAGAAGAGCGTGTCTTTTTTGGAAGACTTTACTTCCTTTTAATGATGGAATTGATTCATCGTACAGATCCATCTTTCTTTCAAATATATATTACAGTAAATTAGGTAAAACTGATTAAAATCGTCCAAAACAAAAGTACCTGCAATAATCTGTACCAACTATATGTGATATGTGTTGGTAAATTCTTCCCACACTTAGCTTTTATTTATTTTTTCTTTGCCTTTTTATTCTCCTCTATTTCATTTTAAATGAATTCTAACATTTTGGGTTGTTTCTCCATTTATGTTCTCTCCGAGGTAACAATAATTTCGGTATTATCACCTAGTTTTATCGTTCATAAATATGTATAAACATGATTTTGAATTCATTTAGTTGAAAATTTTTCAAATTTTCACAAAATTTGGCAATTATACTAAGTGTAAACCCGAGAGAATTTATAACCCTTCCCCACACTTGAGATCATGCAATGCCCTCATTTGCATGAAATCAGAATATAATTATAAATTCATGAGGGTGATTAGTGTAGAGAAGTGATTAAAAATACCCAGTTTGTAATTACTAAGGTTGTCGAATGATAGATGGCGCGCCTCATCGTTCATTCCTTTTGTTGTAATTTCACATATGTTTTGCATGTTATCGTCAAAATTAGTAGCTTTTGCTGAACTTTAATGTCAGTCTTTGAAAATGCACTGTTTTACCCTGTTTTGTAAATAAGATAAACTACAAACATATATATATATATATATATATATATATATATATATATATATATATATATATATATATATATATATATATATATATATATATATATGTTTTATAAAAACCTTTATTTATTAAAATAATTTGAATATGTGTTGAAGACTTTTTTGGACTTCACGTTCATATTGATTATAAACGTTTCGGTATGTTTACCTAGTCCGTCCCTCGACAATATTTAAAATTTGTTGTTTTTAAAGCTATTGTTTTATAAGAAAAGATTTTTGGGTTTTTTAATTTTTTGGTATACTTTAGATCAATAAAATAAAAAATAATGATAACAAAATTTTTCGCCCCGCCCTCGAATAAAGCAATTTCGGTTCCATGACCTAGTCTTCAACTCTCGACGAATTTTATAAATCAATTTTTAACTTGATGAAGTAAAGTACATTTTTGTTTTTAAATTCACACAAAACTTAAATTAAAAAATGCATAAAAATTTCATATAAAACCTATAAAACAAAAAATTTAGAATGGGGGGAGAAAACTAGTTCTTTAGTGTCTGCTAGTGGAAAAGACCAATCGAATTTCATTCTCGGAACTACACGAGAACAGAACAACTAACCCTAGACAGCATTATTTCTTAGAACATTTGAATCTCCCCACACTTAGGTAGCTGTGGTGTCAAAATTGTGGTTAACTTCATTGTCAATTTCTCTTAGACCATAATCAACTTGTATATCTGTGACTTTTTCTTTAAGCCATTGGTCGAATTACTGTGTAATATCCACAAATTCAACTAGTTTTGCCTTTTCTTTAGGCGATAGATTGGATACTAACCGGTTACATAACTTTAAGTTCCCCTTGGTTCTAGCATCGCGAATCCGTTTAATAAGTTTCTTCATTGAACTGTTAATAACGGGATCATTTAATTTCTTACCAACAACGGGGTTCTTTGTTATCAAGTCATCATTAGGTGTCACTTCATCTTCCCCACACTTAGGCGTTTTATTATTGTTAATCACTACCGTTGGAGTTGGTTAAACAATATGGTTCTTATCAATCATTTTTGTTGGTTCAACGGTTTTGGTTGGTAGAGATTTAGACTTTCGACTCACAAAGGTGATCGATTTTTCATCATTATTAAGTGTCATTCTACCCTCTCTTACATCAAATAACGCCCCGGTGGACGCTAAGAATGGTCGACCTAAAATTAGAGGAATGTTTGGGTCCTCTTCTATGGCAATGACAATAAATTCGACTAGAAAGGTTAAATTATCCACTTGAACGGGTAGGTTGTCAGCAATTCTAACTGGGTGCCTAATGGTTTGATCAAAGAGTTGAACACTCATTTCTGTTGGACTAAACTCACCTACTCCTAATCTCTTATATAATGAAAGAGGCATAACACTCACACTTGCACCTAAATCTGCTAGCGCATCATACATGACATAATCACTAAGTAGATAAGGAACAATAAATTCACCCGGATCACCTACCCTAGGTGGAGGTTTTGGTGGAACTGTCTTCACCGGTTTTATCTTTACGGTTTTTGTTTCTTGTACTTTCTTATTCTTCTTCTTCTTTCCAGAGGTATCACAAACTTTATTACCTATTACTTGCTCATACTCAACTCCTTTTCTTGGAAACGGGATGGGTGGTCTGTATGGTGCCACCACTCGCTTTACATACTCGAGTGGTGGTGGTGTTGTAACTTCTTCATTGTTACTCACATCTAAAACCTTCCCATCTTCTGATGATGGTTTTTCAGAATTTGTTGACACCATATTAACATTCTCATTTCGAGGATTTACTTCAGTATTACTCGGTAGCTTTCCTTCTTCCCTCTTACTCATCATGCTAGCAAGAGTACCTAAGTCTTTTTCTAGATTCAAAATGGAAGCTAGTTGAGTTCTTAATGACTGATCAAATCTCTCATTTGTTTGGGTTTGAGATGTAATAAATTGTGTTTGAGATTCCATTAGCTTTGCCTTCATTTCTTCTAGATTTGGCTTTTTCTCTTCGGTTTGTTGTGGTGATTTATACAAGCTAGGTCTTTATTGATTAAAAGTGTTGTTTTGAGTTGGTTGGTTATTCGGACCTTGTTGGTTGTACGAGTTATTGTTGGGTCCATTTGGATTGTAAAGAATGTTTTGATTTCGATTGAAGTTTGGCCTTGGCGGTTGATAATTATTTTGATAATTATTTCCCGGCCTTTGGTTCATATAGGAAACATTCTCACGTTGTTCCATCGTTTGCTCAATGTGACAATCTTTCGTTAAGTGTAGTCCACCGCATTGCTCACAACTGATTCGTATTGCGTGAATATCTTTAGTCATCTTTTCCATTCGTCTTTTGAAAGCATCTATTTTTGCGGAAACGGAATCAAAGTCATGGCTAGAATCGGCTCTAGCCGCTTAAGATGAACGAAAGATATCTTTTTCTTGATGCCACTCATGTGAGTGGGATGCTATGTTATCAATAATTTTGTAAGCTTCAGTTGCGGTTTTCTTCATAATGGAACCACCAGCTGTTATGTCGATGTCTTTTCGTGTAGCAACGTCGTATCCTTGGTAGAATATTTGTACTATTTGATAAGTATCTAAACCGTGTTGAGGACATCCTCTTAACAACTTTCCAAATCTTGTACATGCCTCATATAGAGTTTCATTTGGCTTTTGTGTGAACGTAACAATTTCTCCTTGAAGTCTCACGGCCTTAGATGCCGAAAAGAATTGTTTAAGAAATTTTTCAACAAAGACATCCCATGTATCAATCGCCCCTTTAGGTAACGATTATAACCAATCTTTGGCTTCTCCCTTTAAAGTTCAGGGAAATAACATGAGATAGATTTCTTCATCCTCAACTTCTCTGATTTTGAATAGAGTACAAATCCTATCAAAGGTTCGAAGATGTTCGTTTGGATCTTATTTTGGCGTACCACTATATTAGGATTGATTAGTTACCATGTGTAGGATTTGTCCTTTGATTTCATAATCTGGCGCATTAATGTCTGGCTTAATAATGGTGTGACCTTGGCCCGTGCATGTGGCTCTCATTCGGTCTTCCATACTTAGAGGTTCTGTTACTTCCATAATTGAATTTGTTGAATCTGAATCACTAGAGGATTCTGATTTAATGGTTTCTTCCTTAACAATCTCTGGATGAGTAATTTGTGGTTCCGGAGGAATGATTATTGGTTCAGGATCTCTGAATTGTCCTTGAATATCCTCCGGGTTTTCAATTGTGAGGTCGGGTTCAAAAAATGGATTATCGGAAATTTGAATTGGAGTACTTGGTCGACTAGATGACGATTCTAAAGAAAAATCAACGGCGACAATATTGGCTAAATGTCTTGATCGAGTTACAGGTGGTGAACGTATGAAAGGTGGTGAACGTTTTGCTCGGTGCATTCACTGAATATCCTATTAGTTATAAAAATAAAAATTATATAAGTTATCAAATTAATAAACTTTTCTGATTTTGCCCACGTTTCGAATAGCCAATAGATGCAGCAGGTAGCCAGGACCCTTTAAATCGGAGGCCCACAACTCACCACTAACAAATCCAACTATTACTACGAACCAGAAAATTTTGGATGTGTATCAATTTAACCACTTAAAATAATTTTTCGTTTTGAAATTTTAGAGAAGAAATAGAAAATTCTATGTTCTAAAAACTAGAGCGTCGAGAAATAAGAAAGAAAAAGAGCGCGTCGAAAAACGTTGAAAAATAAAAGGTCGAAAAACAAAAATAAGAAAATAAGCGTCGAAACTTAGAATTCTAAAAACTAAAAATTAAAACTTACGTCTAAAGGTATTAAAGCTTAAAAGGAATTCTATATCCAAAATGGCAATAACTTAAAAGGCACTAAAACTTATTAAATATAAAAGCGATAAGCGGCGTTGTAAAATTCTAGAGCATCTAAATCTTAGTCTAAATAAAAAGTACTTAAGGTATTTACGGCAAAGTCTTAAAATTCTAGAAATAAAAATAAACTACGGCAAATACTAAATTTAAAACTAAGTACGAGCGAAAAATTATAAAATTACGCTTTAACTAATAAAAAGATACAAAATATAAAATAAGTTTAAAGTTATAAAAATACAATTTTATAAAAATATTATTTTTATATTATTTATTTTATAAAAGTATTAATTTTTATATATTAATAAAACTAATTAAACTTAAAAATACAAATTAAATAATAAAACTAAAACTAATATTAAAAACTAATTAAATAATTAAACCCTAATTAGGGTTGATTAATAATAATTATTAATAATAGTCCGTAATTAATGCTGTACGAGGTTGAAACCTAGCGTGTCAGATAGAGCAATGCGGTCGCATGGATATTCTACACTGCTGCCATGCGATCGCATGGGCTGTGGATTCAATTTAAATGTTGGGCTGCTACAGTGTAGTGGCCCGATTACTTTTTTTTTATATTTTTGTAAAATATTTATATAAAAACTTATAAATAAGAAAAATTTACTTATTAGTTTTTATAACTTTTCACAATAAAAAGAAATATAAACTTTTTAAATTTAACTAAACTTAAAAATATAGATATATATTTTTCTTTTTCTTTTATATTTTTTTTGATTGTATTATATAAAACGTATTTTTATAAAAATAAATTAAAGCTTAATAAAAATCTTTTTTTTAATAGCGTTTCGCTTCGGTGTTCCCCAGCAACGGCGCCAAAAACTTGATGTTGTGCGAGGTGTATACGAAATATACTATATTTTTACTACGAAATATGATACAAATACGATACAATTTTACACAAGTTATTTATTTATTTATAGAATGGATATACGTAAACCTTGCTACAACACTTATAGGCAGTGTACCTAATCGTAGAGTAGTGTAGTTTTTAGTAAGTCCGGTTCGTTCCACAGGGAGCTGGCTAAGTTTAACGCTATATTTTAAAAACTATATTTGTATAAAATATATATAATTATATATAGTAATATTATTATAAAAAGGGGGTTTTACCGTTTAATGACCGGTTTGTCGATTTTAAATAAAGCGTAAAGATAAATGACGATAATATAAATAACAGAATTTAAATTGCGATAAAGTAAATTGCAGTAATTAAAATGACAGTAAATAAAGGTACGATGAAATATGAAATAAAAGTATTACGCTTATTTAAACTTTCGTAATCATGATGTTTGACGTTTTGATTTTAATTAATTGTTACCCGGGTTAATTGTCCTTTGTCCTGGTTTATTTGATACCTATCTGGTTTTTATCCATAATAGTCCATCGGTCATAATTATAAAATGCTCGTCAAATTAACCTTATTCCTGAAGTTAAATATTCCAACTAATTAGGGATTCGAACTATAACAAGGTTTTAATACTTTGTTAATAATTACACCAGGTTATCGACTGCGTGTAATTCAAGGTTTTAATACTTTGTTAATAATTACACCAATTACCCTTGTATGTAATCCACCCATGTTTTAATGAGATATGAATATTAATTTACCCACTTGATCAAAATGATTAATCAATTACCCAATCCGAATAATTAATTAAATGATCGTAAAAGATATCATATAAACGTCACTAAATAGAACATACATAATCATTTTAATAATTATTAGATTAACTAATTTGAAGATAGGTTCGACAGGTTCTAATGAGTTGTCATTCGATTAGACAATACCCCCTATCTATTAATAGTCAATAGTCCAATGTCCACAAGTGTCGGTCTTTTGTCCAAACCTTAAATACGGTACAAAATCTAATAACCCAATCTTAATTTTTAGTCCAACATCACGATTAATTTGGATTAAATAAGCATAATAATAACTTAGTTACGAGACATTAATTTAAAAAGGAAGAACATAGCTTACAGTGGTGATTAATCGCGTACACGGACAGAATTTCGACTTAAAACCCGTAAAACATTCTTAAAATAACCTTATTATTATTAACTTAAAATTAAAATTATATATATATATATATATATATATATATATATATATATATATATATATATATATATATATATATATATATATATATATATATATACGTTACATAGAAAGGAAAAGAAAAAGGTGTGTTTTACTCGTCGAAAAATGCTGAATTTATAGGACCTGGCCAGGTTTCTGGCTTCATGCGATCGCATGAAAAATGGTCTTCCTGGCCATGCGATCGCATAGCCAGCTAGATCAGGCAACCTACTTTTGTTTTCTAGTTTTGCCGACGTTTTATATAATATAATATATATAATTCTAAGAATTATTTATATATTATATTATATTTATGTGCATAGTTGACTTGTAATTTTAGCTCCGTTGCATCGCGCGTTGATAGTTGGCTCAAGTCCCAGTTCCGGATTTTCGAACGTCCTTTCGTACGCGGAGATATCTTGTCCTTTGCGTTTCGTGGCTTGCACTCTTGTAATTTTTAGACGTTTCTCATCATTAAATTGAACCACTTGAATTATATCTTGTACATTTGAGTTTTTGGTCATTTGCGTATTCAAATCGTCATTTTCTTCTTTTGTCTTCGCACTTATTTATTTAAACGATTATTACATAAAAATAGAACAATAGTAACTAAAACCTTTACATATTGGAAGGATATTGCGCCTAAATATATGTTCATTTGGAGCACTATCAAATATTCATATATAATAAATTAGGTATTTTTAATATAATACCAATCAAACACACACACACACACACACACACACACACACATATATATATATATATATATATATATATATATATATATATATATATATATATATATATATATATATATATATATATATATATATATATATATATATATATATATAACAATTGAAATAACATATATAAACTTATTCGAGTACGAGTATATGTGTTAATATATATACATGATATAGGTTCGTGAATCTGAGGATAACTCTGCACTTGTTCAGTGCCATCATACACATATTTTCTACAAAATATCGTATCGTGAGTTTTCATAGCTCCCTTTTTATATTTTTGGGCTGAGAATACATGCACAACTTTTATAACTGTTTTATATGTCAGACACAATTACCAACTGTTAAACTATGCTATACCTGGCTATGTCCTGCAAAGTCCCTACAGTGATATTTTTAATTGCTCGTTGAATGCATTCTTAATTATTGGGGTAGGCCTATCGGGAGTAATGTCCCCGATACATTTGACTAAGTCTTTGTATTGCTTAATAATGAAATTAAACCGACAAGGACAGAACAACTTTTCATTGGGGCAAACTTTAAACGTTTAGTCTAAATATCACGAACTGGCATAAATTTTTTACCTGCGAGATCTACTTATATCAATAAAAATCTTGTGGTCTATATCTATTACTGAAATCATTGTTTATGACAAACCTATGAACTCACTCAAATTCATGTTGACACTTTAAAGCATGTTTATTCTCAGATCCTACATAATGCTTCCACTGTGTATTTGCTAATTGAAAGCAAATTCATGGATAATTTGAAAGACTTGCATTTGCTAATTTGATGATAATTGTTTGCTATGCTTAGAGTCTTCATTACATAACATAACAATTAAAGACATTTAATGCATTGTTCATTAAATACAATGTAATCTATTTATCTTCCGCTGCAAAACTCAATAAAACGTTTCATATAGAGTCGTTCTCGTTTATACAACTGTAATTTGATATAATTAGTCACAAATACCCCAGGCCCTATTTGGGGGTGTGACAAGTGATTACTAGGGCATCAAATGTACTACACTCTATTGTTGGGATTTAACAAGTTCATAATATACTTAAACCATTTTAAGAATTAAGAAAGCGGAAGCACGTTAATTACCAATTTTAGTCTTGTTAAACTTTAACCAACTAAAGTTAAATCCCAATTAGGATCAAGTTGTGAAACATACTTACAAACTAAGAGTGGGTTTAGAGATTATACCTCCTCAAGCTTGTTGAGGGTTGTTTTCAAAGTTGCAAGATGATGATGAAGATGATGATGAATGCAAGCCTCAAAGTGATGAAACCTCAAGAGATTATACCCCAAACTTTTCACCAACACCCTAGCTTTTAGTTAGGATTTATTTGACACTTGAAACCAAGCTTGCAAAGAAGAAAATGGATCTCCTTCTGACCTCCAAAGGCCACGGCTTGGACAGCTGCAAAAGAGGAGTTTTGTGCAGTTTTTTTGAAGTGTAATTGCATGTGTGTGTTGTTCCAAGAGTCAAGATGCTAGTATATGGAAGTGGGAAAGCATGGGTCAAGGAATCTAAGCCATAAGCATGTGAACTTGCAACTCCAAGGCCACTTACTCTTCCATGTTATAAAATAAGTTTTATATAAATTAAATTTTATAAAACTTTTATAAAACTTCCATATACATATATATATATATTTGTTATGTACATATATTTTATAAAACCAAAACTTTATAAAATGTAACATAACAAAATAAATTATTTAACCTATAAATAATTTAAACTCTTGTCATATAAATTATTCCATAATTTATATGTATACACATCAAGTAATATTTCAGAAAACCATTTTTCTTAAAGTTCAAGTGTCGCGTATTTAATCAATGTTCCAATCGTTAAGATTAAATACGTATAAGGTGTCGGTAAGTTTGTTATTGGGTATGACCCGACTTGGATCATAACACATTAGCCACATTAATTTAATATGTCTCTCGGGCATACGAAATACCTTCAATCTCCCACTTGCACGAGAAACATAAGAAATTAATGCAAGTGATGTATACCACCTAACGACTGTCCATCACCCCCAATATGCTATGACTTTGTGCCATTCAATAACATCATCCCTTTCGAGTTCCCACCTCGAATATGAATTGGTGAATCTTTCATTATATCCTTTCGTCCTAGATGTCATGTTAAATCCAAGAGATACAGAGTGATCACTCTCTTTTAGATTTAACTTTATCAGGCCTTAGACATCTGACTCTCAACGAATAAGAGGGACAAATTCCATCTTGACTACATACATCCTAAATATGTACCTTGTATTATACCTGAGCTCTTCCTTGTGAACTACCATATTTCAAAATAGCGAAGGAAAGAATTAAGGCACAATACTTGGTAAATATCCGAACCCAATATGTATCTCAGGTCAGAGGATACAATGATATTCGCCTTTACTCAAGATTACAAGTGATCAACCACAAAGGCTCTATTTAGTAAGTCTTGAGAGCGGGTCTTCCAATATTTGTGTCCCACAAATATCTATGAACCTTGGTTGCAACCTTGCCCCACATTCATCCCGAGAATGTATACCAATCCAAGTTCATAATAGTCTAAACCTCACACTTGTTCCCACAACTGTGATCGACTACGGAATTTAGAATAATTACTTATTCATGGATAAAATATGTAAAATAGGAACATAACTCAAAATAAATTAATACCATAATTATATTAATGAGTTTGAACAATTTCGTTCTGTTACAATACTTAAAACAGATCATGACCAATCACTAGAATATCGAAGCCCTAATGCACAAACATGTCCAGTATGTTTTGCTCCATGTAAGAGCTTCGTGAGAGGATCCGCTATATTAAGATCTGTGTGAACTTTGCGAATACATATCTTTCCCTTTTGAACTTCATCCCTTATGTAGTTGAATCTCCGCTCAATGTGACGGGTCTTTTGGTGAGCGCGAGGTTCTTTGATTTGAGCAATCGCACCCTCATTGTCACAAAAGATCTCAGGAGGGTCCTGAATGGAAGGGACTACTCCTAAGTCGTCGATGAATTTCTTCATCCATGCAGCTTCCTGCGCTGCCAATGAGGCGGCAATGTACTCCGACTCTGTAGTGGATAATGCAATAACATCCTATTTTGAACTCTTCCAAGAGACCGCACCTCCATTTAACGTGAATACATAACCGGATTGTGATCGAAAATCATCTCGATCAGTTTGGAAACTCGCGTCCACGTAACCTTTTACAGCGAGTTCCTCCTCACCAGACCCATATATTAGAAACATATCCTTAGTCCTCCTAAGGTATTTCAATATACGTTTAACAGCAATCCAATGACTGTTTCCTGGGTTATTCTGGTATCTGCTTTTCAGGCTAAGAGCGCATGAAACATCCGGTCTAGTGCATATCATTTCATACATGATTGACCCAATGGCAGACGCATATGGGACTTTCTTCATTCTCTCTTGTTCATCTTTCGTGGTGGGGCACTGAGATGAACTAAGGAGCGTTCCTCTTTGAATAGGTACCAAACCTTTCTTAGAGTTCTCCATCTTGAACCTTTTCAAGATCTTTTCAATGTATGCACTTTGATTCAAACCTATCAGTTTCTTGGATCTATCCCTGTAGATCCCAATCCCCAAAACGTATTGTGCTTCTCCAAGATCCTTAATGGAGAAGCATTTACTTAGCCAAGTTTTAACTCTTTGCATTGCCGGAATATCATTTCCAAATAACAATATATCATCCACATATAGTACAAGGAACATGATAGTGCTCCCACTAGCTTTCTTATATACACAAGCTTCATCACCATTTTTAATGAAGACAAATTTCTCGGCTTCCTCATTAAAATGATGATTCCACATTCTAGATGCTTGTTTCAATCCGTAGATTGACTTCTTTAACTTGCATACCTTTTTAGGATATTTCGGATCAACAAAACCTTCAGGCTGAACCATATAGACATCTTCCACAAGATATCCATTTAGGAAAGCGGTCTTGACATCTATTTGCCATATTTCATAATCATAATGAGCAGCAATGGCAAGTAATATCCTAATAGACTTTAGCATTGCCACAGGCGAAAAAGTTTCATCATAGTCAACCCCTTGAGTTTGAGTGAAACCTTTTGCTACAAGTCTAGCTTTATATGTATCCAAGTTTCCATGTATGTCGGTTTTCATTTTGAAAAGCCATTTACAATCAACTAGCTTTGAGCCAGCAGGTTGTGTAACAAGTTCCCAAACTTGGTTGTCATACATGGATTGCATCTCAGCGTTCATGGCTTCCTGCCATTTATCTTTATCAATCCTTGATAAAGCATCTTGGTAGTTGGTTGGTTCATCCAAATCAACCACATAGCAACCATCCATGAGAAACCCATATCTCTCAGGAGGATTACTAATCCTACCAGATCTGCGAACGTCTTGTGTATTTTGATCATCCATTTGATCACTCTCAACATTTTCATGTTGAGTGCTAGTGTCAACCAATTGTGTATCATCTACTTGATCTTGAACCTCTTCAAGATCTATCTTCCTTTCACTGCTTCCTTCCATTAGGAACTTAGTTTCAAGGAATTCCGCCTTCCGAGCAACAAATACATTCTGCTCAGATGGATCATAGAAATAATATCCCATATTATCCTTGGGATATCCTGTGAAGATACACTTCGTGGATCGAGCATTCAACTTATTAGGGACATAACGCTTAGGATAAGCTTCACATCCCCATACCTTTAAGTATGATAGAGATGGAGGTTTTCCAAACCACATCTCATGAGGTGTTCGTTCCACTTTCTTAGTTGGGGCCATATTTAAAATACGAGCCGCGGAGCATAGACAATAACCCCAAAATGATAGAGGTAACGAGCTTCTAGCCATCATAGATAGAACCATATCCATTAGAGTTCGGTTCCTCCTTTCGGAAACTCCATTCAGTTGGGGTGTTCCAGGAGGAGTGAGTTGCGAGATAATCCCACAACTTCTAAGATGATCTTGGAAAGCATCGCTTAGGTATTCACCTCCTCTATTGGTACGAAGTACCTTGATTGTCTTATTGAGTTGATTTTGTACTTCAATTTGATACTCTTTGAATGCTTCAAAAGTTTTGTCCTTATGTCTTAACAAGTAGACATATCCGAAACGACTGAAGTCATCAATGAAAGTAACGAAGTATCTTTCACCATTCCTAGTTATTGGCTTAAAGGGTCCACATACATTCGAATGTATTAATCCCAATAAGTCCTTAGCCCTTTCGTAGGTCCCTTTGAAAGGTGCTTTAGTCATTTTTCCTTGTAAACAAGATTCACATACATCAAACGGGTCTAGTTCATTTGATTTCAAAAGGCCATTCTTTTAAAGTGTATGCATTCGATTCTTGTTTATGTGACCAAGGCGACAATGCCATAAGTAGGAATCACTCAAATCCCTTTTGAGTTTCTTGGTGCTAGTATGGTATATTGAGCTACTAGATGATGTGTCATCATGAACCAATTCATAAATTCCATTTGAAGGCGAAGCCTTAAAATAGAATACATTATCTAAATAAACGTGGATATCATCATTAACAAAATTAAGATAAAAACCACATTGTTTTATACGGGAAACTGAAATAATGTTTCGACATAAATCCGGTGCATACAAAACATTGTTCAAAATAAGTTCCAAACCACTTGGAAGCTTTAATACAATGTCTCCTTGAGCCTTCACTTGCACTTTGGCTCCATTACCCATAAAGAGACTTGATGTTCCCGTTTGCTTGCTACTTCTTTTGAACCCCTGCAAAGAATTGCAAATGTGAGTTCCACATCCAGTGTCTAATACCCATGTATTAGAAGAAGTAATACTAAGCTCTATATATACCATATATATATTAACTGAGGTTTGCCCCGCATCCCTCTTTTCCTTCAACTCCTTAAGGTAGACCGGGCAGTTTCGTTTCCAGTGACCCATTTCACCGCAACCGAAGCACGAGTCTTCCTTGGGGTTTGCTTGTTTGGCAACCTTTTTCTTCTTGTTCTTGTTTTTGGTTGGGGTAACCATCCTCCCCTTTCCCTTGCCTTGATGGGCGGGTCCTTTCCTCTTAGCCGCCTTTGGCTTAGAGGTGTTATTACCTTTGGACCCACCATCATTGATCATTAGCACGGGTGAAGCCCTCTTACCCATGCTAGTTTCTGCCGTCCTAAGCATGCCATGAAGTTCGCCAATGGTCTTATCCATCCCATTCATATTGTAATTAATTACAAATTGGTCAAACCTCTTTGACAAGGAGTTTAGGATAAGATCCGTGGCTAGCTCATTAGATATGTTGAGATTAAGACGGTTTGCGCGATCAATGAGGCTTTTCATCTTAAGGACATAAGATGAAACGGATTGGGAGTCGTCCATACGACATGCATGAAGCGCTCGGACCGTTTCAAAGCGCTTGACACGAGCTTGTTGAAGGAACATCTCCTTCAATTGCGTGATCATGTCGTATGCAGTATGATGCTCGAAATCCTTTTGGAGTTCGGGTATCATAGTCCCAAGAATTTGGCAAGAACCTTGCACCGAATCGGCGCAATACTTATCCCAATAAGCCATGCCTTTCGTATCATCCTCGTCAGGTTGATCGGGAATGGGGTCTTCCAACACATACGCCTTATCCTCAAGTTTGAGGACAATCCTAAGATTGCGGAACCAATCCATAAAGTTCGTATGGTTGAGTTTGTCTTTCTCGAGGAGAGACCTTAATGATAGGTTGTTCAAGTTAATAGGTGCGTTTTGCATGTTGTTGTTATTGGCGGCCATCTACAAAATTTAACAAAGTTCATTTAAGTATCGATTTTAAATTTAACAATCAATACCCTTTAAATCCAATTGATATATATTAAATTTTAGAATCCAACGGTAACCCAAATTTCGGTTAGTTGACCTTTATCCCGTCATTTGATTTAGTTAGGTAGTCATTATATGACAATTGCAATCCTTTTGAAACTTCTAAGTTATGGGATCATGCAATCCTTTTGCATGACATATTATCCCATCAAAGCCTATTTGTTCATCATGCTTCGGTGACCCTAAGTTCATGATTTCCAAATCAAGTCGTCCTACTTGTTTAGACATGTAAACTTAACATACAAGTGGTTAGGTGACCTTTATCCCACAAGTGTGCAAAATTTACCTTAATCATATTAGTTTGCTCATAACGGTTAGGTGACCTTTATCCCATTATAAGTTCCTTAATACGTCTAAGTGTCATACAATAGGATGGCGTTTAAACTTGTTAACCTAGTGTGTTAAAGGGATTTTAAGTTTTCATTATTTCTAGTTTGAGAAAACTTTTATGCCATACACCAACATGCATTTAGTGTATGGTTCTTATGAAAATCCATTTTCATGTCATGTAACAATGTCAATTTTATTACTTTGATATAAACCATTTTATATGTGCAATCCGTTTCTAATTCTTAATAACCATTTATTAACGTGTTTTGCCATTTGAATTTAACCAATTAAATTGTCATTTTAGTTTGTTGTTAACTTGTGTGATTAACTTGTAGCATACATACAATCCACAATCATACAATAAACAACCAAGCATGCAAAACAACATGTTCATAATCAAGCCTTTTGGTAAGCATTTTGTTTAGCCGAAAACAAAATGCCACCGGATAAGGGGTAATTACACAAAGTAGGAGATTTCAAATCTCCCACTTAACCTTGTATCTAAATGCTTCTTCATGTGTTCTTCAAGTCTTCATCATTCTTCATCATTTTACAAAATATATCCTAATACATTTTGTCTAAAAAATGAAATTACAACCTAATCTATTTTACATACCAAATATAAAATAAATTACATAACCAAATGAATTATTACATGCCAAATGAATAAATATTATTACAAACCAATTGAATAAATATCAATCAACCATGCATGCAACCAAACATAAGGTCAAGGCTTAGATTGTGAACTTTAACTACATAAGAGATAGGCAATACAGAATCACAAGTGATTGGCAGTACAGAATCACAAGTGATTGGCAGTACAGAATCACAAGTGATTGGCAATACAGAATGCAGAATCACAAGTGATTTTGGCCAAAATGACAAACCACCCAAAACCGAAAATTTTACATTCTACTTCATGCATGTTCATAGAATGCAAAATTATAGTGGGTTTAATAACCATCTCGAAGCATATTTCAACAACTTCGGATCTAGATACCATTGTTGGGATTTAACAAGTTCATAATATACTTAAACCATTTTAAAAATTAAGAAAGCAGAAGCACGTTAATTACCAATTTTAGTCTTGTTAAACTTTAACCAATTAAAGTTAAATCCCAATTAGGATCAAGTTGTGAAACATACTTACAAACTAAGAGTGGGTTTAGTGATTATACCTCCTCAAGCTAGTTGAGGGTTGTTTTCAAAGTTGCAAGATGATGATGAAGATGATGATGAATGCAAGCCTCAAAGTGATGAAACCTCAAGAGATTATACCCCAAACTTTTCACCAACACCCTAGCTTTTAGTTAGGATTTATTTGATACTTGAAACCAAGCTTGCAAAGAAGAAAATGGATCTCCTTATGACCTCCAAAGGCCACGGCTTGGACAGCTGCAAAAGAGGAGTTTTGTGCAGTTTTTTTGAAGTGTAATTGCATGTGTGTGTTGTTCCAAGAGTCAAGATGCTAGTATATGGAAGTGGGAAAGCATGGGTCAAGGAATCTAAGTCATAAGCATGTGAACTTGCAACTCCAAGGCCACTTACTCTTCCATGTTATAAAATAAGTTTTATATAAATTAAATTTTATAAAACTTTTATAAAACTTCCATATACATATATATATTTGTTATGTACATATATTTTATAAAACCAAAACTTTATAAAATGTAACATAACAAAATAAATTATTTAACCTATAAATAATTTAAACTCTTGTCATATAAATTATTCCATAATTTATATGTATACACATCAAGTAATATTTCAGAAAACCATTTTTCTTAAAGTTCAAGTGTCGCGTATTTAATCAATGATCCAATCGTTAAGATTAAATACGTATAAGGTGTCAGTAAATTTGTTATTGGGTATGACCCAACTTGGATCATTACACATTAGCCACATTAATTTAATATGTCTCTCGGGCATACGAAATACCTTCATCTATATCAATTTTAGTGGTTAAATGTTTGAGCGTAAGCTGAAAATTGGTTATTAATTCTTCAAAAGTCTTTATCAAAGTGTCGAACTTATTTTGATATTCTATGACTTGAAGGTTTATCATGTATTGCTTTTTCATAAATTCAACTAAAATTTCCTTAGAGTGGAGAGTAGGTTTGTGTAATGGGAATATTCTATTATGATCCGAGCTATTTTGCTGTTTATGTGCCCATCTTGGGTAAGGGTACCTTAGATTGGTTATAGTAACATCGGAGTTTTTAGGAGTTGGTAAACTTTAAAGAGTGAGGGTGAGATCTTGTAACCTAGTTTCAGCATTTTTACCGTATGAGCGAAGACGTCATCCTTCTCAGCAGCTTCATTGCTCCAATCTTCCTGTTGTACAGCTATTATGTCCAAGAGATTCCATGCTTCGTCTGCTTTTCGAGACATGAAATTGCCTTGCGAGGCCATGTCTAGGAGAGACTTTTCATCCTTGGTCAAACCATTGTAAAGAGTACTGATTTTTCTGCCTGACTTAGCGAATGATTCGGACATCTTTTAAGCATCATCTTTATTCTATTCAATGCTAGACACAATGACTCATTTTCTTTTTGATGTGGCCGACTACGAAGAGGCAAGATCCTTTTGGTTCCAATATAATTGGAGACTGTTCGGAAAATTTAACAACCAATTCTGTGTATAATTGTCTTTCTTAGACACCACCAAACAATACTTTTGTCTGTTTAAAATCTTTCTCAATCAAAACATTCGATCCCCGGCAGCGGCGTCAGAAAACTCGTAACTACTATTGTAATACCCCGTCAGAATCCACTGACGGAATATTAACTCCTGGTCCCACAGTTAGCGGTCACGCCCTCTATATGAGATGTTTTCGAAAAGTATTCGCATTAATTATCAAATCAAAGCCATTTATGAAAAATAATGTAACTGGAAAATGTTTGACATAAATGACTAAGTTCTATGAACCCAAAACATCTTGAAATAAAGTAGTTTAAATGCAAATGTATGTTCTTGAATTGAAAATGATAAATATGCTGGACGCTGTCCAGTTCTAGCAGCAAACAACATAATAACTTCAGATAAACGGAAGCACTACCTCTAAGTACCTAAGATGAAACATGCAAAACATCAACAAAAAGCGTTGAGTGAAACTACAAGTTTAGAAAATCATTTCGTAAGTTAGGCCACAAGATTTTCTTAGAAAACATCATAGGAAAAGTATACATTATCATGAGCACTTGATTATAAAGCTTTAACCTTTGCGTAGGCCGGGCCCACATCTTCAGTTTACCCTATCTTGGCGATACACCGATCAAGTGTACGAGTTATAACAAAATAGGTGCCAGTTATGTTGTGGTGAGGTTTGTCAAACCTAACGGTACTGTCCCTATAAGTCGAGCTTACAAAGTAACTAATATAATCAAGCTAAGGGATTTTTGATCTGAACACATATTTATAGTCATTTAAGTACTTGTTCCTAATATGTAAAACATTTGTAAAAATCATGCATCTCATCCATGTAAAAACGTAGTACGGACTATAGACTCAACTTAGCAAAAGCACTTGTAATTTCTTAGCAAAACGTACGGTTTGTCGAACAATCTCGACTGAACAACGTAACCTAAATAAGTAAATCATCTTAAGTATACACTTATAGGTCAATACATGTCAACTCATAGTGTACGCAAAGTCCTAGTGCTTAGACTGACTCAAAGAACAAGTAAAAGTCAACTAATCCAAGCAAGTCAACAAAAGTCAACCAAAGTCAACCCTAAAGTCAACTCAGTCAAAATGGTCAACTAAAGTCAAACATCTCATTAGGTCATACAAACATGATCAATAAGTCAAACCTAGGTCAAGTATCACTTTACAAGTCATAGTTAAGCATATTGCACTTTTGCACCTTAAAGCATGCCTTAGAAATTCGTACGTCGTAGAAAGATCCAACTATAGCTCATAACAAATAAATCATTAAATCATGAACAACTCCAGATCATAACTATACTTAAAATCGATTCGAAAAAGTCCGGCCAAAGCCTCATACGATAAATAAATGTCTAATATCAGAAAGGGTCTATTCATAGTTCATTACAGAAATTTCTGCCCGCGCGTCAGTTTTTAAACATTATTCATAAAATATAGAAAATAGATTTTGATGAACAGCCAATTGGAGTCAACTCAAAACATCTTAAAATTTTAGTGATAAAATAATCAGAAACATTGCTTTAGCCAATTTGTACAGTTTCGCAAATATTTACAGACTCATCAGTTTTTGATCATCAACCGGACACATTAAAAATACGAGCATATATCTCATAGAAAATCACGTTCTCGCAAGTTCATATACAAATGAAACATGTCAAGGAACACTTAAAAGAATATATTCCAGAATATCAAAGTCTCAAACAATAACTAGTTTACTCTAGCAATTTTTATGTAACTTTGAAAAACGATTCAGCTCACTTTAAAAACCAAATCTTTGTTTTGACATAACGGGAGCATTACATAACCTTTTGTTGAAGCATTTTTATGTAAGTACCTAGACATCTAACCCACGTCCATTACAGGTACTACAGTTTACAGGCTACCATGATCGCTCGTTATTATCCTATCTGTGTTTGTATGTGGTTACAGGTACTGCAGGAACACAATAAGGATATTTGACTATGTTAGACTTAGTCAAACGTACGAGTGAAGCCTCACTCGTATGGCTGATAGGCTTATACGCACGGTTGATGATGAGCTAAGCTAAAAATATAACCTAAATGATATGACACGAGTGAGTGATCACCCGTACGGCTGAGGATGCCAACTCGTACGAGTGATGGGTGACTCGCACTGGTGAGTCAACAGCAGGGGTATATAAGTGTTATGTTCTTCATTTTAGGTTAAGCCTCTCATTTTTACACACACATCACTCAGATCTGGTAGCCCTTATCCGATTTTCTCTCACAACAAATCACTAAAGAGGTGAATAACAGCTCTAGGTGTTAATCTAATCACAATCATTTTGTGGTTTGACTAAATTAATCCCAAAAAGCTTCACATATTCACTAGTTATGGATTGATTCACTAATTCCACCTTTGTATGAATTAAACCAGTTGATTTTGAAGTTCCTAGTCATGTTTCATCATTAGTATCAGAGCGTTGGTTGTGATTTCAAAATCATCTAGTGATTTTTGGTGATTAATTAGTTTGTTATTTTGGGTTTCTTGAGTTTTAGAGTGATTTTGATCAAAAAGGAGTCATTTTTACGTGTGTAATTGTGATTAGAGAGTGTGTTTATGTTAGTTTAGTGCTAATCCAGCCTGTGGACGAAGAAATTGAGGTTTAGCATCAATTTCTAGGGTTTTTGGGTGATTTCAGCTGAACAACAGTTCACACGAGTGGGTCAAGAATTTTGATCACACGCTCGGTTGACCAGACGGTTGACTATCACTCGTGATGAACTCATACGCACGGTTTAGCATAGCCTTTTGAGGTTAAGTGACTACAGTCTGATCACTCGAGTGATCAAGCGGTTGACTGTGACACGTATGAGTAATCACACGAGTGATCATCACTCGCACGCCTGAGACTTAGTGTTTGATTCTTTTGCTTGATTTATCACACGTACGCTTAAGTAGTTACACGTACGCTTGAGGTTGTGACACGTACGGTTGAGACTTTCACACGTATGGTTGATATCCTGAACCGCACGGTTTACCCTTTGGTAAAATTTTCAAAATGTTTAATTCAAACGACTACGCGTTGGCCGCACCGTTAGTTCAGAGTATTACGAATATGACTCAACGATTACTCCTTGCTGAGAGTGAATCCGAAAGTGGTACAAAATGTCCGAGGTTAATGAATATGGATAACTATTCCACTTAGAAATCGAGATTTAAGATTTGGTCTGATGGTTAGGACACGAAGCTTTGGAAATACATTGAAACTGAATTTCAATGGCCACGTTCACCTGTTACAAATGAATTGTATACGTTACATACTATGCCTTCGGAAGAACGTGAAGAGTATAACTTGGAAAAGAAGATGTACTGTAACTTAACAAGTGCTCTTGATGGTCCGATATGGGAAGCACTTCGTACTTTCAACGAAGGTAATACATCTTACAGAACTAGAAAAGGTTTAAAATTGAAAGCTGAGTTTGATCATTTTCACTGGCAAGTCGGAGAATCTATTACAGAATTGGTTGAAAGATATCGTCATTTGCTAGCTGAACTACACAAGCATGATGTGACCATTGCTGAAAAAGACAAAGTAACATGTCTAGCTGGATTGTTACCTTTAGAATGGAATGGTTTCATATTAACTATGAAAACCAGTGGAGAACTAGCTACTGCTACAGTGAACTTGTTTATTGCAAGACTTCAGGAAGAAGAACTAGAGTTGTTAAAAAAAGTCAAGAGGTCTAAACAAGTTCAAGATACGAAAATGTATTGTCCAAAATGGTTACACACCACCTAAGTCAGCTCATGTACCATTTCAAGCAGCTTTTGCTACGAACAATAAGAATATGTATGGTTTGAATGTTAGCAGTGCACCTATTCAACAACCTTCATATCCACCACAAGTTTTACCATGTTCTCTCAATACTCAATCACAACCTACTTCCAACACTACAGAGTCATCTACACCGACTGCGTCAGATGTTCTTTCTGCACTTAAGATTGAAAACATTAGAAAAACTGGGAAAGAAAAGATTAGTGAAGATATAGCTTTGTTGTCAAGCCTTGTTAATTCTTATGATAGTTATCTTGATGGTCGTGTGGGTAACATTCATCTAACAACAGAGGATTATCATCAACTTGATAAAGATGAAGCAGAAAAGATGGATATTATGTGGGGTATGAAAAATCTTGTGAGACGAGCTAGTGATTAGGAAGAGCAAACTGGAAAACCGATCAGTCTGACCAAAGATGCAAAACTGGGTTTTGATATGAATACTGTTACTTGTTACAACTGTGGAGAATTAGGTCATTTTTCAAGACAGTGCACAAAACAGAAGAAGCAGGGTAATCGTAATCCGTTCAAGAATCAGAACTACAGTTCTTAGAGTCAAACTACAAAGCGTGAGATTTACATTACTGATAAAGTAAATGAAGTTGAAACAGCTGAAAGTCCGAACAAAGCTTTGGTTGTCATTCATGGAGACGATGATGATTGGTCTATCAAATTTAATGTAGATGATCAACAACCTAAAGATAACATGGCTAAGATTACTGAAGTAGAAGAAGACTGTGTCACTGGTCAAAGTATAATTGAGAAGCTGACTGCTCGTGCTGAAAGAGCTGAAGGATTGTCACGAACCATTCGGAGAGAGAAGGTTCAGATGACGGTTAAAGATAAATTCAAGAAGGCACGTGATTCAGTTCCTCGTACACCTGAATCTGGAAGTGTTTCACCAACATCGTCAGAGGACTACTACTTCAACAGCTGGAAGGACAACTATGGTGATACCTCAGTGTTTGATGATAGTCTAGAAGCTGATCAGAGTGAAGAGACATTGGTTGATGCTGATAAGGAACTAGACAAATGGGGTAAAATGTTTGCTGATGAATTGGAGATGTTAGTTCTTATGGGTGAAGGTTCAGATCTCAAGAGTGTAAGTTCAGAAGTTGATGATTCGGGTACGAAGTCAGAATCAAAGGTTGAAGATAAAGTTGATCATACTGGAGTAGATCAATCTGATTTTGAAGCATTGAACAAGCAAGCAGTAGACTTACTGAAGATGTGCTTATCAGAAAGTGATCTTGAAAAGGTTTCCAGTTTGCCAAGAGCTAAGGATATTTAGGACAGACTAGAGCAGATTCATTTGGGAAAAGATACTGATACATCAGAGTTCCTTACAGACTCATCAGAATTAGAAGATTAGCTCGATGATGGGAAGAAGACAGATTACTTTGCATTTATGACTGAGACTTCCTCATCAAATAATGCTCAACAGGTATCTTCTGATCCATCTACTATTATTGAATGTGTTAAATGTGCTGAATCTAAGGTAACAATAGATAATTTCACAAAGGCATATGCGGAGATGAAAGAAAAATGGCATGCAGACCATGTGACCACTAAGGTTGAAAATGAATTGAAAGAGCAAATCAAAGTTTATAAAAAACAACTTAACGGTCTTAAATGTTATAACTTTGACATAAATTAAGCTTTAATTAAACGTGTTGACACAATTAATGAACTAAAGAAGGAAATGAATGCGTTAAAGCTGATTTAGAGGCAATTTCAATTAAAATGAAATGTTGGGCAAGTGCGTCACAATGGAATGCATGAATGGTGGAACTTAATGACACCAAGGGAAAGGGTATTGGATATAGTTCTGCATCTCCTCCTTTCAGAACACATTTGTTAATGCAAACGTAGTTGACGGTCGACCAAAAGATTGTATCCCTCCTAGTTATGAAGATTATGTTGAAAAGAATAAAAAATGTAGTTCAACTAAGAATACAACTTCTGATGATACTGCTGAAGGTGCTCTAGATCATCAGGAAGATAGGAAAACTGGGTTAGGAGATAACTCTAAGACAAGTAGAGTTAGAACACCAAAAGGTCCTGTTAAAATTTTAAGAAATCCTAGATTTGCTAACAGACCGGTTCCTCCTGTTACACCTAAGCCTGTTCCAAGAAATAAAACAAATGATTCTCCTGTGTTTGTAAGAACACAAGATCCGTCGTCTTCAAACTCTAATAACTTATATGAATTTAGAGGACATAGGGAGTTTCGTCAATGTTTTAATTGTGCTATTTTTGGACATATTGCTTCTAATTGTCCTAGAAGATATAGATCACCAAGACAGAATATTGACCTCACATATGATGATCGTAGATCATCTTATGCTCATAAAACAGGTGCACCTGTTAATGATGAAGTTCGTGTTAAAAATCATACGACAAATGTGAAGGTTTTTCGTATGCCCGAGAGACATATTAATTTAATGTGGCTAATATGTTATGATCCAAGTCGGGTCATACCGAATAACAAGCTTACCGACACCCTAAACGTATTCAAGCTTAACGATTAAATCATTAAGTAAATACGCGACACTTGGATTTTAGAAAAATCGGTTTTCTAAAATGTTATCACTTGAGATAAATTATTTGGATAATTTATATATAATTGTTTATAAGTTTTAAATGATTATATTGTGTTATATTTTATAAAAGGTTTATAAAATATGAAAGTAACATAAAAATATACATGTTTTATATATATATATCAAGTTTATATATATGTAAAGACATTATTATATAAAATATATGGTGGCAGATTTTGGGTCTCCAAGACTCATATGCATGCCAAGTTATTGTTACTTTTAAGAACATAAAAAGTCCATATAAGCATGGGGAACTCTTGGACCAAAGCTAGACTTATTCTCTCAAGTGTAACTAGTGTTTCATAGCTAAAAAAAAAAAAACTGATTTCAGCATCCTGCTGCTGTCCAAAACCGTGAGGTTTTATACATCAAAGGAGGTTCCAAGTTTGATTTTCAAGCTCACATTAAGTGTCTAATTAAATCCTAACTAAAGGCTAGGGTGTTGGTCATAAGTTTGGGGTATAATCTCTTGAGGTTTCATTGCTTTGAAGCTCCATTTTCACATCATCTTCATCCACATTCTGCTGTCCATTTTCAGCCCTCAATCTATATTGAGGAGGTAAATTCTTATTCCCCCTTTTAGTTTGTAAGTATATTTTCAAGGCTGGATAACACATAATGGAATTCACTTAAAAGGGTTTAACATATACACTTGTTTATAAATAACATAATGCTTTCGCTTGTCTTAATATTCACGAAATCGGTTTTGTGATTATATACACATATGAATTTGTTGTTATGTTGAATTCCATCAATGGTATCTAGAGCCGAAGTCTTGAAATATGCTTCGAGATGGTTTTTTGAACTCACCATAACTTTGCATTTTATGCATGAAAATAGAATGCAAATATTATTGGTTTTGGGTGGGTTAATCTATGTGCCGAATTGTTTGGGGCTCCAAATATGGTTTTGGTTTGCCATTTGGTTCATATTTTGGTCATATGTTGTTGTTCACAATCATAGCCAAGACCTTGTGATTGAATGCATGTGTGTTTGAATGATTTGTATTATTCATTTGGTATGTAATAATTAATTCATTCATTTGGTTGTAATATTCATTCATTTGGTTATGTAATTTATTTTATATTTGGTATGTAAAATAGATTAGGTTGTAATTACATTTTTAGACAAAATGTATTAGGATATATTTTTTGTAAAAATGAAGATACAAGATGAAGACTTGGAAGATGCATTTGGATGCAAGATTAAGTGGGAGACTTTGAAATCTCCTACTTAGTGTTATAACCCTTAACCGGTGACATTTGTTTTCGGCTAAACAAATGTCTACCAAATCGGCTTGATTGTGAACACATTTGTTTGCATGCGTGGTTGTTTTATTTCTTGTATGATTGTGGATTGTGTATGTTACTACAACAAGTTATCACACAAGTTAACAATAAGCACAACTACAATTTAATTGGTTAAAATTATTAACGACATGCAAAACGTCAATTTAAATGGTTAAATTAAAAATGGCTAAAAGGACATTAATAAACGTTATTAAGAACATGATAAGGATCATATATATAAAATGATATATATAAAATGCTTTATATCAAGTAATTGGCTAAAATTACTAGACTTGAAAATGGATTTCAAATAAACCATACACTAAATGCATGTTGGTGTATGGCATATATGTTTTCTTAAACTAGAATAAAGAAAGCCGAAAATCCCTTTAAAACTAAAACAAGGCAAACAAGTTTAAATGCCATCCTTTTGTGGGACACTTAAACATAGTAGGGAACTCATAATGGGATAAAGGTCACCTAACCGTTATGAGCTAACTAATATGGTTAAGGTAAAATTCGCATGCTTGTGGGATAAATGTCACCTAACCACTTGTATGTTAATTTTACATGTTTACACAAGTAGGACGACTTGATTTGGGAATCATGAACTTAGGGTCACCGAAGCATGAGGAACAAATCGGCGTTGATGGGATAAATATGCCATGCAAAAGGATTGCATGATCCCATAATTTAGAAGTTGCAAAAGGATTGCAATTGTCATATAAATGACTACATAGCTAAATCAAATAACGGGATAAAGGTCACCTAACTGAAATTTGATTTACCGTTGGATTCTAATATTTAATAAGTCAATTAAAATTTAAAAGTGTATTGTTTATTAAATTTAAAATCGATACTTAAATGAACTTTGTTAAATTTTGTAGATGGCCGCCAACAACAACAACATGAAAAACGCACCTATTAACTTGAACAACCTATCGTTAAGGTCTCTCCTCGAGGAAGACAAACTCAACCATATGAACTTTATGGATTGGTTCCGCAATCTTAGGATTGTCCTCAAACTTGAGGATAAGGCGTATGTGTTGGAAGACCCCATTCCCGATCAACCCGACGAGGATGATACGGAAGGCATGGCTTATTGGGATAAGTATTGTGCCGATTCGGTGCAAGTCGCTTGCCTAATGCTTGGGACTATGATACCCGAACTCCAAAAGGATTTCGAGCATCATACTGCATATGACATGATCACGCAGTTGAAGGAGATGTTCCTTCAATAAGCACGTGTCGAGCGCTTCGAGACCGTTCGAGCGCTTCATGCATATCGTATGGACGACTCCCAATCCGTTTCATCTTATGTCCTTAATATGAAAAGTCTCATTGATCGCGCAAACCGTCTTAATCTCAACATATCTAATGAGCTAGCCACGGATCTTATCCTAAACTCCTTGTCAAAGAGGTTTGACCAATTTGTAATTAATTACAATATGAATGGGATGGATAAGACCATTGGCGAACTTCATGGCATGCTTAGGACGGCAGAAACTAGCATGGGTAAGAGGGCTTCACCCGTGCTAATGATCAATGATGGTGGGTCCAAAGGTAACAACACCTCCAAGCCAAAGGCGGCTAAGAGGAAAGGACCCGCCCATCAAGGCAAGGGAAAGGGGAGGATGGTTACCCCAACCAAAAACAAGAACAAGAAGCAAAAGGTTGCCGGACAAGCAAACCCCAAGGAAGACCCGTGCTTCGGTTGCGGTGAAATGGGTCACTGGAAACGCAACTGCCCAGTCTACCTTAAGGAGTTGAAGGAAAAGAGGGATGCGGGGCAAACCTCAGGTAATATATATATATGGTATATATAGAGCTTAGTATTACTTCTTCTAATACCTGGGTATTAGACACTGGATGTGGAACTCACATTTGCAATTCTTTGCAGGGGTTCAAAAGAAGTAACAAACAAACGGGAACATCAAGTCTCTTTATGGGTAATGGAGCCAAAGTGCAAGTGAAGGCTCAAGGAGACTTTGTATTAAAGCTTCCAAGCGGTTTGGAACTTATTTTGAACAATGTTTTGTATGCACCGGATTTATGTCGAAACATTATTTCAGTTTCCCGTTTAAAACAATGTGGTTTTTATCTTAATTTTGTTAATAATGATATCCACGTTTATTTAGATAATGTATTCTATTTTAAGGCTTCGCCTTCAAATGGAATTTATGAATTGGTTCATGATGATACATCATCTAGTAGCTCAATATACCATACTAGCACCAAGAAACTCAAAAGGGATTTGAGTGATTCCTACTTATGGCATTGTCACCTTGGTCACATAAACAAGAACCGAATGCGTACACTTCAAAAGAATGGACTCTTGAAATCAAATGAGATGGACTCGTTTGATGTATGTGAATCTTGTTTACAAGGAAAAATGACTAAAGCACCTTTCAAAGGGACCTATGAAAGGGCTAAAGATTTATTGGGATTAATACATTCGGATGTATGTGGACCCTTTAAACCCATGACTAGGAATGGTGAAAGATACTTTGTTACTTTCATTGATGACTTTAGTCGTTTCGGATATGTCTACTTATTAAGACATAAGGATGAAACTTTTGAAGCATTCAAAGAATATCAAAACGAAGTACAAAATCAACTCAACAAGACAATCAAGGTACTTCGTACCGATAGAGGAGGTGAATACCTAAGTGATGCCTTCCAAGATCATCTTAGGAGTTGTGGGATTATCTCACAACTTACTCCACCAGGAACACCCCAACTTAATGGGGTTTCGAAAGGAGGAACCGAACCCTAATGGATATGGTTCGATCTATGATGGCTAGAAGCACGTTACCTCTATCATTTTGGGGTTATTGTCTATGCTCCGCGGCTCGTATTTTAAATATGGCCCCAACCAAGAAAGTGGAACGAACTCCTCATGAGATGTGGTTTGGAAAACCTCCATCTCTATCATACTTAAAGGTATGGGGATGTGAAGCTTATCCTAAGCGTTATGTCCCTAATAAATTGAATGCTCGATCCACGAAGTGTATCTTCATAGGATATCCCAAGGATGATATGGGATACTATTTCTATGATCCAACCGAGCAAAATGTATTTGTTGCTCGAAAGGCTGAATTCCTTGAAACTAAATTCCTATTGGAAGGAAATAGTGAAAGGAAGATAGATCTTGAAGAGGTTCAAGATCAAGTAGATGATACACAATTGGTTAACACTAGCACTCAACATGAAAATGTTGAGAATGATCAAATGGATGATCAAAGTATACAAGACGTTCGCAGATCTGGTAGGATTAGTAATCCTCCTGAGAGATATGGGTTTCTCATGGATGGTTGCTATGTGGTTGATTTGGACGAACCAACAAACTACCAAGATGCTTTATCAAGGATTGATAAAGATAAATGGCAGGAAGCCATGAACGCTGAGATGCAATCCATGTATGACAACCAAGTTTGGGAACTAGTTGTACAACCTGCTAACTCCAAGTTAGTTGATTGTAAATGGATTTTCAAGATGAAAACCGACATGCATGGAAACTTAAATACATATAAAGATAGACTTGTAGCAAAAGGTTTCACTCAAACTCAAGGGGTTGACTATGATGAAACCTTTTCGCCTGTGGCAATGCTAAAGTCTATTAGGATATTATTTGCCATTGCTGCTCATTATGATTATGAAATATGGCAAATGGATGTCAAGACCGCTTTTCTAAATGGATATCTTGAGGAAGATGTCTATATGGTTCAGCCTGAAGGTTTTGTCGATCCAAAACATCCTAACAAAGTATGTAAGTTAAAGAAGTCAATCTACGGATTGAAACAAGCATCTAGAATGTGGAATCATCGTTTTAATGAAGAAGCCAAGAAGTTTGGCTTCATTAAAAATGGTGATGAAGCTTGTGTATACAAGAAAGCTAGTGGGAGCACTATCATGTTCCTTGTATTATATGTGGATGATATATTGTTATTTGGAAACGATATTCCGACAATGCAAGGTGTTAAGGCTTGGCTAAAAAGCTGCTTCTCCATTAAGGATCTTGAAGAAGCACAATACATTTTGGGGATTAGGATCTACAGGGATAGATCCAAGAAATTGATAGGTTTGAATCAAAGTGCATACATTGAAAAGATCTTGAAAAGGTTCAAGATGGAAAACTCTAAGAAAGGTTTGGTACCTATTCAAAGAGGAACGCTCCTTAGTTCATCTCAGTGCCCCACCACTAAAGATGAACAAGAGAAAATGAAGAAAGTCCCATATGCGTCTGCCATTGGGTCAATCATGTATGCAATGATATGCACTAGACCGGATGTGTCATGCGCTCTTAGCCTGACAAGCAGATACCAGAATAACCCAGGAAACAGTCATTGGATTGCTGTTAAAAGTATATTGAAATACCTTAGGAGGACTAAGGATATGTTTCTAATATATGGGTCTGGTGAGGAGGAACTCACTGTAAGAGGTTACGTGGACGCGAGTTTCCAAACTGATCATGATGTTTCTCGATCACAATCCGGTTATGTCTTCACATTAAATGGAGGTGCGGTCTCTTGGAAGAGTTCAAAACAGGATGTTGTTGCATTATCCACTACAGAGTCTGAGTACATTGCCGCCTCATTGGCAGCTCAGGAAGCTGCATGGATGAAGAAATTCATTGACGACTTAGGAGTAGTCCCTTCCATTCAGGACCCTCTTGAGATCTTTTGTGACAACGAGGGTGCGATTGCTCAAATCAAGGAACCTCGTGCTCACCAAAAGACCCATCACATTGAGCGGAGATTCAACTACATAAGGGATGAAGTTGAAAAGGGAAAGATATGTATTCCCAAAGTTCACACAGATCTTAATATAGCGGATCCACTCACGAAGCTCTTACATGGTGTGAAACATCAAGGGCATGTTAGCGCATTAGGGCTTCGATATTCTAGTGATTGGTTGTGATCTGTTTTAAGTATTGTAACGGAACGAAATTGTTCAAACTCATCAATATAATTATGGTATTAATTTATTTTGAGTCAAGTTCCTATTTTGCATATTTTATCCATGAATAAGTAATTATTCTAAAATTCGTAGTCGATCACATTTGTGGGAACAAGTGTGAGGTTTAGACTATTATGAACTTGGATTGGTATACATTCACGGGATGAATGTAGGGCAAGGTTGCAACCAAGGTTTATAGATATTTGTGGGATACAAATATTGAAAGACCCGCCCTCAAGATTTAATAAATGGAGCCTTTGTGGTTGATCACATGTAATCTTGAGTAAAGGCGAATATCATTGTATCCTCTGACCTGAGATACATATTGGGTTCGGATATTTACCAAGTATCGTGCCTTGATTCTTTCCTTCGCTATTCTGAAATATGGTAGTTCACAAGGAAGAGCTCAGGCATAATGCAAGGTACATATTTAGGACGTATGTAGTCAAGATGGAATTTGTCCCTCTTATTCGTTGAGAGTCAGATGTCTAAGGCCTGATAAAGTTAAATCTAAAAGAGAGTGATCATTCTGTGTCTCTTGGGTTTAACATGACATCTAGGACGAAAGGACATAATGAAAAGATTCACCTATTCATATTCGAGATGGGAACTCGAAAAGGATGATGTTATTGAATGGCACAAAGTCATAACATATTGGGGTTATGGACGGTCGTTAGGTGGTATCCATCACTTGCATTAATTTCTTATGTTTCTCGTGCAAGTGGGAGATTGAAGATTTTTTGTATGCCCGAGAGACATATTAATTTAATGTGGCTAATATGTTATGATCCAAGTCGGGTCATACCCAATAACAAGCTTACCGACACCCTAAACGTATTCAAGCTTAACGATTAAATCATTAAGTAAATATGAGACACTTGGATTTTAGAAAAATCGGTTTTCTAAAATGTTATCACTTGAGATAAATTATTTGGATAATTTATGTATAATTGTTTATAAGTTTTAAATGATTATATTGTGTTATATTTTATAAAAGGTTTATAAAATATGAAAGTAAATACGCGACACTTGGATTTTAGAAAAATCGGTTTTCTAAAATGTTATCACTTGAGATAAATTATTTGGATAATTTATATATAATTGTTTATAAGTTTTAAATGATTATATTGTGTTATATTTTATAAAAGGTTTATAAAATATGAAAGTAACATAAAAATATACATGTTTTATATATATATATATATCAAGTTTATATATATGTAAAGACATTATTATATAAAATATATGGTGGCAGATTTTGGGTCTCCAAGACTCATATGCATGCCAAGTTATTGTTACTTTTAAGAACATAAAAAGTCCATATAAGCATGGGGAACTCTTGGACCAAAGCTAGACTTATTCTCTCAAGTGTAACTAGTGTTTCAAAGCTTAAAAAAAAAAAAAAAAACTGATTTCAGCATCCTGCTGCTATCCAAAACCGTGAGGTTTTATACATCAAAGGAGGTTCCAAGTTTGATTTTCAAGCTCACATTAAGTGTCTAATTAAATCCTAACTAAAGGCTAGGGTGTTGGTCATAAGTTTGGGGTATAATCTCTTGAGGTTTCATTGCTTTGAAGCTCCATTTTTGCATCATCTTCATCCACATTCTGCTGTCCATTTTTAGCCCTCAATCTATATTGAGGAGGTAAATTCTTATTCCCCCTTTTAGTTTGTAAGTATATTTTCAAGGCTTGATAACACATAATGGAATTCACTTAAAAGGGTTTAACATATACACTTGTTTATAAATAACATAATGCTTCCGCTTGTCTTAATATTCATGAAATCGGTTTTGTGATTATATACACATATGAATTTGTTGTTATGTTGAATTCCATCAAAATGTTTTCTATGGAGAGTATAAGAGAAAGAATTTCAATAGGTTAATTTCTCCTGTGAAGTTTAAGGTTCCTAAATAGGATACTGAGGCAAGAGTTGCCAAATCAAGTGATCATAGTAGTGCTTTTGAACCAAAGGCATGTTCGCCTTCGCAAAAAGCTAGTCGTCGAAAATACTTTTCTCGTACCAGACCGAGTGAATCACTCTGAAAATGAGCAAAATGTGAAAAACCAGAAGAGCAATATTGCTACTTCTAAACTGTCTAAGTTTACGGTTCCTAATGATGAGATTCCACCGGACTCAAACGGGAAATTGATGGAAGTTTAAGCTATTGGTGTTAATGGACAACCTACTGCTGAGATGTCTCATTCTTATTGATTAAAAACGTTCCATATTAATTGATTTCGTTGCGAGGTTTTGACCTCTATATGAGACGTTTTTCAAAGACTGCATTCATTTTAAAACAAACCATAACCTTTATTTCATCAATAAAGGTTTAAAAAGCTTTACGTAGATTATCAAATAATGATAATCTAAAATATCCTATTTACATACGACCATTACATAATGGTTTACAATACAAATATGTTACAACGAAATAAGTTTCTTGAATGCAGTTTTTACACAATATCATACAAGCATGGACTCCAAATCTAGTCCTTATTTAAGTATGCGACAGCGGAAGCTCTTAATAATCACATGAGAATAAACATGCTTAAAACATCAACAAAAATGTTGGTGAGTTATAGGTTTAACCTATATATTATCAAATCATAATAATAGACCACAAGATTTCATATTTCAATATACATCCCATACATAGAGATAAAATTCATTCATATGGTGAACACCTGGTAACCGACATTAACAAGATGCATATAAGAATATCCCCTATCATTCCGAGAAATCCTTCGTACATGATAAAAATGAATTCGACATTAACAAGATGCATATAAGAATATCCCCAATAGATCTATCTTTAGGATTCACGTCAATTAGTAGATCGGTTTACTAATTCTTAGGCTACCAAGCAAAAGGGGCATATTCAACTTCGATCATTCACCCATATAATGTAGTTTCAGTTACTTGTGTCTATTTCGTAAAACATTTATAAAACTGCATGTATTCTCATCCCAAAATATTAGATTTTAAAAGTGGGACTATAACTCACTTTCACAGATTTTTACTTCGTCGGGAAGTAAGACTTGGCCACTGGTCGATTCACGAACCTATAACAAATATGTACATATATAATAAAGTATATTCAAAATATATTTACAACACGTTTAATACATTTTGATGTTTTAAGTTTATTAAGTCAGATGTCCTCGTTAGTTACCTACGACTAGTTGTCCACAGTTAGATGTACAGAAATAAATCGATATATATTATCTTGAATCAATCCACGACCCAGTGTATACACATCTCAGACAAGATCACAACTCAAAGTATATATATTTTTAGAATCAACCTCAACCCTGTATAGCTAACTCCAACATTACTGCATATAGAGTCTATGATTGTTCCAAATAATATATACACATGGGTCGATATGATATTTCAAAACATTTGCATACGTGTCTATGGTATCCCAAGATTACATAATATATTAGAATACATGTATAATACAATATAAGTTAGCTAGGATATGATTTGTATATAATTGTTAATATTCCCCGTAGCTACAAAAATCAAAAAATATCCAATCTTGTTTTACATTTTAAATCCGTTTTGAGTGAATCAAATTGCTATGGTTTCATATTGAACTCTATTTTATGAATCTAAACAGAAAAATTATTGGTTTATAGTCGGAAATATAAGTTACAAGTCATTTTTGTAAGAGGTAGTCATTTCAGTCGAAAGAACGACGTCTTGATAACCATTTTGAAAAACATATTTCCACTTTGAGTTTAACCATGATTTTTGGATATAGTTTCATGTTCATAAGAAAAATCATTTTCCGATAAGAACAACTTTTAAATCAAAGTTTATCATAGTTTTTAATTATCAAACCCAAAACAGCCCGCGGTGTTACTACGACGGCGTATGTCCAGTTTTACGGTGTTTTTCGTGTTTCCAGGTTTTAAATCATTAAGTTAGCATATCATATAGATATAGAACATGTGTTTAGTTGATTTTAAAATTCAAGTTAGAAGGATTAACTTTTGTTTGCGAACAAGTTTAGAAATAACTAAACTATGTTCTAGTGATTTCAAGTTTAAACCTTCGAATAAGATAGCTTTATATGTATGAATCGAATGGTGTTATGAACATCATTACTACCTCAAGTTTTATGGATAAACCTACTAGAAAAGAGACAAATGGATCTAGCTTCAAAGGATCTTTGATGGCTTGAAAGTTCTTGAAGTACAATCATGACACGAAAACAAGTTCAAGTAAGATTTCCACTCGAAATAAGATTGTTATAGTTATAGAAATTGAATCAAAGTTTGAATATGAGTATTACCTTATATTAGAAAGATATCTTACTGTAAATAAGAAATATTTCTTGAGGTTGGATGATCATTCTACAAGATTGGAAGTAAGCTAGCAAACTTGGAAGTATTCTTGATTTTATGAAACTAGAACTTGTAGAATTTATGAAGAACACTTAGAACTTGAAGATAGAACTTGAGAGAGATTAATTAGATGAATAAAATTAAAGAATGAAAGTGTTTGTAGGTGTTTTTGGTCATTGGTGTATGGATTAGATATAAAGGATATGTAATTTTGTTTTCATGTAAATAAGTCATGAATGATTACTCATATTTTTGTAATTTTATGAGATATTTCATGCTTGTTGCCAAATGATGGTTCCCACATGTGTTAAGTGACTCACATTAGCTGCTAAGAGCTGATCATTGGAGTTTATATACCAATAGTACATACATCTAAAAGCTATGTATTGTACGAGTACGAATACGGGTGCATACGAGTAGAATTGTTGATGAAACTGAACGAGGATGTAATTGTAAGAATTTTTGTTAAGTAGAAGTATTTTGATAAGTTTCTTGAAGTCTTTCAAAAGTGTATGAATACATATTAAAACACTACATGTATATACATTTTAACTGAGTCGTTAAGTCATCGTTAGTCGTTACATGTAAGTGTTGTTTTGAAACCTTTAGGTTAACGATCTTGTTAAATGTTGTTAACCCAATGTTTATAATATCAAATGAGATTTTAAATTATTATATTATCATGATAATATGATGTATGAATATCTCTTAATATGAAATATACATTAAATGTCGTTACAACGATAATCGTTACATATATGTCTCGTTTCAAAATCATTAAGTTAGTAGTCTTGCATTTACATATGTAGTTCATTGTTAATATACTTAATGATATGTTTACTTATCATAATATCATGGTAACTATATATATATCCATATATATGTCATCATATAGTTTTTACAAGTTTTAACGTTCGTGAATCACCGGTCAACTTGGGTGGTCAATTGTCTATATGAAACCTATTTCAATTAATCAAGTCTTAACAAGTTTGATTGCTTAACATGTTGGAAACACTTAATCATGTAAATAACAATTTCATTTAATATATATATAAACATGGAAAAGTTCGGGTCACTACAGTTTACTACCTGTTAAATAAATTTCGTCCCGAAATTTTAATCAGTTGGAGGTGTTGACGTATCTTCTGGAAATAAATGCGGGTATTTCTTCTTCATCTGAACTTCTCATTCCCAGGTGAACTCGGGTCCTCTACGAGCATTCCATCGAACCTTAACAATTGGTGTCTTGTTTTTCTTAAGTCTTTTAACCTCACGATCCATTATTTCGACGGGTTCTTCGATAAATTGAAGTTTTTCGTTGATTTGGATTTCATCTAACGGAATAGTGAGATCTTCTTTAGCAAATCATTTCTTCAAATTCAAGATGTGGAAAGTGTTATGTACAGCCACGAGTTGTTGAGGTAACTCAAGTCAGTAAGCTACTGGTCTGACACGATCAATAATCTTGAATGGTCTAATATACCTTGGATTTAATTTCTCTCGTTTACCAAATCGAACAACGCCTTTCTAAGGTGCAACTTTAAGCATGACCATCTCTCCAATTTCAAATTCTATATCTTTTCTTTTAATGTCAGCGTAGCTCTTTTGTCGACTTTGGGCGGTTTTCAACCGTTGTTGAATTTGGATGATCTTCTAGGTAGTTTCTTATATTATCTTCGGACCCGTAATCTGTATATCCCCCACTTCACTCCAACAAATAAGAGACCTGCACTTTTTACCATAAAGTGCTTCAAACGGCGCCATCTCAATGCTTGAATGGTAGCTGTTGTTGTAGGAAAATTCTGCTAACGGTAGATGTCGATCCCAACTGTTTCCAAAATAAATAACACATGCTCGTAGCATGTCCTCAAGCGTTTGTATCGTCCTTTCGCTCTGCCCATCAGTTTGTGGATGATAGGCAGTACTCATGTCTAGACGAGTTCCTAATGCTTGCTGTAATGTCTGCCAGAATCTTGAAATAAATCTGCCATCCCTATCAGAGATAATAGAGATTGGTATTCCATATCTGGACACGACTTCCTTCAAATACAGTCGTGCTAACATCTCCATCTTGTCACCTTCTCTTATTGGCAGGAAGTGTGCTGATTTGTTGAGATGATCAACTATTACCCAAATAGTATCAAAACCACTTGCAGTCCTTGGCAATTTAGTGATGAAATCCATGGTAATGTTTTCGCATTTGCATTCCGGGATTTCGGGTTGTTGAAGTAGACCTGATGGTTTCTGATGCTCAGCTTTGACCTTAGAACACATCAAACATTCTCCTACGTATTTAGCAACATCAGCTTTCATACCCGGCCACCAAAAATGTTTCTTGAGATCCTTGTACATCTTCCCCGTTCCAGGATGTATTGAGTATCTGGTTTTATGAGCTTCTCTAAGTACCATTTCTCTCATATCTCCAAATTTTGATACCCAAATCCTTTCAGCCCTATACCGGGTTCCGTCTTCACGAATATTAAGATGCTTCTCCGATCCTTTGGGTATTTCATCCTTTAAATTTCCCTTTTTTAAAACTCCTTGTTGCGCCTCCTTTATTTGAGTAGTAAGGTTATTGTGAATCATTATATTCATAGATTTTACTCGAATGGGTTCTCTGTCCTTCCTGCTCAAGGCATCGGCTACCACATTTGCCTTCCCCGGGTGGTAACGAATCTCAAAGTCATAATCATTCAACAATTCAATCCACCTACGCTGCCTCATATTCAGTTGTTTCTGATTAAATATGTGTTGAAGACTTTTGTGGTCAGTATATATAATACTTTTGACCGCATATAAGTAGTGCCTCCAAGTCTTTAATGCAAAAACAACCGCGCCTAATTCCAAATCATGCGTCGTATAATTTTGTTCGTGAATCTTCAATTGTCTAGACGCATAAGCAATTACTTTCGTTCATTGCATTAATACACAATCGATACCTTGCTTTGAGGCGTCACAACATATCACAAAATCATCATTCCCTTCAGGTAATGACAATATAGGTGCCGTAGTTAACTTTTTCTTCAATAACTGAAACGCTTTCTCTTGTTCATACTTCCATTCAAATTTCTTCCCTTTATGCGTTAAAGCAGTCAAGGGTCTTGCTATTCTGGAAAAGTCTTGGATGAACCTTCTGTTGTAACCAGCTAGTCCTAAAAACTGGCGTATATGTTTCGGAGTTTTCGGGGTTTCCCACTTTTCAACAGTTTCTATCTTGCCGGATCCACCTTAATACCTTCTTTGTTCACTATGTGATCGAGGAATTGAACTTCTTCCAACCAAAATGCACACTTTGAAAACTTAGCGTACAATTCTTCCTTCCTCAATACTTCTAACACCTTTCTCAAATGTTCACCTTGTTCTTGGTCATTCTTTGAGTAAATAAGTATTTCATCAATGAAAACAATGACAAATTTGTCAAGGTATGGTCCACACACTCGGTTCATAAGGTCCATGAACACAGCTGGTGCATTAGTTAAACCAAACGGCATGACCATAAACTCGTAATGACCGTAATGTGTTCTGAAAGCAGTCTTTGGAATATCATCTTCTTTCACCCGCATTTGATGATACCCGTAAGGTAAGTCAATCTTTGAATAAACAGACGAGCCTTGTAGTTGATCAAACAAGTCATCGATTCTCGGTAGTGGGTAGTGGTTCTTGATGGTAAGTTTGTTCAACTCTCAGTAGTCGATACACAACCTGAATGTACCATCTTTCTTCTTGACAAACAAAATAGGAGCTCCCCACGGTTATGTGCTTGGTCGAATGAAACCATGCTCTAAAAGTTCTTGTAATTGGCTCTGAAGTTCCTTCATTTCGCTAGGTGTGAGTCTGTATAGAGCACGAGCTATTGGTGCAGCTCCTGGTACAAGGTCTATTTGAAATTCAACGGATCGGTGTGGAGGTAGTCCCGGTAATTCTTTCGGAAATACATCGGGAAATTCTTTTGCGATGGGAATATCATTGATGTTCTTTTCTTCAGAATTGACTTTCTCGACGTGTGCTAGCACAGCATAGCAACCTTTTCTTATTAGTTTTTATGCCTTCAGGTTACTAATAAGATTTAATTTTGCGTTGCTCTTTTCTCCGTACACCATTAAGGGTTTTCCTTTTTCTCGTATAATGCGAATTGCATTTTTGTAACCAACGATCTCTGCTTTCACTTCTTTCAACCAGTCCATATCGATTATCACATCAAAACTCCCTAACTCTACTGGTATCAAGTCAATCTTAAATGTTTCGCTAACCAGTTTAATTTCTCGATTCTGACATATATTATCTGCTGAAATTAATTTACCATTTGCTAATTCGAGTAAAAATTTACTATCCAAAGGTGTGAATGGGCAACTTAATTTAGCACAAAATTCTCTACTCATATAGCTTCTATCCGCACCCGAATCAAATAAAACATAAGCAGATTTATCGTCAATAAGAAACGTACCCGTAACAAGCTTCGGGTCTTCCTGTGCTTCTGCCGCATTAATATTGAAAACTCTTCCACGGCCCTGCCCATTAGTATTCCCCTGATTCGGGCAATTTCTAATAATGTGGCCCGGTTTTCTACATTTATAACAAACAGCGTTGGTATTACTTGCTCCGACACTATTCGTTTCGGCATTACTTGTTCTGGCATTATTTGCTCCGTTAGTTTTGTTAAAATTTGGTCCCTAGACCTCACACTTTGTCGCGCTATGACCATTTCTTTTACACCTGTTGCAAAATGTCGTGCAAAACCCCTGGTGATTTTCTTCACACCTATGACATGGCTGTTTTTGGTTTTTGTTGCCGTTGTTGTTATTGAGGTTGTTGTTAGGATTGTTATTGTTGTTGAAACGGTTGTTGTAGTTGTTGTTGTTGTTGGGATGTTTGTTGTAGTTATTGTTAGGATTGCGGTTATTGTTGCGATTGTTGTTGCGGTTGTTGGGATAGTTGTTGCAATTGTGGTTGTAATTGTTATTGTTGATGTACTGGTGACTCTTGTCACCGTTTTTCTCCCACTTCCTCTTGAGTTGTTTCGTGTTGGTTTCTTCAGCTACCTGCTCTTTAATTCTTCCATCAATCTGTTTTATGAGTTTATGAGCCATTCGACTTGCCTTCTGTATAGAAGCGGGCTCGTGTGAACTTACATCTTCTTGAATCCTTACTGGTAACCCTTTTACAAATGCGTCGATCTTCTCTTCTTCATCTTCGAATGCTCCCGGGCACAATAGGCACAACTCTGTGAATCGTCGTTCATATGTGGTAACGTCGAACCCTTGTGTTCGTAACTCTCTAAGTTCTGCCTTGAGTTTATTGACTTCGTTTCTAGGACGGTACTGCTCGTTCATCAATTGCTTGAATGCCGACCACGGTAGTGTAGTGACCCGAACTTTTCCATGTTTATATATATTAATTGAGATTGATATTTACATGATTAAATGTTTCCAACATGTTAAGCAATCAAACTTGTTAAGACTTGATTAATTGAAATATGTTTCATATAGACAATTGACCACCCAAGTTGACCGGTGATTCACGAACGTTAAAACTTGTAAAAACTATACAATGACATATATATGGTTATATATATAGTTAACATGTTTTTATTATAAGTATGTATCTCATTAGGTATTTTAACAATGAGTTATATACATAAAAATGAGACTATTAATTTAAGAAACTCGAAAACGATATATATAACGATTATCGTTATAACAACGTCTTACTAGGTACATATGAATCATATTAAGATATTGATACACTTGGTTAATTATGTTAAATGATAAGTAAATATATTATTAAGTGTATTAACAATGAAATACATATGTAAAAATAAGACTACTAACTTAATGATTTCGAAACGAGACATATATGTAACGATTATCGTTGTAACGACATTTAACTGTATATACATCATACTAAGATATATTATATATCATAATATCATGATAATATAATAATTTAACATCTCATTTTTTATAATAAACAATGGGTTAACAACATTCAACAAGATCGTTAACCTAAAGGTTTCAAAACAACATTTACATGTAATGACTAACGATGACTTAACGACTCAGTTAAAATGTATATACATGTAGTGTTTTAATATGTATTCATACACTTTTGAAAGACTTCAAGACACTTATCAAAATACTTCTACTTAACAAAAATGCTTACAATTACATCCTCGTTCAGTTTCATCAACAATTCTACTCGTATGCACCCGTATTCGTACTCGTACAATACACAGCTTTTAGATGTATGTACTATTGGTATATACACTCCAATGATCAGCTCTTAGCATCCCATGTGAGTCACCTAACACATGTGGGAACCATCATTTGGCAACTAGCATGAAATATCTCATAAAATTACAAAAATATGAGTAATCATTCATGACTTATTTACATGAAAACAAAATTACATATCCTTTATATCTAATCCATACACCAACGACCAAAAACACCTACAAACACTTTCATTCTTCAATTTTCTTCATCTAATTGATCTCTCTCAAGTTCTATCTTCAAGTTCTAAGTGTTCTTCATATATTTTACAAGTTCTAGTTACATAAAATCAAGAATACTTACAAGTTTGCTAGCTCACTTCCAATCTTGTAAGGTGATCATCCAACCTCAAGAAATCTTTGTTTATTACAGTAGGTTATCATTCTAATACAACTTAATAATCATATTCAAACTTTGGTTCAATTTCTATAACTATAACAATCTTATTTCAAGTGATGATCTTACTTGAACTTGTTTTCGTATCATGATTCTGCTTCAAGAACTTCGAGCCATCCAAGGATCCGTTGAAGCTAGATCCATTTTTCTCTTTTCCAGTAGGTTTATCCAAGGAACTTAAGGTAGTAATGATGTTCATAACATCATTCGATTCATACATATAAAGCTATCTTATTCGAAGGTTTAAACTTGTAATCACTAGAACATAGTTTAGTTAATTCTAAACTTGTTCGCAAACAAAAGTTAATCCTTCTAACTTGACTTTTAAAATCAACTAAACACATGTTCTATATCTATATGATATGCTAACTTAATGATTTAAAACCTGGAAACACGAAAAACACCGTAAAACCGGATTTACGCCGTCGTAGTAACACCGCGGGCTGTTTTGGGTTAGTTAATTAAAAATTATGATAAACTTTGATTTAAAAGTTGTTATTCTGAGAAGATGATTTTTATTATGAACATGAAACTATATCCAAGAATTATGGTTAAACTCAAAGTGGAAGTATGTTTTCTAAAATGGTCATCTAGACGTCGTTCTTTCGACTGAAATGACTACCTTTACAAAAACGACTTGTAACTTATTTTTCGGACTATAAACCTATACTTTTCTGTTTAGATTCATAAAATAGAGTTCAATATGAAACCATAGCAATTTTATTCACTCAAAATGGATTTAAAATGAAGAAGTTATGGGTAAAACAAGATTGGATAATTTTTCTCATTTTAGCTACGTGAAAATTGGTAACAAATCTATTCCAACCATAACTTAATCAACTTGTATTGTATATTATGTAATCTTGAGATACCATAGACACGTATACAATGTTTCGACCTATCATGTCGACACATCTATATATATTTCGGAACAACCATAGACAATCTATATGTGAATGTTGGAGTTAGCTATACAGGGTTGAGGTTGATTCCAAAATATATATAGTTTGAGTTGTGATCAATACTGAGATACGTATACACTGGGTCGTGGATTGATTCAAGATAATATTTATCGATTTATTTCTGTACATCTAATTGTGGACAACTAGTTGTAGGTTACTAACGAGGACAACTGACTTAATAAACTTAAAACATAAAAATATATTAAAAGTGTTGTAAATATATTTTAAACATACTTTGATATATATGTATATATTGTTATAGGTTCGTGAATCAACCAGTGGCCAAGTCTTACTTCCCGACGAAGTAAAAATTTGTGAAAGTGAGTTATAGTCCCACTTTTAAAATCTAATATTTTTGGGATGAGAATACATGCAGGTTTTATAAATGATTTACAAAATAGACACAAGTACGTGAAACTACATTCTATGGTTGAATTATCGAAATCGAATATGCCCCTTTTTATTAAGTCTGGTAATCTAAGAATTAGGGAACAGACACCCTAATTGACGGGAATCCTAAAGATAGATCTATTGGGCCTAACAAACCCCATCCAAAGTACCAGATGCTTTAGTACTTCGAAATTTATATCATATCCGAAGGGTGTCCCGGAATGATGGGGATATTCTTATATATATATATATACATCTTGTTAATGTCGGTTACCAGGTGTTCACCATATGAATGATTTTTATCTCTATGTATGGGATGTGTATTGAAATATGAAATCTTGTGGTCTATTGTGACGATTTGATATATATAGGTTAAACCTATAACTCACCAACATTTTTGTTGACGTTTAAAGCATGTTTATTCTCAGGTGAATACTAAGAGCTTCCGCTGTTGCATACTAAAATAAGGACAAGATTTGGAGTCCATGTTTGTATGATATTGTGTAAAAACTGCATTCAAGAAACTGATTTCGATGTAACATATTTGTATTGTAAACCATTATGTAATGGTCGTGTGTAAACAGGATATTTTAGATTATCATTATTTGATAATCTACGTAAAGCGTTTTAAACCTTTATTTATGAAATAACGGTTATGGTTTGTTTTAAAAATGAATGCAGTCTTTGAAAAACGTCTCATATAGAGGTCAAAACCTCGCAACGAAATCAATTAATATGGAACGTTTTTAATCAATAAGAACGAGACATTTCAGTTGGTATCCGAGCGTTGGTCTTAGAGAACCAGAATTTTGCATTAGTGTGTCTTATCGAGTTTGTTAGGATGCATTAGTGAGTCTGGACTTCGACCGTGTTTACTTGAAAAATGATTGCTTAACAAATTTTGTTGAAAACTATATATTTTTAACATGTGAATATTATGTGATATATTAATCTCTTAACGCGTTTGATATTATGTGATAGATGTCTACCTCTAGAACAAGTCCCATTGACTCACCTAATAATAATGAAGAGTCAAATGTAAATTGAAATGATTCGTGGACTGATTCACAAGTTCCCGAAGAGGAACCGGAAGAAGAGTCGGAACCGGAAGAAGAATCAGAACCGGAAGAGGAGGAACCGGATGAAGAAATAGAACCGGTGGGGGAAATAATAAAACGGTTAAGTAAAAGAAAATCCTCAACCAACCGACCAAGGTTAATTATGGTCAATGGTGTTTCCGCCAAGGAAGCAAAATATTGGGAGGATTACCAATTCTCCGATGAATCGGATTCCGACGAGAATTCCGATGATGTTATAGAAATTACCCCAACTGAATTTAAAAAGGCAAAAGAAAATAATAAGGGAAAGGGCATAAAAATAGAGAAATCTAATTCCAACCCCGATGAACTTTATATGTATCGTCAACCCCCGAAGTCCTTAAGTTGTAACAATGACCCGGGAACCTCTAAACCACCAGGTTTTTCTAAACCAATGTGGAAAATTACGGCTCGTATTAGGGGAACATCATATATCCCTAGAAACCTGGCAAAACGAACCAAAACCAAAGAAGAAGAAACGAGCGAGTCGGAATAAGATAGTTGTATTCGTGTGGTGTAATATATGTAATACAGTGTGCTTATGCTTTATGATATATGTAAAAATTGCTTGTATTAATAAGTATTTTTTTTATGAATCTAACTCTTGTCTATTTTACAGTTTAAAAACACAAAATGGATAGACAACCCAATATTTTAAGAGACCTACCCGGAGACATGATTGATGAAATCTTGTCTAGAGTCGGTCAGAATTCCTCGGCACAACTATTTAAGGCGAGATCAGTTTGTAAGACATTCAAAGAACGTTCCAAGAATGTCTTGGTTTATAAGAGACTTTCGTTTGAAAGATGGGGGATATCACATTGGGAAACCCATAAGTTACGATGTGTTTACTTTGACGCATATATTGCGGGGAACCCAAATGCTATTTTACGCAACGGGTTAAGAAATTATTTTGACTCAATATATCCGAATATTGGACTTCGTGATTTAGAAAAAGCGGCTAACATGCAACATAAAGAAGCATGTTATGCTTACGGATTAGTAATGTTCGCTTCTCACCAAAGTGAGAACAAGAACATCGGGCTACAACTATTAAACAAAACATTTCCACAAGTGACGGAGTCGGTAATTGGGGTAAGAAATGAGGTTTTTAGATTGTTACGGGACTGTTGGACATTACGTAACCCTCGTCCCTTTGACGACGTTACAACACGCTGTCTTATCAACGGCCATAACGGTTATGTTCCACAAGACCAAGGATGGGAAGTAATCCTAGTAAAACCAGAATGCATGACTTGTTTCTGGACGTATGAATTACGTGTCTTTATTGCCTTTGCTGAACGACTTGTGTACTAGCTAGAATTATCTTCACAACTATCTTGTATCAAAGTTATTGTGTGCTATATTTCATGCTTTATGTAAAATAAGCGGCATTGTAAGTTTGTAAAATATTGTATAAAAGTTTGAACGCGAAATATTATTATAATCAGTTTTTCATATAGAATTGTAGTAGTTGAATTGTATATTAGCTACTAAGTATGAACTTAACGGGTAGGTACTACCCGAATTTAAACTTATAAAACGCTAATATGAAGAAAAAGCTTTTATAAATGAGTTCATATTATTCTACGAAATACTATTAACTACTCTTAATATTCTGTATGATTAACTTGTTCCATTTGACTATTTTGAAGGAAATGGCACCGACTACTCGACACACCGTGAATATGAATGAAGAGGAATTCCGTACTTTTCTAGCTTCAAACATAGCCGCAATACAGGCTGCGCTACATACCAACAATAACCTTGGATCTAGCAGTACAGGAAATCGTGTAGGATGCACCTACAAAGAATTCACTGCCTGCAAACCTTTGGAATTTGATGGAACCGAAGGACCGATCGGATTGAAACGGTGGACCGAGAAGGTCGAATCGGTGTTTGCCATAAGTAAGTGTACTGAAGAGGACAAAGTGAAGTACGCTACGCATACCTTCACAGGTTCTGCATTAACATGGTGGAATACCTATCTAGAGCAAGTGGGACAAGACGATGCGTACGCACTACCGTGGTCAGCATTCAAGCACTTGATGAACGAGAAGTACCGTCCCAGAACAGAGGTCAATAAGCTCAAGACAGAACTTAGAGGGTTACAAACCCAAGGATTTGATATTACCACGTACGAAAGACGATTCACAGAATTGTGCCTATTGTGTCCGGGAGCATTCGAAGATGAGGAAGAGAAGATCGACGCATTTGTGAAAGGATTACCGGAAAGAATCCAAGAAGATATAAGTTCACACGAGCCCGCCTCCATACAACAGGCATGTAGAATGGCTCACAAACTAGTGAACCAGATTGAAGAAAGAATTAAAGAACAGACTGCTGAAGAGGCCAATGTGAAGCAAGTCAAAAGAAAGTGGGAGGAAAATGGTGATAAGAATCACCAATACAACAACAACAGCAATTACAACAATAATTACAACAATTATCCCAACAATCGCAACATCAATCGCAACTACAACAAATGGCCTAACATCAACAACAACAACAACAACAACAACAGCAACTACAACAATCATCCCAACAACAATAATAACCGCAACAACAACAACAATCAGAAGCAGCTATGCCAAAGGTGTGAAAAGAATCACTCGGGGTTCTGCACCAAATTTTGCAACAAGTGTAAAAGAAATGGTCATAGCGCGGCGAAGTGTGAGGTCTATGGACCAGGGGTTAATAGAACGAAAGGAACAAATGGTGTCGGAACGAGTAATGGCAGAGCAAGTAGTGTCGGAGCAAGTTATGCCAATGTAGTTTGTTATAAATGTGGAAAACCGGGCCACATTATTAGAAATTGCCCGAACCAGGAGAACACTAATGGACAAGGCCGCGGAAGAGTTTTCAATATTAATGCGGCAGAGGCACAAGAAGACCCGGAGCTTGTTACGGGTACGTTTCTTATTGACAATAAATCTGCTTATGTTTTATTTGATTCGGGTGCGGATAGAAGCTATATGAGTAGAGATTTTTGTGCTAAATTAAGTTGTCCATTGACGCCTTTGGATAGTAAATTTTTACTCGAATTAGCAAATGGTAAATTAATTTCAGCAGATAATATATGTCGGAATCGAGAAATTAAACTGGTTAGCGAAACATTTAAGATTGATTTGATACCAGTAGAGTTAGGGAGTTTTGATGTGATAATCGGTATGGACTGGTTGAAAGAAGTGAAAGCAGAGATCGTTTGTTACAAAAATGCAATTCGCATTATACGAGAAAAAGGAAAACCCTTAATGGTGTACGGAGAAAAGGGCAACACGAAGCTACATCTTATTAGTAATTTGAAGGCACAAAAACTAATAAGAAAAGGTTGCTATGCTGTTCTCGCACACGTCGAGAAAGTACAAACTGAAGAAAAGAGCATCAATGATGTTCCCATTGCAAAAGAATTTCCCGATGTATTTCCGAAAGAATTACCGGGATTACCCCCACATCGATCCATTGAATTTCAAATAGATCTTGTACCAGGAGCTGCACCAATAGCTCGTGCTCCTTACAGACTCGCACCCAGCGAGATGAAAGAACTACAAAGCCAATTACAAGAACTTTTAGAGCGTGGTTTCATTCGACCAAGCACATCACCATGGGGAGCTCCTGTTTTGTTTGTCAAGAAGAAAGATGGTACATTCAGGTTGTGTATCGACTACCGAGAGTTGAACAAACTTACCATCAAGAACCGCTACCCACTACCGAGAATTGACGACTTATTTGATCAACTACAAGGCTCGTCTGTTTATTCAAAGATTGACTTACATTCCGGGTATCATCAAATGCGGGTGAAAGAAGATGATATTCCAAAGACTGCTTTCAGAACACGTTACGGTCATTACGAGTTTATGGTCATGCCGTTTGGTTTAACTAATGCACCAGCTGTGTTCATGGACTTTATGAACCGAGTGTGTGGACCATACCTTGACAAGTTTGCCATTGTTTTCATTGATGACATACTTATTTACTCAAAGAATGACCAAGAACACGGTGAACATTTGAGAAAGGTGTTAGAAGTATTGAGGAAGGAAGAATTGTACGCTAAGTTTTCAAAGTGTGCATTTTGGTTGGAAGAAGTTCAATTCCTCGGTCACATAGTGAACAAAGAAGTTATTAAGGTGGATCCGGCAAAGATAGAAACTGTTGAAAAGTGGGAAACACCGAAAACTCCGAAACACATACGCCAGTTTTTAGGACTAGCTAGTTACTATAGAAGGTTCATCCAAGACTTTTCCAGAATAGCAAAACCCTTGACTGCATTAACGCATAAAGGGAATAAATTTGAATGGAATGATGAACAAGAGAAAGCGTTTCAGTTATTGAAGAAAAAGCTAACTACGGCACCTATATTGTCATTGCCTGAAGGGAATGATGATTTTGTGATTTATTGTGATGCATCAAAGCAAGGTCTCGGTTGTGTATTAATGCAACGAACGAAGGTGATTGCTTATGCGTCTAGACAATTGAAGATTCACGAACAAAATTATACGACGCATGATTTGGAATTAGGCGCGGTTGTTTTTGCATTAAAGACTTGGAGGCACTACTTATATGGGGTCAAAAGTATTATATATACCGACCACAAAAGTCTTCAACACATATTTAATCAGAAACAACTGAATATGAGGCAGCGTAGGTGGATTGAATTATTGAATGATTACGACTTTGAGATTCGTTACCACCCGGGGAAGGCAAATGTGGTAGCCGATGCCTTGAGCAGGAAGGACAGAGAACCCATTCGAGTAAAATCTGTGAATATAATGATTCATAATAACCTTACTACTCAAATAAAGGAGGCGTAACAAGGAGTTTTAAAAGAGGGAAATTTAAAGGATGAAATACCCAAAGGATCGGAGAAGCATCTTAATATTCAGGAAGACGGAACCCGGTATAGGGCTGAAAGGATTTGGGTACCAAAATTTGGAGATATGAGAGAAATGGTACTTAGAGAAGCTCATAAAACCAGATACTCAATAAATCCTGGAACGGGGAAGATGTACAAGGATCTCAAGAAACATTTTTGGTGGCCGGGTATGAAAGCCGATGTTGCTAAATACGTAGGAGAATGTTTGACGTGTTCTAAGGTCAAAGCTGAGCATCAGAAACCATCAGGTCTACTTCAACAACCCGAAATCCCAGAATGGAAATGGGAAAACATTACCATGGATTTCATCACTAAATTGCCAAGGACTGCAAGTGGTTTTGATACTATTTGGGTAATAGTTGATCATCTCACCAAATCAGCACACTTCCTGCCAATAAGAGAAGATGACAAGATGGAGAAGTTAGCACGACTGTATTTGAAGGAAGTCGTCTCCAGACATGGAATACCAATCTCTATTATCTCTGATAGGGATGGTAGATTTATTTCAAGATTCTGGCAGACATTACAGCAAGCATTAGGAACTCGTCTAGACATAAGTACTGCCTATCATCCACAAACTGATGGGCAGAGCGAAAGGACGATACAAATGCTTGAAGACATGCTACGAGCATGTGTTATTGATTTTGGAAACAGTTGGGATCGACATCTACCGTTAGCAGAATTTTCCTACAACAACAGCTACCATTCAAGCATTGATATGGCGCCGTTTGAAGCACTTTATGGTAGAAAGTGCAGGTCTCCGATTTGTTGGAGTGAAGTGGGGGATAGACAGATTACGGGTCCGGAGATTATACAAGAAACTACCGAGAAGATCATCCAAATTCAACAACGGTTGAAAACCGCCCAAAGTCGACAAAAGAGCTACGCTGACATTAAAAGAAAAGATATAGAATTTGAAATTGGAGAGATGGTCATGCTTAAAGTTGCACCTTGTAAAGGCGTTGTTCGATTTGGTAAACGAGGGAAATTAAATCCAAGGTATATTGGACCATTCAAGATTATTGATCGTGTCGGACCAGTAGCTTACCGACTTGAGTTACCTCAATAACTCACGGCTGTACATAACACTTTCCACATCTCGAATTTGAAGAAATATTTTGCTAAAGAAGATCTCACTATTCCGTTAGATGAAATCCAAATCAACGAAAAACTCCAATTCATCGAAGAACCCGTCGAAATAATGGATCGTGAGGTTAAAAGACTTAAGCAAAACAAGATACCAATTGTTAAGGTTCGATGGAATGCTCGTAGAGGACCCGAGTTCACCTGGGAGTGTGAAGATCAGATGAAGAAGAAATACCCGCATCTATTTCCAGAAGATTCGTCAACACCTTCAACAGCTTAAAATTTCGGGACGAAATTTATTTAACGGGTAGGTACTGTAGTGACCCGAACTTTTCCATGTTTATATATATTAATTGAGATTGATATTTACATGATTAAATGTTTCCAACATGTTAAGCAATCAAACTTGTTAAGACTTGATTAATTGAAATATGTTTCATATAGACAATTGACCACCCAAGTTGACCGGTGATTCACGAACGTTAAAACTTGTAAAAACTATACAATGACATATATATGGTTATATATATAGTTAACATGTTTTTATTATAAGTATGTATCTCATTAGGTATTTTAACAATGAGTTATATACATAAAAATGAGACTATTAATTTAAGAAACTCGAAAACGATATATATAACGATTATCGTTATAACAACGTCTTACTAGGTACATATGAATCATATTAAGATATTGATACACTTGGTTAATTATGTTAAATGATAAGTAAATATATTATTAAGTGTATTAACAATGAAATACATATGTAAAAATAAGACTACTAACTTAATGATTTCGAAACGAGACATATATGTAACGATTATCGTTGTAACGACATTTAACTGTATATACATCATACTAAGATATATTATATATCATAATATCATGATAATATAATAATTTAACATCTCATTTTTTATAATAAACAATGGGTTAACAACATTCAACAAGATCGTTAACCTAAAGGTTTCAAAACAACATTTACATGTAATGACTAACGATGACTTAACGACTCAGTTAAAATGTATATACATGTAGTGTTTTAATATGTATTCATACACTTTTGAAAAACTTCAAGACACTTATCAAAATACTTCTACTTAACAAAAATGCTTACAATTACATCCTCGTTCAGTTTCATCAACAATTCTACTCGTATGCACCCGTATTCGTACTCGTACAATACACAGCTTTTAGATGTATGTACTATTGGTATATACACTCCAATGATCAGCTCTTAGCAGCCCATGTGAGTCACCTAACACATGTGGGAACCATCATTTGGCAACTAGCATGAAATATCTCATAAAATTACAAAAATATTAGTAATCATTCATGACTTATTTACATGAAAACAAAATTTCATATCCTTTATATCTAATCCATACACCAACGACCAAAAACACCTACAAACACTTTCATTCTTCAATTTTCTTCATCTAATTGATCTCTCTCAAGTTCTATCTTCAAGTTCTAAGTGTTCTTCATATATTTTACAAGTTCTAGTTACATAAAATCAAGAATACTTTCAAGTTTGCTAGCTCACTTCCAATCTTGTAAGGTGATCATCCAACCTCAAGAAATCTTTGTTTCTTACAGTAGGTTATCATTCTAATACAAGGTAATAATCATATTCAAACTTTGGTTCAATTTCTATAACTATAACAATCTTATTTCAAGTGATGATCTTACTTGAACTTGTTTTCGTATCATGATTCTGCTTCAAGAACTTCGAGCCATCCAAGGATCCGTTGAAGCTAGATCCATTTTTCTCTTTTCCAGTAGGTTTATCCAAGGAACTTAAGGTAGTAATTATGTTCATAACATCATTCGATTCATACATATAAAGCTATCTTATTCGAAGGTTTAAACTAGTAATCACTAGAACATAGTTTAGTTAATTCTAAACTTGTTCGTAAACAAAAGTTAATCCTTCTAACTTGAATTTTAAAATCAACTAAACACATGTTCTATATCTATATGATATGTTCATAATGATTTACGCCGTCGTAGTAACACCGCGGGCTGTTTTGGGTTAGTTAATTAAAAACTATGATAAACTTTGATTTAAAAGTTGTTATTCTGAGAAGATGATTTTTATTATGAACATGAAACTATATACAAGAATTATGGTTAAACTCAAAGTGGAAGTATGTTTTCTAAAATGGTCATCTAGACGTCGTTCTTTCGACTGAAATGACTACCTTTACAAAAACGACTTGTAACTTATTTTTCGGACTATAAACCTATACTTTTCTGTTTAGATTCATAAAATAGAGTTCAATATGAAACCATAGCAATTTGATTCACTCAAAACGGATTTAAAATGAAGAAGTTATGGGTAAAACAAGATTGGATAATTTTTCTCATTTTAGCTACGTGAAAATTGGTAACAAATCTATTCCAACCATAACTTAATCAACTTGTATTGTATATTATGTAATCTTGAGATACCATAGACACGTATACAATGTTTCGACCTATCATGTCGACACATCTATATATATTTCGGAACAACCATAGACACTCTATATGTGAATGTTGGAGTTAGCTATACAGGGTTGAGGTTGATTCCAAAATATATATAGTTTGAGTTGTGATCAATACTGAGATACGTATACACTGGGTCGTGGATTGATTCAAGATAATATTTATCGATTTATTTCTGTACATCTAACTGTGGACAACTAGTTGTAGGTTACTAACGAGGACAGCTGACTTAATAAACTTAAAACATCAAAATATATTAAAAGTGTTGTAAATATATTTTAAACATACTTTGATATATATGTATATATTGTTATAGGTTCGTGAATCAACCAGTGGCCAAGTCTTACTTCCCGACGAAGTAAAAATCTGTGAAAGTGAGTTATAGTCCCACTTTTAAAATCTAATATTTTTGGGATGAGAATACATGCAGGTTTTATAAATGATTTACAAAATAGACACAAGTACGTGAAACTACATTCTATGGTTGAATTATCGAAATCGAATATGCCCCTTTTTATTAAGTCTGGTAATCTAAGAATTAGGGAACAGACACCCTAATTGACGCGAATCCTAAAGATAGATCTATTGGGCCTAACAAACCCCATCCAAAGTATCGGATGCTTTAGTACTTCGAAATTTATATCATATCCGAAGGGTATCCCGGAATGATGGGGATATTCTTATATATATATGTATCTTGTTAATGTCGGTTACCAGGTGTTCACCATATGAATGATTTTTATCTCTATGTATGGGATGTGTATTGAAATATGAAATCTTATGGTCTATTGTTACGATTTGATATATATAGGTTAAACCTATAACTCACCAACATTTTTGTTGACGTTTAAAGCATGTTTATTCTCAGGTGAATACTAAGAGCTTCCGCTGTTGCATACTAAAATAAGGACAAGATTTGGAGTCCATGTTTGTATGATATTGTGTAAAAACTGCATTCAAGAAACTGATTTCGATGTAAAATATTTGTATTGTAAACCATTATGTAATGGTCGTGTGTAAACAGGATATTTTAGATTATCATTATTTGATAATCTACGTAAAGCGTTTTAAACCTTTATTTATGAAATAACGGTTATGGTTTGTTTTAAAAAAGAATGCAGTCTTTGAAAAACGTCTCACATAGAGGTCAAAACCTCGCAACGAAATCAATTAATATGGAACGTTTTTAATCAATAAGAACGGGACATTTCAGGTAGTGCGTAAGCAGCATTTTGTCCTACCTGTTCAAGATAGGTGTTCCACCACATTAACGCAGTACATGTGAAGGTATGCGTAGCGTACTTAACTTTGTCCTCTTCAGTACACTTACTTATGGCAAACACCGATTAGACTTTCTCGGTCCACCGTTTCAATCCAATTGGTCCTTCGGTTCCATCAAATTCCAAAGGTTTGCAGGCAGTGAATTCTTTGTAGGTGCATCCTCCATGATTTCTTGCGCCGTTAGCTGCATTGCTAGATTTAGCGTTATTGTTGGTATGTAGCGCAGCCTGTACAGCGGCTATCTTTGCAGCAAGAAATGTACGAAACTCCTCTTCGTTCATACTCACGGTATGTCGTGTAGTTGGTGCCATTTCCATCAAAAATAGCCAAAAGAAACTAGTTAATCATATAGAATATCAAGAGTAGTCAATAGTATTTCGTAGCGTAATATGAACTTATTTATAAAAGCTCTTTCTTCATATTAGCGTTTTATACTATTTAATTCGGGTAGTACCTACCCGTTAAGTTCATACTTAGTAGCTAACATACCATTTCAACTACTACAATTCTATATGAAAAACTAATCACAAAAAAAAAATATCATATTCAAACATTTATACAATAACTTGCAAACTTACAATACCGCTATTTTACATATAGCATGAAATATAGCACATAAAACTTTGATACAAAGTAGTTGCGAAGATAATTCTAGTTAATAAATAAGGCGTTTAGCAAAGGCAATAAAGACACGTAATTCATATGTCCAGAAACAAGTCATGCATTCTGGTTTTACTAATACCACTTCCCATCCTTGGTTTTGTGAAACATAACCATTGTGACCGATAGTAAGACAATGTGTTGTAACGTCGTCAAAAGGATGAAGGTTACGTAATGACCAACAGTCTCGTAATAACCTGAAAACCTCATTTCTTACCCCAATTACCGACTTCGTCACTTGTGGGAATGTTTTTTTAATAGTTGTAGCCCGATGTTCTTGTTCTCACTTTGGTGAGAAGCGAACATTACTAACCCGTAAGCATAACATGCTTCTTTATGTTGCATGTTAGCCGCTTTTTCTAAATCACGAAGTCCTATATTCGGATATATTGAGTCAAAATAATTTCTTAACTCGTTGCGTAAAATAGCATTTGGGTTCCCCGCAATATATGCGTCAAAGTAAACACATCATAACTTATGGATTTCCCAATGTGATATCCCCCATCTTTCAAACAAAAGCCTTTTATAAATCAAGGCATTCTTGGAACATTCTTCGAATGTCTTACAAACTGATCTCGCCTTAAATAGTTGTGCCGAGAAATTCTGTCCGACTCTAGACAAGATTTCATAAATCATGTCTCCGGGTAGGTCTCTTAAAATATTGGGTTGTCTATCCATTTTGTGTTTTTATACTGTAAAATAGACAAGAGTTAGATTCATAAAAATAAAATAAAAAATTATTAATACAAGCAATTTTTACATATATCATAAAGCATAAGCACACTATATTACATATATTACACCACACGAATACAACTATCTTATTCTGACTCGCTCGTTTCTTCTTCTTCGGTTTTGGTTCGTTTTGCCAAGTTTCTAGGGATATATGATGTTCCCCTAATACGAGCCGTCGTTTTCCACATTGGTTTAGAAAAACCTAGTGGTTTAGAGGTTCCCGGGTTATTGTCACAACTTAAGAAATACGGGTGTTGACGATACATATAAAGTTCATCGGGTTTGGAATTAAATTTCTTTATTTTTATGCCCTTTCCCTTATTGTTCTATTTTGTCTTATTAAATTGTGTTGGGGTAATTTCTATAACATCATCGGAATCCTTGTCGGGATCCGATTCATTGGAGAATTGGTAATCCTCCCAATACTTTGCTTCCTTAGCAGAAACACCATTGACCATAATTAACTTTGGTCGGTTGGTTGAGGATTTTTTTCTACTTAACTGTTTTATTATTTCCCCCACTGGTTCTATTTCTTCTTCCGGCTCCGATTCTTCTTCCGGTTCCGACTCTTCTTCCGGTTCCTCTTCGGGAACTTGTGAATCAGTCCACGAATCATTCCAATTTACATTTGACTCTTCATTATTATTAGGTGAGTCAATGGGACTTGTTTTAGAGGTAGACATCTATCACATAATATCAAACACGTTAAGAGATAAATATATCACATAATATTCACATGTTAAAAATATATAGTTTCCAACAAAATTTGTTAAGCAATCATTTTTCAAGTAAACAACGTCGAAGTCCAGACTCACTAATGCATCCTAACAAACTTGATAAGACAGACTAATGCAAAATTCTGGTACTCTAAGACCAACGCTTGGATACCTACTTAAATGTCCCGTTCTTATTGATTAAAAACGTTCCATATTAATTGATTTCGTTGCAAGGTTTTGACCTCTATATGAGACGTTTTTCAAAGACTGCATTCATTTTAAAACAAACCATAACCTTTATTTCATCAATAAAGGTTTAAAAATCTTTACGTAGATTATCAAATAATGATAATCTAAAATATCCTGTTTATATACGACCATTACATAATGGTTTACAATACAAATATGTTACAACGAAATAATTTTCTTGAATGCAGTTTTTACACAATATCATACAAGCATGGACTCCAAATCTCGTCCTTATTTAAGTATGCGACAGTGGAAGCTCTTAATAATCACCTGAGAATAAACATGCTTAAAACGTCAACAAAAATGTTGGTGAGTTATAGGTTTAACCTATATATTATCAAATCATAATAATAGACCACAAGATTTCATATTTAAATATACATCCCATACATAGAGACAAAATTCATTCATATGGTGAACACCTGGTAACCGACATTAACAAGATGCATATAAGAATATCCCCTATCATTCCGGGAAATCCTTCGGACATGATAAAAATGAATTCGAAGTACTAAAGTATCCGGTACTTTGGATGGGGTTCGTTAGGCCCAATAGATCTATCTTTAGGATTCGCGTCAATTAGTAGATCGGTTTACTAATTCTTAGGCTACCAAGCAAAAGGGGCATTTTCGGCTTCGATCATTCACCCATATAATGTAGTTTCAATTACTTGTGTCTATTTCGTAAAACATTTATAAAACTGCATGTATTCTCATCCCAAAATATTAGATTTTAAAAGTGGGACTATAACTCACTTTCACAGATTTTTACTTCGTCGGGAAGTAAGACTTGGCCACTGGTCGATTCACGAACCAATAACAAATATGTACATATATATCAAAGTATGTTCAAAATATATTTACAACATTTTTAATACGTTTATGCTTTAAGTTTATTAAGTCAGCTATCCTCGTTAATTACATACAACTAGTTGTCCACAATTAGATGTACAGAAATAAATCAATATATATTATCTTGAATCAATCCACGACCCAGTGTATACACATCTCAGGATAGATCACAACTCAAAGTATATATATTTTTGGAATCAACCTCAACCCTGTATAGCTAACTCCAACATTACTGCATATAGAGTGTCTATGGTTGTTCCAAATAATATATACACATGGGTCGATATGATATGTCAAAACATTTGCATACCTGTCTATGGTATCCCAAGATTACATAATATATTAGAATACATGTATAATACAATATAAGTTAGCTAGGATATGTTTTGTATAGAATTTTTAATATTTCCCATAGCTACAAAAATTAAAAAATATCCAATCTTGTTTTACCCATAACTTCTTCATTTTAAATACGTTTTGAGTGAATCAAATTGCTATGGTTTCATATTGAACTCTATTTTATGAATTTAAACAGAAAAAGTATAGGTTTATAGTCGGAAATATAAGTTACAAGTCATTTTTGTAAGAGGTAGTCATTTCAGTCGAAAGAACGACGTCTTGATGACCATTTTGAAAAACATACTTCCACTTTGAGTTTAACCATGATTTTTGGATATAGTTTCATGTTCATAAGAAAACTCATTTTTCCAGAAGAACAACTTTTAAATCAAAGTTTATCATAGTTTTTAATTATCAAACCCAAAACAGCCCGCGGTGTTACTACGACGGCGTATGTCCAGTTTTACGGTGTTTTTCGTGTTTTCAGGTTTTAAATCATTAAGTTAGTATATCATATAGATATAGAACATGAATTTAGTTGATTTTAAAAGTCAAGTTAGAAGGATTAACTTTTGTTTGCGAACAAGTTTAGAATTAACTAAACTATGTTCTAGTGATTTCAAGTTTAAACCTTCGAATAAGATAGCTTTATATGTATGAATCGAATGATGTTATGAACATCATTACTACCTCAAGTTTTGTGGATAAACCTATTGGAAAAAAGACAAATGGATCTAGCTTCAAAGGATCTTGGATGGCTTGAAAGTTCTTGAAGTAGAATCATGACACGAAAACAAGTTCAAGTAAGATTTCCACTCGAAATAAGATTGTTATAGTTATAGAAATTGAATCAAAGTTTGAATATGAGTATTACCTTATATTAGAAAGATATCTTACTGTAAATAAGAAATATTTCTTGAGGTTGGATGATCACTCTACAAGATTGGAAGTAAGCTAGCAAACTTGGAAGTATTCTTGATTTTATGAAACTAGAACTTGTAGAATTTATGAAGAACACTTAGAACTTGAAGATAGAACTTGAGAGAGATCAATTAGATGAAGAAAATTGAAGAATTAAAGTGTTTGTAGGTGTTTTTGGTCATTGGTGTATGGATTAGATATAAAGGATATGTAATTTAGTTTTCATGTAAATAAGTCATGAATGATTACTCATATTTTTGTAATTTTATGAGATATTTCATGCTAGTTGTCAAATGATGGTTCCCACATTTGTTATGTGACTCACATTAGCTGCTAAGAGCTGATCATTGGAGTGTATATACCAATAGTACATACATCTAAAAGCTGTGTATTGTACGAGTACGAATACGGGTGCATACGAGTAGAATTGTTGATGAAACTGAACGAGGATGTAATTGTAAGTATTTTTGTTAAGTAGAAGTATTTTGATAAGTGTCTTGAAGTCTTTCAAAAGTGTATGAATACATATTAAAACACTACATGTATATACATTTTAACTGAGTCGTTAAGTCATCGTTAGTCGTTACAGGTAAGTGTTGTTTTGAAACCTTTAGGTTAACGATCTTGTTAAATGTTGTTAACCTAATGTTTATAATATCAAATGAGATTTTAAATTATTATATTATCATGATATTATGATGTATGAATATCTCTTAATATGATATATGTACATTAAATGTCGTTACAACGATAATCGTTACATATATGTCTCGTTTCAAAATCATTAAGTTAGTAGTCTTGCATTTACATATGTAGTTCATTGTTAATATACTTAATGATATGTTTACTTATCATAATATCATGTTAACTATATATATATATCCATATATATGTCATCATATAGTTTTTACAAGTTTTAACGTTCGTGAATCACCGGTGAACTTGGGTGGTCAATTGTCTATATGAAACCTATTTCAATTAATCAAGTCTTAACAAGTTTGATTGCTTAACATGTTGGAAACACTTAATCATGTAAATAACAATTTCATTTTATATATATATATATATATATATATATATATATATATATATATATATATATATATATATATATATATATATATATATATATATAAACATGGAAAAGTTCGGGTCACTACAACTGCCGTCCGGGCGTGGGTTCCCATTATCAATTAATTTTCTTAATGTGATATGCAGGGAACCAGGGTACCTGCAAACAACACATGGATAGTGGATAGCAGCGCTTCAAGACATATGACTGGACAGCTATCTCTTCTTTCGAATGTACACCCAATTAAGGGAGGTTATGTAGCATTTGCTGGAGATAAAGGAGTTCACATTCCTTCTCAAGGTTTATTGAAAAATGAAAAAGTTATTTTCGACAAAATGAACTATTGTCAAGAGCTTGCAAACAATTTGTTGTCGATTTCACAAATCTGTGAAAAATCTTTCAAGGTAGCATTTGGTGACGAATTCAGCTACATTTTGAAGCCAGAGTTTGTGATTCCTCATGAAATGATTTTGATGAAGGCTCCTAGACAAGCTGATTTATATATGCTAGATATGAATGTTGCTACTTCAACTGCTGAACATCATCAAGCTTTTGTTTCTAAAGCAACTAAAAAAGATTCTATTACTTGGCACAAACGCATGGGTCATTTAAGTTTTCGGAAAATGAATCACCTTGTCCATAACAATCTTGTAGAAGGTGTTGATCTTCGATCTTTTCAGATTCCAGGAACATGTATTCCGTGTAAGAAGGGTAAGCAGAGCAAGAAAACTCATAAACTGGTGAAGTATAATCCAATCTCTGCTCCACTTGAATTGTTACATATGGATCTTTTCGGTCCAATTCATTTTGAAAGCATTGATGGAAGTAAGTATTGTCTGGTTGTAACTGATGATTATTCAAGATTTTCTTGGGTAATGTTTTTGAAAGAGAAGTCTGATACGTTTGAGAACTTGAAAGTGCTAATCAATCGATTAGAGACAGGTTTTAATTTAAAGGTAAGAAAGATTCGTTGCGACAATGGTACAGAATTCAAGAATCAGTATCTTGCAGGTTTTTGTATCGAAAAGGGTATCAATATGCAGTTCCGTTCTGCATATGCTCCTCAGATGAATGTCATTGCTCAAAAAAAGAATAGGGTATTCATAGAGACAGCTAGAACAATGCTAGCAGATTCATCGTTAACTGTTCATTTTTGGAGTGAAGCTGTTGCAAAAGCGTGTTACATTATGAATCGAGTTCTGACTATTAAACGACTGGGTAAAACTTGATATGAGCTATTGCATGGGAGAAAACCATCTTTAAAGCATCTAAAACCATTTGTTGCACCTTGTACCATCTTGAAGAGAAAACCAGGAAGTAAGTTTGATTCAAAAGTGGTTACTGGAGTATTTCTTGGGTATAGTTCTCCTAACAAGCGAGTTTTCAACAATGAGACAAGATGTGTTGAAGAATGGTCTGAAGTTGATATCCAGAGGAATTATATGAAGAGTGCTTCTAAGAGTCATCCTTGAGCTGATTGATTCATTCAATCTTGCTCGAGATCAGACGGAAAATGAAGTTGAGTTACAAATGCTGTTCGATTTACAGAATGAACCAGAAGTATCTGCATCTACACCAACTCCAACTCCATTACCCATTGTCGATGAACCATTTTAAGATTCAGATCAATATGTTGATCCAGTGTACGATACCTGTGGATCTGATATTTCAAGTGAGAGTCTTGATAATCATGTAGATATTGGTGATACTACGAATCTACATCATGAGATACTTGTTCCTGCACAACCAGTTCCCAAAACTACAGCTGATCATCCTAGAGAGAATATTATTGGAGATCCAAATGCATGTGTTAGAACAAGAAGGCAAGTTCAGTTTGAAGGTCAAGTTGATACTCATATGACAGCTGCTGCTGCATACTATGAGTACTCATGTCATATTTCTAGAATAGAACCAAAGACAATAAAGGAAGCCTTGAAGCATGTTGATTGGGTTATGGCAATGCAAGAAGAAATTCAGCAATTCCATCGTTTAGATATGTGGAAGCTAGTTACTAAGCCGCATGGTGCTAAAGTAATTGATCTCAAATGGGTTTGGAAGTGCAAATTTGACGAAGATGGCAATGTTATCCGTAACAAAGCAAGAATAGTTGCTAAAGGTTATCAGTAAGATCCTGAATTCGATTATGATGAAGTTTTTGCTCCTGTTGCTAGATTGGAAGCTATTCGCATTTTCTTGACTTTTGCTTCATTTATGAAGTTCAAAGTGTTTCAAATGGATGTCAAGAGTGCATTTATTTATGGCAAGCTGAATGAAAGAGTATATGTCAATCAACCACCGGGTTTTGAAGATCATCTTCATCCTGACAAAGTTTACCGTTTAAGAAGAGACCTATATGGTTTACATCAAGCCCCAAGAGCTTGGTATGGACATTTATCAAGTTATCTGATCGAAAAAGGTTATCAAATGGGCACGGTAGATTGTACTCTGTTCACGAAGGTTAAAGATGATATTATTTTGGTCCAGATCTATATAGACGACATTATTTTCGGTTCTACTAAGCAGGAACTCCTCGATGAGTTCGAGCAGGTTATGAAGGACGAATTCGAAATGAGCAAATTGTGACGACCCAGAAATTTTCGACCAAATTTAAACTTAATCTTCATATTATTTCGACACGATAAGCAAAGTCTGTAATGTTGAGTCTCAAAAATTTTAAACTGTTTCATATATGCAATTACCCTTCAACTATTCCCGACGATTCATGAGCAACTATTTGTAAATAGATACATATATTTAAATATATAGATATATATAAATAATAATTTGAATTATAATTTAAAATATTATATGAGTTAATTAATTATATAAATAAAGTAATACATGATATATTTATTAAAATATATATATAAAGTATAGGGAATATACATATATGATTTCAAATTTATTTAGTAAACAATGGAAGCACTCGTTTATCATTCGATGGATATTTAAACAAGTTAAGTTCAAACTTATGTGATTTTAAAATAAACGGTGATCTGAAAATGAGTTATATCAATTATAGGCTTATTAAATATGTATTTATGAACTATTTGTTAAGTTTTAAATTTTTTTTTATTTTACCTGGGATCGAGCGTGGACAGTGAGTTAAATTTTATTTAAAAATTTTATATAGTTAATGATCGAATTTTATACCATAATGACCAAAATAAATAAATATATTTAATCTCAAAATCTGGGATTTTTCTAAATAAGTTTATCCGCCATTTATTAACAACAGAGTACGACATAACACCCTATGAAAACTGTCGGTAACATATAACCAAATTAGATTCACGAAATGTAAATTTATGCACTGTTGGTTCAGTTACATTTCATTATTATCCTACTTGAATTATTATTAACTAATATTATTATTATTATATTTATTATTATTATATTATTAATATTATACTCGATTAGCCACCCGTGAATATGAACTAATCAATCAGTTTGAATTGCTTTGCCATCTATTATATATACAAATAATGAATACCCACTTGTCCATTATTTCTTTCTTTTTGTTTTACATCATTTTCCATTTATCTCATTCCTATTCTATAAATATATGTAGACATATGCTTACACTAGAACGCAACTTACAAACCCACTTCCTTTTCCCTCTGTATCGAATAAGCTCTCCATCACCACCCACTTCATGCATTATATCATTTCATTATATTATTAATCATATTATTTATATTATATCATTGCATTATGTTCCTACATGTTTTTTTCATTTAACCTACTGCCTTTTTTTAAATGAACAAGTTGAATAGCTCTTTTCTTTGAGCAACTATCGACACCCATGTAAACCACCCAACAAATCATTTAATTGTTACCATCACCCAAACCGCTACTACGTGAGTTTTCTGTTGCTTTTGAACTACCATCGAACCACCATCACAATCTTTAAGACAATTATCAACACAAACCATCGTGAATCCCCTTAACCCATCACCATCATTTTATGTTCCTGTTCCAAGATTGAAACCATTCTTGTTTGTGATGATATACGAAACCCACTTTCTGCAAACAACTAGATTCAATTACCTTATAGCTGCACTTCTGTTTGCTATTATTAATCGATAACACCATGGCCATAAAAGCTGTTGCAGAAGCTCACTTGTTAGACCAAGTCACTAAAACTACTTTCGGTTATAATCATCTTCAAGGCACATCGGTTTAACCCATCTTAAATCATCAACAAACCCTCACCTCGCCATCTCTCTCTCTCCCTCTCTTCTTCATAAACCCACCATGGCAACACAATCATCACCGGTTATCACCACCAACCGAACACTCACCCTACGACAACCACCTCTGCGTTTTACTTTATTTTTTTCTGTTTCTTTCATGTTTGAGCACCACAACAAACCTTATAGACAACTAGACCCCAAAACTGACATCTTTTTAATCTCTCTTGCTGCTGTTCGATCATACCATCACCAAACAACTTTGACTATGTGTTTGTTATTTTACTTCAACCGTCATCACCGAATCCACCACCTACACAACCATCATGACCAGCCATCGAACCCATTTGTTTCTATTTCCTGTTTTAATCAACCACCCACATCCTACACAAACCCACGATAAGGAAGATATGCTGCTCTCTTATGTTTCTCCTATTCGAACAACATCAACATAACCAAGAAATTCAGCTACTACTACGCATATTATCTGTTTTCAGTTCTTTTAATATAGCGAAGATGATGATGAATAAGATGATAACTAGTAGCAGTGTTTGTTACTGTTTCCTTGATATATGTTTTCTGTGAAAATAATCACGAAACCCAGATAAATTGATGATGATGGCGGCTGCAACTTGCCTCTTCCCGTATTTATTTTTTTAAAAACTGAACACCTATTGACTAGAATTAGTGGGCTAGTGGGAGTGTCCAATTAATCAAACTACTGGACTATTAAATGGGCTACTACAATTTTGGGTTGCTCGTATATATATTAAATATATAAAAACGTGTATCATAACAAGAATTCAGGAGTGCTTCAGTGGTTTGGGCGTGTGTGTGGTTCTCGAGAGGTCTCGGGTTCGAGCCCGGGCTATGTCATTTTATTTATGAAAGCTTGATCTTTAAGGTATTATTATTATTATTATTATTATTATTATTATTATTATTATTATCATTATCATTATTATTATTATTATTATTATTATTATTATTATTATTATTATTATTATTATTATTATTATTATTATTATTATTATTATTATTATTATTGTTATTATTATCATTTTTAATGTTATAATTGAAGGTATTACGTATGCCCGAGAGACATATTAAATTAACGTGGCCACTATGTTATGATCCAAGTTGGGTCATACTCAATAACAAGCTTACCAACACTTTATATGTATTTATTTTAACGGTTGGATTGTTAAATGAATACACGACACTTGAACTTTAGAAAATCGGTTTTCTAAATTATGATCACTTGAGATAAATTATTTGGATAATTTATATATGATGTGGATTTAATTATTTATAGGTTTAAATAATTATGTTGTGTTATATTTTATAAAATGGTTTATAAAATAATTACAAGTAACAAATACATGTTTATTTTATACAAGTTTTATAAAATAAATACAAGTTTTATAAAATAAATCTTGTTATAAAATATATATATATGTGGTGTGCAGAATTTTGGTCTCCAAGATGCCACACCCATGCTTGTCTTTGGTTAGTTTAAGACCACACAATTGCCAAGGTACATGCTTATGTATTTACTAAGGGCATGACTCAAGACATACATGCAATACACATCAAACACATAAAAAAAAAAAAAAATTTCTTCAAAAATTCTGCTCAAAAGAGCTGCTACTGCCGTGGGGTTTCTAAGGCACAAAGAGGTTCTTAATTTGTTTTTGCAAGTCTATTTCAAGTGTTAGATAAATCCTAACCAAAGTACAAGGTGTTGGTCACAAGTTTGGGGTATAATCACTTGAGGTTTCATTGTTTTGAAGCTCCATTCACCATCAACTCTTGGAGATAGCTGCTGTCCAAATCAGTGAGCTCAAAAGGAAGAGGTTCTTGCTTGGTTGTTTGGCTCATTAAGTGTCTAAATCTTAACTTAAATCAAGGGTGGTTTTGGTGCATCAAAGGTTTAGGATTTTACACACTTTTTCATCATCTTCATCATCATTTTAACCTCCTAAATTGGAGAAGGTATAACATCTAAACTCTCTTGTAGTTTGTAAGTATATTAAACAACTTGATCCTTGTGGGATTTAACTTTAAATTGGTTAAAGTTTAACAAGTCTAATAAATGGTTATTTACATGCTTCCACTTCGAATGATTCTTAAAAGGTTTTAAGTATTATGAAACTTGTTAAATCTCAACAATGGTATCTAGAGCCGAAGTTGTTGAAATATGCTTCGAGATGATTATTAAACTCACTTTATATTTTGCATTTTATATACATGCATGATTGTAAAATGCAAAAATTAAAGTGTTTGGGTGGGTTTGTTGGTTGGCCGAATTAAAGGAGGTTCCAAATGGGTTTTGGAACTTGCCATTTGGTCAATTTTGTTGTATGTTAAAATTCACAATCAAGCCTTGACCTTGTGTTTGAATGGTTGCATGTTTGGTTGATTTAATTCATTCATTTGGTTTATAATAATATTTATTCAATTTGGTTTGTAATATTATTATTTTGGTTATGTAATTTATTTCATATTTGGTATGTAAAATAGATTAGGTTGTAATTTCATTTTTTAGACAAAATGTATTAGGATATATTTTGTAAAATGATGAAGATGATGAAGACTTGAAGAACACATGAAGAAGCATTTGGATGCAAGATTAAGTGGGAGATTTAAAATCTCCTACTTTGTGTTATAACCCCTTTATCGGTGGCATTTGTTTTCGGCTAAACAAATGTCCACCAAAATGGCTTGATTGTGAACATATGATTTTTCATGCGCGGTTGTTTTGTATGATTATGTGGATTGTATGTTTGTATGCTACAAGTTAATCACACATGTTGACAACAAGCTAAAATGGAAATTTAATTGGTTAAATTAGACATTATTAACGACATGCAAAACGACAATTTAAATGGTTAAATTAAAAATGGCTAAAAGGACATTAATAAACGGTTATTAACAACATGATAAGGATCATATGTATAAAATGGTTTATATCATGTAATTGGCTAAAATTACAAGACATGAAAAATGGATTTTCAAATAAACCGTACATTAAATGCATGTTGGTGTATGGTGTAATAGTTTTCTCAAACTGGAATTAAAGGAAACTTAAAACCCTTTACACACTAGGTTAACAAGTTTAAACGCCATCCTATTGTATGACACTTAGACTTATTAAGGAACTTATAATGGGATAAAGGTCACCTAACCGTTATGAGCAAACTAATATGATTAAGGTAAATTTCGCACACTTGTGGGATAAAGGTCACCTAACCACTTGTATGTTAAGTTTACATGTCTAAACAAGTAGGACGACTTGATTTGGAAATCATGAACTTAGGGTCACCGAAGCATGATGAACAAATAGGCGTTGATGGGATAATATGTCATGCAAAAGGATTGCGTGATCCCATAACTTAGAAGTTGCAAAAGGATTGCAATTGTCATGTAATGAGTACCTAGCTAAATCAAATGACGGGATAAAGGTCACCTAACCGAAATTTGGTTTACCGTTGGATTCTAAAATTTAATATATATCAATTGAATTTAAAGGGTATTAATTGTTAAATTAAAATTAATACTTAAACAACTTTGTTAAATTTTGTAGATGGCCGCCAATAACTACAACATTCCAAACGCACCAATCAACTTTAACAACCTATCGTTGAGGTCAATCCTCGAAAAGGAAAAACTCAACCATACGAACTTCATGGATTGGTTCCGCAATCTAAGAATTGTCCTCAAACTTGAGGATAGGGCGTATGTGTTGGAAGACCCCATTCCCGATCAACCGGACGAGGATGATATGGAAGGCATGGCTTATTGGGAGAAATATTGCACCGATTCGTTGCAAGTTTCTTGCCTCATGCTTGGGACTATGATACCCAAACTCCAAAAGGACTTCGAGCATCATAGTGCATATTACATGATCACCCAGTTGAAGGAGATGTTCCTTCAACAAGCTCATGTCGAGCGCTTTGAAATGGTCCGAGCGCTTCATGCATGTCGGATGGACGACACCCAATCCGTTTCATCTTATGTCCTTAAGATGAAAAGCCTAATTGATCGAGCGAACCATCTAAATTGCAACGTGTCTAATGAATTAGCCACGGACCTTATCCTTAACTCATTGTCAAAGAGGTTTGACACATTCGTGTTAAATTATAACATGAATGGTTGGGATAAAAGCATTGGCGAATTACATGCCATGCATAAGACGGCCAAAGCGAGCATGGGTAAAAGGGCTTCACCCTTGTTTATGATCAATGAAGGCGGGTCCAAAAACAATAACACTTCTAAGCCGAAGGCGGCTAAGAGGAAAGGACCCGCCTACCAAAGCAAGGGCAAGGGAAAAGAGAAGATGGTTACCCCAACCAACAACAACAAGAAGCAAAAGGTTGCCAGTAAAGCTAACCCCAAGGAAGATCTGTGCTTCGGTTGCGGTGAAATGGGTCACTGGAAACGAAATTGCCCGGCCTACCTTAAGGAGTTGAAGGAAAAGAGGGATGCAGGGCAAACCTCAGGTAATGTATATATGGTATACATTGAGCTTAGTATTACTTCTTCTAATACATGGGTATTAGACACAGGATGTGGAACCCATATTTGCAATACTTTGCAGGGGTTCAAAAGAAGTGATCAAGATGCGGGAACGACAAGTCTCTTCATGGGAAATGGAGCAAGGGTGCAAGTGAAAGCTCAAGGAGACTTTGTTTAAAACCTACCAAGTGGTTTGGAGCTTGTTTTGAAAAATGTTTTATATGCACCCGATTTATCTCGAAACATTATTTCTGTATCCCGTTTGAAACAATATGGTTTTAATCTTAATTTCATTAATGATGATATCCATGTTTCTTTAGATAAAGTGTTCTATTTTATGGCTTTGCCTTCGAATGGTATTTATGAATTGGTTCATGATGACACATCATACAATAGCTCAATATACCATGCAAACACCAAGAAACTCAAAAGGGATTTGAGTGATTCCTACTTATGGCATTGTCGCCTTGGTCACATAAACAAGAATCGAATGCATACACTTCAAAAGAATGGCCTTTTGAAATCAAATGAACTAGACTCATTTGATGTATGTGAATCGTGTTTACAAGGCAAAATGACTAAAGCACCTTTCAAAGGGACCTATGAAAGGGCTAAGGACTTATTGGGATTAATACATTCGGATGTATGTGGACACTTTAAGCCCATAACTAGGAATGGTGAAAGATACTTCGTTACTTTCATTGATGACTTCAGTCGTTTCGGATATGTCTACTTATTAAGACACAAGGATGAAACTTTTGAAGCATTCAAGGAATATCAAAACGAAGTACAAAATCAACTCAATAAGACAATCAAGGTACTTCGTACCGATAGAGGAGGTGAATACCTAAGCGATGCTTTCCAAGATCATCTTAAAAGTTGTGGGATTATCTCGCAACTTACTCCTCCTGGAACACCCCAACTTAACGGAGTTTCCGAAAGGAGGAACCGAACCCTAATGGATATGGTTCGATCTATGATGGCTAAAAGCTCGTTGCCTTTATCATTTCGGGGTTATTGTCTATGCTTCGCGGCTCGTATTTTAAATATGGCCCCAACCAAGAAAGTGGAACGAACTCATCATGAGATGTGGTTTGGAAAACCTCTATCTCTATCATACTTAAAGGTATGGGGATGTGAAGCTTACCCTAAGCGTTACGTCCCTAATAAGTTGAATGCTCGATCCACGAAGTATATCTTCATAGGATATCCCAAGGATGATATGAGATACTATTTCTATGATCCAACCGAGCAAAATATATTTGTTGCTCGAAATGCTGAATTCCTTTAAAATAAGTTCCTAATGGAAGGAAATAGTGAAAGGAAGATAGATCTTGAAGAGGTTTAAGATCAAGTAGATGTTACACAATTGGTTGACACTAACACTCAACATGAAAATGTTGAGAGTGATCAAATGGATGATCAAAATATACAAGACGTTCGCAGATCTGGTAGGATTAATAATCCTCCCGAGAGATATGGGTTTCTCATGGATGGTTGATATGTGGTTGATTTGGATGAACCAACAAACTACCAAGATGCTTTATCAAGGATCAATAAAGATAAATGGCAGGAAGCCATGAACGCTGAGATGCAATCCATGTATGACAACCAAGTTTGGGAACTTGTTGCACAACCTACTGGCTTAAGGCTAGTTGATTGTAAATGGCTTTTCAAAATGAAAACCGACATACATGGAAACTTGGATACATATAAAGCTAGACTTGTAGCAAAAGGTTTCACTCAAACTCAAGGGGTTGACTATGATGAAACTTTTTCGCCTGTGGCAATGCTAAAGTATATTAGGATATTATTTGCCATTGCTGCTCATTATGATTACGAAATATGGCAAATGGATGTCAAGACCGCTTTCCTAAATGGATATCTTGTGGAAGATGTCTATATCATTCAGCCTGAAGGTTTTGTTGATCCGAAATATCCTAAAAAGGTATGCAAGTTAAAGAAGTCAATCTACGGATTGAAACAAGCATCTAGAATGTGGAATCATCGTTTTAATGAGGAAGCCGAGAAATTTGGCTTCGTTAAAAATGGTGATGAAGCTTGTGTATATAAGAAAGCTAGTGGGAGCACTATCATGTTCCTTGTACTATATGTGGATGATATATTGTTATTTGGAAATGATATTCCGGCAATGCAAGGTATTAAAACTTGGTTAAGTAAATGCTTCTCCATTAAGGATCTTGGAGAAGCACAATACGTTTTGAGGATTGGGATCTACAGGGATAGATCCAAGAAACTGCTATGTTTGAATCAAAGTGCATACATTGAAAAGATCTTGAAAAGGTTCAAGATGGAGAACTCTAAGAAAGGTTTGGTACATATTCAAAAGGGAACACTTCTCAGTTCATCTCAGTGCCCCACCACGAAAGATGAACAGGAGAGAATGAAGAAAGTCCCATATGCGTCTGCCATTGGGTCAATCATGTATGCAATGATATGCACTAGACCGGATGTGTCATGCACTCTTAGCTTGACAAGTAGATACCAGAATAACCTAGGAAACAGTCATTGGATTGCGGTTAAAAGTATATTGAAATACCTTAGGAGGACTAAGGATATGTTTCTAATATATGGGTCTGGTAATGAGGAACTCGCCGTAAAAGGTTACATGGACGCGAGTTTCCAAACTGATCGAGATGATTCTCGATCACAGTCCGGTTATGTCTTCACATTAAATGGAGGTGCGGTCTCTTGGAAGAGTTCAAAACAGGATGTTGTTGCATTATCCACTACAGAGTCGGAGTACATTGCTGCCTCATTGGCAGCTCAGGAAGCTGCATGGATGAAGAAATTCATCGACGACTTAGAAGTAGTCCCTTCCATTCAGGACCCTCTTGAGATCTTTTGCGACAACGAGGGTGCGATTGCTCAAATCAAAGAACCTCGTGCTCACCAAAAGACATGTCACATTGAGCGGAGATTCAACTACATAAGGGATGAAGTTGAAAAGGGAAAGATATGTATTCGCAAGGTTCACATAGATCTTAACATAGCGGATCCACTCACGAAGCTCTTACATGGATCTAAACATGCAGGACATGTTTGTGCTTTAGAGCTTCGATATTCTAGTGATTGGTCATGATCTGTTTTAAGTATTGTAATGGAACGAAATTGTTCAAACTCATTAATATAATTATGATTTAATTTATTTTGAGTTAAATTACTATTTTGCATATTTTATCCATGAATAAGTAATTATTCTAAATTCCGTAGTCGATCACATTTGTGGGAACAAGTGTGAGGTTTAGACTATTATGAACTTGGATTGGTATACATTCACGGAATGAATGTAGGGCAAGGTTGCAACCAAGGTTCATAGATATTTGTGGGATACAAATATTGGAAGACCCGCCCTCAAGATTTACTGAATGGAGCTTTTGTGGTTGATCACATGTAGTCTTGAGTAAAGGCGAATATCATTGTATCCTCTGACCTGAGATACATATCGGGTTCGGATATTTAACAAGTATTGTGCCTTGATTCTTTCCTTCGCTATTCTGAAATATGGTAGTTCGAAAGGAAGAGCTCAGGTATAATGCAAGGTATATATTTAGGACGTATGTAGTCAAGATGGAATTTGTCCCTCTTATTCGTTGAGAGTCAGATGTCTAAGGCCTGATAAAGTTAAATCTAAAAGAGAGTGATCACTGTGTATCTCTTGGATTTAACATGACATCTAGGACGAAAGGATGAGATGAAAGATTCACCTATTCATATTCGAGATGGGAACTCGAAAGGGATGATGTTATTGAATGGCAAAAGTCATAACATATTGGGGGTGATGGACGGTCGTTAGGTGGTATCCATCACTTGCATTAATTTCTTATGTTTCTCGTGCAAGTGGGAGATTGAAGGTATTTCGTATGCCCGAGAGACATATTAAATTAACGTGGCCACTATGTTATGATCCAAGTCAGGTCATACTCAATAACAAGCTTACCAACACTTTATATGTATTTATTTTAACGGTTGGATTGTTAAATGAATACGCGACACTTGAACTTTAGAAAATCGGTTTTCTAAATTATGATCACTTGAGATAAATTATTTAGATAATTTATATATGATGTGGATTTAATTATTTATAGGTTTAAATAATTATGTTGTGTTATATTTTATAAAATGGTTTATAAAATAATTACAAGTAACAAATACATGTTTATTTTATACAAGTTTTATAAAATAAATACAAGTTTTATAAAATAAATCTTGTTATAAAATATATATGTGGTGTGCAGAATTTTGGTTTCCAAGATGCCACACCCATGCTTGTCTTTGGTTAGTTTAAGACCACACAAGTGCCAAGGTACATGCTTATGTATTTACCAAGGGCTTGACTCAAGACATACATGCAATACACATCAAACACATCACAAAAAAAAAAAAAAAAAACTGCAAAAATTCTGTTCAAAAGAGATGCTACTGCCGTGGGGTTTCTAAGGCACAAAGAGGTTCTTAATTTGTTTTTACAAGTCTATTTCAAGTGTTAGACAAATCCTAACCAAAGTACAAGGTGTTGGTCGCAAGTTTGGGGTATAATCACTTGAGGTTTCATTGTTTTGAAGCTCCATTCACCATCAACTCTTGGAGATAGTTGCTGTCTAAATCAGTGAGCTCAAAAGGAAGAGGTTCTTGCTTGGTTGTTTGGCTCATTAAGTGTCTAAATCTTAACTTAAATCAAGGGTGGTTTTGGTGCATCAAAGGTTTAGGATTTTACAAACTTGTTCATCATCTTCATCATCATTTTAACCTCCTAACTTGGAGAAGGTATAACATCTAAACTCTCTTGTAGTTTGTAAGTATATTAAACAACTTGATCCTTGTGGGATTTAACTTTAAATTGGTTAAAGTTTAACAAGTCTAATAAATGGTTATTTACATGCTTCCGCTTCGAATGATTCTTAAAAGGTTTTAAGTATTATGAAACTTGTTAAATCTTAACAATAATAATTATTATTATTATTATTATTATAAAAATAATACATTTTATTATTATTATCATTAATATTATTATCATTTTTATAATTATTATTATTATTATTATTTTATTAATATTATTATTATTACTACAAATTATTTTAGTAGTATTATAATTGTTTTTATAAATAAAAGACTTCTATATAAAGAATATAGTTATTACATATATAATAAGTATATCTAATTTACTATTTTAATACAAAAACATCATATATATAATTATATATAACATTTGAAATAATATATACATGAATATTTTAAATAAGTAACATATTATATGATTAATAAATATAAACCGAGTTGAATACCATTATATGTTCATTATACTTGTTAATATATATACTTGATATAAGTTTGTGAATCCGAGACCAATCCTGCATTGTTCAGTTCAGTCGTATGCATATTTTTACTACAAAATATCGTATAGTGAGTTCATTTGATTCCCTTTTACTCTTTACATTTTTGGGACTGAGAATACATGTGCTGTTTTTATAACTATTTTATTAAATGTTTTTGAGATTGTGATGACCCGGGAATTTCCGACCAAATTTAAACTTTAATCTTTATATATTCCCGACATGATAAGCAAAATCTGTAATGTTGAGTCTCAAAAATTTTGGAACTATATTCATGTAATCAATTACCCTTTGACTGTGCTCGACGATTCACGAACCTTTAATTATGAATGAAAATGTTTAAATATAAATAAGAATATATGTAAATAAATATATATTATAAATAAAAATATCATGCGATTTAATTATTATGAAATATAACTTAAGATAATATAAAAATTGTTATTTAAAAAGGTTTAGTTAATTATTGAGAGTATATTAAATGTAAATGACTTTGAATATAATTTGTCAACATTAACAAAATAATTAAAGATGTACTCTGAGTTTATTGTTTCAATATATATAAATAATATATTTGTGTTACATGCTATCTAAAACATAATTAATTATGTAGTAGTAGAAAAAAAAAATATATATATATATATATATATATATATATATATATATATATATATATATATATATATATATATAATCTATAGATAGGAAATTGTTATATATAAATGATTGTAGTATTATTATTACTAATATTATTATAAACGTTAATAATATTAGTACTATTATAATTAGTAATATTATTATCATTAATAATAACATTATCATATTTTTTTACTTATTATTATTATTCTTATTCTTAATATATATATGAAACTTGATTAGTGTTATTAATATTATTGATATTATTATCGTTATTTTTGTTGTTATTATTATTTATATGATTATATTTATTAATTATTAATATTAATTATATATTTTATATATATGTGTAAAATTAAAGGAAAGGATCGAATTTCTGTTTAAAGTAGCTATCAAACTTTTTCATATATATGTGTAAAATTATATGATTATATTTATTGATGTCTGTAATCAGGTACAAATTGATTCCAATCCAATTAATCAAATTACAAAACGAAATCTGTTAAAGTCGATTTCATAATTACTTTCTTTGATATTCCACTTTCTTATTCTTGTTTGATTAAAAATTCTGTCAACATCTCATAAAACGATCAACGTAGCTGCTAAACACTTAAAACAAATTTCATTCTTCATTCCCACCTTTGGGAACCCACAACGATCTCTCATTTGTAAAACCCATTTGTTATTCGCTCTAATAAACCGAAGTTACCACTGCACCAATTTTCGTTTTCGGTTTCAAGACCATTGAGTCATCTCACGAAACCATATCCAACACCCACCATCTTTCAACCACACACTTCAACTAATGATCACAACCACCTACGAACTTCGTTACTACAACAACTTATATTCATATTTTTGTTGAGAAAATCTAACGTAAACCCACAACGATTCACCACCAACAATCGGGGTCACCTTCATGGTGTTTTGATCTACTAGTCACCATAATCACCACTTATCGCCACCATCATAACCGGTCACCACCATTCTCTCATCTCCTCCCTCTCTCACTTCGGTTTAAAAAATTGTTGTCCAAACAACCACTTCGCTACCATGGATAAACTTTCTGTTTGGGTAGTCGACGAAACCTTAGTTGAACCACCACCTGTTGTGTGCCACTGCTGTACGCCTTTTTCTGTTTTGAAGTGACCACTGCTGCTGCTTGTGTACGCTGCTGTAGCAGCTGTTCTTGCTCCGTTTCTGTTACAGCAGCTATGTCCGGTTATTACTGCAGCTGCTGTGTTTTTTATTTCAGTTGCTAGCTGTTGCACGTATTGAAGAAGAAGAATATAACATCACTGCTATTCGTTGGGTATAAATATTGAGGTGTGGCCATACCAAAATGAGACTCCTTTATGATGAACTATATTTTTTTTATGATGACGTAGTTTTAGTGGAAGATGAAAGCAATAATGGAATCATTGATGTTAAGTCATGAGTTTACTTTACAGCACACCATATGATAGAAAAGGCATTCCATTTCATTAAACAAGAATCGGATCATATTTTGGCCATGTGATATTATTGTATAATTTTTTTTTTGACCGAGGACTAGAAGAAGGTCCATTAAAATCATGTTATTAGATTGATATTTGGGCTGCTATGTCTCGTTCTTTCTATTGGGCTGAGATCCAACATAAATTACCTATTTTGGGCTGCTACGATTCACTCTTTCTGTTGGGCCGAAATGAAATAACATCGGGTTATAAATATATTCTGGGTTATAAAACAGAAAACTGAGGGATGGAGGGATGGTATGAAGTGTTTGTGTTTAACGAGAGGTCTTGGGTTTTAGTCCCTCATGGAGCATTATATTTTTTTTAGCCTTCCTCAAAGAAGGTAGTTCCTTTTTATTAAAATTATTATTATTATTATTGTTATTTTTATTATTGTTATTAGTATTATTATTATTGTTAATGTTATTGAGATTATTAGTAATATAATTATTATTAACTTTACAAATACAAGTATTAGGATAAAATTATCATTTATTATTATTATGATAATAACTAATATTATTAGTATTATTATGAAAATAATAAAATGATTTTTTTTCATTAACACTAGTATTATGAAAATATGTATTATGATAAAATTTTCATGTATTATGATTGTAACTATAAGTATGAAATTTATTATTAATATCACTAATAGATATGTTGGTACTATTATCATGATAGGGTTATTATTATTATTATTATTATTATTATTATTATTATTATTATTATTATTATTATTATTATTATTATTATTATTATTATTATTATTATTATTATTATTATTATTATTACTACTACTATTATTATTATAATTCTTATTATAATTCTTATTAGTATTATTACTTTTATTATTCTGCTTATTTAAAGTATCACTATGATTAAAATTTTCAATTTTATTAAAATTAAAATTATTATTATTATATTATAATAAATAAAGATTTTTTTTACATAAAATATACCTAATACATATACTATAATTATATTAATATTACCTATAATTATATATTAAACATATTAATATTTTTATGTATACAAAATAAACATATATATATTATATAATTTAAAATATTATATTTATATAAAAATTTAGTAGAAATTATATATAAATTACAACACTAAATATATAAGTATTATATGATTAATAGATGTAATTGTTTGATTACCAATATATGTGTTAACATATATAAATGATATAGGTTCGTGAATCCGAGGCCAACCCTGCATTGTTCAAATGTCATCATATGTATTTTTACTACAAAATGCAGTACTGTGAGTTTCATTAATTCCTTTTTTTAAATGCTTTTGCAATATATATTTTTGGGACTGAGAATACATGCGCTGCTTTTATAAATGCTTTACGAAATAGACACAAGTGATCGAAACTACATTCTATGGTTGGTTTATTAAACCGAATATGCCCCTTTTTATTAAGTCTGGTAATCTAAGAATTAGGGAACAGACACCCTAATTGACGCTAACTCTAAAAATAGATCTATCGGGCCCAACAAGCCCCATCCAAAGTACTGGATGCTTTAGTACTTCGAAATTTATATCATGTCCGAAGGAGGATCCCGGAATAATGGGGATATTCTTATATGCATATTGTGAATGTCGGTTACCAGGTGTTCAATCCGTATGAATGATATTTTTGTCTCTATGCATGGGACGTATGTTTATGAGAAAGGGAAATATGAAATCTTGTGGTCTATTAAAATTATGAAATGATTATTTATGTTAAACTAATGAACTCACCAACCTTTTGGTTGATACTTGAAAGCATGTTTATTCTCAGGTATGAAAGAAATCTTCCGCTGTGCATTTGCTCATTTTAGAGATATTACTTGGAGTCATTCATGACATATTTCAAAAGACGTTGCATTTGAGTCTTCGTGTTCAGCAAGATTATTATTAAGTCAATTATAGTTAGATATATTATTAAATGGTATGTCTGCCGTCAACTTTTGATGTAATGAAAGATTGTCTTTTCAAAAACGAATGCAATGTTTGTAAAATGTATCATATAGAGGTCAAGTACCTCGCGATGTAATCAACTGTTGTGAATCGTTTATAATCGATGTGGACTTCATCCGGATGGATTAGGACGGGTCTTCACAGTTGGTATCAGAGCGGTGGTCTTAGCGAACCGGGTCTTGCATTAGTGTGTCTAACTGAGTCGTTAGGATGCATTAGTGAGTCTGGACTTCGACCGTGTCTGCATGTCAAAAGTTTTGCTTATCATTTTGTCGGAATTCATCTGCTTATTATTCTTAGGAAATTACCTACTTATCATTCTTAGTCTAGACGTATCTTACTGCAACGATTGCATGAATAGTGTATAGACAAAATTCGTATCTTTGCATACCTGCTAATTCATATCTTAGTATATCTGTTACTGTAGATTTTGTATGATAGTTTCCGTAAATTCCTCCGTAATTTATGGGATTTTAGTATTATATATGCATATGTAAATTATGTATTGCAGGGTACTAATCTACATCCTATAATCTATTCTTATCAAAAATCCTTCATCTGATAGTACGAGATGAATCCCTCAACCAGTTCGAGTCCTTCAGATTTCGATAGCTATTACGATAGTTATTTCGACAGTTATTCCGACATGGATAATCACCTAAGCTCCGAAAATGGTGTCACCAGAATGAATCAACCAATCATCCATCCCCAATTCATATAATGAGTTCGTAGTCGACTTAATCAATGGAGACGCGAAGACGTCGATCCTTTCCACCAACCAAATTGCCCTCTTAGCGAAGAACCTGTAGCACTCACCGGCGAACCAATCTGAAACACCATTTTCACCCTCATTACTCGAATATCTCGCCATATTTATATACTATCTCAACTTCAAAACCTTATGCATTCGCTCGTTCCGACCGACAATCATCCCGGAATAATAGAAGAAGTCAACGAACTTCGCAATCGAGTTGTAGCCTTGAAAAGTATGGTGCAAAATGTACCAGCTTCAGCAACATCACCAGCACCAACAGTACCACCAACAACAACATCCGCATCCCAAGCCTCAATTTCACAATCTGTCCCTCGAACATCAACATCATACGCACCATAGATACCAAGGAGTACCAATATCAATTAACGATGAAGTATTGATCCCTAACTTCATCAATATTCTGTGAAGAATATGTGGATCCTAATAGTTTTAGGGATTACTTATTCTAGCTTGAACCGAAAAATCAAATGAGTCTAATATAATATTGACTTATTAAATCCATGATTACATCTGAAGAAAATATATATGTATATATATTTTCATAAAGATTGTGATTAAATAGTCTTTCGTACAAACTATAAATGATGAAAATATTTTAACGGGTAGGTAATACCAGAGGAATATTTAGATTTCACATTAATGAGTTACAATGTACATTCTTCGAATCTGATTCAACAGTCATTCACTATCTTACTTACTCCACAGATATACGTATCTGTTCACCAAAGAATAACCATTTTCATTCCAATTAAATTTCACATACGAGTTTCTTTCGATCAAACCCCAAGTCAAGATTTGACAAGTGGCATAAAGAAGAAAATAATGAACAAAATAAAAATTATTAGTAACCAATTAATTAACTACGTAAAACTTTAAAACTATGTTAACTGTTCCTAGCTAACTGTTACTATATGACTATTTCCTTAAAATATACTAGTTTTGGTGGAGCTATTGAACTATTGGACTACTATTATGGACAATTAAAAGTTATTAAAAGAGTAGGAAATATTAAATACAACACTTTTCGACTTAAAAGATTGTAAATAAATTTCATCTTCTACAGTTAAATATTTCCTCAAGTTGCCACTTGATTTCATCTTAAACCTCATTGTATCTTGACGATTATAATCTACGTTCAAACCTTTCATGATTCTTGGAAATACCTCAATCGATAGGATGAATCAACCACACTTCATCTACGGAAGGAAAGATTTATGCATATAGTTATGCACCTGAGAAACTCTCGGCAACTGAGTAAAAGTTTAACACGTAGCCGCGCCAGATCCTTTGGCATTTATTAGCAAAAATAACTTTGCGATCCCTTTTCAAGGTAGCCAATTTTGTCACAGCTCCATCAAGACAACTTCGACTCTTCGTACGAAACAACCTTATTATAACGTTGATATATACGCGTGCTCTTTTATTGTTACCAGGGAACCTTTTATATTCCACCATATTACCATCAGTGTTTAATCATCTAAAAACACAATTCTCCTGAAACCACCTCGGATTGATAACCGATGATTCAGTTATGGTAGCATTAAATGCAGAGGAAACAGCAAAATTGTAGATGGTCTAAACGGCCAAAAGTTTGATAATAAAGAATGGAATGTTGGGAACGCTCGATAGAAAATTTGGTACTGAAAAACAGATTGAGCTAACCATGAAGGAGACCAAGGACAAATACATGGACCAAACCCTATATTCAAAGAATCCAGGTAATTCTAGATCCGATGAAACCTTCAACGAATATCTTGCTCCGTACTCACGTTAAAATTTTGCGAAAAATCTTTCTTCATCAAACATCGAACTTAGAAATTCCAAAATATCATCATAAATATCTTCGATATTTCTGAAGATATTTTCATAAATATTCTCGTCCGAAATTATTTATCTCTTGGTGCTATCTATAATACATCATAAAGGAAACTACTTTAGTTTCTAAATTTCTTTAAAATTCGAGTATGAATTATGAATGATTTTGAAGTAGTGTTGGAAATTGATGCATGAGTTAGTATAATATAATGACACTTAATCAACGTAGTTATATTACAGTAAGTCATGCTGAGTTTCTAAATGAGACATGATGATTCACAGATTATAACGTCATCATGTGCCATGTTACACGATTCTTACACTTTATTTGATATATAAACATATCAAGAACATATTTTCTTGATAGTTCTATTTTTTCCCGAATATTCTGGTAATTTGACGAATCAAGATTGTGTTATTACCATTTCTTTCTTAGAACATTAACTACGTTCATTTCAAAATTCATATCTATGAATTCTGGACCGTTTCTCGCTTTAATAGTGGTCGAGAGGATAATAAAAAAGGCAAAGAGCTCCAAAATATAAGAGAAAATATAAAGCCCAACAACAACACCGAAATTACAAACCATGGATATCAGTGCGTATAGCAATATAAAGATACGGGAGGATTATAAATACAATAATCCCTAAAGCATAGTAGAAATAAACGGATTGCTCCGGTAGAAGTTAGAAAAGGAGAATGATTGTTGCGATAATCAGGATAAGGACAAGGATCAGAACTGAATTAAGCATTTCACGATCTTTTGAATTTGGGAATTGAGTATTGAAATGGTGAAGATTAATGGAATGGAAAAGGTAAAATTTATAGTGAAAATATTAGACAGAGGAATCGAGGCAGATCACCGCATTTAATTATAGAAATCTAAATTTCCTTATTCGCAGAAGAATCAAATCTTTTAGATTTCGAAGATTTTATTCAAATCCCTTAAATTTCGAAATTCAACCAAAACAACGTCAAAAGTTAAGACGCATCCTGTTTTCTAAATTCAATCGTGACTACGTCAAAAGTTAAGATGCATCTTACTTTCAAAATTCAACCCTGACTCTGTCAAAAGTTACGACGAATCTTTACATATCCTATTTCAATCTTTTGTGATAATTTCACTCTTACGCTTCGAATAATTGAGTTGTTTTTATTCAAATCACTTGATGATGATAAAACTTTAATTATTGACTCATATTCGTCATGAAAACATTTTTATTATTAGCCATGACGACCACACTCAAATTTTGGGACGAAATTTCTTTAACGGGTAGGTACTGTGATGACCCGGGAATTTCCGACCAAATTTAAACTTTAATCTTTATATATTGCCGACACGATAAGCAAAATCTGTAATGTTGAGTCTCAAAAATTTTGGAACTATATTGATGTAATCAATTACCCTTAGACTGTGCTCGACGATTCATGAACCTTTAATTATGAATGAAAATGTTTAAATATAAATAAGAATATATGTAAATAAATATATATTATAAATAAAAATATCATGCGATTTAATTATTATGAAATATAACTTAAGATAATTTAAAAACTGTTACTTAAAAAGGTTTAGTTAATTATTGAGAGTATATTAAATGTAAATGACTTTGAATATAATTTGTCAACGTTAACAAAATAATTAAAGATGTACTCTGAGTTTATTGTTTCAATATATATAAATAATATATCTGTGTTACATGCTATCTAAAACATAATTAATTATGTAGTAGTAGAAATATATATATATATATATATATATATATATATATATATATATATATATATATATATATATATATATATATATATATATATATATATATATATATATATATATATATATATATATATAATCTATAGATAGGAAATTGTTATATATAAATGATTGTAGTATTATTATTACTAATATTATTATTAACGTTAATAATATTAGTACTATTATAATTAGTAATATTATTATCATTAATAATAACATTATCATATTTTTTTTACTTATTATTATTATTATTCTTATTCTTAATATATATATGAAACTTGATTAGCGTTATTAATATTATTGATATTATTATCGTTATTTTTGTTGTTATTATTATTTATATGATTATATTTATTAATTATTAATATTAATTATATATTTTATATATATATATGTAAAATTAAAGGAAAGGATCGAATTTCTGTTTAAAGTAGCTATCAAACTTTTTCATAATTTGATTGATGTCTGTAATCAGGTACAAATTGATTCCAATCCAATTAATCAAATTACAAAACGAAATCTGTTAAAGTCGATTTCATAATTACTTTCTTTGATATTCCACTCTCTTATTCTTGTTTGATTAAAAATTCTGTCAACATCTCATAAAACGATCAACGTAGCTGCTAAACACTTAAAACAAATTTCATTCTTCATTCCCACCTTTGGGAACCCACAACATCTCTCATTTGTAAAACCCATTTGTTATTCGCTCTAATAAACCGAAGTTACCACTGCACCAATTTCCGTTTTCAGTTTCAAGACCATTGAGTCATCTCACGAAACCATATCCAACACCCACCATCTTTCAACCACACACTTTAACTAATGATCACAACCACCTACGACCTTCGTTACTACAACAACTTATATTCATATTTTTGTTGAGAAAATCTAACGTAAACCCACAACGATTCACCACCAACAATCGGGGTCACCTTCATGGTGTTTTGATCTACTAGTCACCATAATCACCACTTATTGCCACCATCATAACCGGTCACCACCATTCTCTCATCTCCTCCCTCTCTCACTTCGGTTTCAAAAATTGTTGTCCAAACAACCACTTCGCTACCATGGATAAACTTTCTGTTTAGGTAGTCGACGACACCTTAGTTGAACCACCACCTGTTGTGTGCCACTGCTGTACGCCTTTTTCTATTTCGAAGTGACCACTGCTGCTGCTTGTGTACACTGCTGTAGCAGCTGTTCTTGCTCCGTTTCTGTTACAACAGCTATGTCCGGTTATTACCACAGCTGTTGTGTTTTTATTTCAGTTGCTAGCTGTTGCACGTATTGAAGAAGAAGAATATAACATCACTGCTATTCGTTGGGTATAAATATTGAGTTGTGGCCATACCAAAATGAGACTCCTTTATGATGCACTATATTTTTTTTATGATGATGTAGTTTTAGTGGAAGATGAAAGCAATAATGGAATCATTGATGTTAAGTCATGAGTTTACTTTACAGTACACCATATAATAGAAAAGGCATTCCATTTCATTAAACAAGGATCGGATCATATTTTGGCCATGTGATATTATTGTATAATTTTTTTTTTAGACCGAGGACTAGAAGAAGGTCCATTAAAATCATGTTATTAGATTGATATTTGGGCTGCTATGTCTCGTTCTTTCTGTTGGGCCGAGATCCAACATAAATTACCTATTTTGGGCTGCTACGATTCACTCTTTCTGTTGGGCCGAAATGAAATAACATCGGGTTATAAATATATTCTGGGTTATAAAACAGAAAACTGAGGGATGGAGGGATGGTATGAAGTGTTTGTGTTTAACGAGAGGTCTTGAGTTCGAGTCCCTCATGGAGCATTATATTTTTTTAGCCTTCCTCAAAGAAGGTAGTTCCTTTTTATTAAAATTATTATTATTATTATTGTTATTATTATTATTGTTATTAGTATTATTATTATTGTTAATGTTATTGAGATTATTAGTAATATAATTATTATTAACTTTACAAATACAAGTATTAGGATAAAATTATCATTTATTATTATTATGATAACAACTAATATTATTAGTATTATTATGAAAATAATAAAATGATTGTTTTTCATTAACACTAGTATTATGAAAATATGTATTATGATAAAATTTTCATGTATTATGATTGTAACTATAAGTATGAAATTTATTATTAATATCACTAATAGATGTGTTGGTACTATTATCATGATAGGGTTATTATTATTATTATTATTATTATTATTATTATTATTATTATTATTATTATTATTATTATTATTATTATTATTATTATTATAATAATTCTTATTAGTATTATTACTTTTATTATTCTGCTTATTTAAAGTATCACTATGATTAAAATTTTCAATTTTATTAAAATTAAAATTATTATTATTATATTATAATAAATAAAGATTTTTTTTTACATAAAATATACCTAATACATATACTATAATTATATTAATATTACCTATAATTATATATTAAACATATTAATATTTTTATGTATACAAAATAAACATATATATATTATATAATTTAAAATATTATATTTATATAAAAATTTAGTAGAAATTATATATAAATTAAAACACTAAATATATAAGTATTATATGATTAATAGATGTAATTGTTTGATTACCAATATATGTGTTAACATATATAAATGATATAGGTTCGTGAATCCGAGGCCAACCCTGCATTGTTCAAATGTCGTCATATGTATTTTTACTACAAAATACAGTACTGTGAGTTTCATTAATCCCTTTTTTTAAATGCTTTTGCAATATATATTCTTGGGACTGAGAATACATGCGCTGCTTTTATAAATGCTTTACGAAATAGACACAAGTAATCGAAACTACATTCTATGGTTGGATTATTAAACCGAATATGCCCCTTTTTATTAAGTCTGGTAATCTAAGAATTAGGGAACAGACACCCTAATTGACGCGAACTCTAAAGATAGATCTACCGGGCCCAACAAGCCCCATCCAAAGTACCGGATACTTTAGTACTTCGAAATTTATATCATGCCCGAAGGAGGATCCCGGAATGATGGGGATATTCTTATATGCATATTGTGAATGTCGGTTACCAGGTGTTCAATCCGTATGAATGATATTTTTGTCTCTATGCATGGGACGTATGTTTATGAGAAAGCAAAATATGAAATCTTGTGGTCTATTAAAATTATGAAATGATTATTTATGTTAAACTAATGAACTCACCAACCTTTTGGTTGACACTTGAAAGCATGTTTATTCTCAGGTATGAAAGAAATCTTCTGCTGTGCATTTGCTCATTTTAGAGATATTACTTGGAGTCATTCACGACATATTTCAAAAGACGTTGCATTTGAGTCATCGTGTTCAGCAAGATTATTATTAAGTCAATTATAGTTAGATATATTATTAAATGGTATGTCTGCCGTCAACTTTTGATGTAATGAAAGATTGTCTTTTCAAAAATGAATGCAATGTTTGTAAAATGTATCATATAGAGGTCAAGTACCTCGCGATGTAATCAACTTTGTGAATCGTTTATAATCGATGTGGACTTCGTCCGGATGGATTAGGATGGGTCTTCACAGAGATATATTTTTGAACTGAGAATACATGAACTGCTTTTATAAATAATTGACGAAATAGACACAAGTATTCAAAACTACATTCTATGATAGAATTATTTGAATTTAGAGGTTAGATTTCTATAAAGATTGTATTATCACCCATCGGTGAGATGATTTTGCATTGCACTACGCACTAGCTACCGAAATGATTCGATTTAGTAGTTAGTAACGGTGAGATGATTTTGCATTGCACTACGCACTAGCTACCATTTTAGCCACCCTCGGTAAGATGATTTTGCATTACACTACGCACTAGCTACCGTTGTAATATTGTTTATGGTTCGATTTAGTAGTTAGTAACGGTGAGATGATTTTGCATTGCACTACGCACTAGCTACCGTTTTTGCTACCCCCGGTGAGATGATTTTGCATTGCACTACGCACTAGCTACCGTTGTAATATTGTTTATGGTTCGATTTAGTAGTTAGTAATGGTGAGATGATTTTGCATTGCACTACGCACTAGCTACCATTTTAGCTACCCTCGGTGAGATGATTTTGCATTGCACTACGCATTAGCTACCGTTGTAAAATTATATGGTATTAACTACCACGGTGAGATGATTTTGCATTGCACTACGCACTAGCTACCGTTGGTGAGTTGTTTTAAAAGGTTCCGGTGTTCTTCATAAGAATGATTTTATAGCAGGAGTTGACCTGCACAGATTGTTTTCTAAATAGGAGTATCTTGTGGCCTATTATATAATTTGAAATGATTGTTTATGATAAACTAATGAACTCACCAACCTTTTGGTTGACACTTTAAAGCATGTTTATTCTCAGGTATGAAATAAATCTTTCGCTGTGCATTTGCTCATTTTAGAGATATTACTTGGAGTCATTCATGGCATATTTCAAAAGACGTTGCATTCGAGTCATTGAGTTCATCAAGAATATAATTAAGTCATTATAGTTGGATATATTATGAAATGGTATACATGTCGTCAACTTTCGATGTAATGAAAGTTTGTCTTTTTAAAAACGAATGCAATGTTTGTAAAATGTATCATATAGAGGTCAAGTACCTCGCAATGAATCAACTATTGTGAATCGTTTATAAATGGTATGTACGAGTTCTTTCACAAATTGGGTCTCTTACACTACTTTCTTGGTTTGCAAGTCGAACAGACTGATAATGGAATTTTTTTTCATCAAGCAAAGTATGTAAATGATATACTCGAACGTTTCGGTATGACTCAAGAACGTCCTGTGTCAACCCCACTAGCTGTAAATCATGGTATTTCGTTAGACTGTGAAGGGGAGCCTGTTGATCCTACATACTATCGAGCAATCATCAGATCGCTCATGTATCTTACTGCATCTAGGCCGGATATTATGTTCGCAACATGTCTGTGTGCTCGTTATCAAGTTAATCCGAATACAGTTCATCTTACAGCTGCCAAAAGAATTCTTCGCTATATGTAACATTCTCCAAATCTCGGCATCTAGTATTCAAACGAAGACAAGTTTGATCTTGTAGCATATAGTGATTCAGACTATGCAGGTAGCAAAATCAACAAAAAATCTACATCAGGAGGATGACAATTTTTAGGTGAAAGGTTGGTGACCTAGCAGTGCAAGAAACAAACTGCAGTTGCACTTTCTACGTGTGAAGCTTAATATATCGCTGTTGCTAGTTGATGTTCGCAAGTTGCTTGGATCCAACAACAACTTTGCGATTACGGACTAAGAATCTCTTTCTCTCCTCTTTATATTGATAATACAGCTGCTATTGAAATTACTAAGAATCCTGTGCAACATTCTAAGACTAAACACATAGGTGTTAAATATCATTTTCTTAGGGATTTCCATAAGAAAAAGATAATTGAGGTTAAGAGAATAGGTGCTAAGGACCAGAGGGTTGATCTTTTAACTAAGGCTTTTAATAAACCTATCTTCTTGCTACTTTTAGAGATGAATGGCATTGTTGATCGAGACAAAGTGATTTCGGATGTTGTTTGTGAGGGTTAATCAAACTTTTAGACTTTGCATGTAGGATGCATGTCATATAGATTTTAGTTTCTTATTATCTGTATTGCATATTTTTGCTTCCTGTCTGCATTTCTCTGCATAACTTATTTCATGTTTGTATGCTAGTCTATAGTTATTTTCTGTTCCTTTTGTTAAAATACTAAAAGACAAAAAGATTTTATGTTTTAGTATTTTAGGGGGAGTATATGTTTCAACAGAAAATACCTAAAAATTGTAAAATGCCTCCAGAAAACCCTAAAAAGTTGAAAAATTCCGAAAATGAGCTTGTGTTGATTAATATGCTGGAGATGAAGAAATTACTGTACTGAGAATTGATATATTTGATTAGTAAGGACTGATTTGAACGTTTATGTTTATCTGTTGTGTGATGTACTGATAGATGTGACTTATGAATTCTTGGCATTAGACAATCATAATAAGAATAACGATCATCTAAGATTCAGAAGTCATGAACGATCTGTTGTGTTTGGAGGTAGTCACCTAATTATCTTCGAAACTATATCTAATGATAATTATTGAGGAACTCAATAGTCGGTTGAGGGTATCCCCTATCATAATTGATAATCAATAGAAACGGTTGGGGGTGGATTTTAAGTTGAGGATTATCTGTTTGGCTGGTGCATACCACATTGTCACGGGCCTAAGACTTTATAATCGAAACTAAACCCTGAAAATATCAGAGAAAATTAGTTTATATCGAAAGTAAGTGTCCCTTCTCGCTTAAGGTTGATAAGTATAATTCCTTATTGCGGACCGTTCAAGAATTTAAGGGAAAACACCTTTGAGTGATCTGAGCACACAATACAGAAACATGAGTTCATGCATAAAAATGGAAAATCCATTCATGATGGTGTTCAAAATCAATATATCAAAAGACAGTGATATGCTGAAAAAGAATATCAAAAGAAAATCAAAGTCAAAGATAATTAGCGTATCAAGATGGCCAAGTCCTGAAAGTATGAAGAATGCTGATTCATGATGTGCTCATAAAGAACTCAGATCATTCTTAGTGTGACGCCCCCGCGCAGCTTTAATTGTTTAATCATGACGTTCACACTGAACTATCAAGATTCTTGTCGTCTGCAATATAGAGTTATACCTATTAAGACTGTAAGTTGGAAAGATACTTACCTAGATGTACTCTAAATAATATGTAAATGGAAGTTTATCTTTCGATTTCGTTTTCCATGTCAACTTGAACATAAAGAAGTTAAGGGCCTTGAAATTTATTTTGTGTGACGACTGGTCATCAGGCAAGTCTGCTTTAACTGTAGACCAAACCCCGCGATAAATAGTGTGCCTATTCGGATAATCCAAAATATTTGAAAATTTGCCGTTCCAACTAAATTGAAGATTATCAACACACTGGTAGAAGTCAAAGGCTGATAGGATTATTCAAAATGCTGTGAGAACCATCCTGTTCAATTTGAATGAGGTACATGGAAAGAGATAACGGAAAGTTACGCGTAATGAATTGACAACCTCATAAAAACGCACAATCATAAGTGATGAAAGAATCAAGGATTAATGAACTTAGCATGATCTCAAAAATCACCGCTTTATAGTGTTCAAGTAATTAATGCCAACATGATTGTCGAAGTGTCCGGAATGAATATGTTCATGTTTAATAAGGATTGATATCAGTAATTTCATGATAATAGACATCGACTTGATAATTAGGAATGAACAACAGAAGTTGATTCAATATGTCAGTTCTGATCCATTTTTAAATTGTTAATCATTTGGCTCACAAAAAGAATGTGGATTTATGTGATTGTTTATCTGTATGTTAAATAGTTTGCATTGAAGACTGTAAAACAACAAAAAGATTTTGGTTTTGCATGTTATTGCATTTCATGGTAGAATGTCTTTTATTTGCATATTTTTAGTTGCATGACATTATATCTCAGAAAACTTATAAAGATTTCTTTCTTTCTTTTGTTTTCTGATTATCCTCTGAATGTACAATGACATCTGAAAGAACCTTGTCGAGATCAAGATATTTTTGGCCACCAAATCCATAAGATAGAAGTTTGTAGAGTTTGTATTGTTTGAAGGACTTTAATGATTTAAGTTTGTTAGTGAACTTAAGATGACATTACACTGTAGAACTTACTCATGAGAAACAGAATGTTTAGAGTAATAACCTCAATTAGTTTAAGTTGCTTGGATTACCTAAGTGTTAATGATAATTTCTTGATGATTTAGTGTTTTATGACTCAAATTGAAAGTGCTAGTTAGCTTTAAGATTTCCAAACGAGTTGAAATCCTAAGTTTGTGAAAATTTGAAGTTGCCTAAGTGGCTCACTAGCACGATTGATGTGTGAACCGTACGAGTAACCACACATGTGAGGTTAACCGTACGGCTGACCTTGTTCTAAAATGTCCTAGGACATCAAGGTCACACGCACGAGTGATAATGTGAGATGCGCGATTGATGATGAATCATGTGATCAACCGTACGGTTGATCACGAGATTATAAATAGGGGGTAACGAGCATAGAAGCTCACACTTGTGCACCCAACCCATTTTTCTCTCAAAAATTCGATCATCACCAAATCAAATTTCCACCGCAGTGTTTGCTTAGCACTTTTAGCTGACCACAGCGCCACCATCTAGGTATGATTTCATCGAGTTTAAGTTGGTTAATTTGTTGTTTGAATGCATCGAAACCTAAGGGTTTGTAAATCGAATTTTTTGAAATTGATGCTCATTTTGATTGTTATTTGTTATTGTTTTGAGTTAAACGGAACCTACACTTGCTATTGTGATGTAAATCGGTCCCTAAAACGATCAAACATGTAATCTATATAATTTGAAAAGGCATTTAATATGGGTTTCATCAGACATGCACGAGTGACATCACTCGTACGCGTGAGACATGACTCGCACGAGTTAGTACACGGTTGATGATCAACCGTGTGAATCCTTGAGCTCACTCGTTAAATTTGATTTGGCTGCTCACTCACTTGACAGAGCTGACACGTGTGATTAACCGCATGAGTCACCACACGGTTGACTCACTCGCTTATGAACAGTACCTCAACCGTGTACCTTGTCTGAAACCATGTTACTTCTCAAACGTTTCAACAGTGACACAAGTGACTATATCACTCGCACGGTTGATCACTCAGCCGCACGTGTAACTTTATCACTCGCACGGTTTACCATGTTAACAAGTTTATGACACTTTGATGCGAATGCTTTGATATTTTATCATATGTGGGTCGTATTTCTAACATTTCTGTTAATGTTTCAGTTTGTTAAGATATCGTCAATGGCTGATCAACAAGTCAATGTTCCAATTGTTAACGTAGAAGGACAGGGGGAGCAACAAGCTAATCCTCAAGTGAATCCAGTTAACCCACCTACTCAGCAAGAGATTCCTCTAGAGAAGGGTGAACTAAACAATCAAGTTTCTCTCTATGACACTACTCTAGAGAGAGGTGATCATTTTACAGAGATTATAGCTTTCCTTTAATGTTCAAGGATACATACAGCTATTTCTACTCCATGCACAGCCTACTACAGCCATCAAAGAGAATTATGGAGAAATGCTGTACTTGACGTATTAGAAGATGATGCTAAGATTGTTAGTAAGGTTCAAGAGCATGAGATCATTGTTTCTAAGACAGTGATAAGGAGAATTTTGGGCGTTAATGACGAGAACTGCTCCCACATGATGATCAGTCGAGAAAGAATTCATGGTTGCTTCAAGAGATGTGCTTATTCTGGGTATATTGCTGTCAAATCTAAACTGATGAAGACGCTTCTGCATCCACAGTTTAGATATCTTGCTCACGTGATTATGCACTGCTTGAGTGGATGCAAATCGGGTTTTGATAAGTTGAATGAAAAAGTGCAGAGTATGTTTGTGGCACTTGTCCTAAAGGCTCCATACGATTTCTCGGGATTTGTCTTACACTACTTCAAAGTGAAGCTTTTCAGTTCTACTCAGAGATATCTCATTTATGCCCATTTTCTTCAATTGATCATTAATGACGTTGCACCTGATCTACCTAAGCTTGAAGAGGATATTATTCACCTTAAGCCAATGAATCCGATAACTTTTTGAAGAATGGAGGAGACAAGAAATGAGGATTTAAAGCCTGACTTTAAGAGAAAGCTTATTTGTCATCTGATCAAGGAAAACTATCGATGTTTAGCAGGTAATGCTTGGAGGAATGAGGACTCATACTCTGACTACAAAGTTTCTGATAAAGAAGGTGAGGGTGATAATCAACGAGCTACTGGTGAAGTTCAATGAGGAGGTAATGTTGATGATGAGATTATCGAAGGTAATGATGAAGTGACAGAGGATGATGTTAGTTTGATTCAAAGAAAACGGAAAGGGAAGGAAGCGATGACTTCAGAACAGCCCAAGAAGAAGGAGAAGAGAACGAAACATCATTTTGATTCATTTCAAAAATCATCACAGGGAGGTTCGAAACAACAGGCTCAGAGACAACCATCCGGTTTCATGAAGGATGCAAGAGCTGCTGTTACCTCACTAAAACCTGCCACCGCAACAACTCAGGTCACGCCAGCTGAATTCAAGACACAGCAAAATCTACTGTTGTCTTTGACCATGAAAATAACCAATTTAGAGAATCAATCCATTCAGGAGAAGAAGATCAGTGAAGCTAAGATTGAATCGTTGGTAGAAGAACACAAAAGGTTATCTGATAGACTGGACCTTCAGAAGGGAAGGACGGAGAAGTTGAAGAAGAAGGTGTTGGCGATTAAGAGTGAGAATAAGGAGAAATTGAAGGATTTGAACAATAAGATCGAATCGATTACCTCTGGTAAAACTAAGTTGATTAAGGAGAGAGGAGAAGAATTTTCTTCTGATTTGGGTGGTGATGACGAGAAAGACGATGAAGAAGATGCTGGAACTGGAGGACCCTCCTTTGAGATACCGTTAGTTATACCTATTCAAAGTTTTAATGAATATGGTGAGGTCTTTGCTGCTAAATATTATATGAATTATTCAAATGTTTTTAATGATGCAGAAAAGGGGGACGTTCCACCAAGTAATTTACCGATGAAACAGCTTGCTGCTCTGGCATACGATAGTGAAAATGATATAGAGGATGCAGAGACAGTTGAAGCTGAGAACCAGGCTCCACAAGAAGAGTCATTTACCAATATCCGTCCCGAATCAATCCAAAATATCAACTTGAGTGATTTCGATAATTTGTTTACTGATGAGAAGAGTGAAGATTCTGTTGGTAAGGATAGTGTAAAAGAGGATGTGATTGTTGAATCCGAGGACAAATTGGTAACAGAATCTGATGATGAAGAAGAAGAAGATGAAGAAGTTGAGATTGTTATGCCTTCGTTTGAGCCATACTTAAATCCGTCACTCAACACCTTAAGTGACTTTTTCAATTTGAGTAGTGATGTGAAAAGAAAGAAGTTAGATGATTTAGAATAGGCGAGGAAGGTATACAAAGAACAAGTGAAAGAAGTGGATGTTTTAATTGAAAAGAACAAGAAAATCCGACATGAGAAAGAAAGAAAAGAGATTGAGCTGAAGAAGAAGAAACTCCTAGCCGAGCAAGCTAAAGCTGAGGCATGGAATGATATTAATGAATGGTTCAAACGTGATAGGGTTAAAGTTAATAGAAACGTTGAAGAAGACGAGATTCGTCAGAGTTGGTGGAAACAGAACGTCGTTAACCCTGATCAGTTGAATAAGCCAGAACTCGAGCCGAAGTTTGTTAGTTTCTATGAAAGGGGAAAGAGAACCAAGAAGTATTCCAAGGGTCAAATTTTAAGCTGGGGTTACTTCAAGGAGATCAATTATTTCGCGATCAAGAGGGAATGAGGAGTTGATTACATGGCACGTCCTAGTCACTTCAAAACTCTACCGTACTTCGAGATCATGCAACTTGCTGTTGAACGCTGAAGATTGTGAGCTTTCCAGGTGGTTTCAGAGAAAACTCAGATATGAGTATAAGACAGAGAAATGGGACATCTTTAAGTCAACAGCCGCCAGGTTTTCCATGCACCCGACAAAGCGAAATTCTAAAGGTAGACTTGTACGCGTTGTTAAGTTCCGTCTAGCCAAGTACATGGAAGCAATCTCCATTGATGCCCTTACCCAAGGATATATGCAAAAACTTCATATGGTGGTTCTATGATGAGTTGTCGGAAGAAGCAGTGATCTTGACTGCAATTGAAAAGGAAGATGGAAGCATACAGTTCGACAATGTGAGGATTTTAGATCCTATGTGGCTAAGGAACTTATCAAGATTTGATGTGGAGACACTTCACCTCCATCACAATACGTTTAGAGATGATCGAAAAGAGGAAGCTATGAGATATCAAAGTGTGATCGATGTCTACTATGCATACCACAACAGAGAAAATGATGCTCAAAGCTCAAACCAAGTTCAAGCTAGTTGATCTATGTCGGATACTGTATTGCTAGTTTTCATTTATGTTTTTGATGATGTATTTATACGAGAGAGAGAGAGAGAGAGAGAGAATCTGGAAATGTATTTGATGTTAAACTGATGTTACTTTTGGACTTAAATGTATTTCACGGACGTTTACTTTATTGTAATCGATGGTCTAGATCCTAGGGGGAGTTGTTGATGCATTTTATGTAAGTCCCTAGACATCTAACCCACGTCCATTGTAGGTACTCTAGTTTACAGGCTACCATGAGCGCTCGTTATTATCCTATCTATGTTTGTATGTGGTTACAGGTACTGCAGGAACACGATAAGGATGTTTGACTATGTTAGATTTAGTCAGACGTACGAGTCAAGCCTCACTCGTACGGCTAACAGGCTCATACGCACGGTTGATGCTGAGCTAAGTCACAAATATACCCTAAATGAGATGACACGAGTGAGTGATCTGTGAAGACCCGTCCTAATCCATCCGGACAAAGTCCATATCGATTATAAACGATTCACAACAGTTGATTACATCGCGAGGTACTTGACCTCTATAGGGTACATTTTACAAACATTGCATTCATTTTTGAAAAGACAATCTTACATTACATCAAAAATTGACGGCATACATACCATTTCATGATATATCTAACTATAACTGACTTAATAATAATCTTGATGAACTCAACGACTCGAATGCAATGTTTTTTGAAATATGCCAAGAATGACTCCAAGTAATGTCTCTAATATAAGCAAATGCACAGCGGAAGATTTCTTTCGTACCTGAGAATAAACATGCTTTCAAGTGTCAACCAAAAGGTTGGTGAGTTCATTAGTTTAACATAAACAATCATTTCCATCATTTTAATAGACCACAAGATTTTCATTTCTCATAAATATACATCCCATGCATAAAGACAAAAATATCATTCATATGGATTGAACACCTGGTAACCGACATTCACAATATGCACATAAGAATATCCCCATCATTCCGGGATCCTCTTTCGAACATGATATAAATTTCGAAGTACTAAAGCATTCGATACTTTGGATGGGGCTTGTTGGGCCCGATAGATCTATCTTTAGAGTTCGCGTCAATTAGGGTGTCTGTTCCCTAATTCTTAGATTACCAGACTTAATAAAAATGGGCATATTCGATTTCAATAATTCAACCATATAATGTAGTTTCGATTACTTGTGTCTATTTCGTAAAATATTTATAAAAATTGCGCATGTATTCTCAGCCCAAAAATACAAAGGGTAAAAAGGTAAATGAAACTCACCTAATGTATTTTGTAGTAAAAATACATAGAACGACATTGAACAAGTATAGGGTTGGCCTCGGATTCATGAACCTATATCATTTATTTATATATTAACACACATAATTGTAATCGATCAATAATATACTTGTTATACTATATGTTATTTAGATACTTTTAATATATTTAGTTTATATGTTTTATATAATTATTACTTATCATTAATAATAAAAACTATATATTAAGGTTTAGTATATATTTATATATTAATTGATATAGCTTAGCTAACAACTTTTTAGTAATAAAGTATAACGTAATGTATTTTTATATAAAAGTATCTTTTTATGATAATATTGATAGTTTTAGTGATAACAAAATATTAACTTTATAAGAACGATAATAATGATAATAAGTTTAATACTAATATTACTAATGATTAGGTTAGTAATAATAATGATAATATTTATAATACTTTTTATGTTACTAATAATAATAATAATGATAACTAATACTTACATGACAAAATTTTATAATAATAATTACATTAGTAATGTTAATAATAATAATAATAATGGTTTTAAGACTTATAATTATGATAATAAGACTAATAGGCTTAGTGTTATTAATTAGTAATAACAAAAATAATAATAATATTAACCTAATCAACAACAAATCAATAATAATAATAATAATAATAATAATAATAATAATAATAATAATAATGATAATAATAATAATAATAATAATAATAATAATAATAATAATAATAATAATAATAATAATAATAATAGTAATAATAGTAATAGTAATAATAATAAAAATAATAACAAGAACTACCTCGTGGAGCTTAAAAAAAATTTAACAGCCCTTGTAGGGGCTCGAACCAGCGACCCCTTGCAAACCCGACACAACACTTAACCACTCCGCCAACTACATTTTTCTGATTGAATTAGGAACCCGTTCACACTTAACCCCTCTTTCCTACTGACTATTTCTCCTCCTTCTTCTTCACAGGTTTCATTCATTCGATCAGAGCTCCACTTCATCAACATAGGATTTAATTCATTTATTGGTTTCAAGATTTTTAATTGAATATACAGAAACACTCCAAAGAGATTTAAATTAAATAAAAAGAAAAATCTTACTCAGCCATCTGCTGTAGAACACCCGACGGCCCAAAACAACTCATGTGGTGATTCTGAAATTAGACACATTTTGGTTCATAATTCCTATATGAAAGAGATTATAAATCCTTATTATAATCTTCCTCGATCCTCAATTTATTCTGAAACATTCAATTACATTCGAATTTTTGTGAAGAACGATTGCTTTGACTTTTTGTTCATAACATTGACTTCGAAAATTAAAAACCAGTTTAAGGAATTAGAGACTCAAAATTTGCAGATAGTTTTAGTAAAGGATTACTAACACTTATGCATTATTACTTTTTGAGAACCCATTCAAATTTTGTGTTTTTGGAAAATGAAAAGAAGAACATAGTCATTTTTTTATTTATTTTTTTGTTTCCGACATAAAATTCGTCTGATAACAGCTAATAAGTTTAAAATTGATAATGGAGATGAAAGGTAGAATGATTTTTGAGAAAACTAGCGACACTCGTTTGTTTTGTAGTAATTCGTTTAACAGAAAAAAAATAAAGTCAAAAGAAGTTTATAAATATCAATTTAATGGTACTATCGATTGTGATGTTTAACAACTAGGAGACTGAAAACAAAATTGTATATAGATTGAGAACGACCTAAAACTGATTCCATTCACTATTTCTTGATTGGATTATATATAAATATTAATAATAGTAATTCTATTGATTTTAATAATAATAAATAATAATATAAATAATGTTAATAATTATTAATAATAATAATGCTAATAATAATAAAGATAATGGAAATAATAAAAATAATGATAATACAAGTTTATAGTAATAGATAGTAATAATAATAATAATAATATTACAAATCTAAATAACACTAATAATAATCATCTTTATATTATTTATAATATTAGTACTGATTTTTAATACATATATATGTATTTAGGTTCACGTATATATATATATATATATATTAGTTATTTATATATCTGGTATATATATTAAATTCTGTAATATCAATTAATATTATAACAATAGAATTAATAATAATATTAATAATAACTTTATTAAAGTTATACTAATATTAATATTAATAAGAATATAAGTAAAAATGAAAATAATAATATTATTAATGACAACCATACTAAATTGTATTAATTTTATTATAATAAAGTTGATAACTAAAATAATAATGATGATGATATTATTATTAATGATACTAATAATAATACTAACTACAATAATATTAGTAATATTAATATTACATATTTATATTTATATCCATTTTCATAATAATATTAATAATACCAATATAGATGTTAATATTGGTAGTAAATAATAGTAACTATCTATTCTATATATTATTTTATATTTTTAATTCAAATGATTAAATTTGTATTTTATTATTTCACCTTATTATATATACTCATCTTCAATTTATATTTATATATTCATTTTTTATTACAACAATGGTTTGTGAATCGTCGGGAATAGTCAAAGGGTATTTGATTACATAAATATAGATTCCAAAACTTTTGAGACTCAACATTACAGATTTTTCTTATCGTGTCAGAAACATATAAAGATTAAAGTTTAAATTTGATCGGAAATTTCTGGGTCATCACAGTACCTACCCGTTAAAGAAATTTCGTCCCGAAATTTGAGTGAGGTCGTCATGGCTAACAATAAAAATGTTTTCATGACGAATATGAGTTAATAAATAGGGTTTTATCATTACTGAGTAATATAGATAAAACTATTTGATTTTGTGAAAAGTACGAATGAAGCTATCACCAAAGAGTGAAATGAGTAGGTATAGATTCGTCATATCTTTTGACGTAGATAGGATTAATTTCCCAGTTCAAGAGATTTGAAGAAAATCTTCGTAATAAGATTTGATTCTTCGGTAATCAAGGGAATTAGGGTCTGCTTTAAATGCGATCATCTGTTTTGATTGCTCTGTCGGATATTTTACTATAAATCCATCCCCTTCTTTTCCTTATCTTCCATATCTCACATCTTCTATTCTTTCTCCTCAATTCATACTTTAAAACATTCGTCAATATGCTCCATCCCGTTTTGATCCTTGATATACTTCTAACCTTCATATCTATCCTTCTTCTCTTTCATCTACCACCGGAGAATTTTATTTACTTCTACTATTATCTTGGAATTATAGTGTTATAAATTTTTCCCGTGCCTTTACGTGGCAATACGTATTGATATGCACGGTTTGTAATTTATGTGTTGTTGTCGAGCTTTATATTTTCTTTTATATTCAAGGGTTCCATACTTTTATCTCCTCTTCCCGACTACAAGTCTAGCGAATAATGGTCCGGAATTCGTAGGTATGGATTTCGAATGAATATGACTAATGTTCTTAAGAAAGAGATTGTAATAGCATGATCTTGATTGGTTAAATTATCAGAATTCAAAAGAAAAGATAGAACTATCAGGAAGATATGTTCTATATATGTTTGAAAATTAGATAGAATATAAGAGTCGTGTAACATGGCACATGATGATGGTACTGTGAATCATCACATTCCATTAGAAACTCGGCATGACTTACTGTAATATAATCACGTTGATCAAGTGTCATTATGTAACGACCCGGAAATTTCCGACCAGATTTAAACCCTAATCTCTATATGTTTCCGACACGATAAGCAAAAACCCTAATGTTGAGTTTAGAAAGTCTGAAATCTATATCTGGATAATTAGTTACCCATTGACCAAGCCTGACGATTCACGAACATTTGTATGTATATATATATTTATAGTTAACAAAGGTTTCAATATAAGAATACTATATTTATCGGTGAGAGTAAAAGATAATATATTTTTACTACATGACAAGGTGTAATTATTAAGTATAATATAGTTATCTGTTATTATTAAATATGATTTAAATGTCACGTCTTCTTTAAAAAGGAATATAATTTTTATAAATATCTGAAACCACTTTTGTCAAATTATTATCTAACCATTTTAATAAGAATAAAGATTTTTAACGTTATCTTAAAAGTTGGAATTTTTCTAGAAACCTTTTGACAAATTGTAAATGATAACGGTCCATGATTTTAATAAAGCGTGTTTATTAAATATATATTTATGTATTTTACAAAATGATTAAATATAGTCTTTAACTAAATATAAAACGTTTTGTATTTAAAATTACTTAGTTAAACAATGAACATTTTTTTTTGATATAATATAATTTGATTATAAAATATTTTTATGGATTTTCAATGATATAAAAATAAAAATAAAGATAATATAAAGATTTCTAATGAGCACCAAAAGACTACAACATTTCATCACAAGATTTCAAGTTATAATGTTGGAAATCACTAAACCTGCGCACTTGCACGAGAAAAATCATAACTAATTCATACTGACTCGAAAAAGGGTGATCCTGGTGTCCAGACGACCGTAACTCAAAAATCTACAACTTTCGTGAAGACACCTTACACGAATCGTGTACCCATCTACACGAATCGTGTAATGTTTGCCGACATAAAAAAAGTGGACACCATAAATTCGCTGGATTTGGTCATTTACACTTATTTTTTTTTCTAAACTTCTCTTTCTCTCTATATTACTCCGTAAGATTTATTTATTTAATTTATTTATTTACTTATCTACTAATATTATTAATTCAAGTATTATTATTAGTAGCATAAACAAGTATTATTAGTAGTATTAGGGGTGATATTATCAGCTTATACATAAAATACTACGACAAGGTTCTGTCCAAATGCTTCCAAAAATGGTTTCATGAGTGGGAGTGATTGAGCTAGATTATGGGTTATAGCTATGGAGGTTATGGGTAATGTCCGGGGGTTTTGCTCGTGAGACAAACTAGTGTTTGTCATCTCCATTGCGTCTAAATAATATCCTGCAATATTGAATCTCAATATTGATACGTGAGCACTCTAAACTTAACTTTTATTTACTTTTAATGTATCCCTGACTAGTGCTCGAGAAATTAGGATCATGCATGCTATTTTATCTATTTTTGACAAAATATGTTTTAGGACAGAATCTGAATTAGATACTCCTGCGGTTAAGATAAGGTATATGAATAATATGTTTTTGGAAAGGTGGCGAAAAACTATGAACTTTTCTTTTAGATGTCGAATGGATTCGACGGATGGATTTGACGTTATAGTCAATTGAACTTTTGTACAAATTATCAAAAGTAAATATTTTAACATTATATCGACGTTATAAATTTCTATTATTATTGATATTATGATTTTTATGGGAAAACTAATTAACAACTATAAAATTATTATTTTAGTTGTTATTATTATTAAAACTACTAAATATCATTTTACTAAAAATATTATTTTTACGATTATTATGTTTGTTGTTATTAATATTTCAAAGAAACTAATATTTTTATCAAAACTATAAACTTATTATTTTTGTTGTAACTAAAAATATTATTTATGTTAAAACTATAAAATTTTAATTATCAATATTATCAATATTAAAATTTTTATTTAAAAATATCATCTAAAAGTGAAAAGTATCTTTATATCAAAAGTTAGTATAATTTTAAGATATTATAAAAGAATTATATTATTATTTACTTTAATAAGTATTGTAAAAATATTTGAGAATATAAAACGGTGATATATAACTGTATTTAGAATTTTTGGAAATCTTTTTGAGTCAATCAAATTTCTGTTAACTTTTACATATTAGTCTCGAGCATTAGGATTGGTACACTATAAATTTGACTTCATTTGTTAATTAGATATTAATCGATATATAATTATATAATTAATTAGGTTCGTGAATCGAAGGCCAAACCTTCTAAGTTACCAATGATGTTATATGTATTTTTACTACAAAATACAATTGGTGAGTTTCATTTGCTCCCTTTTTAATTGCTTTTGCAATATATATATTTTTGGGACTGAGAATACATGCGAAGCTTTTATAAATGTTTACGAAATAGACACAAGTACTTAAAACACATTCTACGTTGAGTTGTACCACTGGCATACTTCCCTGTAGCTTGGTAACTAATATTTACAGCGGTGTTGTAAACGCGAATCCTGTTGATAGATCTATCGGGCCTGACAACCCCAACCGGACTGGACGACCAGTATTCAACGGTTGCACAGTACTTCGTTTTGTGACTACACTCGGTACAGTGTAGTGAGATTTCATATTAAAGGGAATATGCGACGTGATTAAATGTTAAGTATGGTTACCAAGTTCTCAACCACTTAGAATGCTTTTATACACTTGCGAGTGTACAGATATTTATAACTATGAAATCTTGTGGTCTATTGAAATTTCTGATAACTGTTGTTACGATAAACCTATGAACTCACCAACCTTTTGGTTGACACTTTAAAGCATGTTTATTCTCAGGTACGAATTAAGACTTCCGCTGTGCATTAGCTCATATTAAGGATACTAGTTGGGACCATTTAAGCCTTGATACAAGAACGTTGCATTCGAGTCATTGAAGATCATTAAGGGCTAATATTAAGTAAATGACAGATTAAGTCATTTGGATATTGTGAAATGTTAGACGAACATATCAATTTTGATGTAATGATAGATTGCCTTTTTAAGAATAAATGCAACGTTTGTAAAATGTATCATATAGAGGTCAAATACCTCGCGATGTTATCAACTATTATAATTCGTTTGTAATCGATATGGACGTTGTCCGAATGGATTAGGAACGGATCGTTATAGGTGGTATCAGAGCGTTGGTCTTAGCGAACCAGGCCTTGCATTAGTGTGTCTAACTGGTAGTTGTTAGGATACATTAGTGAGTCTGGACTTCGACCGTGTCTGCCTGTCAAAAAGTCTTGCTTATCACATTTAGTCGGAAAACATCTGCTTATCATTCTTAGGAAATTTCCTGCTTATCATCCTTAGGGAATTGCTTGCCTATCATTCTCTAGTCTAGACACGTCTTACTGCATTTAGTGCATTGATAGTGTATAGACGAAATTCATATCTTAGCGCATCTTAGATTGGCCTGACATATGCCGTAAATTCCTTTGAAGACTATGAAATCTTTGATAGTATATATATATAGATATTCTATAAAGTTAGAATATCATACTACATCCAAAAATCATTTCACATCGAGGAACCTTTCCATTCACTAAATTATCCTTTTGGCGATAAACCTGAAACACTTACCGACGAACCTGTTCGAGAAACCATTTCTTTTCTCCTTTTAACAAATATCTTCTCATAATTATATACCCTCTCATATTCCGAATGTTATACATCCGCTCGCTTCAATCGCCAATCATTCCAGTGTACAAGTATAAGTTAACAAATTTCGCGTTCGTGTGACAGCTATGGAAAATATGGTGTGACGCTTACAAACACCAGCAGCAGCCACAACCGCGTCGTAAACCTCAACGTCATAAACCATACCACGAGTATAGTCACCGTTCTACGTATCGTTCTATTTACTAAATTTTCGTTCGACATATTGATCTATATCGATTACCTTCGCTTTACGTTCTACCTCATATATCTTCGTTCGACATGGCAATCATGTAATCTCTAATGTTTTAGAGATCAGGTAATCTGGTGCTAACAATAAATCAAATGAGTTTAATACCTTATTGACTCATTAAATCCATAATTACATCCGATGAAAATATATATGCAAGTATATTTTCATAAAGATTGTAATTAAAAATTTCTTTCGTACAAACTGTTAATGATGAAAATATTTTAACGGGTGGGTAGCACCCGAGGAATATTTAGAATTCACATTAATAAGTACACTGTACATTCTTCGAATCTGATTCAACGATTATCTATTATCCTACTCACAACCACCGATATTCGTATCCGCTTATCCCAGAATAACCATTTTCATTTAAATTTCATATCCGGATTTTGACCTATCAGAATCCAACAAGTGGCATAATGAAGAAAAACATTGGATATATTAAAATTATTAGAAACACACGATTTAACTAATTGAAAATCTATTAAGGATTCCACGCTAACTGTTCCGGCTAACTGCTCCCAGCTAACTGATTAACATTTAATTTATCGCAATTTACATTCTCGCAATTTACATTCTCGCAATTTTAATTTCCGCACTATACTACTGTCGGGACACATGTACGCAATACGTCGGATTAATTCTGAGACAACATGGTGCATGGGTCATGATATACATTTATTTATTTTACGCACTTTAAATAAACGGGACACGTATACAAGGTTCGACATATCATATTGACCCATCTATATATATATTTCGGAACAACCGTAGACACTCTATATGTGAAGGTGAGAGATGGCTATACAGGGTCGGAGTTGATTCCAAAATATATATATACTTTGAGTTGTGATCGACACCGAGACCGGTACACGGGTCACGATATGTATTATTTAATTCAAATATTATATACATATATATATATATATATATATATATATATATATTATTTAACTATTGTACTATTGGACAATCGAACTAACATACTGCTAACTATGGACAAGTAAAATTAATTAAAATATTGACTATAACATATGCAACTAAACAATTCTTCAAGTTTGCCACTTGATTCTATCATAAACCTCATTTGTATCGTGACAAATTACAAATCGCATTCACAACTTTTCATGATACTTGAAAACACCTCGAATGAGAAGTCGAACCTGCCGTACCTCGTCTACAGAAGAAAAGGTTTACGCACCTGCAAACTCTCGAATCCAAATTCATAGTTTAAACACATACCGTGTTGAATCCTTTGCTGTTTATTAGCAAAAACAACCCTACAATTCCTTTTCAAGAAGCTAATTTTGTCACAGCTTCACTTCGGCTTCTCAGTGAAACTGCTCCTATTATAACCTCGATATTTATACGTTGTCCTTTCGCCGCCGTTACTAGAGAACCTTTCACGATATCATGTACCAGCAATTCGGCATCCCTTTGGCGGAATCCGCAATCAGTATTTTGAAAATCTCGCAAAATTTCTCCAGTTATACCTATAGCGTTTATCCCTAAGAATTTCATACTCCGAATGTGAAGTATCTGAAAAATACCCTGAACTATGAAGTAGTTCTTGAAATACTGACGAAGCAGCATGTTGTATACGGTCTTAAAGACCAAAAGTTGATGATAAAAGGAGGAAGTGTTAGGAACGCTCGATAGAAAATTTGGTACTGAAAATCCGGACTGAGCAAACCGAGAAGGAGACTCTGAACAAATTTTAAGGACTAAACTTGTACATAAAGAATCATGACGATTATGTAGCAAACACCTTGCTTCTGAATCTAAACCCTTATGGGTCAATCTTCATCATCATCCTTCGACATTAGAAATTCCAAGATATTATCATATCTTTCATTATAAATATCCGCAATATTTCTGAAGATATTTTCATAAGTATTCTTATCTAAGAATATTTATTTCTCCGTAATATCTGCGTTATAAAAGAAACTGTGTTAGTTTCTAAATTCTGAAATCGCTAGGTTTAAAATATGATTGTTTTGAAGTAGTGTTGGGAATTGATGCATGAATTAATATAATATAATGGAACTTGATCAACTTCATTATATTACAGTAACTCATGTTAAGTTTCTAATGAAGCATGATGATTCACAGTACCATCATCATGTGTTATGTTACACGGCTCTTACATTCTATCCACCCTCCAAATATAATAGAACGTATCACTCTGATAGTTCTAATTTTCCGAAAATGTTCTGGTAATTTGACAAATTAAAATCGTACCATTACCATTCCTTTCTAAGAATACTAGTGATATTCATTCCAAATCTTATATCTACGAATTTCGGACCATTGTTCGCTTGGCTTGAGGACGGGAAGAGGAAATGAAAGAATGAAGCTCCAAAATAGAAGCTAGAGTATAAATCGCAGCAAATAGGAGAAAGAGTAGAAGATGTGGGATATGGAAATAAGGGAACGAAGGGGGTAGTTTTATAAGTAAAATATCCGACAAAGAAATCACAACAGATTTGCCGCATTAAATCAAAGGAGATCCTGTTTCCTAAATCGCCGAAGAACCAAATTTTATTATAAAAGATTTTCTTTAAATTTCGTGAATTCCAGAAATCAATCATAACCACGTCATCAGTTAAAACGATACCATATTACTCATTTCACTCTCTTTTGTAATAGCTTCGCTCGTACGCTTCAAATGATCGAAATGTTTTATCTATATCTATCAATAATGATAAAACTTCATTATCACCTCATAATTGTCATGAAAACATTCCTATTGTTATTTATGACAACCTCTACTAAATTTCGAGGACGAAATTTCTTTAACGGGTGGGTACTGTAACGACCCGGAAATTTCCGACCAGATTTAAACCCTAATCTCTATATGTTTCCGACACGATAAGCAAAAACCCTAATGTTGAGTTTAGAAAGTCTGAAATCTATATCTGGATAATTAGTTACCCATTGACCAAGCCTGACGATTCACGAACATTTGTATGTATATATATATTTATAGTTAACAAAGGTTTCAATATAAGAATACTATATTTATCGGTGAGAGTAAAAGATAATATATTTTTACTACATGACAAGGTGTAATTATTAAGTATAATATAGTTATCTGTTATTATTAAATATGATTTAAATGTCACGTCTTCTTTAAAAAGGAATATAATTTTTATAAATATCTGAAACCACTTTTGTCAAATTATTATCTAACCATTTTAATAAGAATAAAGATTTTTAACGTTATCTTAAAAGTTGGAATTTTTCTAGAAACCTTTTGACAAATTGTAAATGATAACGGTCCATGATTTTAATAAAGCGTGTTTATTAAATATATATTTATGTATTTTACAAAATGATTAAATATAGTCTTTAACTAAATATAAAACGTTTTGTATTTAAAATTACTTAGTTAAACAATGAACATTTTTTTTTGATATAATATAATTTGATTATAAAATATTTTTATGGATTTTCAATGATATAAAAATAAAAATAAAGATAATATAAAGATTTCTAATGAGCACCAAAAGACTACAACATTTCATCACAAGATTTCAAGTTATAATGTTGGAAATCACTAAACCTGCGCACTTGCACGAGAAAAATCATAACTAATTCATACTGACTCGAAAAAGGGTGATCCTGGTGTCCAGACGACCGTAACTCAAAAATCTACAACTTTCGTGAAGACACCTTACACGAATCGTGTACCCATCTACACGAATCGTGTAATGTTTGCCGACATAAAAAAAGTGGACACCATAAATTCGCTGGATTTGGTCATTTACACTTATTTTTTTTTCTAAACTTCTCTTTCTCTCTATATTACTCCGTAAGATTTATTTATTTAATTTATTTATTTACTTATCTACTAATATTATTAATTCAAGTATTATTATTAGTAGCATAAACAAGTATTATTAGTAGTATTAGGGGTGATATTATCAGCTTATACATAAAATACTACGACAAGGTTCTGTCCAAATGCTTCCAAAAATGGTTTCATGAGTGGGAGTGATTGAGCTAGATTATGGGTTATAGCTATGGAGGTTATGGGTAATGTCCGGGGGTTTTGCTCGTGAGACAAACTAGTGTTTGTCATCTCCATTGCGTCTAAATAATATCCTGCAATATTGAATCTCAATATTGATACGTGAGCACTCTAAACTTAACTTTTATTTACTTTTAATGTATCCCTGACTAGTGCTCGAGAAATTAGGATCATGCATGCTATTTTATCTATTTTTGACAAAATATGTTTTAGGACAGAATCTGAATTAGATACTCCTGCGGTTAAGATAAGGTATATGAATAATATGTTTTTGGAAAGGTGGCGAAAAACTATAAACTTTTCTTTTAGATGTCGAATGGATTCGACGGATGGATTTGACGTTATAGTCAATTGAACTTTTGTACAAATTATCAAAAGTAAATATTTTAACATTATATCGACGTTATAAATTTCTATTATTATTGATATTATGATTTTTATGGGAAAACTAATTAACAACTATAAAATTATTATTTTAGTTGTTATTATTATTAAAACTACTAAATATCATTTTACTAAAAATATTATTTTTACGATTATTATGTTTGTTGTTATTAATATTTCAAAGAAACTAATATTTTTATCAAAACTATAAACTTATTATTTTTGTTGTAACTAAAAATATTATTTATGTTAAAACTATAAAATTTTAATTATCAATATTATCAATATTAAAATTTTTATTTAAAAATATCATCTAAAAGTGAAAAGTATCTTTATATCAAAAGTTAGTATAATTTTAAGATATTATAAAAGAATTATATTATTATTTACTTTAATAAGTATTGTAAAAATATTTGAGAATATAAAACGGTGATATATAACTGTATTTAGAATTTTTGGAAATCTTTTTGAGTCAATCAAATTTCTGTTAACTTTTACATATTAGTCTCGAGCATTAGGATTGGTACACTATAAATTTGACTTCATTTGTTAATTAGATATTAATCGATATATAATTATATAATTAATTAGGTTCGTGAATCGAAGGCCAAACCTTCTAAGTTACCAATGATGTTATATGTATTTTTACTACAAAATACAATTGGTGAGTTTCATTTGCTCCCTTTTTAATTGCTTTTGCAATATATATATTTTTGGGACTGAGAATACATGCGAAGCTTTTATAAATGTTTACGAAATAGACACAAGTACTTAAAACACATTCTACGTTGAGTTGTACCACTGGCATACTTCCCTGTAGCTTGGTAACTAATATTTACAGCGGTGTTGTAAACGCGAATCCTGTTGATAGATCTATCGGGCCTGACAACCCCAACCGGACTGGACGACCAGTATTCAACGGTTGCACAGTACTTCGTTTTGTGACTACACTCGGTACAGTGTAGTGAGATTTCATATTAAAGGGAATATGCGACGTGATTAAATGTTAAGTATGGTTACCAAGTGCTCAACCACTTAGAATGCTTTTATACACTTGCGAGTGTACAGATATTTATAACTATGAAATCTTGTGGTCTATTGAAATTTCTGATAACTGTTGTTACGATAAACCTATGAACTCACCAACCTTTTGGTTGACACTTTAAAGCATGTTTATTCTCAGGTACGAATTAAGACTTCCGCTGTGCATTAGCTCATATTAAGGATACTAGTTGGGACCATTTAAGCCTTGATACAAGAACGTTGCATTCGAGTCATTGAAGATCATTAAGGGCTAATATTAAGTAAATGACAGATTAAGTCATTTGGATATTGTGAAATGTTAGACGAACATATCAATTTTGATGTAATGATAGATTGCCTTTTTAAGAATAAATGCAACGTTTGTAAAATGTATCATATAGAGGTCAAATACCTCGCGATGTTATCAACTATTATAATTCGTTTGTAATCGATATGGACGTTGTCCGAATGGATTAGGAACGGATCGTTATACATTATATTATACTAACTCATGCATCAGTTCCCAACATTACTTCAATAACATTCATATTTTAATTTCGAAAGTTTACAGAATATAGAAACTAACAGTTTCTATATGATGTAACACTGATAGCATGAAGAGATTAATGATTTCAGATAAGAATAGTTATAAAAATATCTCCAGAAATATGGAGGATATTTATAATGAAAGATACGATAATATCTCGGAATATCTAAGATCAGCGGATGATAGAAACTATTGTCTGCAAGGGTTTAGAGTAAGGAGCAAGATATTCACTAAAGACTTTAGCAGACATTGAATTATTTGGATTCTTTGAAGTCAAACTTATTCTTTGTGATTTGTCCACGGCAGTCTTCATAGTTTCGCATAATCTGCTTTTTGGTACTAAATTTTCTCTTGAATGTTTCCAATATAATGATACACAGGAAGCACGAAGAGGTATATAATTTCGGACGAGAATATTTATGAAAATATCCTCAGAAATATCGAAGATATTGATGATGATATTTTGGAATTTCTAAGTTCGATGGTTGATGGAGAAAGATTTTCCTCAAGATTTTAACATGACTTCGGGGCAAGATATTCTCTAAAGATTTCAACGGATCCAGAATTATCTGGATTCTTTGAATATAGGGTATGGTCCTTGTATTTGTCCTTGGTTTCCTTCATGGTTAACTCTATCCGTTTTCCAGTTCCAACGTTTCTGAGCTTTCCCAACATTTTATTCTTTATCATCAAACTTCCGACGACTAAGGTCGTTTACAGTTGCCTACAGTTTCTGCTACTTCATTCAGCTTTTTCAACATTCAGAGTATCGATTAACTGGGTGCCTTTTCAAAATTTCTGAATTGAAGGTCGTAATTCTAGGAGATAATTGTTATATGTATACATATAACTATTGATGTAGAAATGCTACGAGATTCGAAATACTGATTGCTGATTTCCAGTAATTGGTATGGCAATTATTGTTACAGGGTATAGATGAATACAAGATGAGGTTTCAATGCATATAATGATTTTTCAAAAAATCCAAATTCATTGAAGTTGCTGGTAATTTTACTGTTAATGTGGTGAAATATAAACGGTTCTCCGGTAACGATGATGACAGGCAAACTTATATATCGAGGTTATAATAAGGCTAATTCGAATGGAAGTTGAAGTTAACTTGTTGGAGCTGTGACAAAATTTACTACCTTGAAAAGGGACTGTAAAGTTATTTTGGGTAATAATAATGCTAAAGGATCTAACACAGATACATGTTAAACGTTTACTCAGGTTCCGAGTGTTTTCAGGTGCATAACTATATGCATCACTCTTTCCTTCCGTAAATGATGTGCGGTTGGTTCATCCTCTCGATTGAGATGTTTTCAAGAATCATGAAAGGTTTGAACGCAGATTGTAATCGTCAAGATACAAATGAGGTTTTAATGAAATCAAGTGGCAAACTTGAAGAATTATTTAGTTTCATATGTTATAATCAATATTTTAATTCATTTTTAATTGTCCAATCTTGATAGTCCACATTCGATAGTCCACAGTTAACAGTCCAATAATTCATATATAGTTTAATTTATAATATTCGAATTAATTAATACGTATCGTGACCCGTATTCATCTCAGACTCGATCACAACTCAAAGTATATATATTATTATAGAATCAACCTCAACCCTGTATAGAGAACTCGATCATTACTGCATATAGAGTGTCTATGGTTATTCCAAATAATATATATATGTACGTCGATATGTTATGTCAAAACCTTGTATACGTATCCCGATATTTAAAGTGCGTAAAATAAATACAGAAATTAACTGGCGATAAATAAAGTGTGTAAAGTAAACAATAGAAATTAAATGACGATAAATAAAATTGCGAGAATGTAAATTGCGATAATTAAATTGCGATAAATAAAATGCGATATGTAAATGTAATACAGAATTAACAGTTAGCTAGGAACGGTTAGCTAGTTTTTGTTAGCGTGAATTCTTAACAAAATTTCTCATAGTTAATTTGTCTATTTCTAACAAATTTTATTTTGTCAAATGTTTTCTTCATTATGCCACTTGTTGGATTTCTGATAGGTCAAAATTCAAATATGAAATTGAATGAAAATGGTTATTCTGCGGTGAACGGATACGTATATCTGTAGGTGTAAGTAGGATAGTAAATGGCTGTTGAATCAGATTTGAAGAACGTACAATGTAACTTATTAATGTAAAATCTAAATATTCCTCGGGTATTACCTACCCGTTAAAATATTTTCACCATTAACCGTTTGTACAAAAGAATTTTTAATTACAATCTTTATGAAAACATATATACATATATATTTTCTTCAGATGTAATCATGGATTTAATGAGTTAACATAATATTAAACTCATTTAGTTTTGGTTGGAACTAGAATAAATAATCTCTAAAACTTTAGAGATTACATATTCACCATGTCGAACGGAGATAAATGAGGTAGAACGATACGTAGAACGAAGATCATACTCGAAGTACAGATGGTGATAATGAGGCATGGATTGTTGATGGTACTGATGCTGTTATTTATGGTACTACTGGTGTCGGTGATGTTGCTGAAGCTGGTACGTTTTGCACCATATCTTCCAAGGCTACAACTCGGGCTCGAAGCTCATTGACTTATTACTCCAGAATGATTGTCGGTAAGAACGAGCGAATGAATAAAGTTTAGAATCTGAGTTATGATATAGTCGTGGTGAGATATTTGGGAAATGAGGGTGAAATGGTGTTACGAACAGGTTCTTAACCAAAAGGTGAATTCGGTTAGTGGATGGGATCGCCTTCTGCTCATCTCCATTGATTAAGTTGACTATGAATCCATCATATGAATTGGGGATGGATGATTGGTTGATTCATTCTGGTGTCATTGCTTCCGGATCTTAGATGACTATCCATTCTGAATAACTGTCAGGATAACTATCGGAAAAGCTGTCGGAATTTGAGGGACTCGATCTAGTTGAGGGATTCATCTCGTACGATCAGATGAAGGATTTTTGATAAGAAATAGATTATAGGATGTAGATTAGTATCCTACAATACATAATTTACATATACATATATAATACTAAAATCTCATAAGTTACGGAGGAATCTACGGAAGTTGTCAGGCAAAGATAACAATAACAGATACGCTAAGATATGAATTAGCAGATACGCTAAGATATGAATTTTGTCTATACACTTTTCATGCAGTCAATGCAATAAGATGTGTCTAGACTAAGAATAATGAGCAGGTAATTTACTAAGGATGATAAGCAAATGATTTCCGACTAGAAATGATAAGCAAAACTTATGACATGCAGACACGGTCGAAGTCCAGACTTTCTAATGCATCCTAACGACTATCAGTTAGACACACTAATGCAAGACCTGGTTCACTAAGACCACCGCTCTGTTACCAACTGTGAAGACCCTCCTAATCCATCCGGACGAAGTCCATATCGATTATAAATGATTCACAACAGTTGATTACATCGCGAGGTACTTGACCTCTATAGGATACATTTTATAAACATTGCATTCATTTTTGAAAAGACAATCTTACATTACATCAAAAATTGACGGCATGCATACCATTTCATGATATATCTAACTATAATTAACTTAATAATAATCTTGATGAACTCAACGACTCGAATGCAACGTTTTTTGAAATATGCCAAGAATGACTCCAAGTAATGTCTCTAATATGAGCAAATACACAGCGGAAGATTTCTTTCGTACCTGAGAATAAAAATGCTTTCAAGTGTCAACCAAAAGGTTGGTGAGTTCATTAGTTTAACATAAACAATCATTTCCATCATTTTAATAGACCACAATATTTTCATTTCTCATAAATATACGTCCCATTCATAGAGACAAAAATATCATTCATATGGATTGAACACCTGGTAACCGACATTCACAATATGCATATAAGAATATCCCCATCATTCCGGGATCCTCCTTCGGACATGATATAAATTTTGAAGTACTAAAGCATCTGATACTTTAGATGGGGCTTGTTGGGCCCGATAGATCTATCTTTAGAGTTCGTGCCAATTAGGGTGTCTGTTCCCTAATTCTTAGATTACCAGACTTAATAAAAAGGGGCATATTCGATTATGATAATTCAACCATATAATGTAGTTTCGATTACTTGTGTCTATTTCGTAAAATATTTATAAAAATTGAGTATGTATTCTCAGCCCAAAAATATAAAGGGTAAAAAGGTAATGAAACTCACCTAATGTATTTTGTAGTAAAAATACATAGAACGACATTGAATAAGTATAGGGTTGGCCTCGGATTCAAGAACCTATATCATTTATTTATATATTAACACACATAATTGTAATCGATCAATAATATACTTGTTATACTATATGTTATTTAGATACTTTTAATATATTTAGTTTATATGTTTTATATAATTATTACTTATCATTAATAATAAAAACTATATATTAAGGTTTAGTATATATTTATATATTAATTGATATAGCTTAGCTAACAACTTTTTAGTAATAAAGTATAACGTAATGTATTTTTATATAAAAGTATCTTTTTATGATAATATTGATAGTTTTAATGATAACAAAATATTAACTTTATAAGAACGATAATAATGATAATAAGTTTAATACTAATATTACTAATGATTAGGTTAGTAATAATAATGATAATATTTATAATACTTTTTATGTTACTAATAATAATAATAATGATAACTAATACTTACATGACAAAATTTTATAATAATAATTACATTAGTAATGTTAATAATAATAATAATTGTTTTAAGACTTATAATTATGATAATAAGACTAATAGGCTTAGTGTTATTAATTAGTAATACCAAAAATAATAATAATATTAATCCTATTATTTATATTAACCTAATCAACAACAAATCAATAATAATAATAATAATAATAATAATAATAATAATAATAATAATAATAATAATAATAATAATAATAATAATAATAACAAGAACTACCTCATGGAGCTTAAAAAAAAATTTAACAGCCCTTGTAGGGGATCGAACCCGCGACCCCTAGCAAACCCGACACAACACTTAACCACTCCGCCAACTACGTTTTTCTGATTGAATTAGGAACCCATTCATACTTAACCCCTCTTTCCTACTGACTATTTCTCCTCCTTCTTCTTCGCAGGTTTCATTCATTCGATCAGAACTCCACTTCATCAACATAGGATTTAATTCATTTATTGGTTTCAAGATTTTTAATTGAATACAGAAACACTCCAAAGAGATTTAAATTAAATGAAAAGAAAAATCTTACTCACCCATCTGCTGTAGAACACCCGACAGCCCAAAATAACTCATGTGGTGATTCTGAAATTAGAAACGTTTTGGTTCATAATTCCTATACGAAAGATATTCTAAATCCTTATTATAATCTTCCTCAATCCTCAATTTATTCTGAAACATTCAATTACATTCGAATTTTTGTGAAGAACGATTGCTTTGAATTTTTGTTCATAACATTGACTTCGAAAATTAAAAACTAGTTTAAGGAATTAGAGACTCAAAATTTGCAGATAGTTTTAGTAAAGGATTACTAACACTTATGCATTATTACTTTTTGAAAACCCATTCAAATTTCGTGTTTTTGGAAAATGAAAAGAAGAACAGAGTCATTTTTTTATTTATTTTTCTGTTTCCGACATAAAATTCGTCTGATAACAGCTAATAAGTTTAAAATTGATAATGGAGATGAAAGGTAGAATGATTTTTGAGAAAACTAGCGACACTCGTTTGTTTTGTAGTAATTCGTTTAACAGAAAAAAATAAAGTCAAAAGAAGTTTATAAATATCAATTTAATGGTACTATCGATTGTGATGTTTAACAACTAGGAGACTGAAAACAAAATTGTATACAGATTGAGAACGACCTAAAATTGATTCCATTCACTATCTCTTGATTGGATTATATATTAATATTATAATAGTAATTCTATTAATTTTAATAATAATAAATAATAATATAAATAATGTTAATAATTATTAATAATAATAATGCTAATAATAATAAAGATAATGGAAATAATAAAAATAATGATAATACAAGTTTATAGTAATAGATAGTAATAATAATAATATTACTAATCTAAATAACACTAATAATAATCATCTTTATATTATTTATAATATTAGTACTGATTTTTAATACATATATATGTATTTAGGTTCACGTATATATATATATATTAGTTATTTATATATCTGCTATATATATTAAATTCTGTAATATCAATTAATATTATAACAATAGAATTAATAATAATATTAATAATAACTTAATTAAACTTATACTAATATTAATATTAATAAGAATAAAAGTAAAAATGAAAATAATAATATTATTAATGACAACCATACTAAATTGTATTAATTTTATTATAATAAAGTTGATAACTAAAATAATAATGATGATGATATTATTATTAATGATACTAATAATAATACTAACTACAATAATATTAGTAATATTAATATTACATATTTATATTTATATCCATTTTCATAATAATATTAATAATACCAATATAAATGTTAATATTGATAGTAAATAATAGTAACTATCTATTCTATATATTATTTTATATTTTTAATTCAAATGATTAAATTTGTATTTTATTATTTCACCTTATTATATATACTCATCTTCAATTTATATTTATATATTCATTTTTTATTTACAACAATGGTTCGTGAATCGTCGGGAATAGTCAAAGGGTATTTGATTACATAAATATAGATTTCAAAACTTTCGAGACTCAACATTACAGATTTTTCTTATCGTGTCGGAAACATATAAAGATTAAAGTTTAAATTTGATCGGAAATTTCCGGGTCATCACATGATCACCCGTACGGCTAAGGAAGCCAACTCGTACGAGTGATGGATGACTCGCATGGGTGAGTCAACATCTGGGGTATATAAGTGTTATGTTCTTCATTTTAGGTTAAGCCTCTCTCACACACACACATCACTCAGATCTGGTAGCCCTTATCCGATTTTCTCTCAACCCAAATCACTAAAGAGGTGAATAACAGCTCTAGGTGTTAATCTAATCACAATCATTTTGTGGTTTGACTAAATTAATCCCAAAAAGCTTCACATATTCACTAGTTATGGTTTGATTCACTAATTCCGCCTTTGTGTGAATTAAACCTGTTGATTTTGAAGTTCCTAGTCATGTTTCATCACCTTTTGACGCAAATCTTTAGTCTAAATTGCATAACTTTTCACAAGGAATACAGTAGCACACTTTATATAAGCTAAAACACAAAGCATGCAACTCAGAAAATACGCACAAAACCTAGTCAAATCTTCGATTAAGCATAACTTAAGCATACGATAACGAAATCACGCAAAATCGGAGTCTAAAATTAATAACTTTTCAATATCTTTCTATTTAAACATATTACAAGGTCAGATATCATATCAATTAAATTAGATCAACAAGAAACAAATGCTTTTTTCGTACATACAACGTTAATTACGCAATCAAATGATAAATAACAACACTAGACACCATTATTTGAGCACTAGACTTGATTACACTATGTAATTGAACAAAATTTAGATTTATAAAATTAGGGTTACTAGTTATACCTTAAAAACAAAATTGATTGATGCTAGGGTGCGTAGAACAATCTAGGGAACAACTTTGATCTTCAAAACTTGTTATAATTTTGAGTGGTGATGGTGTTTGTGGGGTGATGGTGGCCGACGGCTTCCAAGGGGGGAGGGAGAGAGAAAACTCGACTAGCTCAAGAAAATAATGAGGGTTTGTGATCTAATTTTCTATTTATAGTCTAGATTAGGGCCTCAAATTAATTAACTAATGATCCACTAACCAAAATAATTCCACTAAGGGGGGTTTGGGTGAGGGTTCGGCCGAATGGCCCTATAGGGGTGTTCCTGGGCTCGTTTTGTATTTACTTGTACGCGCGTGGTCCGTTTCGAATGCCGTTAACCATACCGGGTCTCCGGAACGTTAACTAGTCGTTGAAACAAAATCACCGGATTTAATTCATTAAATAAATAATAAATTAAATTAGTTTTTCTTAAACTTAATAATTATTGAAAATAATTATTTCATCGTTGTTCTGAGTTCCGTAAACTAAAAAGCATTCTAGGCGATTAACTTAATCGTAACATTTTCTAGTTATTTCAGTTTCCGAAATAAATTCATAAATTAATATAACCTATTAATTCAAGAATCTCTCTATAAGCATGTATTTAATTCTATTAAACACACGAGTCAAAGTAACCACCGTTAAATACTTAACAGACAATTAACGATAGCAAACAGAGAAAGTCCGGTCGTTACATTACCCACCTGTTATGAAAAATTTCGTCCCGAAATTTTAGTGCTCATCCACCGCAGTCGTCTCCTCGGGAAACAGTTTCGGATACTTAAGTCTCATTCGATCTTCACGTTCCTACGTGAATTCTGGTCCTCTACGGGCATTCCATCTAACCTTAACAAGCGGAATTCTGCTTTGCTTTAGTTGCTTAATCTCGCGATCCATAATCTCGGCAGGTTCTTCAAAGAAATTAAGCTTAGGATCAACTTGCACTTCGTCTAAGGGAATTATTAAACTCTCTTATAATAAACATTTCTTCAAATTGGAAACATGAAACGCATCGTGAATCTCACTGAGTTCTTGCGGCAACTTCAGTCTATACGCTACAGGACCAATTCTTTCGGTAATCTCAAACGGTCCAATATACCTCGGACTTAACTTCCCTCTTTTGCCAAAATGCACTACACCCTTCCAAGGTGATACCTTGAGCATAACTTTGTCTCCAACCTGAAATTCCAAGTCTTTCCTTCTAATTACGGCATAACTCTTTTGACGATCACGCGCTATTTTCAGTCTCTCTCGTATCTGCTAACTCTTCTCAGTCATTTCGTGTAAAATCTCAGGACCAGTTAACTGACTATCTCCTAACTCAGTCCAATATATCGGTGATCTGCACTTTCTGCCATACAGTGCTTCAAAAGGCGCTGCCTTTATACTTGCGTGATAACTGTTGTTGTAAGAAAATTCTACTAACGGTAGATGTCTATCCCATCCAATTCCAAAGTTAATCACATACGCCCTTAACATGTGTGATGATCGCTCCAAATCCATATGGACGAACACGTCATTCATCGATTTCATTGCGAGGTATTTGACCTCTATATGATACGTTTTGTAAACATTGCATTCTTTTGAAAAGGCACACCATAAATGAATATTTAAATCACAGGTTTTCGACATCTGATGATTTCTACATATAGACAATCACCGTAAATAATAGTTTAGAATAGTACTTCCATTGACAATGCAGTCAAAATAAGATACATGGTGATGATTTTGTGAATGCAACGTTTCCTTGATAAATATGCCATGTAAGACTCCATGCACATAGCTTGTCTAACATATAAGAAAACAGCGGAAGACTTCTAGGAACCTGAGAATAAACATGCTAACAAGTGTCAACACAAAGGTTGGTGAGTTCATAGTTTTAGTGTTTCGCATAATCTGTATATAAAAGTGGATCACAAGATTTCAGTTGTTTCATCCAGAAACGTTTATCAAATATTCTACAAAATTGAGCACCCTGGTAACTAAACTTTAACGTTATAATAAGTACCCCTGTTTTAACATAGATGCAACCAACATGTACAATACACGTAAACTAACGTGTACTAACTCAAATAGCATACGTCTGTTTTATAGTTCAGGCTAGGGTTTCAATACCTGGAACAGACGGGGATGTCAAGCCCTATAGATCCATATACTACTACTCGCGCCCACCAGTTCTTATAACTGGCAGTTACTAGTTACCAAAACTAAGGGATTTTCGGTTCAAACTCAGTGTAGAATTTAGTATGTACTTGTATCCATTGCGTTTAAAATAAAGTGCATGTATTCTCAGCCCAAAAATATAGATTGCAAAAGTAATTAAAAAGGGAGCAATGAAACTCACCTTAGTAGCATATAAAGTCGTTCACCAAAATGTTACCGAAAATCGGATTACCAAATAACTGTAGATCTCAACCTAGAGAACATATGTTGGTCAATAAATGTCTGTCAAGCTAGGTCAGGTCATAGAGTATCACAATCCTAATGCTCGATATTGACATACAAAAGTTATCCAAAGTCATTTCACAAAGTCAATTTTGACAGTTGTTTAACAAAACGAGACATACCTTATATAAGGATTCATTTACTCGGTTGGTAATATTCAAAAATCCAATTTATCAATCTCGTAAACAAGTTGTTTAAATCTTAATTGTAGATTCAAAAGCAATTTCAATTTACGTCAATCATAATTCAGTTAATCATATCTTTTAATCCGTTCATCGAACTTATTCGATATCTAAATGAAAAGTTATTGATTTTTAGTCAGCTTTCCAAAAACATGTATATCATATACCTTTTACCAATAATATATGTATTTAATTCGTGATTCATTATAAACTGTTTAACGACGAAATTTAGCATACTGGCATGTTTGGCATGCCTAAACATATATACTCGAGCACTAGACATGGATACACAATTAATATATAAAAGATAAGATATGAATGCTTACGTATCAATATTGTGATTTCATAATGCAGGAAAGTACGTAGACGCAACGAAGATGATAAACACTAGGTTTGACTCACAAATATACTCCCGAACATTACCCATAACCTCCTTGGCAGTAAACCATAATTTCCTTAGCTCTATCCCGCTCGAAAACCCATTTCAAAAGTGACCCGCTCTTGGCCTCGTCGTAGTATTTTATGTACTAATACTACTAATAATAATAGGATTAATAATAATATTAATCTTATTAATAATAATAATAATAATAATAATAATAATAATAATAATAATAATAAATTAAATAAAATAAATAATATACGGAGTAATGATGGTGTAACACTGAACCGAAATTTGATGCTTTTATAGGATGTGGCCTGCAACAGTACCCCATGCGATCGCATGGGGTTTAGCCTCCTTGGCCATGCAATCGCATGGCTAGAGGATCCAGCTCACAAATTTTTGTCTCGTTGTTTGTCGACATATTATTTAATTATAAATATAATATAATTAATTTATATAATTAATTATATATTATATTAAATTCACGTGCATAGTGGACTTGTAATTTTTGTTCTGATAAGTCGTACGTTGTCACTCGACTTATGTCCCATTTCCAGTTTCTCGAACGCATTTTCGTATGCTTAGAAAACTAATACTTTAGGTTTCGTGACACATACCTTTGTCAAAATGTAGCCTTAAATTATCCATAAACTGTACCACTCAAAGTATATCTTAAACTTTTGAGTGTTTTGGTCATTTACTTCTATAAATCATCATCTCGTAGTATATACATATACATATATACATTTTCATTTTGAAATAGTGTTTACTGTAGAAAAGTTACTGTAGCAAATAGTAATTTTCAAAAACACTGTAGCTTTTTGGGTACTTTAGCAATGTAAAAAAAATATTGTAGCAAATTAGTGTTTTACTGGTTCATCTTAAACGTTTTAGTTAACTTATCTAAATATCAATCGAATCAATAATCGAATGTTACTATCATTTACTAAATAACTTGAAATCATATATATATATATATATATATATATATATATATATATGCACATTAAGTTATATATATTGTTGGTGAATCTTCGAGAACAGTCAAAGAATAATTGATTACATGAATATAGTTCCAAAACTTTGAGACTCAACATTACAGATTTTGCTTATCGTGTCGAAAACATTAAATCATTTAAAGATAAAGTTTAAATTTGGTCAGAAATTCCCGGGTCGTCACAGTACCTACCCGTTAAAGAAATTTCATCCCGAAATTTGAGTGAGGTCGTCATGGCTAACAATAAAAATGTTTTCATGACGAATATGAGTTGATAATTAGAGTTTTATCACCGTTGAATAATATGGATAAAACAATCCAATTACTCAAAGCGTATGAGAGAAATTATCGTAAAAGAGCGAAATGAAGGAATAGAGATTCTTCTTAATTTTTGACGTAGTAATGATTGATTTCCAGAATTTAAGGAATAGAAAATCTTCATATTCTAAATAAGATTTGATTCTTCGGGAATTAAGGAGATTAAGATCTTCTTTAATTAAATGCGTAATCTGCCTCAATTGCTATGTCTGATATTTTACTATAAATTGACCTCTTCCGTTTCATTTATTTTCACCACTCCTATAAGCTTCTTCCTTATTTCATACTTCCTAATAGATTTGGAAAATGCTTAATCCAGTTCTGATTCTTGATATTTTCTCGGCTATCATATCATTCATTCTTCTTTTTCATCTGCCACCAGAGGAGGTTATTTTCTTCTACTATTACCTTGGGGTTATAGTTTTTCATTCTCCCGTGTCTTTATATTGCTATACGCATTGATATACACTGTTTGTAATTTCGAGGTTGTTTTCGGGCTTTATATTTTCCATTATATTTCGAAGCTTCATGCTTTCGTTTTCTCTTCCCGGCTTTAAGTCAAGCGAATAATGTTCCAGAATTCGTAGGTATGAATTTTGGAATGAACATAATTAATGTTCTAAGAAAGAAACGGTAATGGCACAATCTGACTTGTCAAATTACCAGAATAGCTCAAAAAAGACCGAATCATCAAGAAAAATATTTTCTTGATATGTTTAGAGGTTAAATAGAATGAAAGAGTTATGTAACATGGTTCATGATGAGGGTATGATCTGTGAACCTTTATCACGTTCCATTAGAAACTCAGCATGACTTAGTGTAATATAATCACGTTGATCAAGTGTTATTATATTATACTAACTCATGCTTCAATTCCCAACATTACTTCAAACATCCATTTTTTGAATTTTTCAGATTTTTGAAACTAAAATAGTTTCTTTTATGATGTAACACAGATAGCGCGAAGAGATGAATGTTTTCAGATAAGAATAGTTATGAAGATATCTCCAGAAATATCGAGGATATTTATAATGAAAGATACGATGATATCTTAGAATTTCTAATATCGAAGGACGATGAAGAAGATTTGTTCGTAACGGATTTTGAGTCAGGAGCAAGTTATTCGTTAATGACTTCAGCAGATACTGAATCATTTGTATTCTTTGAAGGCATGTTTAGTCTTTGAGATTTGTCCACAGCCTCCTTCATGGTCTGCTCAATCCGTTTTCCAGTTCCAAACCTTCTCTTTTTCTTAGCTTTACCACCATACTATTCTTTATTATCAAACTTTTGACTGTTTTGGTCGTTTACAGTTTTTGCTGCTTCATCAGCATTTTTCCAAAATTCAGAGAACTAGTTTCATAGTTTGGGGTGTTTTTCAGAAACTTCACATTCGAAGTATGTAAGTCTAGAAGATAGATGTTATCTATATATAACTGTTGTCGTAGAAAATACTGCAAGATTCAAAATACTGATTGCTAATTCCCAGTGGTTGGTATGGCAATTATTATTACAAGATGTGGATGAGTACATGATAGGGTTTCAATGAGTATAAGGATTTTTTGAAAGGTCAAGGATTAATGAAGTCGTTGGTAAATTTACTGCTAATGTGGTGGAACATAAAAGGTTCCCCGGTAACAAAAACGTATATACCAAAGTTTCAAGTCTGAAAGGTTGTCGTTGACTGGTTGAATGGTTGATAATACTGGATACTTTGAAAAGGAATTGCAAGATTATTTTTGGTAAAAATAACGCTAAAGGATCTTGCACAGTTTTGAAGTCAAAGTATAGCTTTGAAAGATGTAGAGATCTAAGAGTGTTGTCACTGGTTCAGAGTTATGATTTGGATTCTGATCCGTCAATATCAGAATATGTAATCGAATTTGTATGAGAATGATTGTGTATTGCAGTTAAGGTAGTAAGTATAGTTAATGATTTTTGACTCGAAATTGAAGAATGTTAGGTGTAACATATTAATTGCAAACTTAAATATTTCCCGGGTATTACCTACCCGTTAAAGATTTCACAATTAATATTTTGTACAAAAGAATTTTTATTACCGTCTTTATGAAAATATATGTATGTATATTTTCTTCAGATGTAATACAGACTTAATGAGTTAATATCATATTAAGCTCATATAATTTTGGGCTTGACTTAGAAATGATTAATCTCTAAAACATTAAAGATTACATAATCTTTGCGGAGTATTTCACTAATGTAATTGATACTTCATTATTTATTCTTATTCCTCGGTGAAGGATGTTGATGCTCGTAGAATTTTTGTGAACCTTACAAGGCACAGATGATGTTTTCTGGAAAGTTTCGAGTACATCGAAAATGAAAATGTAAAATCAATTATGTAATTGAATAATACACTTGGTTTATTATGAAATGGAATTCATTAAGTTGAAACAGAGATTGTAGTTAACAATGGTTAAGTTGTTAATGAAGGATGTACATCATTGCATATTAGTAATATGAACTAACCGAGTAGGTAGTTAAAATTCACACGTAATAGCTTAGTACGAAAAGATTTATTTTGATTTCAAAATTCATATATATTAAATATACATAAAATTTCTTCAGGGGAAATGAGTTAATACTTCATCGGTTATTGTTTCTGGTATTTCTTAGTAACTATGATGCGTATGACGTTGATGTTCAAGGTACATATTGTGATGTTGAGGCTTGCGGTGCGGATGTTGTTGGTGGTGGTAATGGTACTGTTGGTGTTGTTGTCGGTGGTACTGTTGATGTCGGTGATTCTGCTGGTGCTTGTAACCTTTGCACCATATTCTCTAAAGCCACTACCTGAGAGCGAAGCTCGTTGACTTCTTCTACTACACCGGGATGATTGGCGGTTCAGACGAGCGGATGAATAAGATCCAGAATTTGAGAGAGTATATGATCATGAAGAGATATTCTGGAGATGAGAGAGAAAATGGTATTACGAACAGGTTCGCCGGTAACTGCTTCAGGTTCTTCGCCAAGAGGGCAATGTGGTGGATGGAAGGGATCGCCTTCTTCTTGTCTCCAATAATTAAGTAAGCTACGAACATGTCCCCAATTCATCCAGAATAGATGATGGCTAATTGGTTGATCCATTCCTGTTACACTGTCTTCGGAATTCAGGTGAATATCCATATCGAAATAGCTGTCAGAGTTTAAGGAATTTGAACTAGATACGGGATCCATCTTGTATAATTAGGGAGATGATTTTTGATATGAATTAGATTATAGAATTTAGTTTGGTATTCTTCAATACATAATTTACATATGTATATATAATACCAAATTCCATAAATCACGGAGAAATTTTTAAAAGATGTCAGGAAAAGTTTACAGTAACAGATACGCTAAGATATGAATTTTGTCTATACACTATTCATGCAATCAATGCAGTAAAACGTGTCTAGACTAGGAATGATAAGCAGGTAATTTCCGACAAGAAATGATAAACAAAACTTTTGACATGCAGACACGGTCGAAGTCCAGACTTACTGATGCATCCTAACAACTATCAGTTACACACACTCATGCAAGACCTGGTTCGCTAGGACCAACGCTCTGATACCAACTGTGATGATCGCTCCAATTCCATATGGACGAACACGTCATTCATCGATTTCATTGCAAGGTATTTGACCTCTATATGATACGTTTTGTAAACAATGCATTCTTTTGAAAAGGCACACCATAAATGAATATTTAAATCAAAGGTTTTCGACATCTGATGATTTCTACATATAGACAATCACCGTAAATAATAGTTTACAATAGTACTACCATTGACAATGCAGTCAAAATAAGATACATGGTGATGATTTGGTGAATGCAACGTTTCCTTGATAAATATGTCATGTAAGACTCCATGCACATAGCTTGTCTAACATATAAGCAAACAGCGGAAGACTTCTAGGAACCTGAGAATAAACATGCTAACAAGTGGAAACACAAAGGTTGGTGAGTTCATAGTTTTAGTGTTTCGCATAATCTGTATATAAAAGTGGATCACAAGATTTCAGTTGTTTCATCCAGAAACGTTTATCAAATATTCTACAAAATTGAGCACCCTGGTAACTAAACTTTAACGTTATAATAAGTACCCCTGTTTTAACATACATGCAACCAATATGTACAATACATGCAAACCAACGTGTACTAACTCAAATAGCATACGTCTGTTTTATAGTTCAGGCTAGGGTTTCAATACCTGGAACAGACGGGGATTTCAAGCCCTATACTACTACTCGCGCCCACCAGTTCTTATAACTGGCAGTTACTAGTTAGCAAAGCTAAGGGATTTTCAGTTCAAACTCAGTGTAGAATTTAGTATGTACTTGTATCCATTGCGTTTAAAATAAAGTGCATGTATTCTCAGCCCAAACATATAGATTGCAAAAGCAATTAAAAAGGGAGCAATGAAACTCACCTTAGCAGCATATAAAGTCGTTCACCAAAATGTGACCGAAACTCGGATTACCAGAAAACTGTAGATCTCAACCTAGAGAACATATGTTGGTCAATAAATATCTATCAAGCTAAGTTAGGTCATAGTGTATCACAATCCTAATGCTCGATATCGACATACAAAAGTTATCCAAAGTCGTTTCACAAAGTCAATTTTGACAGTTGTTTAACAAAACGAGACATACCTTATATAAGGATTCATTTACTCGGTTGATAATATTCAAAAATCCAATTTATCAATCTCGTAAAAAAGTTGTTTAAATCTTAATTGTAGATTCAAAAGCAATTTCAATTAACGTCAATCATAATTCAGTTGATCATATCTTTTATTGATTTTTCGTCAGCTTTCCAAAAACATGTATATCATATACCTTTTACCAATAATATATGTATTTAATTCGTGATTCATTATAAAATGTTTAACGACAAAATTTAGCATATTGGCATGCCTAAACATATATACTCGAGCACTAGACATGGATACACAATTAATATATAAATGATAAGATATGAATGCTTACGTATCAATATTGTGATTTCATAATGCAGTAAAGTACGTAGACGCAACGAAGATGATAAACACTATGTTTGACTCACAAATATACCCCCGAACATTACCCATAACCTCCTTGGCAATCACCCATAATTTCCTTAGCTCTATCCCACTCGAAAACCCATTTCAAAAGTGACCCGCTCTTGCCCTCGTCATAGTATTTTATGTACTAATACTACTAATAATAATAGGATTAAAAATAATATTAATCTTATTAATAATAATAATAATAATAAATTAAATAAAATAAATAATATACGAAGTAATGATGGTGTAACACTGAACCAAAATTCGATGCTTTTATAGGATGTGGCCTGCAACAGTACCTCATGCGATCGCATGGGGTTTAGCCTCCTTGGCCATGCGATCGCATGGCTAGAGGATCCAGCTCACAAATTTTTGTCTCGTTGTTTGTCGACATATTATTTAATTATAAATATAATATAATTAATTTATATAATTAATTATATATTATATAAAATTCACGTGCATAGTGGACTTGTATTTTTTGTTCCGATAAGTCGTACGTTGTCACTCCACTTATGTCCCGGTTCCGGTTTCTCGAACGCATTTTCGTACACTTAGAAAACTAATACTTTACGTTTCGTGACACGTGCCTTTGTCAAAATGTAGCCTTAAATTATCCATAAACTGTACCACTCAAAGTATATCTTAAACTTTCGAGTGTTTTGGTCATTTACTTCTATAAATCATCATCTCGTAGTATATACATATACATATATACATTTTCATTTTGAAATAGTGTTTACTGTAGCAAAGTTACTGTAGCAATTTAAAAAAAATACTGTAGCAAATTAGTGTTTTACTGGTTCATCTTAAACGTTTTAGTTAACTTATCTAAATATCAATCGAATCAATAATCGAATGTTACTATCGTTTACTAAATAACTTGAAATCATATATATATATATATATATATATATATATATATATATATATATATATATATATATATATATATATATATATATATATATATATATATATATATATATATGCACATTAAGTTATATATATTGTTCGTGAATTTTCGAGAACAGTCAAAGAATAATTGATTGCATGAATATAGTTCCAAAACTTTGATACTCAACATTACAGATTTTACTTATCGTGTCGAAAACATTAAATCATTTAAAGATAAATTTTAAATTTGGTCAGAAATTCCCGGGTCGTCACAACATATCTTCGGGTACTGTAGCAATTTAAAAAAAAATACTGTAGCAAATTAGTATTTTACTGGTTCATCTTAAACGTTTTAGTTAACTTAACTAAATATCAATCGAATCAATAATCGAATGTTATCATCGTTTACTAAATAACTTGAAATCTTATATATATATATATATATATATATATATATATATATATATATATATATATATATATATATATATATATATATATATATATATATATATATATATATATATATATGCACATTAAGTTATATATATTGTTCGTGAATCTTCGAGAACAGTCAAAGAATAATTGATTACATGAATATAGTTCCAAAACTTTGAGACTCAACATTACAGATTTTGCTTATCGTGTCGAAAACATTAAATCATTTAAAGATAAAGTTTAAATTTGGTCAGAAATTCCCGGGTCGTCACAACATGTCTTGTAATGTCTGAATGGTTCTCTCACTTTAACCATCAGTCTGTGGGTGATACGCTGTACTCATATATAAACGGGTTCCCATGGCATCTTTCATAGCTTGCCAGAATCTAGATGTAAATCTGCTATCTCTGTCGAAAATAATGGATAGCGGCACTTCATGTCGAGAAACTACTTCCTTTATGTAGATCTGTGCCAACCTCCCCATCTTATCCGTTTCCTTAATCGGTAGAAAATGAGCGGACTTCGTAAGACGGTCAACGATAATCCAGATCGTATTGTAACCTCCTACCATTTAAGGAAACTTAGTGATAAAATCCATTGTAATATTCTCCCACTTCCATTGGGGAATCTCTGGCTGTGTCAACAATCCTGACAGTTTCTGATGCTCTGCCTTAACTTTAGCACAAGTCAAGCACTTACCAACATAGGTAGCGATATCAGATTTCATATTAGGCCACCAATACAGTTCCTTAAGATCTTGGTGCATCTTGTCGGAGCCAGGGTGAATAGAATACCTTGTCTTGTGTGCCTCTTCTAACACTAGTTCCCTTAATCCGCCAAACTTCAGTACCTAAATTCTGTCAATAAAATATCGGGTTCCATCATCTCGAGTAATGAACTTCTTATCAATTCCTCGAAGCGATTCGCTAGTAACGTTCTCTTCCTTCAACGCCTCTAACTGTGCGTCATGTATCTGAGAAGTAAGATTCCTTCGAATAGCCAAGTTCAATACTCTAACTCGAATAGGCTTAACTCTCTCCTTCCTACTCAAAGCATCTGCCACTACATTAGCCTTACCAGGGTGGTAGCTAATGTCGCAGTCGTAGTCGTTCAATAGTTCAATCCAACATCTCTATCTCATATTGAGCTGTTTCTGATCGAAAATATGCTGCAAACTCTTGTGGTTCGTAAAAACAGTGAACTTAGTACCATACAAATAGTGTCTCCACATCTTCAATGCAAAGACTACAGCACCAAGTTCTAAATCATGAGTCGTGTAGTTCAACTCATGTATCTTCAATTGTCGTGATCCATACGTAATCACTTTCTTACTTTGCATCAACACGCAACCAAAACCTTGTCGTGAAGCGTCGCAGTAAACTACAAAATCCTCGGTTCCTTTGGGTAAAGACAAAATCGGTGTAATCGTCAACTTCTCTTTTAATAACTGAAATGTAGTTTCATGCAACTCTGTCCATTCGTACTTCTTACCCTTGTGAGTCAATGCTGTTAACGGTCGTGCAATAGTAGAAAATCCCTCAATGAATCATCTATAATATCCAGCGAGACCTAAGAATTGTCGTATCTGTGTTGGCGACTTAGGAGTCTCCCATTTCTTAACCGTCTCTATCTTCGCAGGATCAACTTGAATACCATTGACACCTACGATATGACCCAAAAATTGCACTTCTTGCAGCCAAAAGTCACATTTTGAAAATTTAGCGTACAACTGCTCCTTCTTGAGCATCTCTAGTATCAAACGGAGATGTTGTTCATGTTCCTTCTCACTCTTAGAATATACCAGTATATCTGTAGTGACCCGAACTTTTCCATGTTTATATATATATTAAATGAAATTGTTATTTACATGATTAAGTGTTTCCAATATGTTAAGCAATCAAACTTGTTAAGACTTGATTAATTGAAATAGGTTTCATATAGACAATTGACCACCCAAGTTGACCGGTGATTCACGAACGTTAAAACTTGTAAAAACTATATGATGACATATATATGGATATATATATATATATATAGTTAACATGATATTATGATAAGTAAACATATCATTAAGTATATTAACAATGAACTACATATGTAAAAGCAAGACTACTAACTTAATGATTTTGAAACGAGACATATATGTAACGATTATCGTTGTAATGACATTTAATGTATATATATCATATTAAGAGATATTCATACATCATATTATCATGATAATATAATAATTTAAAATCTTATTTGATATTATAAACATTGGGTTAACAACATTTAACAAGATCGTTAACCTAAAGGTTTCAAAACAACACTTACATGTAACGACTAACGATGACTTAACGACTCAGTTAAAATATATATATATGTAGTGTTTTAATATGTATTCATACACTTTTGAAAGACTTCAAGACACTTATCAAAATACTTCTACTTAACAAAAATGCTTACAATTACATTCTCGTTCAGTTTCATCAACAATTCTACTCGTATGCACCCGTATTCGTACTCTTACAATACACAGCTTTTAGATGTATGTACTATTGGTATATACACTCCAATGATCAGCTCTTAGCAGCCCATGTGAGTCACCTAACACATGTGGGAACCATCATTTGGCAACTAGCATGAAATATCTCATAAAATTACAAAAATATGAGTAATCCTTCATGACTTATTTACATGAAAACAAAATTACATATCCTTTATATCTGATCCACACACCAATGACCAAAAACACCTACAAACACTTTCATTCTTCAATTTTCTTCATCTAATTGATCTCTCTCAAGTTCTATCTTCAAGTTCTAAGTGTTCTTCATAAATTCTACAAGTTCTAGTTTCATAAAATCAAGAATACTTCCAAGTTTGCTAGCTTACTTCCAATCTTGTAGAGTGATCATCCAACCTCAAGAAATCTTTATTATTTACAGTAAGATATCTTTCTAATACAAGGTAATACTCATATTCAAACTTTGATTCAAATTCTATAACTATAACAATCTTATTTCGAGTGGAAATCTTACTTGAACTTGTTTTTCGTGTCATGATTCTGCTTCAAGAACTTTCAAGCCATCCAAGGATCCTTTGAAGCTAGATCCATTTTTCTCATTTCCAGTAGCTTTATCCAGAAAACTTTAGGTATTAATGATGTTCATAACATCATTCGATTCATACATATAAAGCTATCTTATTCGATGGTTTAAACTTGTAATCACTAGAACATAGTTTAGTTAATTCTAAACTTGTTCGCAAACAAAAGTTAATCCTTCTAACTTGACTTTTAAAATCAACTAAACACATGTTCTATATCTATATGATATGCTAACTTAATGATTTAAAACCTGGAAACACGAAGAACACTGTAAAACTGGACATACGCCGTCGTAGTAACACCGCGGGCTGTTTTGGGTTAATTAATTAAAAACTATGATAAACTTTGATTTAAAAGTTTTTCTTCTGGGAAAATGATTTTTCTTATGAACATGAAACTATATCCAAAAATCATGGTTAAACTCAAAGTGGAAGTATGTTTTCTAAAATGGTCATCTAGACGTCGTTCTTTCGACTGAAATGACTACCTTTACAAAAATGACTTGTAACTTATATTTCCGACTATAAACCTATAATTTTTCTATTTGGATTCATAAAATATAGTTCAATATGAAATCATAGCAATTTGATTCACTCAAAACGGATTTAAAATGACGAAGTTATGGGTAAAACAAGATTGGATAATTTTTCTTGTTGTAGCAACGTGAAAATTGGTAACAAATCTATATTAATCATATCCTAGCTAACTTATATTGTATTATACATGTATTTTAATATATTATGTAATCTTGGGATACAATAGATACGTATACAAATGTTTTGACATATCATATCGACCCATGTGTATATATTATTTGGAACAACCATAGACACTCTATATGCAGTAATGAAGGAGTTAGCTATATAGGGTTGAGGTTGATTCCAAATATATATATACTTTGAGTTGTGATCTAGCCTGAGACGTGTATACACTGGGTCATGGATTGATTCAAGATAATATATATAAATTTTTTTCTGTACATCTAACGTTGGACAACTAGTTGTAGGTTACTAACGAGGACAACTGACTTAATAAACTTAAAACATCAAAATGTATTAAAGGTGTTGTAAATATATTTTGAATATACTTTGATATATATGTACATAATCGACCAGTGGCCAAGTCTTACTTCCCGACGAAGTAAAAATCGGTGAAAGTGAGTTATAGTCCCACTTTTAAAATCTAATATTTTCGGGATTAGAATACATGCAGGTTTTATAAATGATTTAAAAAATAGACACAAGTACGTCAAACTACATTCTATGGTTGAATTATCGAAATCGAATATGCCCCTTTTATAAAGTCTGGTAATCTAAGAATTAGGGAACAGACACCCTAATTGACGCGAATCCTAAAGATAGATCTATTGGGCCAAACAAACCCCATCCAAAGTACCGGATGCTCTAGTACTTCGAAATTTATATCATATCCGAAGGGTGTCCCGGAATGATGGGGATATTCTTATATATGCATCTTGTTAATGTCGGTTACCAGGTGTTCACCATATGAATGATTTTTATCTATATGTATGGGATGCGTAATGAAATATGAAATCTTGTGGTCTATTGTTACGATTTGATATATATATATAGGTTAAACCTATAACTCACCAACATTTTTGTTGACGTTTAAAGCATGTTTATTCTCAGGTGAATACTAAGAGCTTCCGCTGTTGCATACTAAAATAAGGACAAGATTTGGAGTCCATGTTTGTATGATATTGTGTAAAAACTGTATTCAAGAAACATATGTCGATGTAATATATTTCTATTGTAAACCATTATGTAATGGTCGTGTGTAAACAGTATATTTTAGATTATCATTATTTGATAATCTACGTAATGCTTTTGAAACCTTTATTGATAAAATAAAGGTTATGGTTGTTTTAAAAATGAATGCAGTCTTTGAAAAACGTCTCATATAGAGGTCAAAACCTCGCAATGAAATCAATTAATATGGAACGTTTATAATCAATATGAACGGGACATTTCCGTTGGTATCCGAGCATTGGTCTTAGAGAACCAGAATTTTGCATTAGTATGTATTATCGAGTTTGTTAGGATGCATTAGTGAGTCTGGACTTCGACCGTGTTTTTCTTCAAAAACGATTGATTAACATTTTTTGTTGGAAACTATATATTATTAACATGTGAATATTATGTGATATATTAAACTCTTATTGTGTTTGAAATTGTGTGATAGATGTCTACCTCTAGTACAAATCCCATCGACTCACCTAATAATAATGAAGAGTCGAATATATTTTGGACTGATTCTTGGACTGATTCACAAGTTCCCGAAGAGGAACCGGAAGAAGAGTCGGAACCGAAAGAAAAATCGGAACCGGAAGAAGAATCGGAACCGGAAGAAGAAATAGAACCAGTGGGGGAAATAATAAAACGGTTAAGTAGAAGAAAATCCTCAACCAACTGACCAAAGTTAATTATGGTCAATGGTGTTTCTGCCAAGGAAGCAAAGTATTGGGAGGATTACCAATTCTCCGATGAATCGGATCCCGACAAGGATTCCGATAATGTTATAGAAATTACCCCAATACAATTTAATAAGGTAAAAGAGAACAATAAGGGAAAGGGCATAAAAATAGAGAAATTTGATTCAAAACCCGATGAACTTTATATGTATCGTCAACACCCGTATTTCTTAAGTTGTGACAATAACCCAGGAACCTCTAAACCACCAGGTTTTTCTAAACCAATGTGGAAAACGACAGCTCGTATTAGGGGAACATCATATATCCCTAGAAACTTGGCAAAACGAACCAAAACCGAAGAAGAAGAAACGAGTGAGTCGGAATAAGATAGTTGTATTCGTGTGGTGTAATATATGTAATATAGTGTGCTTATGCTTTATGATATATGTAAAAATTGCTTGTATTAATAAGTATTTCTTTTATGAATCTAACTCTTGTCTATTTTACAGTATAAAAACACAAAATGGATAGACAGCCCAATATTTTAAGAGACCTACCCGGAGACATGATTGATGATATCTTGTCTAGAGTCGGTCATAATTCCTCGGCACAACTATTTAAGGCGAGATCAGTTTGTAAGACATTCGAAGAACGTTCCAGGAATGCCTTGGTTTATAAAAGGCTTTCGTTCGAAAGATGGGGGATATCACATTGGGAAATCCATAAGTTACGATGTGTTTACTTTGACGCATATATTGTGGGGAACCCAAATGCTATTTTACGCAACGGGTTAAGAAATTATTTTGACTCAATATATCCGAATATAGGACTTCGTGATTTAGAAAAAGTGGCTAACATGCAACATAAAGAAGCATGTTATGCTTACGGGTTAGTAATGTTCGCTTCTCACAAAGTGAGAACAAGAACATCGGGCTACAACTATTAAACAAAACGTTCCCACAAGTGACGGACTCAGTAGTTGGGGTGAGAAACAAGGTTTTTAGATTGTTACAGGACTGTTGGACATTACGTAACCCTCGTCCCTTTGACGACGTTACAACACGCTATCTTATCAACGGCCATAACGGTTATGTTCCACAAGACCAAGGATGGAAAATAGTCCTAGTAAAACCAGAATGCATGACTTGTTTCTGGACGTATGAATTACGTGTCTTTATTGCCTTTGCTAAACGACTTGTGTACTAGCTAGAATTATCTTCACAACTATCTTGTATCAAAGTTATTGAGTGCTATATTTCATGTTATATGTAAAATAAGCGGTATTGTAAGTTTGTAAAATATTGTGAAAAAGTTTGAACGCGAAATATTATTATAATCAGTTTTTCATATAGAATTGTAGTAGTTGAATTGTATATTAGCTACTAAGTATGAACTTAACGGGTAGGTACTACCCGAATTTAAACTTATAAAACGCTAATATGAAGAAAAAGCTTTTATAAATGAGTTCATATTATGCTACGAGATACTATTGACTACTCTTAATATTCTGTATGATTAACTTGTTTCATTTGACTATTTGAAGGAAATGGTACCGACTACTCGACAAACCATGAATATGAGCGAAGAGGAATTTCGTACCTTTCTTGCTGCAAACATAGCCGCAGTACAGGCTGCGCTACATACCAACAATAACTCCGAATCTAGCAATGCAGCTAACGGCGCAAGAAATCGTGTAGGATGCACCTACAAAGAATTCACTGCCTGCAAACCTTTGGAATTTGATGGAACCGAAGGACCGATCGGATTGAAACGGTGGACCGAGAAGGTCGAATCGGTGTTTGCCATAAGTAAGTGTACTGAAGAGGACAAAGTGAAGTACGATACGCATACCTTCACAGGTACTGCATTAACATGGTGGAATACCTATCTAGAGCAAGTGGGACAAGATGATGCTTACGCACTACCGTGGTCAGCATTCAAGCACTTGATGAACGAGAAGTACCATCCCAGAACCGAGGTCAATAAGCTCAAGACAGAACTTAGAGGGTTACGAACCCAAGGATTTGATATTACCACGCACGAAAGATGATTCACAGAATTGTGGCTATTGTGTCCGAGAGCGTTCGAAGATGAGGAAGAGAAGATCGTCGCGTTTGTGAAAGGATTACCGGAAAGAATCCAAGAAGATATAAGTTCACACGAGCCCACCTCCATACAACAGGCATGTAGAATGGCTCACAAACTAGTGAACCAGATTGAGGAAAGAATTAAAGAACAGGCGGCTGAAGAGGCCAATGTGAAGCAAGTCAAAATAAAGTGGGAGGAAAACGGTGATAAGAATCACCAATACAACAACAACAACAATTACAACAATAATCGCAACAACTATCCCAATAATCGCAACATTGATCGCAACTACAACAAATGGCCCAATAACAACAACAACAACAACAACAACAACAACAACAACAACAACAATAACAACAACAACAACAACAACAACAACAACAACAACAACAACAACAACAACAACAACAACAACAACAATCATCCCAACAACAATAACAACCGCAACAACAACAACAACAACAACAATCAGAAGCAGCTATGCCAAAGGTGTGAAAAGTATCACTCGGGGTTCTGCACCAAATTTTGCAACAAGTGTAAACGAAATGGTCATAGCGCGGTGAAGTGTGAGGTCTACGGACCAGGGGTTAACAGAACAAAAGGAACAAATGGTGTCGGAACAAGTAATGGCGGAGTAAGTAGTGTCGGAGCAAGTTATGCCAATGTAGTTTGTTATAAATGTGGAAAACCGGGCCACATTATTAGAAATTGCCCGAACCAGGAGAACACGAATGGACAAGGCCGCGGAAGAGTTTTCAATATCAATGCGGCAGAGGCACAGGAAGAGCCAGAGCTTGTTACGGGTACATTTCTTATTGACAATAAATCTGCTTACGTTTTATTTGATTCGGGTGCGGATAGAAGCTATATGAGTAGAGATTTTTGTGCTAAATTAAGTTGTCCATTGACGCCTTTGGATAGTAAATTTTTACTCGAATTAGCAAATGGTAAATTAATTTCAGCAGATAATATATGTCGGAATCGAGAAATTAAACTGGGTAGCGAAATATTTAAGATTGATTTGATACCCGTAGAGTTAGGGAGTTTTGATGTGATAATCGGTATGGACTGGTTGAAAGAAGTGAAAGCAGAGATCGTTTGTTACAAAAATGCAATTCGTATTATACGAGAAAAAGGAAAACCCTTAATGGTGTACGGAGAAAAGGGCAACATGAAGCTACATCTTATTAGTAATTTGAAGGCACAAAAACTAATAAGAAAAGGTTGCTATGCTGTTCTAGCACACGTCGAGAAAGTACAAACTGAAGAAAAGAGCATCAATGATGTTCCCGTCGCAAAAGAATTTCCCGATGTATTTCCGAAAGAATTACCGGGATTACCCCCACATCGATCCGTTGAATTTCAAATAGATCTTGTACCAGGAGCTGCACCAATCGCTCGTGCTCCTTACAGACTCGCACCCAGCGAGATGAAAGAACTGTAAAGCCAATTACAAGAACTTTTAGAGCATGGTTTCATTCAACCAAGCACATCACCGTGGGGAGCTCCTGTTTTGTTTGTCAAGAAGAAAGATGGTACATTCAGGTTGTGTATCGATTACCGAGAGTTGAACAAACTTACCATCAAGAACCACTACCCACTACCGAGAATCGACGACTTATTTGATCAACTACAAGGCTCGTCTGTTTATTCAAAGATTGACTTACGTTCCGGGTATCATCAAATGCGGGTGAAAGAAGATGATATTCCAAAGACTGCTTTCAGAACACGTTACGGTCAATACGAGTTTATGGTCATGCCGTTTGGTTTAACTAATGCACCAGCTGTGTTCATGGACCTTATAAACTGAGTGTGTGGACCATACCTTGACAAGTTTGTCATTGTTTTCATTGATGACATACTTATTTACTCAAAGAATGACCAAGAACACGGTGAACATTTGAGAAAGGTGTTAGAAGTATTGAGGAAGGAAGAATTCAATTCCTCGGTCACATAGTGAACAAAGAAGGTATTAAGGTGGATCCGGCAAAGATAGAAACTGTTGAAAAGTGGGAAACCCCAAAAACTCCGAAACACATACGCCAGTTTTTAGGACTAGCTGGTTACTACAGAAGGTTCATCCAAGACTTTTCCAGAATAGCAAAACCCTTGACTGCATTAACGCATAAAGGGAAGAAATTTGAATGGAAGGATGAACAAGAGAAAGCGTTTCAGTTATTGAAGAAAAAGCTAACTACGGCACCTATATTGTCATTGCCTGAAGGGAATGATGATTTTGTGATTTATTGTGACGCATCAAAGCAAGGTCTCGGTTGTGTATTAATGCAACGAACGAAGGTGATTGCTTATGCGTCTACACAATTGAAGATTCACGAACAAAATTATACGACGCATGATTTGGAATTAGGCGAGGTTGTTTTTGCATTAAAGACTTGGAGGCACTACTTATATGGGGTCAAAAGTATTATATATACCGACCACAAAAGTCTTCAACACATATTTAATCAGAAACAACTGAATATGAGGCAGCGTAGGTGGATTGAATTGTTGAATGATTACGACTTTGAGATTCGTTACCACCCGGGGAAGGCAAATGTGGTAGCCGACGCCTTGAGCAGGAAGGACAGAGAACCCATTCGAGTAAAATCTATGAATATAATGATTCACACTAACCTTACTACTCAAATAAAGGAGGAGCAAAAAAGAGTTTTAAAAGGGGGAAATTTAAAGGATGAAATACCCAAAGGATCGGAGAAGCATCTTAATATTCGGGAAGACGGAACCCGGTATAGGGCTGAAAGAATTTGGGTACCAAAATTTGGAGATATGAGAGAAATGGTACTTAGAGAAGCTCATAAAACCAGATATTCAATACATCCTGGAACGGGGAAGATGTACAAAGATCTTAAGAAATATTTTTGGTGGCCATGTATGAAAGCCGATATTGCTAAATATGTAGGAGAATGTTTGACATGTTCTAAGGTCAAAGCTGAACATCAGAAACCATCAGGTCTACTACAACAACCTGAAATCCCGGAATGGAAATGGGAAAACATTACCATGGATTTCATTACTAAATTGCCAAGGACTGCAAGTGGTTATGATACTATTTGGGTAATAGTTGATTGTCTCACCAAGTCAACATACTTCCTGCCAATAAGAGAAGATGACAAGATGGAGAAGTTAGCACGACTGTATTTGAAGGAAGTCATCTCCAGACATGGAATACCAATCTCTATTATCTCTGATAGGGATGGCAGATTTATTTCAAGATTCTGGCAGACATTACAGCAAGCATTAGGAACTCTTCTAGACATGAGTACTGCCTATCATCCACAAACTGATGGGCAGAGTGAAAGGACGATACAAATGCTTGAAGACATGCTACGAGCATGTGTTATTGATTTCGGAAACAGTTGGGATCGACATCTACCGTTAGCAGAATTTTCCTACAACAACAGCTATCATTCAAGCATTGAGATGGCGCCGTTTGAAGCACTTTATGGTAGAAAGTGCAGGTCTCTGATTTGTTGGAGTGAAGTGGGGGATAGACAGATTACGGGTCCGGAGATAATACAAGAAACTACCTAGAAGATCATCCAAATTCAACAACGGTTGAAAACCGCCCAAAGTCGACAAAAGTGCTACGCCGACATTAAAAGAAAAGAAATAGAATTTGAAAGTGGAGAGATGGTCATGCTTAAGGTTGCACCTTGGAAAGGTGTTGTTCGATTTGGTAAACGAGAGAAATTAAATCCAAGGTATATTAGACCATTCAAGATTATTGATCGTGTCAGACCAGTAGCTTACCGACTTGAGTTACCTCAACAACTTGCAAATGTACATAACACTTTCCACGTCTCGAATTTGAAGAAATGTTTTGCTAAAGAAGATCTCACTATTCCGTTGGACGAAATCCAAATCAATGAAAAACTTCAATTCATTGAAGAACCAGTCGAAATAATGGATCGTGAGGTTAAGAGACTTAAACAAAACAAGATACCGATTGTTAAGGTTCGATGGAATGCTCGTAGAGGACCCGAGTTCACCTGGGAGCGTGAAGATCAGATGAAGAAGAAATACCCGCATTTATTTCCAGAAGATACGTCAACACCTCCAACTGCTTAAAATTTCAAGACGAAATTTATTTAACGGGTAGGTACTGTAGTGACCCGAACTTTTCCATGTTTATATATATATTAAATGAAATTGTTATTTACATGATTAAGTGTTTCCAATATGTTAAGCAATCAAACTTGTTAAGACTTGATAAATTGAAATAGGTTTCATATAAACAATTGACCACACAAGTTGACCGGTGATTCACGAACGTTAAAACTTGTAAAAACTATATGATGACATATATATGGATATATATATATAGTTAACATGATATTATGATAAGTAAACAAATTATTAAGTATATTAACAATGAACTACATATGTAAAAGCAAGACAACTAACTTAATGATTTTGAAACGAGACATATATGTAACGATTATCGTTGTAACGACATTTAATGTATATATATCATATTAAGAGATATTCATACATCATATTATCATGATAATATAATAATTTAAAATCTCATGTGATATTATAAACATTGGGTTAATAACATTTAACAAGATCGTTAACCTAAAGGTTTCAAAACAACACTTACATGTAACGACTAACGATGACTTAACGACTCAATTAAAATGTATATACATGTAGTGTTTTAATATGTATTCATACACTTTTGAAAGACTTCAAGACACTTATCAAAATACTTCTACTTAACAAAAATGCTTACAATTACATCCTCGTTCAGTTTCATCAACAATTCTACTCGTATGCACCCGTATTCGTACTCGTATAATACACAGCTTTTAGATGTATGTACTATTGGTATATACACTCCAATGATCAGCTCTTAGCAGCTCATGTGAGTCACCTAACACATGTGGGAACCATCATTTGGCAACTAGCATGAAATATCTCATAAAATTACAAAAATATGAGTAATCATTCATGACTTATTTACATGAAAACAAAATTACATATCCTTTATATCTAATCCATACACCAACGACCAAAAACACCTACAAACACTTTCATTCTTCAATTTTATTCATATAATTGATCTCTCTCAAGTTTTATCTTCAAGTTCTAAGTGTTCTTCATAAATTCTACAAGTTCTAGTTTCATAAAATCAAGAATACTTCCAAGTTTGCTAGCTTACTTCCAATCTTGTAGAGTGATCATCCAACCTCAAGAAATCTTTCTTATTTACAGTAAGATATCTTTCTAATACAAGGTAATACTCATATTCAAACTTCGATTCAATTTCTATAACTATAACAATCTTATTTCGAGTGGAAATCTTACTTGAACTTGTTTTTCGTGTCATGATTCTTCTTCAAGAACTTTCAAGCCATCCAAGGATCCTTTGAAGCTAGATCCATTTTTCTCATTTCGAGTAGCTTTATCTAGAAAACTTGAGGTAGTAATGATGTTCATAACATCATTCGATTCATACATATAAAGCTATCTTATTCGAAGGTTTAAACTTGTAATCACTAGAACATAGTTTAGTTAATTCTAAACTTGTTCGCAAACAAAAGTTAATCCTACTAAATTGACTTTTAAAATCAACTAAACACATGTTCTATATCTATATGATATGCTAACTTAATGATTTAAAACCTGGAAACACGAAGAACATTGTAAAACCGGACATACGCCGTCGTAGTAACACCGCGGGCTGTTTTGGGTTAGTTAATTAAAAACTATGATAAACTTTGATTTAAAAGTTGTTCTTTTGGGAAAATTATTTTTCTTATGAACATGAAACTATATCCATAAATCATGGTTAAACTCAAAGTGGAAGTATATTTTCTAAAATGGTCATCTAGACGTCGTTCTTTCGACTGAAATGACTACCTTTACAAAAATGACTTGTAACTTATATTTCTGACTATAAACCTATACTTTTTCTGTTTAGATTCATAAAATAGAGTTCAATATGAAACCATAGCAATTTGATTCACTCAAAACGGATTTAAAATGAAGAAGTTATGGGTAAAACAAGATTGGATAATTTTTCTTGTTGTAGCAACGTAAAAATTGGTAACAAATCTATATTAATCATATCCTAGCTAACTTATATTGTATTATACATGTATTCTAATATATTATGTAATCTTGGGATACCATAGACACGTATGCAAATGTTTTTACATATCATATCGACCCATGTGTATATATTATTTGGAACAACCATAGACACTCTATATTCAGTAACGAGGGAGTTAGCTATACAGGGTTGAAGTTGATTCCAAAAATATATATACTTTGTGTTGTGATCTAGCCTGAGACGTGTATACACTGGGTCGTAGATTGATTCAAGATAATATATATCAATTTTTTTCTGTACATCTAACGTTGGACAACTAGTTGTAGGTTACTAACGAGGACAGCTGACTTAATAAACTTAAAACATCAAAATGTATTAAAAGTGTTGTAAATATATTTTGAATATACTTTGATATATATGTACATATTTGTTATAGGTTCGTGAATCGACCAGTGGCCAAGTCTTACTTCCCGAAGAAGTAAAAATCGGTGAAAGTGAGTTATAGTCCCACTTTTAAAATCTAATATTTTTGGGATGAGAATACATGCAGGTTTTATAAATGATTTACAAAATAGACACAAGTACGTGAAACTACATTCTATGGTTGAATTATCGAAATCGAATATGCCCCTTTTATAAAGTCTGGTAATCTAAGAATTAGGGAACAGACACCCTAATTGACGCGAATCCTAAAGATAGATCTATTGGGCCTAACAAACCCCATCCAAAGTACCGGATGCTTTAGTACTTCGAAATTTATATCATATCCGAAGGGTGTCCCAGAATGATGGGGATATTCTTATATATGCATCTTGTTAATGTCGGTTACCAGGTGTTCACCATATGAATGATTTTTATCTCTATGTATGGGATGCGTAATGACATATGAAATCTTTTGGTCTATTGTTACGATTTGATATATATATATATATATATATATATATATATATATATATATATATATATATATATATATATATATATATATATATATATATAGGTTAAACCTATAACTCACCAACATTTTTGTTGACGTTTAAAGCATGTTTATTCTCAGGTAAATACTAAGAGCTTCCGCTGTTGCATACTAAAATAAGGACAAGATTTGGAGTCCATGTTTGTATGATATTGTGTAAAAAATGCATTCAAGAAACATATGTCGATGTAATATATTTCTATTGTAAACCATTATGTAATGGTCGTGTGTAAACAGTATATTTTAGATTATCATTATTTGATAATCTACGTAATGCTTTTGAAACCTTTATTGATAAAATAAAGGTTATGGCTGTTTTAAAAATGAATGCAGTCTTTGAAAAACGTCTCATATAGAGGTCAAAACCTCGCAACGAAATCAATTAATATGAAACGTTTATAACCAATATGAACGGGACATTTCAATATCATCGATGAACACAATAACAAACTTGTCTAGATATGGCTTACACACACGGTTCATGAGATCCATGAACACAGCTGGTGCGATCGTCAATCCAATCGGTATTACAGTAAATTCATGATGACCATAGCATGTCCTAAATGCGGTCTTCGGTATATCTGACTCTTTCACTCTCATCTGATGATAACCTGATCTCAGATCGATCTTAGAGTAACATGCCGATCTTTGTAATTGATCAAACAAATCATCAATCCTCGGTAACGAATATCTATTCTTGATAGTTAACTTATTCAACTCCCTGTAATCAATACAGAGTCTCATAGATCCATCCTTCTTCTTCACAAACAATACTGGAGCTCCCATGGTGAAGAATTCGGTCGAATGAATCCTTTGTCTAAAAGCTATTGCAGTTGACTAGACAACTCTTGCAATTCTGGTGGTGCAAGTCTATACGATGCACGTGCTACTGGGGCTGCTCCGGGAATTAAGTCAATCTGGAACTCTACATCTCTATGCGGTGGTAAACCGGGTAACTCATCTGGAAATACTTCGGGAAATTCTCTAACAATGGGCACATCTTCGAGTTTCTTGCCTTCAGATTCAGTTTTGCTCACGTGAACCAGCATAGCAAGACAACCCTTTCTCATGTGTTTTTGCGCCTTTAAACAGTTAATAAAATGTAACGGCGTATTGCTTCGCTCTCCATACACCATTAGAGGTTCCCCTTAGATAACAGGTATGCGAATTGCCTTCTGATGATAAACGATGTCGGCTCTATTCTCGGCTAACCAATCCATTCCAACTACAAGGTCGAAACTTCCTAACTTAATCGGTATCACATCTATCTTAAATGACATTCCAGCCAAAGTCAAAGTACAATTACGGTAAACCTTATCAGCACTCATTAGATTACCATTCCCTAGTTTTATAGAGTATAAGTTTTCTAATGACGATACAAGATTCTTAAGATTATGGCAAAAATCTCTTGACACAAAGCTTCTATCATCTCCGAAATCGAAAAGTACATAAACATGTTGATTATCGAGAAGAAACGTACCCGTGACTAGCTTAGGATCATCACAAGCTTCATTAGAGTTAATGTTGAAAGCCCTTCCACTAGCAGGTTCAGCAGTCTTACTAGCAGTTGGGCAATCCTTCCAGAAATGACCTTCCTTTCCACACCCATAACACATATTCATTCTAGCTTTACACTCAGCAGCCACATGTCCATTATTCTTACACTTATCACACTTCCTCGTACAATCTCCTGGGTGATGCCTATTACACTTAGCACACAACAGAAACCTTCCATTATAACCAGAACTAGCATTCGGAGTTGAAGTGTTGCCTTTAGCAGTATCTTGTTTCTTAAAGGGTTGCTGATTGAAATTCTTCCCCGAGTTGTTATTATTGTTGTTCCATTTCCTCTTGTTATCATAAGTTTTAGTCTCAGCCGAGGTAGGAGTCTTTCCTCGCTGTTCAACTTGGTCTATCAACTCACTAGCCATTTCAACAGCCTCTTGTATAGTTCTCGGCTTCGAAGTAGTCACACCGCTCTGAATATTCTCAGTCAAACCCTTCGCATAAAGAGTGATCTTGTGGCGTTCGGGAGTAACCATATGCGGACACATGAGAGCAAGCTCAAAGAATCTCTTGTTGTAACTGGCCAGATTTGTACCTACTAGCTTCAAGTTTTGGAGTTCCCGCTCCATCTTAACAGTTTCAGTGTAGGGACAATACTCTTCGATCATCCGTCATTTCAAATCCTCCCATGGAGTCTCAAAAGCCTGATCCATACCTACGGAATTTACATAAGTATTCTACCATGTCAAAGCGCCATCAGATAGCTTACATGATGCAAACTTCGTTCTATCCGCATCTATACAACCGCTGATACGAAAAACAGACTCAAGCTTCTCAAACCAACTAGTCAAACCAACTGGACCTTCGGTGCCATTAAACGAGTGTGTTTCACAACTCAAGAAGGTCTTATACGTACACTGTGCTTGTCCATTGTTCAGAGTATTGGTTGCATCCTGGTTTTGTTGATTGGTAGCGTTCACATTGTTGCTGTTGGTTCCATTACGGAGTTCTGCCACGGCCTCGGTCAATCCTTCGGAGATCCACCGACGAACATCAGCTTGGGAAACTAGCTTGGGCGGCATTATCTTTCTGGTCAAGATAACACATTCGGTTAGCGTCAATGAAATTGACATATACAAATTATACTAGCAACGGAACGATGCATAGTAGATAATATTAAATCATAGCGATTCTAGTAGAACTAATAATAAGTAATAGCGATACATAGCGTGTAGTAGTAGCAGTAGTAAGGACAATGTACACTAGTAGCATTATCACCAATTAACATTAGTAGTAGCAACACTAAGCATGATCAATCATTAATAAATCTAACACTTAATGCAATAACAATCTCGTTCAAACATCATGCATAACCAACAAAAGTAACATATCCTCTCATGTCATAAGCAAAACCACATAAGTAAAACCACATCTAGAAATGTATGTGCGAATATCAAATAATAAACAGTAATATTCAATAGCGTGCAACAAGTCTAAACGAGCGATCTCTATTTGCGTTTTTGAAGCTCCTTCAACAAATACTCGACCATCTTCTCTAAATTATCGAGTCGCAACGTGAGGTCACTAGGGTTGTTGTCATTAGCAGTAGTTGTGGAGGTACTAGGCTAAGAAGTAGATGTAGAAGCATAACAGCGATGGTGACGTTGACACATCTTACGCGACTGACTGTCATAGCGAAAATTCTAACAAAATGGGTTATTGCCTCAAGCAGGTCCTTTCGGTATCCTACGATGGCCTCTCGGTCCATAGGGGTTAACATATTCTGGTTTAACAAAAGGTGACTGGGGTGAATCAGGTAAGTCAGATTCGGATTCGGGTTCCGAGTCTTCCTCGGGATCCTCTTCCGGTTCCTTTTCCTTGGGCTCATCCTCGTGCTCAGTTTCCATCTCAGGTTAAGACTCGGTATCATCTACAAACTTGAGTATCGTATTTCCTTGCGCTTGCACAGTTTCCTAGGATTCCGTGTCTGAGTCGGTAAGAATAATAGGATTGGAAGAAGTCATCTAGCACTCAAATAAAACACAAAGTTAGTTCATCTAGTAATCATGTCATTATAGAAATCAAGTAAGATAATAACTAACGTAACTAGGGTTCATGTAACATTAGACGTCCTAACGTTCGACTCCCTAATGCAGCCTAGTCCTAGGTAACCGATCTGCTCTGATACCAAATGTAATACCCCGTCAGAATCCACTAACGGAATATTAACTCTTAGTCCCACAGTTAGCGGTCACGCCCTCTATATGAGACGTTTCCAAAAAGTATTCGCATTAATTATCAAATCAAAGCCATTTATTAAAAAAAATGTAACTGGAAAACGTTTGACATAAATGACTAAATTCTATGAACCCAAAACATCTTGAAATAAAGTATTTTAAATGCGAATGTATGTTCTTGAATTGAAAACGATAAATATGCTGGACGCCGTCCAGTTCTAGTAGCAAACAGCATAATAACTTCAAATAAGCGGAAGCACTACCTCTAAGTACCTGAGATGAAACATGCAAAACATTAACAAAAAATGTTGAGAGAAACTACAGGTTTAGGAAATCATTTCGTAAGTTAGGCCACAAGATTTTCTTAGAAAACATCATAGGAAAAGTATACATTATCATGAGCACTTGATTATAAAGCTTTAACCTTTGCGTAGGCCGAGCCCACGTCTTCAGTTTACCCTATCTTGGCGATACACCGATCAAGTGTATGAGTTTCAACAAAATAAGCACCAGTTATGTTGCGGTGAGGTTTGTCAACCCTAACGGTACCGTCCCTATAAGTCGAGCTTACAAAGTAACTAATATAATCAAGCTAAGGGATTTTTTATCTTAACTCATATGTATAGTCATTTAAGTACTTGTGCCTAATATGTAAAACATTTGTAAAAAGCATGCATCTCATCCCTGTAAAAACATAGTAGGGACTGTAGAACCTTAGCAAAAGCACTTGTAATTTCTTAGCAAAATGTACGGTTTGTCGAACAATCTCGAATGAACAACGTAACCTAAATAAGTAAATCATCTTAAGTATACACTTATAGGTCAATACATGTCAACCCATAGCGTACACAAAGTCCTAGTGCTCAGACTGACTCAACGAACAAGTAAAAGTCAACTAATCCAAGCAAGTCAACCAAAGTCAACCCTAAAGTCAACTCAGTCAAAGTGGTCAACTAAATTCAAACATCTCAGTAGGTCATACAAACATGATCAATAAGTCAAACCTAGGTCAAGTATCACTTTACAAGTCATAGTTAAGCATATTGCATTTTTGGACCTTAAAGCATGCCTTAGAAATTCGTACGTCGTAGAAAGATCAAACTATAGCTCATAGCACATAAATCATTAAATCATGAACAACTCCAGATCATAAATAAACTTAAAATAGATTCCAAAAAGTTTGACCAAAGCCTCATACGATAAATAAAAGTCCAATATCAGAAAGGGTCTATTCATAGTTCATTACAGAAATTTCTGCCTGCGCGTCAGTTTGTAAACATTTTTCATAAAATATAGAAAATAGATTTTGACGAACGGCCAATTGGATTCATCTCAAAACATCTCAAAATTTTAGTAATAAAATAATTAGAAACATTGCTTTAGCCAATTTATACAGGTATTCAAATATTTACAGACTCATCAGTTTTTGATCATCAACCGGACACATCACAAAGACGAGCATATATCTCTTGGAAAATCACATTGTCGTAAGTTCGTATACAAATAAAACATGTCAAGAAGCACTTAAACTAACATATTCCAGAATATCAAATTCTCAAATAATCCCTAGGTCACTCTAGCAATTTTTATGTAACTTTGAAAAACGATTCAGCTCACTTTAAAAACCAAATCTTCGTTTTGACATAACGGGAGCATTCCATAACCTTTTGACGCAAATCTTTAGTCTAAATTGCATAACCTTTCACAAGGAATACAGTAGTACACTTTATATAAGCTAAAACATAAAGCATGCAACTCAGAAAATTCGGATTACGCACAAAACCTAGTCAAATCTTCGATTAAGCATAACTTAAGCATACGATAACGAAATCACGCAAAATCGGAGTCTAAAATTAATAACTTTTCGATATATTTATATTTAAACATATTAAAAGGTCATATCTCATATCAATTAAATCAGATCAACACGAAACAAATTCGTTTTTCGTACATACAACGTTAATTACGCAATTAAACGATAAATAACAACACTAGACACCATTATTTGAGCACTAGACTTGATTACGCTATGTAATTGAACAAAAATCAGATTTATAAAATTAGGGTTACTAGTTATACCTTAAAAACAAAATTGATTGATGCTAGGGTGCGTAGAACGATCTAGGGAACAACTTTGATCTTCAAAACTTGATCTAATTTTGAGTGGTGATGGTGTTTGTGGGGTGATGGTGGCCGATGGATTCCAAGGGGGGAGGGAGAGAGAAAAATCGACTAGCTCAAGAAAATAATGAGGGTTTGTGATCTAATTTTCTATTTATAGTCTAGATTAGGGCCTCAAATTAATTAACTAATGACCCACTAACCAAAATAAGTCCACTAAGGGGGGTTTGGGTGAGGGTTCGGCCGAATGACCCTATAGGGGTGTTCCTGGGCTCGTTTTTCTTATTTACTTATACGCGCGTGGTCCGTTTCGAATGTCGTTAACCGTACCGGGTCTCCGGAACGTTAACTAGTCGTTGAAACAAAATCACCGGATTTAATTCATTAAATAAATAATAAATTAATTTAGTTTTTCTTAAAGTTAATAATTATTAAAAATAATTATTTCGTCGTTGTTCTGAGTTCCGTAAACTAAAAAGCATTCTAGGCGATTAACTTAATCGTAACATTTTCTAGTTATTTCACTTTCCGAAATAAATTCATAAATTAATATAACCTATTAATTCAAGAATCTCTCTATAAGCATGTATTTAATTCTATTAAATACATGAGTCAAAGTAACCACTGTTAAATACTTAATGTGACGATCCGGGAATTTCCGACCAAAATTTAAACTTAATCTTTATATGATTTCAATAAGATAAGCAAAGTCTTTAATGTTGAAGTCTCAAAAACTGTGAACTATGCTCATGTATACATTTGACCTTTGACTACTCCCGACGATTCACGAATAACTAATTTGTAGATAGATATATATAATTTTATTTAAAATATTATTTGAAATAATATATGATTTAATTGTTGAAAATAAATATATAAAATAATATTAGAATAGTTAATATTATTAATTTAATATATAATATATAGATATGCATATAATTAAATATATATACAAATATATATGTATATTATAAAAAGAAATATTATATATTGTAATTGTTATAATCAATGTTGAAAAATAAATTAAATATATAATAATTAATATTTAATGAGTATATATATATATATATATATATATATATATATATATATATATATATATATATATATATATATATATATATATATATTTGGTGATTTCGAAGTTATTTAATAAACGACGGTAACGCTCGTTTGTCATTTTGATAGTTATTAATCAAGTTAAAAACGAACTTATGTGATTTTAAAATAAACGGTGATCCGAAAATGAGTTCTATAAATTTTAGGCTTACTATAAATGTATTTAGGATTTGGTTATTAAATTTTATCACTTTTTATATTTTACTCAGAGTTGAGAGGGTCAGTTGATGTAAATTTTATTTAATAAATTAATTATCAAATTTTATACCATAATAACCAAAATAAATAAATATTTTAACTGTTTAGCAATGGACACCATATAATCTTCATATTAACAGTGTCGGCAATTTAATTGTTTAATCACCTGTGATACTTTGAATTATGATAAGTGTACTATGCTAAATTTGTGGTTGTCCTTTGATTGAAGTTATTTATATACATAGTTATTTATATACATACAGATATTATGAGATAGAGATATCCACCCTACTTGCATTCTAATTCTTTCTTTCTTTTTACAACACAATGAAAACTCATTTCACCATCTTCCTTCCTTGTTTTTTTTTTTTTTTTTATGAATCACAAAACCATAACAAGCCTCAACCGCCGGTACCACCTCTGTGATCGTCACCATTACCACTTATTTCGGTTGGAACCAAGTCAATAAACCACCATCACTTACGAAGCTTTTGTTACTCTGTTAACATCACCACTCTGACACCACGAAACCACCTTTCACCATCTTCATTAAACAACCACCCATCTTCTCTATATGTATACACGACATACAAGTACATATGCATAATCACAACTCGCCTCTCTTCACCCGACTCTCCTGCTTCAGCTTTTCTGTTCCTATTCAACCATTAACCACCACACATGCAACCTTCGGGATGCTGCTGCTACACCCATTTTTATGATTCTTTTGTTGATAGAACATAAACCACAAACCCATGTCTACTATCGCTACATAAATTGCTTGTACCTATTCGATCAACACCACCAAACAAACTCACTCGTTGATACATTTACTAATAGCTGTTGCTGCATTCGTTAGATGATGATAACGAAAAAATAGAATGATAATGATGAGGTAACGATGTTTGGGTTTTACTATTACTGCTCATTTAGTTATATTATACAACCATACACCATCGAGACCTAACCACATCACCACCTTGTGCTTATGATGTCGACCTTAAAACCCACTGTTACAACTGGGTTACTACCACCTCTTGCTACAATAATAAACGTTGTTGCAACCCCAACCGTCACCCTTGTTACTGCTAGTTGCAGCTGTGAAACAACAATATCACAATCACCATCGTAAATTATCATCACCGAAGACAACCTTCAAACCCACAACACCACCTGCGTTTTATTTTCATGTTTCTTACTTTCTATTTATCGAACACCATCTATTTTTTTCTGTTTTGTTACTCAATCACTGCAGCTGTTTCTGTCCTTTTTTCTGTCAACGTAAATCAACACCACAACCACCACTATCATCTCTTGTAACCACCCCACAGCCATTGAACCACCCAACATCTTTTAACTACTGTTGCAGCTGGAAAAACGCCACCAAAACCACACTCAAGCACACCGATCCAACTGTTTTCCTATCGTTTCTGTTAGCTGTTGCTACCATTTTAATATAAAGGAGAAAGATGATGAGTGGAGAACAAATGATTGATGAATTTTTGGCCGACAATCATTGAAAAGAAAACCCACTTGCTTTATGTTTGATTGTGATTGTTATTGTTATTTTATGTATATGGCAACCGACCAAAATGAGTCAAGTAAAGGAGATGTTTTTTTTTTTATTTAGTGTGATCCTTTTTCAACTAGTGACGTGGAATTCCATGGAAGTATACCTTATATATTTACTGGATCGAAGAAACGGGCTGGACTACTATGATGGCCAACCGTGAATGTTTTTCTGTTGGGCTAAGTTCCTTTTTCTTGCTGGGCTTATGAACTATGTTGGGCCGTATAGAATCTGTGATGAATGGACCGAGACCCAGTTGTGAATGCTAGTGAAACATGAATGAATGATGATGACTTGATGGGTATAGATGGGGATGATACTCGATTTAATAATGAAGAGTGGGTGATGAACCGATGATGATGCTATAATCATAAAAGATGATTATGATTATGAAGTTGATTAGACAATTAGGATAATAATGATCGAAGAGAATGATGTTACGATTATGATTATGCTTAGGATTATAATTATGATTATGTTTATGATTATAATTATGATAATGTTAAGATTATGATTATGATACTACCTATAGATAATGAGATAAAAGATTAGGATGATGATGATGAAATTGTGATGAGGATAATGAACAACAACTTCTTATAGGTTAAAATAATTAAGTGACCAGATTATTACAAGAATAAAGTCACGGTTCAGTGGTTAAGTGGGTGCTTGGTAGTCAACGGGTCGTGGGTTCGAACCTAAGCTCCTGCAAATTTATTTTTTAGCTGCTCAGGGTGGGCTAAGTGTGATTGGGCTGTTCGGAATTGAAACAGAAAACGGGTTAAAATAACTACTTTGAGTATTAAGTCAGGAAAGTAACAAATAGAGCATTGGTTTGATATGTTATCGGGTTAGCGGGAGGTTGCGGGTTCAAACCTGGACTTGGGCATTTTTTAAGGGCTACTTCTTTGAGGTAGTTTACTTATTACTCATTATTATTATTATTATTATTATTATTATTATTATTATTATTATTATTATTATTAATTGTTATTATTTTATTACAAATATTAAAAATATAATTATTAGTATCATTCATACAATTAATATTATTATCATTATTGTTAGTATTAGTAATATCATTATTATTATTATTATTATTATTATTATTATTATTATTATTATTATTATTATTATTATTATTATTATTATTATTATTATTATTAGAAGTACGGTTATTTTATCATTTTTATTTTTAATATCATTATTAGTATTATTTTGAACTTTAATAATTATTATCATTAATATTATCTTATCAAATAACTATTAAGTTACATAAAATTATATTTAATACATATAATATATAATTTATTAAAATAACAAGTATATCATTAATAATATATAAATTGTTCGATTACAATTATATGTGTTAATATATATATATAAATGATATAGGTTCGTGAATCCGAGGCCAACCCTACATTGTTCAGTTGTTAAATATCGTCATATGTATTTTTACTACAAAATACAGTATTGTGAGTTTCATTTGCTCCCTCTTTAAATGCTTTTGCAATATATATTTTTGGGACTGAGAATACATGCGCTGCTTTTTATAACTGTTTTACGAAATAGACACAAGTAATCGAAACTACATTCTATGGTTGAATTATTAAACCGAATATGCCCCTTTTTAGTCTGGTAATCTAAGAATGAGGGAACAGACACCCTAATTGACGCGAATCCTAAAGATAGATCTATTGGGCCCAACAAGCCCCATCCAAAGAACCGGATGCTTTAGTACTTCGAATTTATCATGTCCGAAGAGAGTCCCGGAATGATGGGGATATTCTATATGCATCTTGTTAAGGTCGGTTACCAGGTGTTCACCATATGAATGATTTTTATCTCTATGTATAGGATGTATATTGAAATATGAAAATCTTGTGGTCTATTAGAATGATGAAAATGATTGATTATGATAAAAATAATGAACTCACCAACCTTTTAGTTGACACTTTAAAGCATGTTTATTCTCAGGTATGAAAGAAATCTTCCGCTGTGCATTTGCTCATTATAAAGATGTTACTTGGAGTCATTCATGACATATTTCAAAAGACGTCGCATTCGAGTCGTTGAGTTCATCAAGATTATTATTAAGTAAATTATAAATAGATATATTATGAAATGGTATGCATGCCGTCAACTTTCGATGTAATGAAAGGTTGTCTTTTAAAAACGAATACAATGTTTGTAAAATGTATCATATAGAGGTCAAATACCTCGCGATGTAATCATATGTTATTGTATTCGTTCTTATGGATTAGGACGGGTCTTTACACTTAACGGACAATTAACGATAGCAAACGAAAAAAGTCAGTTTGTTACGACTATGAAGTGGCCGAAATGGACGATTTTATTCGTGCGGTGACATTAGGCCGCATGACGTCAGATTCAGTTGATCAGGGTAGCACACAGTGGTTTTATTTATTTATATTATGTGGGGCCTAAATTTACGTTTACTTTCTAAGATGTAAAAGGTGTAAGTTAACCTAGTGTCGTATATTTGAATAGATTAACGAATTGAAAATGAAGTGGATAATTGTCTTTTATTTAAATTACCTAGATAAAAGATAGTAGTTGGTTTAAGCTAAAAGTCCTAAGTGCGGAAAGGTAAATAAGTGGAAGGATATCCGGAGTATGAAGATCGGGGAAATGTTGACCAAGATATTAGTGTTGGATTAGGGAAAGGTAATTATACTTATGTTAAAGCTATGCTTGGAATGATGTAGATCTGGTTGGATGAGCCAATTACACTGACCTACTTGTCTCTGAACTCTCAGAGTTCTCTTTGAGCGGTGAGAAGTATGTCACTTGGTTGTATAATTGAAAGGTAGCTATACCTTGGAGGTTATCCTCAGTAAAGTACTAGATTTATTACTGAGTTGAGCTCTAATCCTAACCCTCGTTATCAGTTTGGTTAACTGGATAACAACGTGCCGTGTTGATTGAACACTGATCACAAACGGAAGGAGTCCGTCGGTTTAAGTTGGTAAAACCTTAAATGAAAACTAACAACCATTTCATCATACTAATGGAATCATAACAGTTCAAGCATTATATAGCATTACAGTTGATATACTGAAAGTAAAGCAGACAGAAACCTAATAAATACCTAAATAGTTGATATGACTTAATCCTAAGGCAACAATCAAACACGAACATGCAATAGGCTTGGGTCATACAGTGAAGGCACTAATTAGATCTTAACAGCCCTTAAGAAGTCTCTTTGGAACAGTCAATAGGTATATTAGGTCATTCATGTCTCAATTCCTAAGTTTTGTGTCCTAAAAGCGCATTAAATGCCTCTCGGGAACTCCGGCCATACCGAGTTCATAGAATCTTCATATACAGTATAATCAGGGGTCTTAATCCTATGAACTAGCTAAGTTCATATAGGTGGACAAGTCCTGATCACAACCTAGGTTGATAAATCCTTAAGATGCTAGCATACAAATCTATCAAACTTACTAGTTCAGTATTACGACAATAATCGTACTAAATTAACATAATTACGCTAACCAAAACTTCTATCATGGAAACATACAAATTAATTAAGCTATCATGATAATATCGGAACACATTATTAAACATAATAGTAAGAACATATGTTTAATACAAAAGACAAGCATTTCGGATAAAAACCTGAAAAGGCTGAAGAAATATGCCCGAGATCGCAGGGACTCGCCGGGATATCCTTCGGAAAATTAAAGCTATGTTAACTACTACTAACTAAAAGCTTGAAAATATAATGTGAATTACAAATTTAGTGTGTGTTGAAATGGATGGAGAGAGCCCTTTAAATAGACTTGAAATTTGCCTGCAAACGGCTGGCAGGCCGTTTGGCAGGCCGTTTGCAGGGGCCGTTTGCCAGGCCAGCTCGTTTGCAGGGGCCATTTAACTTGGGCGTGCGGCAGGCTGTTTGCAACCCAGGGAAGCCGTTTGGTTTTCCTGGTCAACTGAAATTCACTGGATCGTAACTTGATTTCTTGTGTTTCACCATTTTCGTTCTAGAATCTTCGTTTTAGCTCCGTTTTACTTGATTATTTTTGCATCGCCTTCGTAATTACTTAATCTACAAAATCAACCGAAAAAGCAATAATTTTGCCAACAAAGTTTGAATCTTTATTGTTTTAGGGCTTAATATCGGGGGTAAAAATGTGACTTTTTGGCCGATATCAGTTTGTAAATAAAATTAATGTTTAACTAAAATAAGAGTCTTGTTAGGGCGGACCGATTCTCTAAAAGAGCATTGTATGACTTGGCATATTCGACCTAAATTGATTATGGTGAGGCACTCAAATAAGACCATGAATGGCATTCATTTTTAATGATTCACTATTTTTCGTTGAGTGTGCGAATGTTTGTGATGGGAATCAGAACTTGCTCCTGATCTACATTTCCGAGCAGCGAAGTGTGATATAGGTATACACTTAAAGAGCTATCCATTTCTCAAGAAACCACTCGCACCCCTCCATTCATTTCCCTTTATCATCCATCATCCACCTTTACTACCTACTCTACCCAGAAAATGAAAATCACCTCGTACGAAATTCCAAAAATAGTCACTAAAAAGATTATGTCAAAAATCTTGAAACTACCAACGGAAGCTCCTCGAGATGGTATTCGAAAAAAAAATATATAGTTATGATACATCTCGGTTCAAAATTCTGAAAAAGGAGCAGAATTTATAAAATGAAAACCGCTGGAATTCTAAGAGCCTAATTCAAAGGAGATATTCTTAGAAAGAAATTCAAAAGAACTCAAGTGCTTCACAAAATTAGTCGCATTCCTATCTATCCCTTTTTCAAATATATCAATAAAATCTTTAAAAAGACTATTCTACCCTTTTCATATTTTTACCAAAAGTCAAAACTCCACTCTCCAAACACCTTCATTAACCTTTTTTGACAAATGAGCTAGAAGATATGGGTATCACCGCCATCATACCTAGCACGCAAAGGATTTGAGTCTTGACCAAGCCTATGATGAAAGGTACAAATATGACTGGCTATGATCGAGTATAATTCTAGATATACAGGGAACCCCATACACTTGTGTGAATGAGTGACCCGTGAGAGATAGCCAAAGGTCATGTAACCTCCCCTCATGCATGCAGAGATAGCTTCAAACCCTAACAAAACGATTATTTTATGTTACGCTCTTATAATAAAAAGCAAACCACTTAGTTGATTAAAAAGGAACTTTGGAACATTCTTGAAGTTAAAAACGAGAAATTTACTTGAGGACAAGCAAAGCCTAAGTGTGAGATATTTTGATATCGGCTAAAAAGTCACATTTTTACCCTCGATATCAGACCCATATTTAATAAAGTATTCAACTTTATTGCCAAAATATGAATCTATTTGCCTATATTAGTACATTTGGTAATTACAAAGGAAATGAAAAAAGAATCAGCGAAAATGGACTTACAACGAAGAATCTAGAGCGAAATCGGCAAAAACCTGAAAAGTTTCTAGAAATAAATGGCCTGCCAGAGTCCAAAAACACATCCTGCCATAGTATGGTGGACGACCTGCCTGATTAAAAATGGGTGGCCCAAAAAATGGGCCTATCAAATAGGCTGCCAGCCTGGTGGATGACCCAACAACAAATTAGACGGGCTTATTGGATGACCAGCCATCATATCAGACGGCCATGACCAGCCATCAAATCAGAAGTCCTACCATCAAATTGGATGGCCTGCAAGGCCAGGATCTAATATAAATAAAGCTCGTTTGTGTCCATTTAAACACACTCTCAACTTTTCACTTCTTCAATTCACTCTCAAAATTTAGTCTAGTTTGAGAATAGTCTTTCGAGGCCTTCTCACCTCCGAGTGGGAAATTAAGTACCCGAAGTCGAACGCTGAAGATTGTAATAAGAAGCTGTCTAGGGTCAGAGTTGTCACTTTTGTACCTTCGGAACTCGATTAATATAATGGTACTTTTATCTTTCCTCTATCTTGTTATAATGTATTTTATTACTTTGATAGATGATATTAATGCCATGATTAGTGAGTAGTTATATTTTGTGCATGCTGTGATGTAGTTGTTACGATGTCTGAATATATAAAATTGTGTAATGAGATACTATTGAGATGCTTTCTGATTATGATTAAACTCAATCACTTTTCCGACTAATAGAATGTGGTTATCGGCTCTGTGATTAGGAAGTCGTAAACCCAAATTCAGAGTAAACTATCTGTGTCACCTTTTGGTAAGACACCTCTGCCGGATACATAGGGCATTTGTTAGAGGCACAATGGTTGTAGTAAGGCAACCCACCCTACGGATTCCGACAGAGGTTCTTTCGTAATGGAAACCCTAAATGATACTAGGAGTACAAGGCCGGCCTCGGGCTATGCTAGAGTGGTTACTACACATATAAACATAGCACGTATATCGAGGAGGAACAAGGGTTGTAGTACTCTACACCTCTGCTATGTATGGCCATGGAAACGACCTCATTGTTGAAGAGTACATTGCACCATAACGCGGTCTCAGACATTGCACACGGTCTGAGGGATTATTTAGTAATATGAACTATTTGTTTAAACTCATAAAGGATTGGAATTGTTAGGATAACCGAACATTCACATGGAGACTATTGTCTGGCCATGAAGTTCCTTTATGGTTAATTTATTTTAAATAAGAACATAACTGATCTTTATAAACCAATCTTTAATGAAAGCATCGGGAACGTATCATGTCTCTTGTATAAGGGATACCCTCTACTTTAGCTTATGTTTATGAAAGTTTGGGCTAAGTGGATAGATTAATATGCTGCCTTATCGGGTCGCTCATAATAAAAGAGCTGTCTGGTGTTAACAAGTAGTTGTGTTACTCTGGCGTTGAGGGAAGAGGCGTTGCTGCCCATTCAGAATCTTCAAGCCTATCGCATACATTATGCCCAGTGACATGTCAGTCCTCTGACAGGGGCGGTAGGACCAATATAATGGGTAAAGGGTTATCAACTATTCATGAGCCGTCATTACACAACTCAGTAATGTAACTAATGAAATCATATCATGTACATCTTTAACCTTATCAGAAATACGAATTTTACCAATCTGTATTTACTTTATCCTTTAGAAAATTAGAAAACCTAAAATAGAAATACAACTACTCCTCGTTAATTATTTTTGTTAGGTTTTAGGTTTGATTCTGTAGATTTCTTTAAAAATGACCCTAGGTCATACTTCCCTTACTCACCCTAAGGAGTAGTAGATTTAGGCCCCGACCATATAAATTTAATTCGCGGGTACATCTCTGCTGGGAGACCTTGACCGACGGCCGTGCGGCCCGACGACACTGCACACTAAAACACAAACGTCCATTTTGGCCACATCAACGATGCACGGAGAGAATAATGTTTACATGAATAGTGCAGCACAGTTGTTAAGCATGTTTTCTTTATTATCATTTCAAATAAGCACGATGCAATTTTTGTAGTTTTCTGGATAGTTTTGATCTCCCTATCCATACGAAAATGTTACACACAACTTTGTAAGTGCAGCAGTTTACTATCAATGAAATTCTACCTTACGCAAAGCGCTAGAACATTGCATTCATACCCACCCACAGAAGGTAAAGCATTTTTATGCTCCCGATGGTAGAGGCTTTTGGGTTAACATTATATACACAAGGGATCGGCTAGTGTAAGTGTTGACTTCACTAGAGAGCACTGAGGCAAAAAATACAATATATCTCGAATGTCATGACATATACAATGGTTTATCTCAACTGCATAAATCCATCTATACGGAAAACAGAAACTTTTCACATAAAAATACATGTGTATTTTTGACAAGCTGCACAACGCCTAAGCGCAGCACGCTGTACGGACAATCGATAATTCCTTAAATACATATTTTACGAATCATACAAGTTCATTATTTTTTGGCTCATTTATATCAAGATATATCATATTGGAAAAATTCATTATTTGTTTTAAAATTTTGACTTCAGCAAAGGAAACAATATATTATGTCAAGCAAAATTTCTAGTGCAATAGGGAGAACGGATGACGTTTAAATGCACCCCTCATGCAAAAAGCAGTAAAGGCAAATGTGTTCTATTGGCAAGTTGACACAAAATAAGCATAATTAAGGCACAATTTGGATAATCATATATACTATGACATATGAAATGAGAAATTATCATTGCTATTATTAAACATGCATATTTTTCATCAATATAAAAGTATATGTTTAACATACTCAAGCATGACAAAGTTGTTAAAGCATCAAACATTAGCCATATATATATATATATATATATATATATATATATATATATATATATATATATATATATATATATATATATATATATATATATATATATATATATATATATATGTTGTTAAAACTAGATAAACATTATACAATTATTAAACAACTTTCAAATTTTTTCAAATTATACTGGCACCTCCAGTATTTCTTTCACCGAGACATCATCTCTATTACACACTTCTTCTAAAAGAAAATTCTTTAGAGCAGATACTGCATCTCTGGCAGTATCCAGCTCAGCAATAGCATCAGGTTTAATATGCTTTGAAATTCTAGCTGGTAAGGGATTAGGTTTATTGGGGATGAGGTTGATAACTTCTTCCACCACTTCAGAGATATCTTTTGCAGTAGACGCTTCAAGGTATTTATGAAAGGTCTGGTCAATGAATTATGAATCTTGTATCCTCTGTACAAGACCAGGAAAACCATACCTTAATTCTTTTAAGTCTTTTTGAGCAGCTGCAGCAGTAGTAGAATTTTATTTAGCTACACGGTTCTTTTCTTCTATACCCTTTTTCAAATCCTCAACCTCTTTCATCAGTTTCTCTTTCCCCTCCAATAGCATATTTCTCTCAGTCCTCACTTCCACACATTTACCTTCAACCGGCTTCAATGCATCATCTCATTTTTGCACAAGATCAGCTGCAGTCATCCAATTTTTGTACAAGTCTTGCACATCAACCTCTTGCTTCTTCAGTTTAGCTGCATTATGTCCAACAATGGCTACAACAGATTCTTGTGCTTCTTGCATTTTGAGATTGTGAAGCACATGTTGAGTGTGCAACACAAGCGAAGCAGAAAATGACCGGCAGCTTTATTTTAAGGTCATGGTGGATAGCGATGAGTAAAGATAAACAATGGTGTTGGTCTGCACAAGAAGCATATAATTACAACAAGAGTATTATTATTAAGTAGTGGTACTTGGATTAAAATTTCCAAACAAGAGGTTTACCTTCAGAAATTCAATAAAACTATTAGATTTGTTGATAGGGTCCTCAAGAAATGATTTCAGGCCGACCGGTGGCACAATGAATGGCAGAAGAGAGGATGAAGAAGATTGTGTAGTGTCGGGACCCTTTGATAACAAAGGAGTAGAGAAAGGAGGTGTCTCGGTAACATCATCATCAACATTATCATCATCAGTAGCATCATCATCATCATCATCATTCTCATCACCTTTATTGCCTTTAAAAGTGGCATCACCCTCATTATCAACTTCATCTTGCATAATCATTCCTGAGGGATAAAGTAACAAATAAGCATAATGACATGATATATGCATTATTGTAATACATAAGTACAAAACATACTTCTTTGTTTCTTGGGTGGATAAGTAGTTTCAACTATTGGGCGTTTGCCAGCACGCTTTGAGCATTTTGAGGTTTTCTTTAAGATAGACGGACAAGGGGTGAATTCATTAATTTCCAGCTCAGGTGATGGTTGTTCACCACCACTACCTTCGCCTCCTTATTCCGCTCCGAGCTTTTGATTTGCTACTCAAATTCAGCATCCTTGGCTTTCTCAGCCTCAACTTCTTTTGCAGTTTTTTCCCTTTCTGACACAATAACGTTGTCAAGGTTGGCTTTATTAAAAGTTTTATAAACCCTCATTTCTCCTTCTGCATAAGGTAAACACAAATACAAGCAGAAAAAGCATACATAAGAATACATATAACTCATGTTGACAAAATAAAAGCATAACATATTCATAAGGGAGCCTACCATGGCCTGCCCAATGTTTTTTTATTTTGGGTAAAGGGTTACCCCGGCGAAAATTTTATTAAAAATAATAAAAGAATAAAAGTTACAAGGAAGCACTGGAGCTATAAGCATGCCTTAAAGCTACAAAACTAACACCGTGCACTAAGCCACAAGAAGCTTATAACCACGAACAACCAATAAACAAACAAAACAAACCCAACACCTATTAATCTATCTTCCACGCAATCTTCAACTGCATAACTTGTCTAGACTCCTTGAAACGAACCGATAACAACTTTAGCCGAACAGTGGAGCAAATATCTTCGAATAGTCTATCAGTTGAACGGTGTTTACTTTTAAAAATCCTGCTATTCCGTTCTTGCCAAATAAAGTAAACACAAGCAGCAAACATGAGTTTCGAAACAACAACATAAGCACTATTAATCGGGCCCGTAGCTAACTCATTTGAAATCAGCATCCAATCAGTATGAGTAGCAATAGCAGACAGCAGCAAAACCTTTTGCCAAACATCACGAGAGAAGCTGCACTCAAAAAATAAGTGCGCTAGCGAATCAGAACAAACGCCACACAATGGACACACAAGCACTTGATTATTACTAATTTCCCAATCCTTCATCTTATATTGAGTCTTCAATTTTCCTCTCATAAGTAACCATACAATGAAGGCATGACGAGGAATACATTACGAAAACCAAACAACTAGAAACCAGTTAACTTTTACGCCTCTTGGACGAATATCCTCATAGATTTGGATATTTTTGGTACCAAACTAAAGGCCACTTCCATTGACCATTAGTAATTATATCGTTAACAGTGGAGTAGCCATGGAAGCCGGCACTGAAATGTCCCGTTCTTATTGATTAAAAACGTTCCATATTAATTGATTTCGTTGCGAGGTTTTGACCTCTATATGAGACGTTTTTCAAAGACTGCATTCATTTTAAAACAAACCATAACCTTTATTTCATCAATAAAGGTTTAAAAAAAACTTTACGTAGATTATCAAATAATGATAATCTAAAATATCCTGTTTACACACGACCATTACATAACGGTTTACAATACAAATATGTTACAACAAAATAAGTTTCTTGAATGCAGTTTTTACACAATATCATACAAACATGGACTCCAAATCTCGTCCTTATTTAAGTATGCGACAGCGGAAGCTCTTAATAATCACCTGAGAATAAACATGCTTAAAACGTCAACAAAAATGTTAGTGAGTTATAGGTTTAACCTATATATATCAAATCATAATAATAGACCACAAGATTTCATATTTCAATACACATCCCATACATAGAGATAAAAGTCATTCATATGGTGAACACCTGGTAACCGACATTAACAAGATGCATATATAAGAATATCCCCATCATTCCGGGACACCCTTCGGATATGATATAAATTTCGAAGTACTAAAGCATCCGGTACTTTGGATGGGGCTTGTTGGGCCCGATAGATCTATCTTTAGGATTCGCGTCAATTAGGGTGTCTGTTCCCTAATTCTTATATTACCAGACTTAATAAAAAGGGGCATATTCGATTTCGATAATTCAACCATAGAATGTAGTTTCACGTACTTGTGTCTATTTTGTAAATCATTTATAAAACCTGCATGTATTCTCATCCCAAAAATATTAGATTTTAAAAGTTTGACTATAACTCACTTTCACAGATTTTTACTTCGTCGGGAAGTAAGACTTGGCCACTGGTTGATTCACGAATAACAATATATACATATATATCAAAGTATGTTCAAAATATATTTACAACACTTTTAATATATTTTTATGTTTTAAGTTTATTAAGTCAGTTGTCCTCGTTAGTAACCTACAACTAGTTGTCCACAATTAGATGTACAGAAATAAATCGATAAATATTATCTTGAATCAATCCACGACCCAGTGTATACGTATCTCAGTATTGATCACAACTCAAACTATATATATTTTGGAATCAACCTCAACCCTGTATAGCTAACTCCAACATTCACATATAGAGTGTCTATGGTTGTTCCGAAATATATATAGATGTGTCGACATGATAGGTCGAAACATTGTATACGTGTCTATGGTATCTCAAGATTACATAATATACAATACAAGTTGATTAAGTTATGGTTGGAATAGATTTGTTACCAATTTTCACGTAGCTAAAATGAGAAAAATTATCCAATCTTGTTTTACCCATAACTTCTTCATTTTAAATCCGTTTTGAGTGAACCAAATTGCTATGGTTTCATATTGAACTCTATTTTATGAATCTAAATAGAAAAAGTATAGGTTTATAGTCGGAAAAATAAGTTACAAGTCGTTTTTGTAAAGGTAGTCATTTCAGTCGAAAGAACGACGTCTAGATGACCATTTTAGAAAACATACTTCCACTTTGAGTTTAACCATAATTTTTGGATATAGTTTCATGTTCATAATAAAAATCATTTTCTCAGAATAACAACTTTTAAATCAAAGTTTATCATAGTTTTTAATTAACTAACCTAAAACAGCCCGCGGTGTTACTACGACGGCGTAAATCCGGTTTTACGGTGTTTTTCGTGTTTCCAGGTTTTAAATCATTAAGTTAGCATATCATATAGATATATAACATGTGTTTAGTTGATTTTAAAAGTCAAGTTAGAAGGATTAACTTTTGTTTGCGAACAAGTTTAGAATTAACTAAACTATGTTCTAGTGATTACAAGTTTAAACCTTCGAATAAGATAGCTTTATATGTATGAATCGAATGATGTTATGAACATCATTACTACCTTAAGTTCCTTGGATAAACCTACTGGAAAATTGAAAAATGGATCTAGCTTCAACGGATCCTTGGATGGCTCGAAGTTCTTGAAGCAGAATCATGACACGAAAACAAGTTCAAGTAAGATCATCACTTGAAATAAGATTGTTATAGTTATAGAAATTGAACCAAAGTTTGAATATGATTATTACCTTGTATTAGAATGATAACCTACTGTAAGAAACAAAGATTTCTTGAGGTTGGATGATCACCTTACAAGATTGGAAGTGAGCTAGCAAACTTGAAAGTATTCTTGATTTTATGTAACTAGAACTTGTAAAATATATGAAGAACACTTAGAACTTGAAGATAGAACTTGAGAGAGATCAATTAGATGAAGAAAATTGAAGAATGAAAGTGTTTGTAGGTGTTTTTGGTCGTTGGTGTATGGATTAGATATAAAGGATATGTAATTTTGTTTTCATGTAAATAAGTCATGAATGATTACTCATATTTTTGTAATTTTATGAGATATTTCATGCTAGTTGCCAAATGATGGTTCCCACATGTGTTAGGTGACTCACATGGGCTGCTAAGAGCTGATCATTGGAGTGTATATACCAATAGTACATACATCTAAAAGCTGTGTATTGTACGAGTACGAATACGGGTGCATACGAGTAGAATTGTTGATGAAACTGAACGAGGATGTAATTGTAAGCATTTTGGTTAAGTAGAAGTATTTTGATAAGTGTCTTAAAGTCTTTCAAAAGTGTATGAATACATATTAAAACACTACATGTATATACATTTTAACTGAGTCGTTAAGTCATCGTTAGTCGTTACATGTAAATGTTGTTTTGAAACCTTTAGGTTAACGATCTTGTTGAATGTTGTTAACCCATTGTTTATTATAAAAAATGAGATGTTAAATTATTATATTATCATGATATTATGATATATAACATATCTTAGTACGATGTATATACAGTTAAATGTCGTTACAACGATAATCGTTACATATATGTCTCGTTTCGAAATCATTAAGTTAGTAGTCTTATTTTTACATATGTATTTCATTGTTAATACACTTAATAATATATTTACTTATCATTTAACATAATTAACCAAGTGTATCAATATCTTAATATGATTCATATGTACCTAGTAAGACGTGTTACAACGATAATCGTTATATATATCGTTTTCGAGTTTCTTAAATTAATAGTCTCATTTTTATGTATATAACTCATTGTTAAAATACCTAATGAGATACATACTTATAATAAAAACATGTTAACTATATATATAACCATATATATGTCATTGTATAGTTTTTACAAGTTTTAACGTTCGTGAATCACCGGTCAACTTGGGTGGTCAATTGTCTATATGAAACATATTTCAATTAATCAAGTCTTAACAAGTTTGATTGCTTAACATGTTGGAAACATTTAATCATGTAAATATCAATCTCAATTAATATATATAAACATGTAAAAGTTCGGGTCACTACAGTACCTACCCGTTAAATAAATTTCGTCCCGAAATTTTAAGCTGTTGAAGGTGTTGTCGAATCTTCTGGAAATAGATGCGGGTATTTCTTCTTCATCTGATCTTCATGCTCCCAGGTGAACTCGGGTCCTCTACGAGCATTCCATCGAACCTTAACAATTGGTATCTTGTTTTGCTTAAGTCTTTTAACCTCACGATCCATTATTTCGACGGGTTCTTCGATGAATTGAAGTTTTTCGTTGATTTGGATTTCATCTAACGGAATAGTGAGATCTTCTTTAGCAAAACATTTCTTCAAATTCGAGACGTGGAAAGTGTTATGTACAGCCGCGAGTTGTTGAGGTAACTCAAGTCGGTAAGCTACTGGTCCGACACGATCAATAATCTTGAATGGTCCAATATACCTTGGATTTAATTTCCCTCGTTTACCAAATCGAACAATGCCTTTCCAAGGTGCAACTTTAAGCATGACCATCTCTCCAATTTCAAATTCTATATCTTTTCTTTTAATGTCAGCGTAGCTCTTTTGTCGACTTTGGGCGGTTTTCAACCGTTGTTGAATTTGGATGATCTTCTCGGTAGTTTCTTGTATAATCTCCGGACCCGTAATCTGTCTATCCCCCACTTCACTCCAACAAATCAGAGACCTGCACTTTCTACCATAAAGTGCTTCAAACGGCGCCATCTCAATGCTTGAATGGTAGCTGTTGTTGTAGGAAAATTCTGCTAACGGTAGATGTCGATCCCAACTGTTTCCGAAATCAATAACACATGCTCGTAGCATGTCTTCAAGCGTTTGTATCGTCCTTTCGCTCTGCCAATTAGTTTGTGGATGATAGGCAGTACTCATGTCTAGACGAGTTCCTAATGCTTGCTGTAATGTCTGCCAGAATCTTGAAATAAATCTGCCATCCCTATCAGAGATAATAGAGATTGGTATTCCATGTCTGGAGACGACTTCCTTCAAATACAGTCGTGCTAACTTCTCCATCTTGTCAGCTTCTCTTATTGGCAGGAAGTGTGCTGATTTGGTGAGAGGATCAACTATTACCCAAATAGTATCAAAACCACTTGCAGTCCTTGGCAATTTAGTGATGAAATTCATGGTAATGTTTTCCCATTTCCATTCCGGGATTTCGGGTTGTTGAAGTAGACCTGATGGTTTCTGATGCTCAGCTTTGACCTTAGAACACGTCAAACATTCTCCTACGTATTTAGCAACATCGGCTTTCATACCCGGCCACCAAAAATGTTTCTTGAGATCCTTGTACATCTTCCCCGTTCCAGGATGTATTGAGTATCTGGTTTTATGAGCTTCTCTAAGTACCATTTCTCTCATATCTCCAAATTTTGGTACCCAAATCCTTTCAGCCCTATACCGGGTTCCGTCTTCCTGAATATTAAGATGCTTCTCCGATCCTTTGGGTATTATGTCCTTTAAATTTCCCTCTTTTAAAACTCCTTGTTGCGCCTCCTTTATTTGAGTAGTAAGGTTATTATGAATCATTATATTCATAGATTTTACTCGAATGGGTTCTCTGTCCTTCCTGCACAAGGCATCGGCTACCACATTTGCCTTTCCCGGGTGGTAACGAATCTCAAAGTCGTAATCATTCAACAATTCAATCCACCTACGCTGCCTCATATTCAGTTGTTTCTGATTAAATATGTGTTGAAGACTTTTGTGGTCGGTATATATAATACTTTTGACCCCATATAAGTAGTGCCTCCAAGTCTTTAATGCAAAAACAACCGCTCCTAATTCCAAATCATGCGTCGTATAATTTTGTTCATGAATCTTCAATTGTCTAGACGCATAAGCAATCACCTTCGTTCGTTGCATTAATACACAACCGAGACCTTGCTTTGATGCGTCACAATAAATCACAAAATCATCATTCCCTTCAGGCAATGACAATATAGGTGCCGTAGTTAGCTTTTTCTTCAATAACTGAAACGCTTTCTCTTGTTCATCATTCCATTCAAATTTCTTCCCTTTATGCGTTAATGCAGTCAAGGGTTTTACTATTCTGGAAAAATCTTAGATGAACCTTCTGTAGTAACCAGCTAGTCCTAAAAACTGGCGTATGTGTTTCGGAGTTTTCGGGGTTTCCCACTTTTCAACAGTTTCTATCTTTGCCGGATCCACCTTAATACCTTCTTTGTTCACTATGTGACCGAGGAATTGAACTTCTTCCAACCAAAATGCACACTTTGAAAACTTAGCTTACAATTCTTCTTTCCTCAATACTTCTAACACCTTTCTCAAATGTTCACCGTGTTCTTGGTCATTCTTTGAGTAAATAAGTATGTCATAAATGAAAACAATGACAAACTTGTCAAGGTATGGTCCACACACTCGGTTCATAAGGTCCATGAACACAGCTGGTGCATTAGTTAAACCAAACGGCATGACCATAAACTCGTAATGACCATAACGTGTTCTGAAAGCAGTCTTTGGAATATCATCTTCTTTCACCCGCATTTGATGATACCCGGAACGTAAGTCAATCTTTGAATAAACAGACGAGCCTTGTAGTTGATCAAATAAGTCGTCGATTCTCGGTAGTGGGTAGCGGTTCTTGATGGTAAGTTTGTTCAACTCTCGGTAGTCGATACACAACCTGAATGTACCATCTTTCTTCTTGACAAACAAAACAGGAGCTCCCCACGGTGATGTGCTTGGTCGAATGAAACCACGCTCTAAAAGTTCTTGTAATTGGCTTTGCAGTTCTTTCATCTCGCTGGGTGTGAGTCTGTAAGGAGCACGAGCTATTGGTGCAGCTCCTGGTACAAGATCTATTTGAAATTCAACGGATCGATGTGGGGGTAATCCCGGTAATTCTTTCGGAAATACATCGGGAAATTCTTTTGCAATGGGAACATCATTGATGCTCTTTTCTTCAGTTTGTACTTTCTCGACGTGTGCTAGAACAGCATAGCAACCTTTTCTTATTAGTTTTTGTGCCTTCAAATTACTAATAAGATGTAGCTTCGTGTTGCCCTTTTCTCCGTACACCATTAAGGGTTTTCCTTTTTCTCGTATAATGCGAATTGCATTTTTGTAACAAACGATCTCTGCTTTCACTTCTTTCAACCAGTCCATACCGATTATCACATCAAAACTCCCTAACTCTACTGGTATCAAATCAATCTTAAATGTTTCGCTAACCAGTTTAATTTCTCGATTCCGACATATATTATCTGCTGAAATTAATTTACCATTTGCTAATTCGAGTAAAAATTTACTATCCAAAGGCGTCAATGGACAACTTAATTTAGCACAAAAATCTCTACTCATATAGCTTCTATCCGCACCCGAATCAAATAAAACGTAAGCAGATTTATTGTCAATAAGAAACGTACCCGTAACAAGCTCCGGGTCTTCCTGTGCCTCTGCCGCATTAATATTGAAAACTCTTCCGCGGCCTTGTCCATTCGTGTTCTCCTGGTTCGGGCAATTTCTAATAATGTGGCCCGGTTTTCCACATTTATAACAAACTACATTGGCATAACTTGCTCCGACACTACTTGCTCCGCCATTACTCGTTCCGACACCATTTGTTCCTTTCGTTCTATTAACCCCTGGTCCGTAGACTTCACACTTCGCCGCGCTATGACCATTTCTTTTACACTTGTTGCAAAATTTGGTGCAGAACCCCGAGTGATACTTTTCACACCTTTGGCATAGCTGCTTCTGATTGTTGTTGTTGTTGCGGTTATTATTGTTGTTGGGATGATTGTTGTAGTTGCTGTTGTTGTTATTGTTGTTGTTGTTGTTGTTGGGCCGTTTGTTGTAGTTGCGATTGATGTTGCGATTGTTGGGATAATTGTTGCGATTATTGTTGTAATTGCTGTTGTTGTTGTATTGGTGATTCTTATCACCGTTTTCCTCCCACTTTCTTTTGACTTGCTTCACATTGGCCTCTTCAGCAGTCTGTTCTTTAATTCTTTCTTCAATCTGGTTCACTAGTTTGTGAGCCATTCTACATGCCTGTTATATAGAGGCGGGCTCGTGTGAACTTATATCTTCTTGGATTCTTTCCGATAATCCTTTCACAAACGCGTCGATCTTCTCTTCCTCATCTTCGAATGCTCCCGGACACAATAGGCACAATTCTGTGAATCGTCTTTCGTACGTGGTAATATCAAATCCTTGGGTTCGTAACCCTCTAAGTTCTGTCTTGAGCTTATTGACCTCGGTTCTGGGACGGTACTTCTCGTTCATCAAGTGCTTGAATGCTGACCACGGTAGTGCGTACGCATCGTCTTGTCCCACTTGCTCTAGATAGGTATTCCACCATGTTAACGCAGAACCTGTGAAGGTATGCGTAGCGTACTTCACTTTGTCCTCTTCAGTACACTTACTTATGGCAAACACTGATTCGACCTTCTCGGTCTACCGTTTCAATCCGATCGGTCCTTCGGTTCCATCAAATTCCAAAGGTTTCCAGGCAGTGAATTCTTTGTAGGTGCATCCTACACGATTTCCTGTACTGCTAGATCCAAGGTTATTGTTGGTATGTAGCGCAGCCTGTACTGCGGCTATGTTTGAAGCTAGAAAAGTACGGAATTCCTCTTCATTCATATTTACGGTGTGTCGAGTAGTCGGTGCCATTTCCTTCAAAATAGTCAAATGGAACAAGTTAATCATACAGAATATTAAGAGTAGTTAATAGTATTTCGTAGCATAATATGAACTCATTTATAAAAGCTTTTTCTTCATATTAGCGTTTTATAAGTTTAAATTCGGGTAGTACCTACCCGTTAAGTTCATACTTAGTAGCTAATATACAATTCAACTACTACAATTCTATATGAAAAACTGATTATAATAATATTTCGCGTTCAAACTTTTATACAATATTTTACAAACTTACAATACCGCTTATTTTACATAAAGCATGAAATATAGCACACAATAACTTTGATACAAGATAGTTGTGAAGATAATTCTAGCTAGTACACAAGTCGTTTAGCAAAGGCAATAAAGACACGTAATTCATACGTCCAGAAACAAGTCATGCATTCTGGTTTTACTAGGATTACTTCCCATCCTTGGTCTTGTGGGACATAACCGTTATGGCCGTTGATAAGACAGCGTATTGTAACGTCGTCAAAAGGACGAGGGTTACGTAATGTCCAACAGTCCCGTAACAATCTAAAAACCTCATTTCTTACCCCAATTACTGACTCCGTCACTTGTGAAAACGTTTTGTTTAATAGTTGTAGCCCGATGTTCTTGTTCTCACTTTGGTGAGAAGCGAACATTACTAATCCGTAAGCATAACATGCTTCTTTATGTTGCATGTTAGCCACTTTTTCTAAATCACGAAGTCCAATATTCGGATATATTGAGTCAAAATAATTTCTTAACCCGTTGCGTAAAATAGCATTTGGGTTCCCCGCAATATATGCGTCAAAGTAAACACATCGTAACTTATGAGTTTCCCAATGTGATATCCCCCATCTTTGAAACGAAAGTCTCTTATAAACCAAGACATTCTTGGAACGTTCTTCGAATGTCTTACAAACTGATCTCGCCTTAAAAAGTTGTGCCGAGGAATTCTGACCAACTCTAGACAAGATTTCATCAATCATGTCTCCGGATAGGTCTCTTAAAATATTGGGTTGTCTATCCATTTTGTGTTTTTAAACTGTAAAATAGACAAGAGTTAGATTCATAAAAAAATACTTATTAATACAAGCAATTTTTACATATATCATAAAGCATAAGCACACTATATTACATATATTACACCACACGAATACAACTATCTTATTCCGACTCGCTCGTTTCTTCTTCTTCGGTTTTGGTTCGTTTTGCCAAGTTTCTAGGGATATATGATGTTCCCCTAATACTAACTGTCGTTTTCCACAACGGTTTAGAAAAACCTGGTGGTTTAGAGGTTCCCGGGTCATTGTTACAACTTAAGGACTTCGGGGGTTGACGATACATATAAAGTTCATCGGGGTTGGAATTAGATTTCCCTATTTTTATGCCCTTTCCCTTATTATTTTCTTTTGCCTTTTTAAATTCAGTTGGGGTAATTTTTATAACATCATCAGAATTCTCGTCGGAATCCGATTCATCGGAGAATTTGTAATCCTCCCAATATTTTGCTTCCTTGGCGGAAACACCATTGACCATAATTAACCTTGGTCGGTTGGTTGAGGATTTTCTTTTACTTAACCGTTTTATTATTTCCCCCACCGGTTCTACTTCTTCATCCGGTTCCGATTCTTCTTCCGGTTCCGATTCTTCTTCCGGTTCCGACTCTTCTTCCGGTTCCTCTTCGGGAACTTGTGAATCAGTCCATGAATCATTCCAATTTACATTTGACTCTTCATTATTATTAGGTGAGTTAATGGGAATTGTTCTAGAGGTAGACATCTATCACATAATATCAAACGCGTTAAGAGATTAATATATCACATAATATTCACATGTTAAAAATATATAGTTTCCAACAAAATTTGTTAAGCAATCATTTTTCAAGTAAACACGGTCAAAGTCCAGACTCACTAATGCATCCTAACAAACTCGATAAGACACACTAATGCAAAATTCTGGTTCTCTAAGACCAACGCTCGGATACCAACTGAAATGTCCCGTTCTTATTGATTAAAAACGTTCCATATTAATTGATTTTGTTGCGAGGTTTTGACCTCTATATGAGACGTTTTTCAAAGACTGCATTCATTTTAAAACAAACCATAACCTTTATTTCATCAATAAAGGTTTAAAAAAAACTTTACGTAGATTATCAAATAATGATAATCTAAAATATCCTGTTTACACACGACCATTACATAATGGTTTACAATACAAATATGTTACAACAAAATAAGTTTCTTGAATGCAGTTTTTACACAATATCATACAAATATGGACTCCAAATCTCGTCCTTATTTAAGTATGCGACAGCGGAAGCTCTTAATAATCACCTGAGAATAAACATGCTTAAAACGTCAACAAAAATGTTGGTGAGTTATAGGTTTAACCTATATATATCAAATCATAATAATAGACCACAAGATTTCATATTTCAATACACATCCCATACATAGAGATAAAAGTCATTCATATGGTGAACACCTGGTAACCGACATTAACAAGATGCATATATAAGAATATCCCCATCATTCCGGGACACCCTTCGGATATGATATAAATTTCGAAGTACTAAAGCATCCGGTACTTTGGATGGGGCTTGTTGGGCCCGATAGATCTATCTTTAGGATTCGCGTCAATTAGGGTGTCTGTTCCCTAATTCTTAGATTACCAGACTTAATAAAAAGGGGCATATTCGATTTCGATAATTCAACCATAGAATGTAGTTTCACGTACTTGTGTCTATTTTGTAAATCATTTATAAAACCTGCATGTATTCTCATCCCAAAAATATTAGATTTTAAAAGTGGGACTATAACTAACTTTCACAGATTTTTACTTCGTCGGGAAGTAAGACTTGGCCACTGGTTGATTCACGAACCTATAACAATATATACATATATATCAAAGTATGTTCAAAATATATTTACAACACTTTTAATATATTTTGATGTTTTAAGTTTATTAAGTCAGTTGTCCTCGTTAGTAACCTACAACTAGTTATCCACAATTAGATGTACAGAAATAAATCGATAAATATTATCTTGAATCAATCCACGACCCAGTGTATACGTATCTCAGTATTGATCACAACTCAAACTATATATATTTTGGAATCAACCTCAACCCTGTATAGCTAACTCCAACATTCACATATAGAGTGTCTATGGTTGTTCCGAAATATATATAGATGTGTCGACATGATAGGTCAAAACATTGTATACGTGTCTATGGTATCTCAAGATTACATAATATACAATACAAGTTGATTAAGTTATGGTTGGAATAGATTTGTTACCAATTTTCACGTAGCTAAAATGAGAAAAATTATCCAATCTTGTTTTACCCATAACTTCTTCATTTTAAATCCGTTTTGAGTGAATCAAATTGCTATGGTTTCATATTGAACTCTATTTTATGAATCTAAATAGAAAAAGTATAGGTTTATAGTCGGAAAAATAAGTTACAAGTCGTTTTTGTAAAGGTAGTCATTTCAGTCGAAAGAACGACGTCTAGATGACCATTTTAGAAAACATACTTCCACTTTGAGTTTAACCATAATTTTTGGATATAGTTTCATGTTCATAATAAAAATCATTTTCTCAGAATAACAACTTTTAAATCAAAGTTTATCATAGTTTTTAATTAACTAACCCAAAACAGCCCGCGGTGTTACTACGACGGCGTAAATCCGGTTTTACGGTGTTTTTCGTGTTTCCAGGTTTTAAATCATTAAGTTAGCATATCATATAGATATAGAACATGTGTTTAGTTGATTTTAAAAGTCAAGTTAGAAGGATTAACTTTTGTTTGCGAACAAGTTTAGAATTAACTAAACTATGTTCTAGTGATTACAAGTTTAAACCTTCGAATAAGATAGCTTTATATGTATGAATCGAATGATGGTATGAACATCATTACTACCTTAAGTTCCTTGGATAAACCTACTGGAAAAGAAAAAAATGGATCTAGCTTCAACGGATCCTTGGATGGCTCGAAGTTCTTGAAGCAGAATCATGACACGAAAACAAGTTCAAGTAAGATCATCACTTGAAATAAGATTGTTATAGTTATAGAAATTGAACCAAAGTTTGAATATGATTATTACCTTGTATTAGAATGATAACCTACTGTAAGAAACAAAGATTTCTTGAGGTTGGATGATCACCTTACAAGATTGGAAGTGAGCTAGCAAACTTGAAAGTATTCTTGATTTTATGTAACTAGAACTTGTAAAATATATGAAGAACACTTAGAACTTAAAGATAGAACTTGAGAGAGATCAATTAGATGAAGAAAATTGAAGAATTAAAGTGTTTGTAGGTGTTTTTGGTCGTTGGTGTATGGATTAGATATAAAGGATATGTAATTTTGTTTTCATGTAAATAAGTCATGAATGATTACTCATATTTTTGTAATTTTATGAGATATTTCATGCTAGTTGCCAAATGATGGTTCCCATATGTGTTAGGTGACTCACATGGGCTGCTAAGAGCTGATCATTGGAGTGTATATACCAATAGTACATACATCTAAAAGCTGTGTATTGTACGAGTACGAATACGGGTGCATACGAGTAGAATTGTTGATGAAACTGAACGAGGATGTAATTGTAAGCATTTTTGTTAAGTAGAAGTATTTTGATAAGTGTATTGAAGTCTTTCAAAAGTGTATGAATACATATTAAAACACTACATGTATATACATTTTAACTGAGTCGTTAAGTCATCGTTAGTCGTTATATGTAAATGTTGTTTTGAAACCTTTAGGTTAACGATCTTGTTGAATGTTGTTAACCCATTGTTTATTATAACAAATGAGATGTTAAATTATTATATTATCATGATATTATGATATATAACATATCTTAGTACGATGTATATACAGTTAAATGTCATTACAACGATAATCGTTACATATATGTCTCGTTTCGAAATCATTAAGTTAGTAGTCTTATTTTTACATATGTATTTCATTGTTAATACACTTAATAATATATTTACTTATCATTTAACATTATTAACCAAGTGTATCAATATCTTAATATGATTCATATGTACCTAGTAAGACGTTGTTACAACGATAATCGTTATATATATCGTTTTCGAGTTTCTTAAATTAATAGTCTCATTTTTATGTATATAACTCATTGTTAAAATACCTAATGAGATACATACTTATAATAAAAACATGTTAACTATATATATAACCATATATATGTCATTGTATAGTTTTTACAAGTTTTAACGTTTGTGAATCACCGGTCAACTTGGGTGGTCAATTGTCTATATGAAACATATTTCAATTAATCAAGTCTTAACAAGTTTGATTGCTTAACATGTTGGAAACATTTAATCATGTAAATATCAATCTCAATTAATATATATAAACATGGAAAAGTTCGGGTCACTACAGGCACCATGAATATCACACCATGTAATAACATTAACCCAGAACGCCAATTGTTACTCATATCACAAAAGACCAGAATGGCGTCATAGTCAACATATGATCTTTGTGGAAGCTTCAATGCCTTCCACGCTTCTATAGTTGTTTTTTCATCCTAATAAATCTATAGCTTTACTAACACCAATCCTAGTTTTGTCCCATTTACGGACATTCGCCCATGATCTTGAATCACTCTCTAGTGTAAGACCCTGTTTCAGTTTCAGTTTGGTCCAGTTGATTGGGACGTCGTCCAAGTTTTGGGACGCCGTCCAGTAAAGAAGAGTGGGACGCCGTCTAATATTTGAGATGCCGTTCAAATGTACAGACGGGCCAGCTATTTAACTTATTTTAGAAAGGGCATTTTGGTCAATTCACTTGGGTGTCAGTTTGGAGCCTTCAAAGCTGATTCATTGGCCATTTGTGGATCTCATTCACCCACACAAACACTCTCATCCATATATAGATAGAGAGAAAGAGTTTAGAGAGAGAGAGAGAGCTTGATTTGGAGAAGAATGAGTCGGATTCTCACCAAAGCTCGGGTTATAAAGTTATTCATCTCGTTCTTGGCTACGTTGTGGTTGTATTGGTAAGTTCTAACTCTGAATCTCATTGTTTGAGTTGATGATTCAAAGTTAGGGTTTGAACTTAAATTATTGAGAAACCCATTTAAACTCTTGAAGTGAGTTCATTGATTCTAGTAATCGGGTTTATTGTTGTTTTTGGTGAGTTTTGGGTTGGAAACCGATTTGGCCATGATTAGGCTTTGATAATGGGTATAATCACTAGTGTTAGTGATTATGGAAATGTTGGAACCCATTTGGGGGTTTTTGGTTGACTAATTTTGAAATGGGTCAAAATCAGGGTTTGGTGTCAATTTGGGCAAGACGAGTGTTAACTGTAGTGACCCGAACTTTTCCATGTTTATATATATTAATTGATATTGATATTTACATGATTAAATGTTTCCAACATGTTAAACAATCAAACTTGTTAAGACTTGATTAATTGAAATATGTTTCATATAGACAATTGACCACCCAAGTTGACCGGTGATTCACGAACGTTAAAACTTGTAAAAACTATATGATGACATATATATGGATATATATATAGTTAAAATGATACTATGATAAGTAAACATATCATTAAGTATATTAACAATGAACTACATATGTAAAAACAAGACTACTAACTTAATGATTTTTAAACGAGACATATATGTAACGATTATCGTTGTAAAGACATTTAATGTATATATATCATATTAAGAGATATTCATACATGATAATATCATGATAATATAATAATTTAAAATCTCATTTGATATTATAAACATTGGGTTAACAACATTTAACAAGATCGTTAACCTAAAGGTTTCAAAACAACACTTACATGTAACGACTAACGATGACTTAACGACTCAGTTAAAATGTATATACATGTAGTGTTTTAATATGTATTTATACACTTTTGAAAGACTTCAATACACTTATCAAAATACTTCTACTTAACAAAAAAGCTTACAATTACATCCTCGTTCAGTTTCATCAACAATTCTACTCGTATGCACCCGTATTCGTACTCGTACAATACACAGCTTTTAGATGTATGTACTATTGGTATATACACTCCAATGATCAGCTCTTAGCAGCCCATGTGAGTCACCTAACACATGTGGGAACCATCATTTGGCAACTAGCATGAAATATCTCATAAAATTACAAAAATATGAGTAATCATTCATGACTTATTTACATGAAAATAAAATTACATATCCTTTATATCTAATCCATACACCAACGACCAAAAACAACTAAAAACACTTTCATTCTTCAATTTTCTTCATCTAATTGATCTCTCTCAAGTTCTATCTTCAAGTTCTAAGTGTTCTTCATAAATTCCAAAAGTTCTAGTTTCATAAAATCAAGAATACTTTCAAGTTTGCTAGCTCACTTCCAATCTTGTAAGGTGATCATCCAACCTCAAGAAATCTTTGTTTCTTACAGTAGGTTATCATTCTAATACAAGGTAATAATCATATTCAAACTTTGGTTCAATTTCTATAACTATAACAATCTTATTTCAAGTGATGATCTTACTTGAACTTGTTTTCGTGTCATGATTCTGCTTCAAGAACTTCGAGCCATCCAAGGATCCGTTGAAGCTAAATCCATTTTTCTCTTTTCCAGTAGGTTTATCCAAGGAACTTAAGGTAGTAATTATGTTCATAACATCATTCGATTCATACATATAAAGCTATCTTATTCGAAGGTTTAAACTTGTAATCACTAGAACATAGTTTAGTTAATTCTAAACTTGTTCGCAAACAAAAGTTAATCCTTCTAACTTGACTTTTAAAATCAACTAAACACATGTTCTATATCTATATGATATGCTAACTTAATGATTTAAAACCTGGAAACACGAAAAACACCGTAAAACCGGATTTACGCCGTCGTAGTAACACCGCGGGCTGTTTTGGGTTAGTTAATTAAAAACTATGATAAACTTTGATTTAAAAGTTGTTATTCTGAGAAAATGATTTTTATTATGAACATGAAACTATATCCAAAAATTATGGTTAAACTCAAAGTGGAAGTATGTTTTCTAAAATGGTCATCTAGACGTCGTTCTTTCGACTGAAATGACTACCTTTACAAAAATAACTTGTAACTTATTTTTCCGACTATAAACCTATACTTTTTCTGTTTAAATTCATAAAATAGAGTTCAATATGAAACCATAGCAATTTGATTCACTCAAAACGGATTTAAAATGAAGAAGTTATGGGTAAAACAAGATTGGATAATTTTTCTCATTTTAGCTACGTGAAAATTGGTAACAAATCTATTCCAACCATAACTTAATCAACTTGTATTGTATATTATGTAATCTTGAGATACCATAGACACGTATACAATGTTTCGACCTATCATGTCGACACATCTATATATATTTCGGAACAACCATATACACTCTATATGTGAATGTTGGAGTTAGCTATACAGGGTTGAGGTTGATTCCAAAATATATATAGTTTGAGTTGTGATCAATACTGAGATACGTATACACTGGGTCGTGGATTGATTCAAGATAATATTTATCGATTTATTTCTGTACATCTAACTGTGGACAACTAGTTGTAGGTTACTAACGAGGACAGCTGACTTAATAAACTTAAAACATCAAAATATATTAAAAGTGTTGTAAATATATTTTGAACATACTTTGATATATATGTATATATTGTTATAGGTTCGTGAATCAACCAGTGGCCAAGTCTTACTTCCCGACGAAGTAAAAATCTGTGAAAGTGAGTTATAGTCCCACTTTTAAAATCTAATATTTTTGGGATGAGAATACATGCAGGTTTTATAAATGATTTACAAAATAGACACAAGTACGTGAAACTACATTCTATGGTTGAATTATTGAAATCGAATATGCCCCTTTTTATTAAGTCTGGTAATCTAAGAATTAAGGAACAGACACCCTAATTGATGCGAATCCTAAAGATAGATCTATTGGGCCTAACAAACCCCATCCAAAGTACCGGATGCTTTAGTACTTCGAAATTTATATCATATCCGAAGGGTGTCCCGGAATGATGGGGATATTCTTATATATGCATCTTGTTAATGTCGGTTACCAGGTGTTCACCATATGAATGATTTTTATCTCTATGTATGGGATGTGTATTGAAATATGAAATCTTGTGGTCTATTATTATGATTTGATATATATAGGTTAAACCTATAACTCACCAACATTTTTGTTGACGTTTTAAGCATGTTTATTCTCAGGTGATTATTAAGAGCTTCCGCTGTCGCATACTTAAATAAGGACGAGATTTGGAGTCCATGCTTGTATGATATTGTGTAAAAACTGCATTCAAGAAACTTATTTTGTTGTAACATATTTGTATTGTAAACCATTATGTAATGGTCGTGTGTAAACAGGATATTTTAGATTATCATTATTTGATAATCTACGTAAAGCTTTTTAAACCTTTATTGATGAAATAAAGGTTATAGTTTGTTTTAAAATGAATGCAGTCTTTGAAAAACGTCTCATATAGAGGTCAAAACCTCGCAACGAAATCAATTAATATGGAATGTTTTTAATCAATAAGAATGGGACATTTCATTAACACTTGTGTTTGGGTGTAATTGGCGTATTAGGACCATCTTCACTTTTGTTAGTGATTATTGGTTAGATTGGGCGCGGTTTGTGCTTGGAAGTGCATTTAGGTCGAAATTGCACTAAGGGTCAATTGGGTTGGTTTGTAAATCTACCCTAATTATGTTGTTTGTATTGTGATAATGTAATAGGTACTTTCCATTGACGTGTTGCGGAATTGTTCGGTTGCATTCATTAAGACGACAGGGTGAGTGTTAATATCCTATGTGCATATGTATGTGTAGGATGGGTGCGGGTCGGGTGAAGTGGTTCTCTCTTATAGAACTCACTTCATATATAGGTGGATTTGATGGGCTTGTGTAATAAGTCCAATTGGCACGGTTGTGCATTTTGGTTGACCACCTTTGGCTAGGTGCACACTTCGTGTGTACGTTATCACATGGACTTGTGATATGGAGTTATATAATCCCGATGTAGTGGGATTGGTATTGAGTTACGGTTGAGTAACCCCGATGATGTGGGTTTTGAGGAGGTAGTGAATCTCGGGTAGTGCGGATTCATGATGACTCGGGTTGTTCGTTAATCTTATTGATGAGGTAGTGAATATCAGGTAGTACGAATTCACTAAGGCACGGGTAATTCGGCCAACCTCGGTTGTTGAAGTGGTGAAGGAAGTGAATCTCGGGTTGTGCGATTTCACTAAGGCTCGGGTTGTTGGACCAACCTTCATGGGTTTAAGGTTAAGGGGTTAACCTTGTTGTATAATCAGTTGTATTTTGTATATGCGTGTATATACTTATTGCATGTTGTAGCTAATCTTAGAGATTCGGCTTGGTGGTACGTTAGGTATAACATTGCTTAGTTATGCTCGGATTACGGTATGTGTTTACTATTTGTGTGTTGGTGATGCGTATTCATTTTATGCATATATATGTATGTAGTATATTCTCACTCACTAAGCGTTAACTTACCCTCTTGTTGTTTACATTTTTATAGATTTGCGTAGAGGCGGTGGCTCGGGTAAGCATGGGGACTAGTGGACTTGTGTAGTTGCTTAGAAGACGTGCTTTTGGATTTGATTAGGATTGGGTAGCATATCCCAAATCACCATGCTCGGTCTTTATTTTTGTGTTAAAACTCAAGTGGTCAAAAACTGTATTTTGTGCGAAAGTCATAAAACGGTCGATGTGGGCGCGGTGTTGTAAAACTTATTTTATCGTGGGAAATTCTTAGTTTTACTTATAATGATGTGTCTTGATAATTGGATTCGTCTAAAAGTGTCGGGAAGCGAGTTTTCCGCTCGCTTAAGTTGGACTCCGGGGACAGCCCCTGGCAGTTCATTTGGACGCCGTCCAAATAGCTTGGATGCTGTCTTGCCCTTCACTACTGGACGCCATCCAGATATGTGGATGCCGTCCAGATGGTCTGTATAAAAAAAAATTCTTGGTGCTTCGGTTGGTTAATGGGTTGGGTCATTACAAGTGGTATCAGAGCATGGTCTAAGGGATTTAGGCGACTTGAGATAGGTGCCTAGACTTAGAATTTTATGTGTGCTTATTTGTTGCGGGACTTGTAGGTGAACGGGTCGGATGGGGACTTAGTTAGTGCCTTAGCGTGTAGGTGAACTAACTAGGATTGTGGCTTGTGTTATGATGTAATTCTTGCGTGTGGTTATATCGCGTAGAATTTTCGTTGTGTTGGTTTATATCATTGAGCGAGGCGGTCGTGGTATTAACAAATTGATACGGCTTGTGTGCGTAATAAGGACTTGCAAACCTTATTACGGGTGCAAATCGTGTCTAACAAGTGATGTACAACGAGTGTTTAGCAAGATGGGGCGGTGTTGTGCGTGTGATTTTATACGTTCGTGGGCTAATCATTTTGCATTCTTTAGAATGACGACGAGAAACGGGATCGAGGCGAGCGGCGATGAGTTTAATACTAGAGTTGTGGCCGCCATTGCAGAGCGAATGGGTGCATTTGAAGAAGAATTGGATAGGAAGTATTCCGAATTTCGAAGTAGTGGTGAAATGGAGCGTTGTCATAAGAGCTTCATGAGGACTAAACCTCTGATGTATGATGGGAAACCGGATCCTTTGATTAGCACGACATGGATCTCGGATGTCGAAGGGTATGTTCGTACTATTGAATGCCCTCCCGATAAGAGGACAAGACTCGCTACTAGTTTGTTGCGGGGTAGGGAGAAGGATTGGTTGGATGGTAAAATTGATATTGTTGGTGGTGAATCATTTATGGCATTATCGTTGGATGATTTTAAGAATGAATTCTTCGAGGAGTTCCGGACTCGAGCCGATTTATTGGACTTGCGAAATGTGTTGCGAAATTTACGACAAGGATCCATGGACTTGAATACTGTCAAGACGGCCTTTATGGCGAAGGCTCGTTTTTGCCCAGAGTATAATGGGAACGATCGTATGTTGATGGAGGACTTCTATCGAACTTTGAATGATGACTTGCAGGGCAAAATTAACGTTGGTCAAGTGAAATCGTTTGCGGAGTTATTCGCCATGACTAGGGGTTTCGAATCGTATTCGCAATCGAAGGTTAGTGAACCTTCAAGTAAGAGAAGGGTTGATTCGTACGGCGCCCCAAGTAAGAAAAATAAGGGTACAAGTGCGAGTATGGGTAATGTGGAGAAAGGCACGACGAGTTCTCGTGCTCCTAGATGTTTCAATTGTGGTGTTAGGGGCTACAAGTTATGGGAGTGCACAATGCCGAGAAGTGATGACGGAATGTGCTACTATTGTCATAAAGAGGGACATCGCAAGTCGAATTGTCCCGAGTTGGCGCGGCGAATGCCGCAAAGAGACGTTAAGGAACGTTTTGTTTTAATAATTATGTCCTTGGGATATTTATTATGTGTCGTTGTGTATGAGTTTGTTGAAAGCATTATGTTGAACATTATTTGTTATGGGTGACATTCCTAATGGAATTACCCTATGTTGATGTTTTGATTGACGGACGGAGGGCGTAAGACTTGGTGCAACCAAGCATTCCTTAGTGTTTGAGAAATGTTTCTACCAAGCCATGAAAATGGGCTTTGGTGTTCGGTTGTTAAGCGCGTGTTCGCTTTTGCGGGGGATGGTGAACCATGAGGTTGTCGGGTGGATAGAACCCTTGAGATCGATTGTTTGATCTCGACGTATGTTGGTAATGGAGTCTACGTGACGCGATGTTAGGTGACTCCTTCATACCTACTAGCGTGGTATTCGACTCCGATGGTGTTGCAGTTACATTATACTTTGGGTACCCTATAGAAACCCTTAGGTACATGAGTGACTAGGTGGAAATGTGACAAGCTATGGCAATCGGAGGATTGCAAGAATAAAGTTTGTGTAATTTGTGATGAATGCTTCGTTCGAAGTGATGAAGGATAGGTTAAAATCCGTCGTATGCTTAAGGTTGGAGCAAGATGTGGTGATGGGTCGTGTGAACCCAATTGTTGGAAAAGTCTACCTTTCAGTAGCATTGTATGGTTGTACAAGGTGCGTGTTGTGTTGGTTTTGTGTCGTTGTTAAATAAATCCAACGGGTGACTGTGAGGTCAATTTCTAGTGAGCGAAATGAATTTCATGAGAATTCGAGTGTTATGAGCGATGGAGAGATTGGTCACATATATCGGAGAGTGGTCATTATTGCGGATGATGTTACCACGACGATGCGGCTATGGAACGTAGTTCCAAGTGGGGGAGTTACACTCCCACACTAGGAGATTTTAGTGTGAGATTTCGGATAATGCTCATAGTAGATCCGAAATTAGCATCAGGACCTAGATTGGTCAATTTGTGATATAGTACAATTTCGGTTAAATTGTACTTATGGTTTTGGATTTAAATTATCACCGAGGTGGTAATGTGGTGAATCTCTTTGGGAGATAAATGGACGTGTTTGGGGAGCAAGGTGAAATCCCTCGGTTAAGGGGTGTGCGTGTCGGATTCTCTTCTAGAGAACTATTGTTTTGTTCCTATGTGCGATATAGGTGGTTCTTGCTCGATTATGATGGCGTGATGTACGCGTACGTATGATGCGTGTGCAAAGATTCCATGTGAGTGTAATGAATCTAAGTATGGTATATACTTGTCGTTTGGGATGGATGGTTAGTGTATTCCGTTAGGATTCACTATGGTGTGGCAGTGCGCAATGTTACACTACTCGTTGATTGAGGCCAAAAGAGCGTATGTGATTGGTGGGTTATGGTCGTTGACTCGGTCCGCTAACTTCACCTTGGGAGTATTGTTATATCGGCATGGTATAACGTTATCGGGAAATTTGAGTACCGGTAGGGAATGGGAGTACCATTCCTGTGTTGTGATTTGGGACGTGAATATCGGGTTGTTCGTATTCACAATATTTCGGGTAGTACGATTGTCCCTTTTGGTTGGACTCATAGTTTGAGGTAGTAAATGTCGGCTTGTTCGGATTCACTAAGGCTCGGTTTGCACGGCCATCCTCGGTAATACTATGTGGTGGAGGTAGTGAATATCAGTTTGCGCGTATTCACAATGACTCGGGTTGTGCGATCATTTCGTTGTAGGAATATGGATTGGGTTGGTGAATTTTGGGTTGTTGCGAATTCACTAAGGTTCAGTTTGTCTTGACCATCCTCCATATATGTTTAGGCTCGGGTTGTTTCAGCCATCTTGGTATGATTAGTGATGCGATAGCTGTGTTTTGCTCACATCTTGTTACGGGTGTGACAATAGCCGATTTTGTACTCCTTGGGTTTAGCGTTGCCATATTCATTAGGGACGCTAGCGGGTGTAGTTGTTTGCTTATGATGTTATGATAGTTGCGTATTGGTCGTGTTGCGCACTACAAGGGATGTTAAGTGGTAAGTGTAATCTGTAAGGATTCGTTTTTATTTGGTCTTCATCGTTTTGGTTGTTGAACTTAGGTTGGAACATGGTTGCTATTAGCATTGTACTTGGTAAGGGTACGCTAAAGGGTTGATATCTCGGTACGAGATTGGTTGAGTTTTTCCCGATGTGAGGGATTGAGCAAGTTTTAGTGCTCGAATTTGTGGATTTGATCAGGCCGCGGGCGACGGTCTAGTGATTTAGTGTGATTCGTTGGGAAGAATTGCCTAGAGGAATTAGAAAAACGCGTGATGTTTCCATGTATGCTAAGTGTTTGTAGTAGTTTTCGAATGCTGTGTGCGTTGCATGTCTCTGAATGCATGCACGTGTGTATTTGATAAGTGGAACAATCTTCGAGATTTACGATAAATGTGGCGGAAGTCGTATTGGAATGTATGTTTGAGGACCATTGAGTGTTGGTCCGATTGGTTAAGTGATGGAGATCACGGGACGTGATCCAATTTAAGTGGGGGAGAGTTGTAAGACCCTGTTTTAGTTTTAGTCTGGTTCAGTTGATTGGGACGCCGTCCAAGTTTTGGGACGCCGTCCAGAAAAGAAGAGTGGAACGCCGTCCAATATTTGGGACGCCGTCCAAATGTACAGACGGGCCAGCTGTTTAACTTGTTTTAGAAAGGGCATTTTGGTCAATTCACTTGGGTGTCGGTTTGGAGCCTTCAAAGGTGATCCATTGGCCATTTGTGGATCTCATTCACCTACACAAACAATCTCATCCATATCTAGAGAGAGAAAGAGAGCTTGATTTGGAGAAGAAGGAGTCGGATTCTCACCAAAGCTCGGGTTTTAAAGTTGTTCATCTCGTTCTTGGCTACGTTGTGGTTGTATTGGTAAGTTCTAAATTCGAATCTCATTGTTTGAGTTGATGATTCAAAGTTAGGGTTTGAACTTAAATTGTTGAGAAACCCATTTAAACTCTTGATGTGAGTTCATTGATGTTAGTAATCGGGTTTATTGTTGTTGTTGGTGGGTTTTGGGTTAGAAACCGATTTGGCCATGATTAGGCTTTGATAATGGGTATAATCACTAGTGTTAGTGATTATGGAAGTGTTGGAACCCATTTGGGGGTTTTTGGTTGACTAATTTTGAAATGGGTCAAAATTAGCGTTTGGTGTCAATTTGGGCAAGACGAGAGTTAACACTTGTGTTTGGGTGTAATTGGTGTATTAGGACCATCTTCACTTGTGTTAGTGATTATTGGTTAGATTGGGCGCGGTTTGTGCTTGGAAGTGCATTTGGGTCGAAATTGCGCTAAGGGTCAATTGGGTTGGTTTGTAAATCCACCCTAATTGTGTTGTTTGTATTGTGATAATGGAATAGGTACTTTCCATTGACGTGTTGCGGAATTTTTCAGTTGCATTCATCAAGACGACAAGGTGAGTGTTAATATCCTATGTGCATATGTATGTATAGGATGGGTGCGGGTCGGGTGAAGTGGTTCTCGGTTATAGAACTCACTTCATATATAGGTGGATTTGATGGGCTTGTGTAATAAGTCAAATTGGCACGGTTGTGCGTTTTGGTTGACCACCTTTGGCGAGGTGCACACTTCATGTGTACGTTATCACATGGACGTGTGATATGGAGTTATATAATCCCGATGTAGTGGGATTGGTATTGAGTTACAGTTGAGTAACCCCGATGATGTAGGTTTTGAGGAGGTAGTGAATCTTGGGTAGTGTGGATTCATGATGACTCGGATTGTTCGGTCATCTTATTAATGAGGTAGTGAATATCAGGTAGTACGAATTCACTAAGGCACGGGTAGTTCTAAAATGTCCCGTTTATATTGATTATAAACGTTCCATATTAATTGATTTCGTCGCGAGGTTTTGACCTCTATATGAGACGTTTTTCAAAGACTGCATTCATTTTTAAAACAACCATAACCTTTATTTTATCTATAAAGGTTTAAAAAGCATTACGTAGATTATCAAATAATGATAATCTAAAATATACCGTTTACACACGACCATTACATAATGGTTTACAATAAAAATATATTACATCAAAAATAAGTTTCTTGAATGCAGTTTTTACATAATATCATACAAGTTTGGACTCCAAATCTTGTCCTTATTTTAGTATGCAACATCGGAAGCTCTTAATAATCACCTGAGAATAAACATGCTTAAAACGTCAACAAAAATGTTGGTGAGTTATAGGTTTAACCTATATATTATCAAATCATAATAATAGACCACAAGATTTCATATTTCAATATACATCTCATACATAGAGATAAAAATCATTCATATGGTGAACACCTGGTAACCGACATTAACAAGATGCATATAAGAATATCCCCTATCATTCTGGGAAATCCTTCGGACATGATAAAAAACAACATCGAAGTACTAAAGTATCCGGTACTTTGGATGGGGTTCGTTAGGCCCAATAGATCTATCTTTACTAATTCTTAGGCTACCAAACAAAAGGGGCATATTCGGCTTCGATCATTCACCCATATAATGTAGTTTCATTTACTTGTGTCTATTTCGTAAAACATTTATAAAACTGCATGTATTCTCATCCCAAAATATTAGATTTTAAAAGTGGGACTATAACTCACTTTCACAGATTTTTACTTCGTCGGGAAGTAAGACTTGGCCACTGGTCGATTCACGAACCTATAAAAAATATGTACATATATATCAAAGTATGTTCAAAATATATTTACAACATTTTTAATACGTTTTAATGTTTTAAGTTTATTAAGTCAGCTGTCCTCGTTAGTAACCTACAACTAGTTGTCCACAATTAGATTTACAGAAACAAATCAATATAATTTATCTTGGATCAATCCACGATCCAGTATATACAAGCTTGAGGCTAGATCACAACTCAAACTATATATATTATTTTGGAATCAACCTCAACCCTGTATAGCTAACTCCAATATTACTGCATATAGAGTGTCTATGGTTGTTCCAAAATATATTATATAGATGGGTCGATATGATATGTCAAAACATTGTATATGTGTCTATGGTATCCCAAGATTACATAATATATATTAGAATATATGAATAATACAATATAAGTTTATTAAGTTATGATTTGTATAGAATTGTTACAATATTTCCCGAAGCTACAACAATAAAAAAAAATATATACAATCTTGTCTTACCCATAACTTCTTCGTTTTAAATCCGTTTTGAGTTAATCAAATTGCTATGGTTTCATATTGAACTCTATTTTATGAATCTAAACAGAAAAAGTATAGGTTTATTGTCAGAAATAAAAGTTACAAGTCGTTTTTGTAAGAGGTAGTCATTTCAATCGAAAGAACGACGTCTTGATAACCATTTTGAAAAACATACTTCCACTTTGAGTTTAACCATGATTTTTGGATATAGTTTCATGTTCATAAGAAAAATCATTTTCCCATAAGAACAACTTTTAAATCAAAGTTTATCATAGTTTTTAATTATCAAACCCAAAACAGCCCGCGGTGTTACTACGACGGCGTATGTCCGGTTTTACGGTGTTTTTCGTGTTTCCAGGTTTTAAATCATTAAGTTAGCATATCATATAGATATAGAACATGTGTTTAGTTGATTTTAAAAGTCAAGTTAGAAGGATTAACTTTATTTGCGAACAAGTTTAGAATTAACTAAACTATGTTCTAGTGATTACAAGTTTAAATCTTCGAATAAGATAGTTTTATATGTATGAATCGAATGATGTTATGAACATCATTACTACCTCAAATTTAGTAGGTAAACCTACTGGAAGTGATAAGAAATGATCTAGCTTCAAAGGATCTTGGATGGCTTGAAAGTTCTTGAAGTAGGATCATGACACAAAAACAAGTTCAAGTAAGATCTTTACTCGAATTAAGATAGTTTATAGTTATAGAAATTGAATCAAAGTTTGAATATGATTATTACCTTGAATAAGAAAGATAACCTACTGTAAATAACAAAGGTTTCTTGATCTTAGATGATTACTTGGAATGGATTAGAAAGCTTGGATGTAAACTAGTAAACTTGAAAGGATTCTCGAAGTGTTCTTGAAGTGTTCTTCCTAAGATGATTATAGCTTGATTCTTGAAGTAATTTTTGATGAAGATGATGATTAGCTACTGGAAAAATTTGTTCATATGTGTGTGTATGTGTTGAGAGAGAATTAGAAAGAGAATTGGAAGTGAAATGGAGTGAATGATGAGTGCTAAGTGGTGAGTGGTGAGTGGGGTTAAAATGAGTTCTAGTTAGTTGACTAGTTCATGGTAGAAGTTAAAATTGATTAGTCATACATGACATAATCAAGAGCGGAATCCCATGCTAGCTCCTATTGGTATATACCTACAGTAAGTGTAGAGACCCGTCCTAATCCATCCGGACGAAGTCCATGTCGATTATAAACGATTCACAATAGTTGATTACATCGCGAGGTACTTGACCTCTATATGATACATTTTACAAACATTACATTCGTTTTTAAAAGACAAACTTTCATTTACATCGAAAGTTGACGGCGTGCATATTCTTTCGTAATATATCCATCTATAATTGACTTAATAATAATCTTGATGAACTCGACGACTCGAATGCAACGTCTTTCGAAATATGTCATGAATGACTCCAAGTAATATCTCTAAATTAAGCAAATGCATAGCGGAAGATTTCTTTCATACCTGAGAATAAACATGCTTTAAAGTGTCAACTAAAAGGTTGGTGAATTCATTAGTTTATCATAAATAATCATTTCATAATTTTAATAGACCATAAGATTTCATATTCCCAATTCTCATAAATAAACGTCCCATGCATAGAGACAAAAATATTATTCATATGGATTGAACACCTGGTAACCAACATTAACTAGATGCATATAAGAATATCCCCTATCATTCCGGGATCCTCCTTCGGTCATGATATAAATTTCGAAGTACTAAAGCATCCGGTACTTTGGATGGGGCTTGTTGGGCCCGATAGATCTATCTTTTGGATTCACGTCAATTAGGGTATATGTTCCCTAATTCTTAGGTTACCAAGCTAAAAGGGTGATATTCAATTCGATAATCTAACCATAGAATGTAGTTTCAAGTACTTGTGTCTATTTCGTAAAACAGTTATAAAAGTTGTGCATGTATTCTCAGCCCAAAAATATAAAGGGTAAAAAGGCAAATGAAACTCACCTAATGTATTTTGTAGTAAAAATACATATGACTATATTGAACAATGGATTCACGAACCTATATCATTCGTATAAATATTAAGACACATATTTGTAATTGAACAAATATATATATATATATATATATATATATTATCATTAGTGATATAATTTTTATATTAATAACTTATATATTTAATTACTAAATTAAATTCATTCATTTTATATGTTTTAAATAATAAAAATATTAACATTGTTAAGTTAGGTGTATTAAATTTAAATTTTTATATAAATATCCTTTGTTTGTTAAAAGTAGTATAATAATTTTAGTAATGGTAAAGGTGATAATAATGATAATAGTTACTAATAATAATAATGATAATAACTTAATTATACCATAATATTAATAAATAATAATAATAATGACATTAATCCTAACTAATAATACTTGACAACGATAATAATATTAGCAATAATAATGTTAATACTAATTTTAATTACTATAGTTGCAATAATAATAATAAATGATAATTAACAATGATAATAATTATAAGATTAATAATAATAACAATAATAATTATAATAATAATTTTTAAAAGAAACTACCTTTGTGTAATATGCCTTAAAAAAAATAAGCGTCATTGCTCAGGCTTGAACTCGCGACCTCTCGCATACCGACTAACCCTCTAAAACATTCTGCCACACAGGCTTTTCTGATTATATCCTAATTCCATTTATACTTAATATATATTTCTGTTTTTCCTTTCTTCTTTCTTCTTCACAGATCAACAGACCATGGAACGATTCTAACAACGAGTTTTAAGGATTGAATTATATTATAAATTGAAACAAAGATGTATGGTTATGATTAATTAATTTATTAAAAATGAAAATAAATAAAAAAAATAAATCATCACAGACCTGTTACTCATTCAAGAACTCCAAACCCAATTCGAATTTCAAGGACATTTTGGACCACAATTACAACATCAAATATGTTTCAAATACCCTCTATAAACTATCTGGACCCTCAATCTAACTCAAATCATTGAAACAAGTTTGAATTTCGCCAAGAACATACTATTTGACTTTTTATTTACAAACTTTGACTCGTGAATTAGAAATCGATATGAGGAATTGGATTCTAAAATTTTGCAGAAAGGTTGTTCATAGGATTCCTAACCAAATGGCATTTTTTACATTTTGAAGAGTGATTTGAATTTGATCACAAAAAAAAAATATCCACGAACAGAGTAAACCGACGGTTTCTTGAAGTTTTCTTTGAAAAATTCAATTTGACAGAGTCTGTAAAGGTTTTAAATTGATAAAGATAAATAAAGAACTGAATGTGTTTATTCAATTCATAAAGTAATTCGTCTGTGATATAGTCCACTGGTCGACAAGTTTTTATTCGTTCGTACCAAGAAAATATGAAGAATAATAAAAAGTGATAACGATTGTTAACAGATATTGTTTGTATTAGAAGACTGTAATCGACATTTAGGCAAAAAAAATGAATCTCAATATGAAATGTCCCGTTCTTATTGATTAAAAACGTTCCATATTAATTGATTTCGTTGCGAGGTTTTGACCTCTATATGAGACGTTTTTCAAAGACTGCATTCATTTTTAAAACAAACCATAACCTTTATTTCATAGATAAAGGTTTTAAAAAGCTTTACGTAGATTATCAAATAATGATAATCTAAAATATCCTGTTTACACACGACCATTACATAATGGTTTACAATACAAATATGTTACAACAAAATAAGTTTCTTGAATGCAGTTTTTACACAATATCATACAAGTATGGACTCCAAATCTCGTCCTTATTTAAGTATGCGACAGCGGAAGCTCTTAATAATCACCTGAGAATAAACATGCTTAAAACGTCAACAAAAATGTTGGTGAGTTATAGGTTTAACCTATATATATCAAATCATAATAATAGACCACAAGATTTCATATTTCAATACACATCCCATACATAGAGATAAAAATCATTCATATGGTGAACACCTGGTAACCGACATTAACAAGATGCATATATAAGAATATCCCCATCATTCCGGGACACCCTTCGGATATGATATAAATTTCGAAGTACTAAAGCATCCGGTTCTTTGGATGGGGTTTGTTAGGCCCAATAGATCTATCTTTAGGATTCGCGTCAATTAGGGTGTCTGTTCCCTAATTCATAGATTACCAGACTTAATAAAAAGGGGCATATTCGATTTCGATAATTTAACCATAGAATGTAGTTTCATGTACTTGTGTCTATTTTGTAAATCATTTATAAAACCTGCATGTATTCTCATCCCAAAAATATTAGATTTTAAAAGTGGGACTATAACTCACTTTCACAGATTTTTACTTCGTCGGGAAGTAAGACTTGGCCACTGGTTGATTCACGAACCTATAACAATATATACATATATATCAAAGTATGTTCAAAATATATTTACAACACTTTTAATATATTTTGATGTTTTAAGTTTATTAAGTCAGCTGTCCTCGTTAGTAACCTACAACTAGTTGTCCACAGTTAGATGTACAGAAATAAATCGATAAATATTATCTTGAATCAATCCACGACCCAGTGTATACGTATCTCAGTATTGATCACAACTCAAACTATATATATTTTGGAATCAACCTCAACCCTGTATAGCTAACTCCAACATTCACATATAGAGTGTCTATGGTTGTTCCGAAATATATATAGATGTGTCGACATGATAGGTCGAAACATTGTATACGTGTCTATGGTATCTCAAGATTACATAATATATAATACAAGTTGATTAAGTTATGGTTGGAATAGATTTGTTACCAATTTTCACGTAGCTAAAATGAGAAAAATTATCCAATCTTGTTTTACCCATAACTTCTTCATTTTAAATCCGTTTTGAGTGAATCAAATTGCTATGGTTTCATATTGAACTCTATTTTATGAATCTAAACAAAAAAGTATAGGTTTCTAGTCGGAAAAATAAGTTACAAGTCATTTTTGTAAAGGTAGTCATTTCAGTCGAAAGAACGACGTCTAGATGACCATTTTAGAAAACATACTTCCACTTTGAGTTTAACCATAATTTTTGGATATAGTTTCATGTTCATAATAAAAATCATTTTCTCAGAATAACAACTTTTAAATCAAAGTTTATCATAGTTTTTAATTAACTAACCCAAAACAGCCCGCGGTGTTACTACGACGGCGTAAATCCGGTTTTACGGTGTTTTTCGTGTTTCCAGGTTTTAAATCATTAAGTTAGCATATCATATAGATATAGAACATGTGTTTAGTTGATTTTAAAAGTCAAGTTAGAAGGATTAACTTTTGTTTGCGAACAAGTTTAGAATTAACTAAACTATGTTCTAGTGATTACAAGTTTAAACCTTCGAATAAGATAGCTTTATATGTATGAATCGAATGATGTTATGAACATCATTACTACCTTAAGTTCCTTGGATGAACCTACTGGAAAAGAGAAAAATGGATCTAGCTTCAATGGATCCTTGGATGGCTCAAAGTTCTTGAAGCAAAATCATGACACGAAAACAAGTTCAAGTAAGATCATCACTTGAAATAAGATTGTTATAGTTATAGAAATTGAACCAAAGTTTGGATATGATTATTACCTTGTATTAGAATGATAACCTACTGTAAGAAACAAAGATTTCTTGAGGTTGGATGATCACCTTACAAGATTGGAAGTGAGCTAGCAAACTTGAAAGTATTCTTGATTTTATGAAACTAGAACTTTTGGAATTTATGAAGAACACTTAGAACTTGAAGATAGAACTTGAGAGAGTTCAATTAGATGAAGAAAATTGAAGAATGAAAGTGTTTGTAGGTGTTTTTGGTCGTTGGTGTATGGATTGGATATAAAGGATATGTAATTTTGTTTTCATGTAAATAAGTCATGAATGATTACTCATATTTTTGTAATCTTATGAGATATTTCATGCTAGTTGCCAAATGATGGTTCCCACATGTGTTAGGTGAATCACATGGGCTGCTAAGAGCTGATCATTGGAGTGTATATACCAATAGTACATACATCTAAAAGCTGTGTATTGTACGAGTACGAATACGGGTGCATACGAGTAGAATTGTTGATGAAACTGAACGAGAATGTAATTGTAAGCATTTTTGTTAAGTAGAAGTATTTTGATAAGTGTCTTGAAGTCTTTCAAAAGTGTATGAATACATATTAAAACACTACATGTATATACATTTTAACTGAGTCGTTAAGTCATCGTTAGTCGTTACATGTAAATGTTGTTTTGAAACCTTTAGGTTAACGATCTTGTTGAATGTTGTTAACCCATTGTTTATTATAACAAATGAGATATTAAATTGTTATATTATCATGATATTATGATATATAATATATCTCAGTATGATGTATATACAGTTAAATGTCGTTACAACGATAATCGTTACATATATGTCTCGTTTCGAAATCATTAAGTTAGTAGTCTTATTTTTACATATGTATTTCATTGTTAATACACTTAATAATATATTTACTTATCATTTAACATAATTAACCAAGTGTATCAATATCTTAATATGATTCATATGTACCTAGTAAGACGTTGTTATAACGATAATCGTTATATATATCGTTTTAAAGTTTCTTAAATTAATAGTCTCATTTTTATGTATATAACTCATTGTTAAAATACCTAATGAGATACATACTTATAATAAAAACATGTTAACTATATATATAACCATATATATGTCATCGTATAGTTTTTACAAGTTTTAACGTTCGTGAATCACCGGTCAACTTGGGTGGTCAATTGTCTATATGAAACATATTTCAATTAATCAAGTCTTAACAAGTTTGATTGCTTAACATGTTGGAAACATTTAATCATGTAAACATCAATCTCAATTAATATATATAAACATGGAAAAGTTCGGGTCACTACAGTACCTACCCGTTAAATAAATTTCGTCCCGAAATTTTAAGCTGTTGAAGGTGTTGACGAATCTTCTGGAAATAGATGCGGGTATTTCTTCTTCATCTGATCTTCAAGCTCCCAGGTGAACTCGGGTCCTCTACGAGCATTCCATCGAACCTTAACAATTGGTATCTTGTTTTGCTTAAGTCTTTTAACCTCACGATCCATTATTTCGACGGGTTCTTCGATGAATTGGAGTTTTTCGTTGATTTGGATTTCATCTAACGGAATAGTGAGATCTTCTTTAGCAAAACATTTCTTCAAATTCGAGACGTGGAAAGTGTTATGTACAGCCGCGAGTTGTTGAGGTAACTCAAGTCGGTAAGCTACTGGTCCGACACGATCAATAATCTTGAATGGTCCAATATACCTTGGATTTAATTTCCCTCGTTTACCAAATCGAACAACGCCTTTCCAAGGTGAAACTTTAAGCATGACCATCTCTCCAATTTCAAATTCTATATCTTTTCTTTTAATGTCAGCGTAGCTCTTTTGTCGACTTTGGGCGGTTTTCAACCGTTGTTGAATTTGGATGATCTTCTCGGTAGTTTCTTGTATAATCTCCGGACCCGTAATCTGTCTATCCCCCACCTCACTCCAACAAATCGGAGACCTGCACTTTCTACCATAAAGTGCTTCAAACGGCGCCATCTCAATGCTTGAATGGTAGCTGTTGTTGTAGGAAAATTCTGCTAACGGTAGATGTCGATCCCAACTGTTTCCGAAATCAATAACACATGCTCGTAGCATGTCTTCAAGCGTTTGTATCGTCCTTTCGCTCTGCCCATCAGTTTGTGGATGATAGGCAGTACTCATGTCTAGACGAATTCCTAATGCTTGCTGTAATGTCTGCCAGAATCTTGAAATAAATCTGCCATCCCTATCAGAGATAATAGAGATTGGTATTCCATGTCTGGAGACGACTTCCTTCAAATACAGTCGTGCTAACTTCTCCATCTTGTCATCTTCTCTTATTGGCAGGAAGTGTGCTGATTTGGTGAGACGATCAACTATTACCCAAATAGTATCAAAACCACTTGCAGTCCTTGGCAATTTAGTGATGAAATCCATGGTAATGTTTTCCCATTTCCATTTCGGGATTTCGGGTTGCTGAAGTAGACCTGATGGTTTCTGATGCTCAGCTTTGACCTTAGAACACGTCAAACATTCTCCTACGTATTTAGCAGCATCGGATTTCATACCCGGCCACCAAAAATGTTTCTTGAGATCCTTGTACATCTTCCCCGTTCCAGGATGTATTGAGTATCTGGTTTTATGAGCTTCTCTAAGTACCATTTCTCTCATATCTCCAAATTTTGGTACCCAAATCCTTTCAGCCCTATACCGGGTTCCGTCTTCCCGAATATTAAGATGCTTCTCCGATCCTTTGGGTATTTCATCCTTTAAATTTCCCTCTTTTAAAACTCCTTGTTGCGCCTCCTTTATTTGAGTAGTAAGGTTATTATGAATCATTATATTCATAGATTTTACTCGAATGGGTTCTCTGTCCTTCCTGCTCAAGGCATCGGCTACCACATTTGCCTTCCCCGGGTGGTAACGAATCTCAAAGTCGTAATCATTCAATAATTCAATCCACCTACGCTGCCTCATATTCAGTTGTTTCTGATTAAATATGTGTTGAAGACTTTTGTGGTCGGTATATATAATACTTTTGACCCCATATAAGTAGTGCCTCCAAGTCTTTAATGCAAAAACAACCGCGCCTAATTCCAAATCATGCGTCGTATAATTTTGTTCGTGAATCTTCAATTGTCTAGACGCATAAGCAATCACCTTCGTTCGTTGCATTAATACACAACCGAGACCTTGCTTTGATGCATCACAATAAATCACAAAATCATCATTCCCTTCAGGCAATGACAATATAGGTGCCGTAGTTAGCTCTTTCTTCAATAACTGAAACGCTTTCTCTTGTTCATCATTCCATTCAAATTTCTTCCCTTTATGCGTTAATGCAGTCAAGGGTTTTGCTATTCTGGAAAAGTCTTGGATGAACCTTCTGTAGTAACCAGCTAGTCCTAAAAACTGGCGTATGTGTTTCGGAGTTTTCGGGGTTTCCCACTTTTCAACAGTTTCTATCTTTGCCGGATCCACCTTAATACCTTCTTTGTTCACTATGTGACCGAGGAATTGAACTTCTTCCAACCAAAATGCACACTTTGAAAACTTAGCGTACAATTCTTCCTTCCTCAATACTTCTAACACCTTTCTTAAATGTTCACCGTGTTCTTGGTCATTCTTTGAGTAAATAAGTATGTCATCAATGAAAACAATGACAAACTTTTCAAGGTATGGTCCACACACTCGGTTCATAAGGTCCATGAACACAGCTGGTGCATTAGTTAAACCAAACGGCATGACCATAAACTCGTAATGACCGTAACGTGTTCTGAAAGCAGTCTTTGGAATATCATCTTCTTTCACCCGCATTTGATGATACCCGGAACGTAAGTCAATCTTTGAATAAACAGACGAGCCTTGTAGTTGATCAAATAAGTCATCGATTCTCGGTAGTGGGTAGCGGTTCTTGATGGTAAGTTTGTTCAACTCTCGGTAGTCGATACACAACCTGAATGTACCATCTTTCTTCTTGACAAACAAAACAGGAGCTCCCCACGGTGATGTGCTTGGTCGAATGAAACCACGCTCTAAAAGTTCTTGTAATTGGCTTTGTAGTTCTTTCATCTCGCTGGGTGCGAGTCTGTAAGGAGCACGAGCTATTGGTGCAGCTCCTGGTACAAGATCTATTTGAAATTCAACGGATCGATGTGGGGGTAATCCCGGTAATTCTTTCGGAAATACATCAGGAAATTCTTTTGCGACGGGAACATCATTGATGCTCTTTTCTTCAGTTTGTACTTTCTCGACGTGTGCTAGAACAGAATAGCAACCTTTTCTTATTAGTTTTTGTGCTTTCAAATTACTAATAAGATGTAGCTTCGTGTTGCCCTTTTCTCCGTACACCATTAAGGGTTTTCCTTTTTCTCGTATAATGCGAATTGCATTTTTGTAACAAACGATCTCCGCTTTCACTTCTTTCAACCAGTCCATACCGATTATCACATCAAAACTCCCTAACTCTACTGGTATCAAATCAATCTTAAATGTTTCGCTAACCAGTTTAATTTCTCGATTCCGACATATATTATCTGCTGAAATTAATTTACCATTTGCTAATTCGAGTAAAAATTTACTATCCAAAGGCGTCAATGGACAACTTAATTTAGCACAAAAATCTCTACTCATATAGCTTCTATCCGCACCCGAATCAAATAAAACGTAAGCAGATTTATTGTCAATAAGAAACGTACCCGTAACAAGCTCCGGGTCTTCCTGTGCCTCTGCCGCATTAATATTGAAAACTCTTCCGCGGCCTTGTCCATTCGTGTTCTCCTGGTTCGGGCAATTTCTAATAATGTGGCCCAGTTTTCCACATTTATAACAAACTACATTGGCATAACTTGCTCTGACACTACTTGCTCCGCCATTACTCGTTCCGACACCATTTGTTCCTTTCGTTCTATTAACCCCTGGTCCGTAGACCTCACACTTCGCCGCGCTATGACCATTTCTTTTACACTTGTTGCAAAATTTGGTGCAGAACCCCGAGTGATTCTTTTCACACCTTTGGCATAGCTGCTTCTGATTGTTGTTGTTGTTGCGGTTATTATTGTTGTTGGAATGATTGTTGTAGTTGCTGTTGTTGTTGTTGTTGTTGTTGTTGGGCCGTTTGTTGTAGTTGCGATTGATGTTGCGATTGTTGGGATAATTGTTGCGATTATTGTTGTAATTTCTGTTGTTGTTGTATTGGTGATTCTTATCACCGTTTTCCTCCCACTTTCTTTTGACTTGCTTCACATTGGCCTCTTCAGCAGTCTGTTCTTTAATTCTTTCTTCAATCTGGTTCACTAGTTTGTGAGCCATTCTACATGCCTGTTGTATGGAGGCGGGCTCGTGTGAACTTATATCTTCTTGGATTCTTTCCGGTAATCCTTTCACAAACGCGTCGATCTTCTCTTCCTCATCTTCGAATGCTCCCGGACACAATAGGCACAATTCTGTGAATCGTCTTTCGTACGTGGTAATATCAAATCCTTGGGTTCGTAACCCTCTAAGTTCTGTCTTGAGCTTATTGACCTCGGTTCTGGGACGGTACTTCTCGTTCATCAAGTGCTTGAATGCTGACCACGGTAGTGCGTACGCATCATCTTGTCCCACGTGCTCTAGATAGGTATTCCACCATGTTAACGCAGAACCTGTGAAGGTATGCGTAGCGTACTTCACTTTGTCCTCTTCAGTACACTTACTTATGGCAAACACCGATTCAACCTTCTCGGTCCACCGTTTCAATCCGATCGGTCCTTCGGTTCCATCAAATTCCAAAGGTTTGCAGGCAGTGAATTCTTTGTAGGTGCATCCTACACGATTTCCTGTACTGCTAGATCCAAGGTTATTGTTGGTATGTAATGTTTGAAGCTAGAAAAGTACGGAATTCCTCTTCATTCATATTCACGGTGTGTCGAGTAGTCGGTGCCATTTCCTTCAAAATAGTTAAATGGAACAAGTTAATCATACAGAATATTAAGAGTAGTTAATAGTATTTCGTAGCATAATATGAACTCATTTATAAAAGCTTTTTCTTCATATTAGCGTTTTATAAGTTTAAATTCGGGTAGTACCTACCCGTTAAGTTCATACATAGTAGCTAATATACAATTCAACTACTACAATTCTATATGAAAAACTGATTATAATAATATTTCGCGTTCAAACTTTTATACAATATTTTACAAACTTACAATACCGCTTATTTTACATAAAGCATGAAATATAGCACACAATAACTTTGATACAAGATAGTTGTGAAGATAATTCTAGCTAGTACACAAGTCGTTCAGCAAAGGCAATAAAGACACGTAATTCATACGTCCAGAAACAAGTCATGCATTCTGGTTTTACTAGGACTACTTCCCATCCTTGGTCTTGTGCAACATAACCGTTATGGCCGTTGATAAGACAGTGTGTTGTAGCGTCGTCAAAGGGACGAGGGTTACGTAATGTCCAACAGTCCCGTAATAATCTAAAAACCTCATTTCTTACCCCAATTACCGACTCCGTCACTTGTGGAAACGTTTTGTTTAATAGTTGTAGCCCGATGTTCTTGTTCTCACTTTGGTGAGAAGCGAACATTACTAATCCGTAAGCATAACATGCTTCTTTATGTTGCATTTTAGCCGCTTTTTCTAAATCACGAAGTCCAATATTCGGATATATTGAGTCAAAATAATTTCTTAACCCGTTGCGTAAAATAGCATTTGGGTTCCCCGCAATATATGCGTCAAAGTAAACACATCGTAACTTATGGGTTTCCCAATGTGATATCCCCCATCTTTCAAACGAAAGTCTATTATAAACCAAGACATTCTTGGAACGTTCTTCGAATGTCTTACAAACTGATCTCGCCTTAAATAGTTGTGCCGAGGAATTCTGGCCGACTCTAGACAAGATTTCATCAATCATGTCTCCGGGTAGGTCTCTTAAAATATTGGGTTGTCTATCCATTTTGTGTTTTTAAACTGTAAAATAGACAAGAGTTAGATTCATAAAAAAATACTTATTAATACAAGCAATTTTTACATATATCATAAAGCATACGAACACTATATTACATATATTACACCACACGAATACAACTATCTTATTCCGACTCGCTCGTTTCTTCTTCTTCGGTTTTGGATCGTTTTGCCAAGTTTCTAGGGATATATGATGTTCCTCTAATACGAGCCGTCGTGATCCACATTGGTTTAGAAAAACCTGGTGGTTTAGAGGTTCCCGGGTCATTGTTACAACTTAAGGACTTCGGGGGTTGACGATACATATAAAGTTCATCGGGGTTGGAATTAGATTTCTCTATTTTTATGCCCTTTCCCTTATTATTTTCTTTTGCCTTTTTAAATTCAGTTGGGGTAATTTCTATAACATCATCGGAATTCTCGTCGGAATCCGATTCATCGGAGAATTGGTAATCCTCCCAATATTTTGCTTCCTTGGCGGAAACACCATTGACCATAATTAACTTTGGTCGGTTGGTTGAGGATTTTCTTTTACTTAACCGTTTTATTATTTCCCCCACCGGTTCCATTTCTTCATCCGGTTCCGATTCTTCTTCCGGTTCCGATTCTTCTTCCGGTTCCGACTCTTCTTCCGGTTCCTCTTCGGGAACTTGTGAATCAGTCCACAAATTATTCCAATTTACATTTGACTCTTCATTATTATTAGGTGAGTCAATGGGACTTGTTCTAGAGGTAGACATCTATCACATAATATCAAACACGTTAAGAGATTAATATATCACATAATATTCATATGTTAAAAATATATAGTTTCCAACAAAAATGTTAAGCAATCATTTTTAAAGAAAACACGGTCGAAGTCCAGACTCACTAATGCATCCTAACAAACTCGATAAGACACACTAATGCAAATTTTCTGGTTCTCTAAGACCAACGCTCGGATACCAACTGAAATGTCCCGTTCTTATTGATTAAAAACGTTCCATATTAATTGATTTCGTTGCGAGGTTTTGACCTCTATATGAGACGTTTTTCAAAGACTGCATTCATTTTTAAAACAAACCATAACCTTTATTTCATAGATAAAGGTTTTAAAAAGCTTTACGTAGATTATCAAATAATGATAATCTAAAATATCCTGTTTACACACGACCATTACATAATGGTTTACAATACAAATATGTTACAACAAAATAAGTTTCTTGAATGCAGTTTTTACACAATATCATACAAGTATGGACTCCAAATCTCGTCCTTATTTAAGTATGCGACAGCGGAAGCTCTTAATAATCACCTGAGAATAAACATGCTTAAAACGTCAACAAAAATGTTGGTGAGTTATAGGTTTAACCTATATATATCAAATCATAATAATAGACCACAAGATTTCATATTTCAATACACATCCCATACATAGAGATAAAAATCATTCATATGGTGAACACCTGGTAACCGACATTAACAAGATGCATATATAAGAATATCCCCATCATTCCGGGACACCCTTCGGATATGATATAAATTTCGAAGTACTAAAGCATCCGGTTCTTTGGATGGGGTTTGTTAGGCCCAATAGATCTATCTTTAGGATTCGCGTCAATTAGGGTGTCTGTTCCCTAATTCATAGATTACCAGACTTAATAAAAAGGGGCATATTCGATTTCGATAATTCAACCATAGAATGTAGTTTCATGTACTTGTGTCTATTTTGTAAATCATTTATAAAACCTGCATGTATTCTCATCCCAAAAATATTAGATTTTAAAAGTGGGACTATAACTCACTTTCACAGATTTTTACTTCGTCGGGAAGTAAGACTTGGCCACTGGTTGATTCACGAACCTATAACAATATATACATATATATCAAAGTATGTTCAAAATATATTTACAACACTTTTAATATATTTTGATGTTTTAAGTTTATTAAGTCAGCTGTCCTCGTTAGTAACCTACAACTAGTTGTCCACAGTTAGATGTACAGAAATAAATCGATAAATATTATCTTGAATCAATCCACGACCCAGTGTATACGTATCTCAGTATTGATCACAACTCAAACTATATATATTTTGGAATCAACCTCAACCCTGTATAGCTAACTCCAACATTCACATATAGAGTGTCTATGGTTGTTCCGAAATATATATAGATGTGTCGACATGATAGGTCGAAACATTGTATACGTGTCTATGGTATCTCAAGATTACATAATATATAATACAAGTTGATTAAGTTATGGTTGGAATAGATTTGTTACCAATTTTCACGTAGCTAAAATGAGAAAAATTATCCAATCTTGTTTTACCCATAACTTCTTCATTTTAAATCCGTTTTGAGTGAATCAAATTGCTATGGTTTCATATTGAACTCTATTTTATGAATCTAAACAAAAAAGTATAGGTTTCTAGTCGGAAAAATAAGTTACAAGTCGTTTTTGTAAAGGTAGTCATTTCAGTCGAAAGAACGACGTCTAGATGACCATTTTAGAAAACATACTTCCACTTTGAGTTTAACCATAATTTTTGGATATAGTTTCATGTTCATAATAAAAATCATTTTCTCAGAATAACAACTTTTAAATCAAAGTTTATCATAGTTTTTAATTAACTAACCCAAAACAGCCCGCGGTGTTACTACGACGGCGTAAATCCGGTTTTACGGTGTTTTTCGTGTTTCCAGGTTTTAAATTATTAAGTTAGCATATCATATAGATATAGAACATGTGTTTAGTTGATTTTAAAAGTCAAGTTAGAAGGATTAACTTTTGTTTGCGAACAAGTTTAGAATTAACTAAACTATGTTCTAGTGATTACAAGTTTAAACCTTCGAATAAGATAGCTTTATATGTATGAATCGAATGATGTTATGAACATCATTACTACCTTAAGTTCCTTGGATGAACCTACTGGAAAAGAGAAAAATGGATCTAGCTTCAATGGATCCTTGGATGGCTCAAAGTTCTTGAAGCAAAATCATGACACGAAAACAAGTTCAAGTAAGATCATCACTTGAAATAAGATTGTTATAGTTATAGAAATTGAACCAAAGTTTGGATATGATTATTACCTTGTATTAGAATGATAACCTACTGTAAGAAACAAAGATTTCTTGAGGTTGGATGATCACCTTACAAGATTGGAAGTGAGCTAGCAAACTTGAAAGTATTCTTGATTTTATGAAACTAGAACTTTTGGAATTTATGAAGAACACTTAGAACTTGAAGATAGAACTTGAGAGAGTTCAATTAGATGAAGAAAATTGAAGAATGAAAGTGTTTGTAGGTGTTTTTGGTCGTTGGTGTATGGATTGGATATAAAGGATATGTAATTTTGTTTTCATGTAAATAAGTCATGAATGATTACTCATATTTTTGTAATCTTATGAGATATTTCATGCTAGTTGCCAAATGATGGTTCCCACATGTGTTAGGTGACTCACATGGGCTGCTAAGAGCTGATCATTGGAGTGTATATACCAATAGTACATACATCTAAAAGCTGTGTATTGTACGAGTACGAATACGGGTGCATACGAGTAGAATTGTTGATGAAACTGAACGAGAATGTAATTGTAAGCATTTTTGTTAAGTAGAAGTATTTTGATAAGTGTCTTGAAGTCTTTCAAAAGTGTATGAATACATATTAAAACACTACATGTATATACATTTTAACTGAGTCGTTAAGTCATCGTTAGTCGTTACATGTAAATGTTGTTTTGAAACCTTTAGGTTAACGATCTTGTTGAATGTTGTTAACCCATTGTTTATTATAACAAATGAGATATTAAATTGTTATATTATCATGATATTATGATATATAATATATCTCAGTATGATGTATATACAGTTAAATGTCGTTACAACGATAATCGTTACATATATGTCTCGTTTCGAAATCATTAAGTTAGTAGTCTTATTTTTACATATGTATTTCATTGTTAATACACTTAATAATATATTTACTTATCATTTAACATAATTAACCAAGTGTATCAATATCTTAATATGATTCATATGTACCTAGTAAGACGTTGTTATAACGATAATCGTTATATATATCGTTTTAAAGTTTCTTAAATTAATAGTCTCATTTTTATGTATATAACTCATTGTTAAAATACCTAATGAGATACATACTTATAATAAAAACATGTTAACTATATATATAACCATATATATGTCATCGTATAGTTTTTACAAGTTTTAACGTTCGTGAATCACCGGTCAACTTGGGTGGTCAATTGTCTATATGAAACATATTTCAATTAATCAAGTCTTAACAAGTTTGATTGCTTAACATGTTGGAAACATTTAATCATGTAAACATCAATCTCAATTAATATATATAAACATGGAAAAGTTCGGGTCACTACACAATACACTCTGATTGTTACAGGCAACAGATTCATCTTCTTAAATCAGTGTTATGATTTTACATAGATTATATAAATAATATTAATAATTAATAATTATAATTATATTAATAATAATATAAATAATAATAATAATAATAATAATAATAATAATAATAATAATAATAATAATAATAATAATAATAATAAATAACAAAGATAATAATAATAAAACTGATAAGAATAATATTATTACTAATAATAATAACAATTCGTATTATATTTATAATGATAATATTGATAATTTATAATAATTAAAATAATGATTTTTAATGATACTAATAATAATAATATCTATTAAAAATACTAATATTAACCATATTACTAAAATTATACCTTTATTTATATAACTATATATTTATTTGTATATCAATTATATAATGAAACATAATAATAATATTTGTATAACATTTATAGTTTACTTGTAATTAACTTTAATATATTAATAGTACGTATTGTTAAGTATGTAATATTTAATACTTATATAATAACATATATCGAATACTTAATATTCATACATTACAATATAATATTAATTAAATATAGAAATTATATACATATTCATTTTAGTAACAATTTAAATACTTTGTATATTATTTTACATAATTAATTCTAATAATTATAATATATAATATTTTATTTTACATAATAAATTTAATAATTATGTCATATAATATTTTAAATTATATTGAAAATTATTATTTTATATTCATATATTTAAAAATATATATATATATATATATATATATATATATATATATATATATATATATATATATATATATATATATATATATATATATATATATATGTGTGTGTTTCGATTACAAATAGTGGTTCGTGAATCGTCGAGGGCAATCGTATGGTTATTGAATCCATGAAAACAGTTCAAGAAATTTGTGACTCATCATTACAGACTTTGCTTATTTTGTCGAAATCATATAAAGATTTAAGTTTAAATTTGGTCGGAAATCTCCAGGTCGTCACAGTACCTACCCGTTAAAGAAATTTCGTCCCGAAATTTGAGTGAGGTGGTCATGGCTAACAATAAAAATGTTTTAATGACGAATATGAGTTGATAAATAGAGTTTATCATTATTGATTAAGATAGATAAAATGATTTGATTACTCAAAGCGTATGAGTGAAGTTATCACAAAATAGTGAAATAAAAATGACAAGTTTCATCATAACTTTTGACTAGTCATGGTTGAATTTAAAAAAAAATAAGGTGCGTCTTAACTTTTGACTTTATCTTGGTTGAATTCTGGAATTCAAGGGATATAAAGAAAATCTTTGAAATCTAAAAGATTTGATTCTTCGACGAATAAGGAAAATTAAGATCTCTATAATTAAATACGGTGATCTGCCTCGATTACTCTGTCTGATATTTCCATTATAAATTAAGCTCTTCTGTTCTATTATTCTCACAATTCCTATACTTTCTTTCTTAGTTCATACATCCACAAGATTGTGAAAATGCTTAATCCGGTTCTAATCCTTGTTCTTATTCTGACTATCGCAATGATCGTTCTTCTTTTCCAACTCCCACTGGAAGAATCTGTTTATTTCTACTATGCTCTAGGGATTATTGTACTTATAATCCTCCCGTCTCTTTATATTGCTATACGCACTGATATCCACAGTTTGTAATTTCGGTGTTGTTGTTGAGCTTTATATTTTCCCTTATATATCGGAGCTTCATGCTCTTGTTTTCTCTTCCCGGCATTAGATCAAGCGAATAAGGGTCCAGAATTCGTAGGTATGGAATTTCGAATGAACTTAATGTTCTAAATAAGAAAGAACGTAATAGCACGATTTGATTTGTCAAATTACCAGAATCACTGAGAATAGAACTATCAAGAATATATTTTCTTGATATGTTAAGAAATTAAGCAGAATGAAAGAGTTATGTAACATGGCACATGATGACGTTATGATCTGTGAATCATCACGTTCCATTAGAAACTCAGCATAACTTACTGTAATATAATCACGTTGATCAAGTGTCATTAGATTATACTAACTCATGCATCAGTTCCCAACATTACTTTAATAACATTCGTATTTTAAGCTCGAGAGTTTACAGAATATAGAAACTAAACAGTTTCCTTTATGATGTAATGCAGATAGTACGAAGAGATAAATATTTTCGGACGAGAATATTTATGAAAATATCCTCAGAAATATCGAAGATATTTATGATGATATTTTGGAATTTCTAAGTTAGATGGTTGATGAAGAAAGATTTTCCGCAAGATTTTAACATGACTTCGAAGCAAGATATTCGTTGAAGGTTTCATCAGATCCAGAATTACCTGGATTCTTTGAATATATGGTATGGTCCTTGTATTTGTCCTTGGTCTCCTTCGTGGTTAGCTCAATCCGTTTTCCAGTTCCAACTTTTCTGAGTTTTTCCAACATACTATTCCTTATCATCAAACTTCCGATGATTAAGGTCATTTGCGGTTGTCTACGGTTTCTGCTGCTTTATTCAGCTTTTTCAACATTCAGAGTATTGATTTGTAGACTGAGCGCTTTTCAGAATTTCAGAATGAAAGATCATAATTCTAAGAGATAAATGTCATACATATAACTGTTCATGTAGATATGCGGTACGTTTTCAAAGTACTGATTGCTGACTCCCGATAATTGGTATGGCAGTTCTCATTACAAGATGCTGATGAGTATATGATAAGGTTTCAATGAATAAATATAATGATTTATCGGAGAGATTTAAAACAAGAAGCAACGAGATTGCTGGTACGTCTGCTGGTAATATGGTAGAATATGAAAGGTTCCCCGGTAATAATAAAAGAGCACGCATAACTATCAAGGTTATAATAAGGTTGTTTCGAACGAAAAGTCGAAGTTGTCTTGCTGGAGCTGTGACAAGATTCGCTACTTTGAAAAGGGATTATCAAGTTATTTTGGGTAATAATAACACTAAGGAATTAGCACAACTACGTGTTAAACGTTTACTCAATTTTCGAGAGTTTCCAGGTGCATAACTATATGCATCGATCTTTTCTTCCGTAGATGAAGTGCGGTTGGTTCATCCTCTCAATTGAGGTGTTTTCATGAATTATGAAAGGTTTGAACGCGGATTGTAATCTTCAAGATATAAATGAGGTTTGAGATGAAATCAAGTGGAAAACTTGAAGAATTGTTTTGTTTCATATGTTATAATCAATATTTTAATTCATTTTAATTGTCCAATGTTATTAGTCCACAGTTGACAGTCCAATAATTCATATATAGTTTAATATATAATATTCAAATTAATTAATACGTGTCGTGACCCGTATACGTCTCAGACTCGATCAAAACTCAAAGTATATATTATTGTAGAATCAACCTCAACCCTGTATAGAGAACTCGATCATTACTGCATATAGAGTGTCTATGGTTATTCCAAATAATATATATATATATGCGTCGATATGATATGTCAAAACCTTGTATACGTGTCCCGATATTTAAAATGCGTAAAATAAATACAGAAATTAAATGACGATAAATAAAATGCGTAAAGTAAATAACATAAATTAAATGACGATAAATAAAATTGCGAGAATGTAAATTGCGATAATTAAATTACGATAAATAAAGTGTAATCAGTTAGCTGGGAACAATTAGCTAGGAACAGTTAGCGTGGATTCTTAACAAAATTTCTCATAGTTAATTTGTTTATGTCTAACAAATTTTAATTTGTCCAATGTTTCCTTCATTTTGCCACTTGATTTTTGATAAATCAAAATCCAAATATGAAATTGGATGAATATGGTTATTCTGTGGTGAACGGATTTGTATATCGTTGGACGTAAGTAGGATAGTAAACGACTGTTGAATCAGCTTCAAAGAATGTACAGTGTAACTTATTACTGTGAAATCTGAATACTCCTCAGGTATTACCTACCCGTTAAAATATTTTCGGAATTAACACCTTGTACGAAAGAATTTTTAATTACAATCTTTATGAAAATATATACATATATATTTTCTTCAGATGTAATCATGGATTTAATGAGTCAATATGATATTAAACTCATTTGATTTACCGTTAGAACAAGAATATATAATCTCTAAAACATTAGAGATTACATAATCGTCATATAGAATAAAGATAAATGATATAGAACGTCATATAGAATGATGATTATGCTCGAGATATAGGATGAGATGTTGAGGCATGGATTGTTGATGGTACTGGTGCTGTTACTGGTGATATTGTTGGTGTCAGTGATGTTGCTGAAGCTGGTACATTTTGCACCATATTCTCCAGAGCCACTACTCGAGCGCAAAGCTCATTGACTTCTGCTATTACGCCGGGATGATTGTCGGTTCGGATGAGCAGATGAATGAGGTTTAGAATTTTAGATAGAATATAATCATGGCGAGATATTCGGGAAATGAGGCTGAAAATGGTGTTTCAGATAAGTTCGTCAGTAAGCGCTTCAGGTTCATTGTCAAGAGGTGAATTCGGTTGGTGAAAAGGATCGCCTTCTTCGCATCTCCATTGATTAAGTCGACTACGAATGCATCAGATGAATTGAGGATGGTTGATTGATTGATTCCTTCTAGTGACACCGCTTTTGGAGCTTAGGTGAATATCCATGTCGGAGTAGCTGTCGGAATAACTATCGGAATAGCTATCGAAATTTGAGGGACTCGAACTGGTTGAGGGATTCATCTCGTACAATCAGATGAAAGATTTTCGATAAGAAATAGATTATAGGATGTAGATTAGTACCCTGCAATACGTAATTTACATATGCATATATAATACTAAAATTCCATAAGTTACGGAGGAATCTACGGAATATGTCAGGCAAAGTTACAGTAACAGATACGCTAAGATATGAAGTAGCAGATACGCTAAGATATGAATTTTATCTATACACTATTTATGCATTCAATGCAGTAAAACGTGTCTAGACTAAGAATGATAAGCAAGTGATTCTCTAAGAATAATAAGAAGGTAATTTTCGACACGAAATGATAAGCAAAACTTTTGACATGCAGACACGGCCGAAGTCCAGACTCACTAATGCATCCTAACGACTATCGGTTAGACACATTAATGCAAGACCCGGTTCGCTAAGACCACCGCTCTGATACCAACTGTAGAGACCCGTCCTAATCCATCCGGACGAAGTCCATATCGATTATAAACGATTCACAATAGTTGATTACATCGCGAGGTACTTGACCTCTATATGATACATTTTACAAACATTACATTCGTTTTTAAAAGACAAACTTTCATTTACATCGAAAGTTGACGGCATGCATATTCTTTCGTAATATATCCATCTATAATTGACTTAATAATAATCTTGATGAACTCGATGACTCGAATGCAACGTCTTTCGAAATATGTCATGAATGACTCCAAGTAATATCTCTAAAATGAGCAAATGCACAGCGGAAGATTTCTTTCATACTTGAGAATAAACATGCTTTAAAGTGTCAACCAAAAGGTTGGTGAATTCATTAGTTTATGATAAATAATCATTTCATAATTTTAATAGACCACAAGATTTCATATTCCCAATTATCATAAATAAACGTCCCATGCATAGAGATAAAAATATCATTCATATGGATTGAACACCTGGTAACTGAAATTAACTAGATGCATATAAGAATATCCCCTATCATTCCAGGATCCTCCTTCGGACATGATATAAATTTCGAAGTACTAAAGCATCCGGTACTTTGGATGGGGCTTGTTGGGCCCGATAGATCTATCTTTAGGATTCGCGTCAATTAGGGTGTCTGTTCCCTAATTCTTAGGTTACCAAGCTAAAAGGGTGATATTCGATTCAATAATCCAACCATATAATGTAGTTTCAAGTACTTGTGTCTATTTCATAAAACAGTTATAAAAGTTGCGCATGTATTCTCAGCCAAAAAATATAAAGGGTAAAAAGGCAAATGAAACTCACCTAATGTATTTTGTAGTAAAAATACATATGACTATATTGAACAATGGATTCACGAACCTATATCATTCGTATAAAAATTAAGACACATATTTGTAATCGAACAAATATATATATATATTATCATTAGTGATATAATTTTTATATTAATAACTTATATATTTAATTACTAAATTAAATTCATTCATTTTATATGTTTTAAATAATAAAAATATTAACATTGTTAAGTTAGGTGTATTAAATTAAATTTTTTGTATAAATATCCTTTGTTTGTTAAAAGTAGTATAATAATTTTAGTAATGGTAAAGGTGATAATAATGATAATACTTACTAATAATAATAAAGATAATAACTTAATTATACCATAATATTAATAAATAATAATAATAATGACATTAATCCTAACTAATAATACTTGACAACGATAATAATATTAGCAATAATAATGTTAATACTAATTTTAATTACTATAGTTGCAATAATAATAATAAATGATAATTAACAATGATAATAATTATAAGATTAATAATAATAACAATAATAATAATAATAATAATAATAATAATAATAATAATAATAATAATAATAATTTTTAAAAGAAACTACCTTTGTCTAATATGCCTTAAAAAAAATAAGCGTCATTGCTCAGGCTCGAACTCGCGACCTCTCGCATACCGGCTAACCCTCTAAACCATTTTGCCACACAGGCTTTTCTGATTATATCCTAATTCCATTTATACTTAATATATATTTCTGTTTTTCCTTTCTTCTTTCTTCTTCACAGATCAACAGACCATGGAACGATTCCAACAACGAGTTTTAAGGATTGAATTATATTATAAATTGAAACAAAGATGTATGGTTATGATTAATTAATTTAATAAAAACGAAAATAAATAAATAAAAAATAAATCATCACAGACCTGTTACTCATTCAAGAACTCCAAACCCAATTCGAATTTCAAGGACGTTTTGGACCACAATTACAACATGAAATAAGTTTCAAATACCCTCTATAAACTATCCAGACTCTCAATTTAACTCAAATCATTGAAACAAGTTTGAATTTCGCCAAGAACACACTGTTTGACTTTTTATTTACAAACTTTGACTCGTGAATTAGAAATCGATATGAGGAATTGGATTCTAAAATTTTGCAGAAAGGTTGTTCATAGGATTCCTAACAAAATGGCATTTTTACATTTTGAAGAGTGATTTAAATTTGATCACAAAAAAAATATATCCACGAACAGAGTAAACCGACGGTTTCTTGAAGTTTTCTTTGAAAAATTCAATTTGACAGAGTCTGTAAAGGTTTTAAATTGATAAAGATAAAATAAAGAACTGAATGTGTTTATTCAATTCATAAAGTAATTCATCTGTGATATAGTCCACTGGTCGACAAGTTTTTATTCATTCGTAACAAGAAAATATGAAGAATAATTGAAAGTGATAACGATTGTTAACAGATATTGTTTGTATTAGAAGACTGTAATCGACATTTAGACAAAAAAAAAACGAATCTCAGTACACTCTGATTGTTACAGGCAACAGATTCATCTTCTTAAATCAGTGTTATGATTTTATATAGATTATATAAATAATATTAATAATTATAATTATATTAATAATAATATAAATACTAATAATAATAATAATAATAATAATAATAATAATAATAATAATAATAATAATAATAATAATAATAATAATAATAATAATAATAATAATAATAATAAGAATAAGAATAATAAATAACAAAGATAATAATAATAAAATTGATAAGAATAATATTATTACTAATAATAATAACAATTCGTATTATATTTATAATGATAATATTGATAATTTATAATAATTAAAATAATGATTATTAATGATACTAATAATAATAATATCTAATAAAAATACTAATATTAACCTTATTACTAAAATTATACCTTTATTTGTATAACTATATATTTATTTGTATATTAATTATATAATGAAACATAATAATAATATTTGTATAACATTTATAGTTTACTTGTAATTAACTTTAATATATTAATAGTACGTATTGTTAAGTATGTAATATTTAATACTTATATAATAACATATATCGAATACTTAATATTCATACATTACAATATAATATTAATTAAATATAGAAAATATATAGATATTCATTTTAGTAACAATTTAATTACTTTGTATATTATTTTACATAATTAATTCTAACAATTATAATATATAATATTTTATTTTACATAATAAATTTAATAATTATGTCATATAATATTTTAAATTATATTTCAAATTATTATTTTATATTCATATATTTAATATATATATATATATATATATATATATATATATATATATATATATATATATATATATATGTATTGATTACAAATAGTGGTTCGTGAATCATCGAGGGCAATCGTATGGTAATTGAATCCATGAAAACAGTTCAAGAAATTTGTGACTCATTATTACAGACTTTGCTTATCTTGTCGAAATCATATAAAGATTTAAGTTTAAATTTGGTCGGAAATCTCCGGGTCGTCACAGTAAGTACATCTAGAAGCTGTGTATAATACGGGTATGAATACGACTAGAATTCTTGATGAAAAAAAAGAATGGGAATGTAACTGTACCCATTTTCGTTAAGTATGAGTGTTTTGATATATGTCTTGAAGTCTTCCAAAAGTATATTAATACATCTAAATACACTACATGTATATACATTTTAACTGAGTCGTTAAGTCATCGTTAGTCATTACATGTAAGTGTTGTTTTGAAACCTTTAAGTTAACGATCTCATTTAATGTTGTTAACCCATTGTTTATTATATCTAATGAGATGTTAAATTATTATATTATCATGATATTATGATATATTATTATATCTTAATATGATATATATACATTTAAATGTCGTTACAACGATAATCGTTACATATATGTCTCGTTTCGAAATCCTTAAGTTAGTAGTCTTGTTTTTACATATGTAGTTCATTGTTAATATATATAATTATCATTTTATCATGTTAAATATAGTGTAACAATATCTTAATATGATACATATGTATTTAGTAAGACGTTGTAATAACGATAATCGTTGTATATATCGTTTCGACTTTCTTAACTTAGTAGTCTCATTTTTATGTATATAACTCATTGTTAATATACTTATGGAGATACTTACTTATCATAATCTCATGTTTACTATATGTATATCTATATATATATATATATATATATATATATATATATATATATATATATATATATATATATATATATATATATATATATATATATATATATATATAGATATATATATATATATATATATATATATATCGTTATGTCGTTTTTACAAGTTTTAACGTTCGTGAATCACCGGTCAACTTGGGTGGTCAATTGTCTACATGAAACTCATTTCAAATAATCAAGTCTTAACAAGTTTGATTGCTTAACATGTTGAAAACACTTAATCATGTAAAAATCAATTTCATTTAATATATATAAACATGGAAAAGTTCGGATCACTACAGTACCTACCCGTTAAATAAATTTGGTCCGGAAATTTTAAGCAGTTGGAGGTGTTGTCGTATCTTCTGGAAATAAGTGCGGGTATTTCTTCTTCATCTGATCTTCTCGTTCCCAGGTGAACTCGGGTCCTCTATGAGCATTCCATCGAACCTTAACAATTGGTATTTTGTTTTGCTTAAGTCTTTTAACTTCACGATCCATTATTTTGATGGGTTCTTCGATGAATTGAAGTTTTTCATTAATTTGGATTTCGTCTAACGGAAGAGTGAGATCTTCTTTAGCAAAATATTTCTTCAAATTCGAGACTTGGAAAGTGTTATGTACAGCCGCAAGTTATTGAGGTAACTCAAGTCGGTAAGCTACTGGTCCGACACGCTCAATAATATTGAATGGTCCAATATACCTTGGATTTAATTTCCCTCGTTTATCAAATCGAACAACGCCTTTCCAAGGTGCAACCTTAAGCATGACCATCTCTCCAATTTCAAATTCTATATCTTTTCATTTAATGTCGGCGTAGCTCTTTTGTCGACTTTGGGCGATTTTCAACCGTTGTTGAATTTGGATGATCTTCTCGGTAGTTTCTTGTATTATCTCCGGACCCGTAATCTGTCTATCCCCCACTTCACTCCAACAAATCGGAGACCTGCACTTTCTACCATAAAGTGCTTCAAACGGCGCCATCTCAATGCTTGAATGGTAGCTGTTGTTGTAGGAAAATTCTGCTAACGGTAGATGTCGAACCCAATTGTTTTCGAAATCAATAACACATGCTCGTAGCATGTCTTCAAGCGTTTGTATCGTCCTTTCACTCTGCCCATCAGTTTGTGGATGATAGGCAGTACTCATGTCTAGACGAGTTCCTAATGCTTGCTGTAATGTCTGCCAGAATCGTGAAATAAATCTTCCATCCCTATCAGAGATAATAGAGATTGGTATTCCATGTCTGGAGACGACTTCCTTCAAATACAGTCGTGCTAACTTCTCCATCTTGTCATCTTCTCTTATTGGCAGAAAGTGTGCTGATTTGGTGAGACGATCAACTATTACCCAAATAGTATCAAAACCACTTGCAGTCCTTGGCAATATAGTGATGAAATCCATGGTAATGTTTTCTGTGATGACCCCGTCAAAACACTTAACGGATCCGTCAGTTGGTCCCACAGCTTGATCGGACTTAAATGAATTAAATAAACAAAGTTGCATTCTTTTATTTCAAAAGTTTCCCAAAAAGGAAACAAACCAAAATATGTAGTTTTAAACAACCAACCATAGTAATAAACCAAAAGTTGACACAAAACCTTGCCAACAAAACCACAAGTTTAAATTATCCAAAAATAGAATGCAAGCTTAAGTTTCATAAAATGTTTCATAAAATCTGCCCAAATGCATGCAGACTCTTCTAAACACAGCGGAAGCATCACAAAACTCAAGTACCTGTGAAAACATGCAAGTAAACTGTCAACACAAAGGTTGAGTGAATTATAGGTTTAAATAAATAAGTAAACTTTAGACCACAAGATTTAAAAATGTTAGAAAACATTAAACATTATTCCATTATCAATGAGCCACCTGGTAACCACTTAACCCTTTATTTACCCTTGCCAAACACAATAAAAAATATACACTTGGACAGTGTATCTACAACAAATTACGAAGTACTAAACATTCCGATTATAAATTGCTAGCGCGACTAGCTCGAAATGGAGTTGTCAAACCCGATAGATCTATCCATAGGATTCGCGTTCACCAGTAGAAACCAATGATTACAGTTACCAGACTAGGGAATATTTTTGTCCAACTCACAATGAATAATTAAATTTAACTGTTACTTGTGTCGAAACGTAAATGAAAATGCATGTAATCACATCCCAAAAATATACTTTGAAAAGTATGTAAAAACGGGACTATAACTCACCTAAAAAGCAACTGAAGAAACCACACAAACAAGCGAACAACAAATAGAATAAAGTGATCAGGAATTATCACAACGCCTACCTATAAATAAAGCAGGTCGATATAAATAACTAACTTAGGTCAAGTCTTAGTATGATAGCTATTGTACATGTTTCAAGTAGACATAGAACAATACTCGGCAAGCATCGGTTTGACTGGAACAGCGTACGGACACATACATTCTATTTTTAGAAAGTTTCTATTTTTAGCAGGTTTCCATTTTAGAAAAGTTTCTATTTTAGGAAAGTTTCTATTTTTAGAAAGTTTCCAAATTTAGAAAGTTCTATTTTTAAAAAGTTTTTAAGTTAGGAAAGTTTCCTTATTTAGAAAGTCAACAAAAGTCAACTAAAAGTCAAAGTCAACTGAAAGTCAACTCAAATGTCAAATTTGGTCAAACATAGTCAACGTTAATTTGAAAAGTGTAAGTTATAATAATAACATAAGTTATAATGTTTATTAAAGTTAAAAGTGTATAATTATGTCATAACATAAGTTTAATTAAATAAAATGAATTATTAAAGTTAATATAAGTTGAAATGATATAATTAATATAACATAAGTATTTAATTAATTAATTAAATACTAGTCATAATATAAATATTATTAATTAATAATAAATTTTAAATCATATCATAAGTATTATTAATTAATAATGAATTATTAATCATATCATAAGTTTCTAAATAGAATTATTAAATCATAAGTATTTAATAATTAAATCATAATTAAATAATAATTAAGTCTTATAATAATTAAATAATTATTTAATCTTCATTATAAGTCTTATAATAATATTCTCATAAAATAATTTTAATACTTATCATAAGTATTTTCCATTAATAATAAAAGTGTCATTAATCATAAGTTAAATTAAAATGTTAATTAAATCACAAATAATAATTAAATGATATAATAAATATTTATATCATAAGTCTTAAATAATAATAATTACCTCTTTTATCATAAGTAATTAATTAATAATGAAATTCATTATTTTTATCATAAGTTTTAGAATTAATCATAAGTCTTAATTCAAAAGTTCATCGGGTCGTATTTTGAGCCCCGGGTGTCGATTTCTGGCGAGCCTTATATGCATCTCCGCCTATTCAAACCACACGACACAATGGTGCACTCAAGAACACACCAAGAACAGTCCACAAGTAGTGGTAATCAGCCATGACACCACTTGGACCTTCAATTTACTCAAAACCGTGTTTTAGTCAAAACGGGTGAACCGTGGCTCGGATTTAGGTGACCCGAACATGAAAGTTCGTCCCACCATCAGTCCTAACACACTAACACACCCTAAAGACATCAAGGAAGGTCACCAAGTCAGACCAAACCTGTTTCATGTCAATCCACATTTCAATTTTAACAAAATAGTAATTTGATCATAACTAGGGCTCCGGGAATCGAAACGACATGAATCTGGAGTCTAAAATTAATGTCTTGATGAGAGGAACTCATATAGATAGTTTATTTTAACTTTTATCTCAGTCACAAACACAGAATACACGAAATAGCTGCTGGTCAGAATTTTATAAACCGAAAACATGCAATTATGAGTACATCTATGCATACAAACACCATTACAATAATCCACAAACATCATACTACTAAATAAACATCAAAATACAGAAAATAATTGAAAAATTTAAAGTTCTAGGGTTAGGGTTTATACCCTAATCGAGAAACGATTGATGTTATCGCGTAGAGAATGAAGAGAGGAACGCGTTTATACTAATCAATCCTTGATCCAAGCTTTAAATTTTGATGATGATGGTGATGTTGGGTGAGAATGGCGATGGCACAAAGGGAAGAGGGAGAGGGGAGAGCAATTTGATAAACTTAGGTTTAGATAAAAGTGGAAGTAACAAAATAAAATGCCAAAAAAAAACATAATGGGGAGTATTACCCCCTCCCCTCTTGGTTTCGGCCGATGGGGGGGGTGTGGGGTGGGCTCCATGGCCCAAAGTTGCCAAGTGAAGAATTCCTTATGGCCCGAAAGCCCGAACGAGTCCCAAAACGCAAAAACGCACTTACGCGATTAAAAATTCGGAAAGATAACAAACGCGCGACGAAAAATAAATATAAATACACTATATAATAATATGATCTTAAAATATCATATTTAAAATATTTAGGATTTAAATGTCCCAAAAACTCGACCGTTGGTTTGAAAACCAAAAAGATTCGCCGGATGGAAATCCGCGAGACGTAGAAACGTATAAATTAAAATTTGAATACAAATATTCACATAACACATAATAATTTATATATATAAATATTATTACAAATAATAATATAGGTCATAGAAATGATGTGGCACACTAATAGTTAACGGTCGTTAAATAATTAACTGAAAAAGATAACGGAAAAAGTAGGGTCGTGACAGTACCTTCCCGTTACGGAAATTTCGTCCCGAAATTTAAGCAGGCGCAGGGGTTGACTCGGCATCTGAGAACAAATGCGGGTATTTCTGCTTCATCTGGTCTTCACGCTCCCAAGTGAACTCGGGACCGCGTCTAGCGTTCCATCTGACCCGAACAATAGGAATTCTGCTCTGTTTAAGAGTCTTAACCTCTCGGTCCATGATTTCAACAGGCTCCTCAATAAAATGCAATTGCTTATCAACTTGAAGTTCCTCCAAAGGAATAGTCTGATCAAATTCAGCCAAGCACTTCTTTAAATTCAAAATATGGAAAACATCGTGAACAGCACTGAGTTCTTGTGGAAATTTCAAACGATAAGCCACCGGTCCAACTCTTTCAATGATCTCAAAAGGTCCCACGAAACGAGGACTTAACTTCCCTCTTTTACCAAAATGGATTACGCCCTTCCAAGGCGAAACTTTTAACATAACACGATCACCAACTTGAAATTCAACATCTTTCCTTCCCTTATCGGCATAACTCTTTTGTCGACTTCTAGCAGTTCTCAACCTTTCTTTAATTTGTACAATCTTCTCAGTAGTCTCGTGAATAATCTTTGGACCTGTAAGTTGAGCATCCCCAACCTCATTTCAACAAATAGGAGACCTACATTTCCTACCGTACAAAGCTTCAAACGGTGCGGCTTTAATACTTGCGTGGTAACTGTTGTTATAAGAAAACTCAGCTAGCGGCAAATATTTATCCCACCCATTTCCAAAATCAATGACGCACGCTCGCAACATATCTTCTAATGTCTGAATGGTCCTTTCACTTTGACCATCCGTTTGAGGATGATAAGCGGTGCTCATATCCAACCTAGTACCCAAGGTTTCCTGTAAAGATCACCAAAACCTCGACACAAATCGACTGTCTCGGTCGGAAATAATGGAAACAGGAACACCATGCCTAGAAACAATCTCTTTCAAATACAAACGGGTGAGTTTCTCCATCGAATCTGTTTCCCTAATCGGCAAAAAGTGAGCTGACTTAGTGAGTCGATCTACAATCACCCAAATCACATCATAGCCACCCGAAACTCTTGGTAACTTAGTAATAAAATCCATAGTGATACCTTCCCACTTCCACTCGGGAATTTCTGGTTGCACCAAAAGTCCAGACAGTTTTTGATGTTCAGCTTTGACCTTAGCACAGGTCAAACACTTAGTCACATACTTAGCTACATCACCTTTCAAATTATGCCACCAATATAGCTCCTTAAGATCCTGATACATCTTTCCTGAACCAGGATGAATAGAGTATCTAGACTTATGAGCCTCATCCAAAACAAATTGTCGAAGACCTCCAAATTTCGGAACCCATAGACGTCCCGCAAAATACCTAGTACCATCAGCTCGTACTTCAAACTTCTTAGCTACCTTTTCTACATTCTCCTTCACGAAATTCTCTTCCTTTAAGGCTTTTTGTTATGCCTCAAGAATCTGCCTAACGAGGTTTGATCTAACTGTCATATTCAAGGCCCTAACCCTGCGAGGTTCAGTCCTTTATGACTCAATGCATCAGCCACAACATTGGCCTTACCCGGCTGATACAAAAGGTCACAATTATAATCATTCAACGTCTCAATCCATCTTCGTTGTCTCATGTTCAACTGTTTCTGATCGAGGATATGTTGAAGACTCTAGTGATCGGTGTACACAGTACTCTTAACACCATAAACATAGTGTCTCCAAATTTTAAGCGCAAAAACAACAGCCCCCAACTCTAAATCAAGAGTTGTATAGTTCTGTTCGTGAATCTTCAACTGTCGTGACGCATACGCAATAACCTTCTTTTGTTGCATCAAAACGCAGCCATAGCCTTGTCGCGATGCATCACAATAAACAACAAAATCGTCATTACCCTCCGGTAGTGACAAAATCGGAGCGGTAGTCAATTTCTTCTTCAAAATCTGAAAAGCATTCACTTGTTCATCCTTCCACTCATACTTCTTCCCCTTCTGCGTTAAAGCGGTTAGAGGTTTCGCAATACGAGAGAAATCCTGAATGAACCTTCGATAGTAACCTGCCAACCCTAAGAACTGACGAATCTGAGTAGGAGTTTTCGGGGTTTCCCACTTTTTAATCGCCTCAATTTTAGCAGGATCAACTTGTATTCCCTGTTTACTAACAATATGACCAAGGAACTGAACTTCTCTTAACCAAAAAGCACACTTAGAGAACTTAGCGTACAACTCTTCTTTCTTTAACAAATCAAGCACTAACCTCAAGTGTTCTTCGTGCTCTTCATCACTCTTAGAATAGATAAGGATGTCGTCGATGAAAACAATAACGAACTTGTCCAGATAGGGTCTACACACACAGTTCATGAGGTCCATGAACACAGCAAGTGCATTTGTCAATCCGAACGACATAACAAGAAATTCAAAGTGACCGTAACGGGTGCGAAAAGAAGTTTTTGAAACATCAAATTCTTTAACACGCAACTGATGATAGCCAGAACGAAGATCAATTTTTGAATAAACAGACGAACCCTGAAGTTGATCGAACAGATCATCAATTCTCGAAAGAGGATAACGATTTTTAACAGTGAGCTTATTCAGTTCACGGTAATCAATGCATAAACGAAAGGAACCATCTTTCTTCTTAACAAACAGAACGGGAGCTCCCCAAGGGGACGAGCTAGGACGAATAAAACCCTTGTCTAACAACTCGCGGAGTTGACTTGACAATTCTTGAAGTTCGGAAGGCGCAAGACGATAAGGAGCACGTGCTACAGGAGCAGCACCGGGAACAAGATCAATCTGAAATTCTACCGCGCGTTGCGGCGGAAGGCCAGGTAAGTCATCGGGAAACACCTCGGGAAAATCCCTAACAATGTGAACGTCATCAACGTTCTTTACTTCCTTACTAGGATCAACAACATGAGCAGGAATAGCATGACAGCCTTTGCGGAGATGTTTACGAACTTTCATACAGCTAATAAGGTTTAACTGTGTGCATTTCTTATCTCCAAAGACCATCAGTGGCTCTCTAATCACATGAGTAATACGAATAGCCTTATCATAACACACGATCTCAGCACAGTTCGCAGACAACCAATCCATACCAATAACAATATCAAAACAACCAAGTTCAATCGGTATCAAATCTATCTCGAAATCCCTACCACCCAGATTAATGTTACACTTACGATGTACAGTCTTAGCAGTAAGTTCCTTACTATTAGCTACTTCAACAACATAAGTATTGTCTAAGAGAGTTAACGGCGTTTTGATTCTCGGACTTAATTTACTCGACACGAAACTTAAATCAGCCCCTGAATCAAATAATACATAAACTGATAAATCGTTGACTGAGAACGTACCAGTAACAAGCTTAGGATCTTCCTCTGCATCCTTAGCATTAATGTTGAATGCTCGGCAGCGTGCAGTCTCCGCAGTCTTCTTGTTGGGACAAGCATCTCAGAAATGCCCCGGCTTCCCACACTCATAACAAACCCTTGGATTACCTCCATTATTCGATTTCCCATTACCGTTACCGTTACCACCTCTATTACCAACATTATTATTATTACCACCAGTCGCGGGAGTAGCAGACCCCGGCAAAAGCATTGTACAATCTTTAGCAATGTGCCCTTGCTTAGAGCACCTCTTACAAGTAACTGTGCAGTAACCATCATGAGCTTTATAGCAACGAGGACACACACGCTGATTTCTGTTATTAGCACCTAAGGTATCATGTTTCTTCTGCTGACCCTGGTTTTGATTGCGGTTGTTATCCCACTTTCGTTTCCCATTATCAGCCTTCTTTACAACTTCCTCACTACTTTCAACAAATGTACTCTTGCTTCTTCTCAACACCTTGTCATTAAGTTTGTGGGCCATAGACATAGCCGCCTCAATAGTCTGGGGTTCACTAGACTCAACCCCGTGTTCAATCTTCTCGGACAAACCATCAATGTAAGCCTCAATTTTGCGGTCCTCATCCGCATAAACCCTAGGACACAGCAAAGTTAACTCGAAAAACCTTTGTTCATAGGCATCTAACTCGGTGCCATGCATTTTCAAATTCTTGAGCTCAACCTTTAGCTTCTTAAGCTCACCCCGAGGTCTATAGCGGGTGATCAATCTTTCCTTAAAATCATTCCAGGCCAAACCATAAGCTACATCGCTTCCCAAACTACTAACCAGATTGTTCCACCATGTCAAGGCACTATCCTTGAGAGTGCAACTAGCGAAACTAACTTTGTCCTCTTCATGGACCCGACTGACCCTGAAAATAGATTCGATTTTCTCGAACCAACGAGTAAGCACTATTGGTCCTTCCGTACCACTGAATTCTTGGGGTCGACCAGCCATAAAAGTTTTGTGGGAGCATCCCACGTTATTGTTCGCATTGGCGTTAACATTAGCATTTGCTGCCATAACAGCAACAATTCCTTCATTGATCAGGCGTTGCATACGTGCTTCAGTGGACTCTCTTGGAGGCATGATCTTCAAAATAGAATAACACATCCGTTAGTACCAAGAATAATACTAGTGTCATAAAGGAATAGATCAAAACACGAAAAGATTAACCATCATAAATAATAGTTAACAAACACTATGAGTAATAACATGACAGTTATGATTGTTATAGAAATAACCATCACATGCATACATATTTTATGATAACATCATACAACATACATAGCACCTAACATACATGAACATATATTACGCATAATATAACATGCCAAAGCCACAACATCGGAAATAAAACATGATAATGATAATAGATGTCATAAAAATAACCATCCATACATAATGAAAAATATCCCATAACAAAATCTTAATAAAATCCTCGGCAAAACGCCATACATAACCCAAAATGTATGTATAAAAGGGACATTAAGTCTGATGAAATAGATAATCAATATGAATAATCACATCACATTCGCTTAGAGCGGGTGTGATAAGCTGGTCCAGCATGAGTCTCAGCAGGATCCTCATACTTACGCAACTTCCCTTTCACAACATCCAACTCTTCCTTCAACACACGAACAGTGCTCTCGAGAGCCTCGAACTTAGCATTAACTTCTCGATCACGCTTACGGTTCGCATCCTCAACCCTATGCTTGAAAGTGATAAAGTTACCCACGTCGGCACGGATCTCGTCCATAACTACATTATGTGGCAAAGTGCGCAAACAATCACTAAGGGCGTTAATACGTGTCACCTCATTATAAGCCCGGTTCATATGAGTAATGGTAGAAAAATAGTAATGAACAGGATCATCGATCTCTGGTTGATTAGCACGACGTCTAGTAGGAGATGGTGGAGCAGGAGCAGCAACGGAGTTATCGCTCGAAGTCGACATCTGCAAACAGCAAAACCGCAAACCACATACCAAAAAGATATAAAAGCTAATAATATAACTTAAACGAAATGAAATGCATATTAATGCTAGAGCAAAAAGGTCGGGCTGTAGACTAGACTCTAATGCACCCTAAAAACCACGGGTTGACCACATTAAGACCGCCTAGTTCCCTACAACCAACGCTCTGATACCACATGTGACGACCCCATCAAAACACTTAACGGATCCGTCAGTTGGTCCCACAGCTTGATCGGACTTAAATGAATTAAATAAACAAAGTTGCATTCTTTTATTTCAAAAGTTTCCCAAAAAGGAAACAAACCAAAATATGTAGTTTTAAACAACCAACCATAGTAATAAACCAAAAGTTGACACAAAACCTTGCCAACAAACCCACAAGTTTAAATTATCCAAAAATAGAATGCAAGCTTAAGTTTCATAAAATGTTTCATAAAATCTGCCCAAATGCATGCAGACTCTTCTAAACACATCGGAAGCATCACAAAACTCAAGTACCTGTGAAAACATGCAAGTAAACTGTCAACACAAAGGTTGAGTGAATTATAGGTTTAAATAAATAAGTAAACTTTAGACCACAAGATTTAAAAATGTTAGAAAACATTAAACATTATTCCATTATCAATGAGCCACCTGGTAACCACTTAACCCTTTATTTACCCTTGCCAAACACAATAAAAAATATACACTTGGAGAGTGTATCTACAACAAATTACGAAGTACTAAACATTCCGATTATAAATTGCTAGCGCGACTAGCTCGAAATGGGGTTGTCAAACCCGATAGATCTATCCATAGGATTCGCGTTCACCAGTAGAAACCAATGATTACAGTTACCAGACTAGGGAATATTTTTGTCCAACTCACAATGAATAATTAAATTTAACTGTTACTTGTGTCTAAACGTAAATGAAAATGCATGTAATCACATCCCAAAAATATACTTTGAAAAGTATGTAAAAACGGGACTATAACTCACCTAAAAAGCAACTGAAGAAACCACACAAACAAGCGAACAGCAAATAGAATAAAGTGATCAGGAATTATCACAATGCCTACCTATAAATAAAGCAGGTCGATATAAATAACTAACTTAGGTCAAGTCTTAGTATGATAGCTATTGTACATGTTGCAAGTAGACATAGAACAATACTCGGCAAGCATCGGTTTGACTGGAACAGCGTACAGACACATACATTCTATTTTTAGAAAGTTTCTATTTTTAGCAGGTTTCCATTTTAGGAAAGTTTCTATTTTAGGAAAGTTTCTATTTTTGGAAAGTTTCCAAATTTAGAAAGTTCTATTTTTAAAAAGTTTTTAAGTTAGGAAAGTTTCCTTATTTAGAAATTCAAAAAAGTCAACTAAAAGTCAAAGTCAACCGAAAGTCAACTAAAATGTCAAACTTGGTCAAACATAGTCAACGTTAATTTGAAAAGTGTAAGTTATAATAATAACATAAGTTATAATGTTTATTAAAGTTAAAAGTGTATAATTATGTCATAACATAAGTTTAATTAAATAAAATGAATTATTAAAGTTAATATAAGTTGAAATGATATAATTAATATAACATAAGTATTTAATTAATTAATTAAATACTAGTCATAATATAAATATTATTAATTAATAATAAATTTTAAATCATATCATAAGTATTATTAATTAATAATGAATTATTAATCATATCATAAGTTTCTAAATAGAATTATTAAATCATAAGTATTTAATAATTAAATCATAATTAAATAATAATTAAGTCTTATAATAATTAAATAATTATTTAATCTTCATTATAAGTCTTATAATAATATTCGCATAAAATAATTTTAATACTTATCATAAGTATTTTCCATTAATAATAAAAGTGTCATTAATCATAAGTTAAATTAAAATGTTAATTAAATCACAAATAATAATTAAATAATATAATAAATATTTATATCATAAGTCTTAAATAATAATAATTACCTCTTTTATCATAAGTAATTAATTAATAATGAAATTCATTATTTTTATCATAAGTTTTAGAATTAATCATAAGTCTTAATTCAAAAGTTCATCGGGTCGTATTTTGAGCCCCGGGTGTCGATTTCTGGCGAGCCTTATATGCATCTCCGCCTATTCAAACCACACGACACAATGGTGCACTCAAGAACACACCAAGAACAGTCCACAAGTAGTGGTAATCAGCCATGACACCACTTGGACCTTCAATTTACTCAAAACCGTGTTTTAGTCAAAACGGGTGAACCGTGGCTCGGATTTAGGTGACCCGAACATGAAAGTTCGTCCCACCATCAGTCCTAACACACTAACACACCCTAAAGACATCAAGGAAGGTCACCAAGTCAGACCAAACCTGTTTCATGTCAATCCACATTTCAATTTTAACAAAATAGTAATTTGATCATAACTAGGGCTCCGGGAATCGAAACGACATGAATCCGGAGTCTAAAATTAATGTCTTGATGAGAGGAACTCATCTAGATAGTTTATTTTAACTTTTATCTCAGTCACAAACACAGAATACACGAAATAGCTGCTGGTCAGAATTTTATAAACCGAAAACATGCAATTATGAGTACATCTATGCATACAAACACCATTACAATAATCCACAAACATCATACTACTAAATAAACATCAAAATACAGAAAATAATTGAAAAATTGAAAGTTCTAGGGTTAGGGTTTATACCCTAATCGAGAAACAATTGATGTTATCGCGTAGAGAATGAAGAGAGGAACGCGTTTATACTAATCAATCCTTGATCCAAACTTTAAATTTTGATGATGATGGTGATGTTGGGTGAGGATGGCGATGGCACAAAGGGAAGAGGGAGAGAGGAGAGCAATTTAATAAACTTAGGTTTAGATAAAAGTGGAAGTAACAAAATAAAATGCAAAAAAAAAAACATAATGGGGAGTATTACCCCCTCCCCTATTGGTTTCGGAAAATGGGGGGTGTGTGGGGTGGACTCCATGGCCCAAAGTTGCCAAGTGAAGAATTCCTTATGGCCCGAAAGTCCGAACGAGTCCCAAAACGCAAAAACGCACTTACGCGATAAAAATTCGGAAAGATAACAAACGCGGGAAGAAAAATAAATATAAATACACTATATAATAATATGATCTTAAAATATCATATTTAAAATATTTAGGATTTAAATGTCCCAAAAACTCGACCGTTGGTTTGAAAACCAAAAAGATTCGCCGGATGGAAATCAGCTAGACGTAGAAACGTATAAATTAAAATATGAATACAAATATTCACATAACACATAATAATTTATATATATAAATATTATTACAAATAATAATATAGGTCATAGAAATGACGTGGCACACTAACAGTTAACGGTCGTTAAATAATTAACTGAAAAAGATAACGGAAAAAGTAGGGTCGTGACATTTTCCCATTTCCATTCCGGGATTTCGGGTTGTTGAAGTAGACCTGATGGTTTCTGATGCTCTGCTTTGTCCTTAGAACACGTTAAACATTACCCTACGTATTTAGCAACATCGGCTTTCATACCTGGCCACCAAAAATGTTTCTTGAGATCCTTGTACATCTTTCCCGTTCCAGGATGTATTGAGTATCTGGTTTTATGAGCTTCTCTAAGTAACATTTCTCTCATATCTCCAAATTTTTGTACCCAAATTCTTTCAGCCCTATATCGGGTTCTGTCTTCTCGAATATTAAGATGCTTCTCCGATCCTTTGGGTATTTCATCCTTTAAATTTCCCTATTTTAAAACTCCTTGTTGCGCCTCCTTTATTTGAGTAGTAAGGTTAGTGTGAATTATTATATTCATAGCTTTTACTCGAATGGGTTCTCTTTCCTTTCTGCTCAAGGCGTCGGCTACCACATTTGCCTTCCCCGGGTGGTAACGAATCTCAAAGTCGTAATCATTCAACAATTCAATCCATCTGCGCTGCCTCATGTTCAGTTGTTTCTGATTAAATATGTGTTGAAGACTTTTGTGGTCGGTATATATAATAATTTTGACCCCATATAAGTAGTGCCTCCAAGTCTTTAATGCAAAAACAACCGCGCCTAATTCCAAATCATGCGTTGTATAATTCTGCACGTGAATCTTCAATTGTCTAGACGCATAAGCAATTACTTTCCTTCGTTGCATTAATACACAACCGAGACCTTTCTTTGAGGTGTCACAATATATCACAAAATCATCATTCCCTTCAGGTAATGACAATATGGGTGCCGTAGTTAACTTTTTCTTTAGCAATTGAAACGCTTTCTCTTGTTCATCTTTCCATTCAAATTTCTTCCCTTTATGCGTTAATGCAGTCAAGGGTTTTGCTATTCTGGAAAAGTCCTGGATAAACCTTCTGTAGTAACCAGCTAATCCTAAAAACTGGCGTATGTGTTTTAGAGTTTTCGGGGTTTCCCACTTTTCAATGGTTTCAATATTTGCTGGATCCACCTGAATACCTTCTCTGTTCAATATGTGACCGAGGAATTGAACTTCTTCCAACCAAAACGCACACTTTGAAAACTTAGCGTACAGTTTTTCTTTTCTCAGCAACTCTAGCACTTTTCTCAAATGTTCTTCGTGCTCTTGATCATTCTTCGAGTAAATAAGTATGTCATCGATGAAAACAATGACAAACTTGTCAAGATATGGCCCACACACTCGGTTCATGAGGTCCATGAACACAGCTGGTGCGTTAGTCAATCCAAACGGCATAACCATAAACTCGTAATGATCGTAACGCGTCCTAAAAGCAGTCTTTGGAATATCATCCTCCTTCACCCGCATTTGATGATATCCAGAACATAAATCGATCTTCGAATAAACCGACGAGCCTTGTAGTTGATCAAATAAGTCGTCGATTCTCGGTAGTGGGTAGCGGTTCTTGATGGTAAGTTTGTTCAACTCTCGGTAGTCGATACATAACCTAAATGTACCATCCTTCTTCTTGACAAACAAAATAGGAGCTCCCCACGGTGATGTGCTTGGTCGAATGAAACCACGCTCTAAAAGTTCCTGTAACTGACTTTATAATTCTTTCATTTCGCTGGGTGCGAGTCTATATGGAGCACGAGCTATTGGTGCAGCTCCTGGTACAAGGTCTATTTGAAATTCAACGGATCGATGTGGGGGTAATCTCGGTAATTCTTTCGGAAATACATCGGGAAATTCTTTTGCGACGGGAACATCACTGATGTTCTTTTCTTCAGGTTTAACTTTCTCGATGTGTGCTAGAATGACGTAACAACCTTTTCTTATTAGTTTTCGCGCCTTCAAACTACTAATAAGATTTAATTTCGCGTTGTTCTTTTCTCCGTGCACCATTAAAGATTTTCCTTTTTCACGCATAATGCGAATCGCATTTTTGTAACAAACGATCTCTGCTCTCACCTTTTTCATCCAGTCCATGCCAATTATTACATCAAAACTCCCTAACTCAACTGGTATTAAATCAATTTTAAACGTTTCATCCCCCAGTTTAATTTCTCTCTCCCGACATATATTATCTGCTGAAATTAATTTAACGTTTGCTAATTCGAGTAAAAATTTACTATCCAAAGGCGTCAATGGGCAACTTAATTTAGCACAAAATTCTCCACTCATATAGCTTTTATCCGCACCCGAATCAAATAAAACATAAGCAGATTTATCGTCAATAAGAAACGTACCCGTAACAAGCTCCGGGTCTTCCTGTGCTTCTGCCGTATTAATATTGAAAACTCTTCCACGGCCCTGCCCATTAGTATTCCCCTGATTCGGGCAATTTCTAATAATGTGGCCCGGTTTTCCACATTTATAACAAACAGCATTGGTATTACTTGCTCCGACACTATTCGTTTTGGCATTACTTGTTTCGACATTATTTGTTCCTTTAGTTCTGTTAAACTTTGGTCCGTAGACCGCACACTTTGTCGCACTATGACCATTTCTTTTACACCTGTTGTAAAATGTCGTGCAAAACCCCTATTTATTTTTTATTCACACCTATGACATGGCTGTTTTTAGTTTTTATTGCCGTTGTTGTTATTGAGGTTGTTGTTGGGATTGTTATTGTTGTTGAAACGGTTGTTGTAGTTGTTGTTGTTGGGATGTTTGTTGTAGTTATTGTTAGGATTGCAGTTATTGTTGCGATTGTTGTTGCGGTTGTTGGGATAGTTGTTGCGATTGTGGTTGTAATTGTTGTTGTTGTTGTACTGGTGACTCTTGTCACCGTTTTCCTCCCACTTCCTCTTGAGTTGTTTCGTATTGGCTTCTTCGGTCACCTGCTCTTTAATTCTTCCCTCAATCTGATTTATGAGTTTATGAGTCATTCGACTTGCGTTCTATATAGAAGCAGACTCGTGTGAACTCACATCTTCTTGAATCCTTACTGGTAACCCTTTTACAAACGCGTCGATCTTCCCTTCTTCATCTTCGAACGCTCCCGGACACAATAGGCACAACTCTGTGAATCATCGTTCATATATGGTAACGTCGAACCCTTGTGTTCGTAACTCTCTAAGTTCTGCCTTGAGTTTATTGACTTCATTTCTAGGACGGTACTGCTCGTTCATCAATTGCTTGAATCCCCACCACTGTAGTGCGTAAGCAGTATTTTGTCCTACCTGTTCAAGATAGGTGTTCCACCACGTTAACGCAGTACCTGTGAAGGTATGCATAGCTTACTTAACTTTGTCCTCTTCAGTACACTTAGTTATGGCAAACACCGATTCGACTTTCTCGGTCCACGGTTTCAATCCAATTGGTCCTTCGGTTCCATCAAATTCCAAAGGTTTGTAGGCAGTGAATTCTTTGTAGGAGCATCCTACACAATTTCTTGTGCTGTTAGCTGCATTGCTAGATTCAGAGTTATTGTTGGTATGTAGCGCAGCCTGTACTGCGGCTATGTTTGCAGCAAGAAAGGTACGAAATTCCTCTTCGCTCATATTCATGGTGTGTCGAGTAGTCGGTGACATTTCCTTCAAAATAGCTAATTGAATCGAGTTAATCATACAGAATATTAAGAGTAGTCAATAGTATTTCGTAGCATAATATGAACTCATTTATAAAAGCTGTTTCTTCATATTAGCGTTTTATAAGTTTAAATTCGTGTACTACCTACCCGTTAAGTTCATACTTAATAGCTAATATACAATTCAACTACTACAATTCCATATGAAAAATGATTTATAATAATATATCACATACAAATATTCTTCAAACTTACAACTTCGCTATATTACATATAACATGAAATATAGTACACTATGATACAGGACAGTTTTGAAGATAAATCTAGTTAATACGCAATTTGTTCGCAAAGGAAATAAAGACACGTAATTCATAAGTTCAGAAACAAGTCATGCATTCTGGTTTTACTAAGATTACTTCCCATCCTTGATCTTGTGGAAAATAACCGTTATGAACATTGGCTAGGCAGCATGTTGTAATGTCGTCAAAAGGACGAGGGTTTCATAATGTCCAACAGCCCCATAATTATCTAAAAACCTTGTTTATCACCTCAACTACTGAATCCGTCACTTGTGGAAAGGTTTTATTTAAAAGTTGTAATCCGATATTCTTTTTCTCACTTTGGTAAGAAGCGAACATCACTAACCCGTAAGTATAACATGATTCTTTATGTTGCATGTTAGAAGCTCTTTCTAACTCGCGAAATCCTATGTTGGGATATGTTGAGTCAAAATAGGTTCTTAACCCGTAGCGTAAAATTGCATTTGGGTTCTCTGCATTTAATGCTTTAAAGAAAACACGGCGTAACTTACGATCTCCCCAATGTGATATACCCCACCTATCAAAGGAAAGCCTTTCAAATGTTTGACAAGTTAATTTTTCCATAATTAATTATGCTGATGAATTCTGACCGACTCTAGACAAGATTTCCTCAATCATATCCTCTGGTAGATCTTCTAAAATATTCGGTTGTCTACCCTTAACGTCCATTTTGTTTTTATACTGTAAAATAGACAAGGATTAGATTCGTAAAATATAATTAACAAACAATACAAGCAATTTTTACATAGAACATAAAAGTACAAGCACACTACAATACATATAATACACAACATGATTATAACTCTCTAATCTGAATCACTGGTTTCTTCTTCTTCGGACTTGATTCATTTTCCTAATTTTCTAGGAATATATGGTGTTCCTCTAATACGAGTCGTCATTTTTCATAATGGTTTAGAAAAACCTGGTGGTTTAGAGGTTCCCGGGTCATTGTTACATTTTAGGAAATACAGATGTTGTCGATACATATAAAGTTCATCGGGGTTGGAATCGGGTTTCTCTATTTTTATACCTTTTCCCTTATTATTTTCTTTCGCTTTATTAATTTGGGTTGAGGTAATTTCTATAACATCATCGGAATCCTCATCGGGATCCGATTCATCGGAAAATTGGTAATCTTCCCAATATTTTGCTTCCTCGGCGGAAACACCATTGACCATTATTAACTTTGGTCCGTTGGTTGAGGATTTTCTTTTATGTAATCGATTTACTATAGGTATCAATATTTCTTCCTCCGGAACCTCTTCTTCTTCTAGTTCCTCCTCTTCCGATTCCTCTGCTTCTGGTTCCTCTTCTTCCGGTTCCTTCTCTTCCAGTTCCTTCTCTTCCGGTTCCTCCTCTTTCGGTTCCTCTTCGGGAATTTGTGAATCTTTCCAAAATATATTCGACTCTTCATTATTATTAGGTGAATCAATGGGATTTGTACTAGAGGTAGACATCTATCACATAATATCAAACACGTTAAGAGATTAATATATCACATAATATTTACATGTTAATAATATATAGTTTTCAACAACAAAAAAATGTTAAGCAATCGTTTTTGAAGAAAAACACGGTCGAAGTCCAGACTCACTAATGCATCCTAACAAACTCGGTAAGACACACTAATTCAATTTTCTGGTTCTCTAAGACCAATGCTCTGATACCAACTGAAATGTCCCGTTCATATTGATTATAAAAGTTCCATATTAATTGATTTCGTCGAGAGGTTTGGACCTCTATATGAGACGTTTTTCAAAGACTGCATTCATTTTTAAAACAACCATAACCGTTATTTTATCTATAAAGGTTTAAAAAGCATTACGTACATTATCAAACAATGATAATCTAAAATATACGTTTTACACACGACCATTACATAATGGTTTACAATAAGAATATATTACATCAAAAATAAGTTTCTTGAATGCAGTTTTTACATAATATCATACAAGCATGGACTCCAAATCTTGTCCTTATTTTAGTATGCAACAGCGGAAGCTCTTAATAATCACCTAAGAATAAACATGCTTAAAACGTCAACAAAAATGTTGGTGAGTTATAGTTTTACCTATATATTATCAAATCATAATAATAGACCACAAGATTTCATATTTCAATATACATCCCATACATAGAGATAAAAATCATTCATATGGTGAACACCTAGTAACTGACATTAACAATATGCATATAAGAATATCCCCTATCATTCCGGGAAATCCTTCGGACATGATAAAAAACAACATCGAAGTACTAAAGCATCCGGTACTTTGGATGGGGTTCGTTAGGCCCAATAGATCTATCTTTAGGATTTGCGTCAATTAGTAGATCGGTTTACTAATTCTTAGGCTACCAAGCAAAAGGAGCATATTCGGCTTCGATCATTCACCCATATAATGTAGTTTCATTTACTTGTGTCTATTTCATAATACATTTATAAAACTACATGTATTCTCATCCCAAAATATTATATTTTAAAAGTGGGACTATAACTCACTTTCACAGATTTTTACTTCGTCGGGAAGTAAGACTTGGCCACTGGTCGATTCATGAACCTATAACAAATATGTACATATATATCAAAGTATGTTCAAAATATATTTACAATATTTTTAATACGTTTTAATATTTTAAGTTTATTAAGTCAGCTATCCTCGTTAGTAACCTACAACTAGTTGTCCACAATTAGATGTACAGAAATAAATCAATATAATTTATCTTGGATCAATCCACGACCCAGTGTATACAAGCCTGAGGCTAGATCACAACTCAAACTATATATATTATTTTGGAATCAACCTCAACCCTGTATAGCTAACTCCAACATTACTGCATATAGAGTGTCTATGGTTGTTCCAAAATATATTATATAGATGGGTCCATATGATATGTCAAAACATTGTATACGTGTCTATGGTATCCCAAGATTACATAATATATATTAGAATACATGAATAATAAAATATAAATTTGTTAAGTTATGATTTATATAGAATTGTTACAATATTTCCCGTAGCTACAACAATAAAAAAATATATATATACAATCTTGTTTTACCCATAACTTCTTCGTTTTAAATCCGTTTTGAGAGAATCAAATTGCTATGGTTTCATATTGAACTCTATTTTATGAATCTAAACAGAAAAAGTATAGGTTTATAGTCCGAAATAAAAGTTACAAGTTGTTTTTGTAAGAGGTAGTCATTTCAGTCGAAAGAACGACGTCTTGATGACCATTTTGAAAAACATACTTCCACTTTGAGTTTAACCATGATTTTTGGATATAGTTTCATGTTCATAAGAAAAATCATTTTCTCAGAAGAACAACTTTTAAATTAAAGTTTATCATAGTTTTTAATTATCAAACCCAAAACAGCCCACGGTGTTACTACGACGGTGTATGTCCGGTTTTACGGTGTTTTTCGTGTTTCCAGGTTTTAAATCATTAAGTTAGCATATAATATAGATATAGAACATGTGTTTAGTTGATTTTAAAAGTCAAGTTAGAAGTATTAACTTTATTTGCGAACAAGTTTAGAATTAACTAAACTTTGTTCTAGTGATTACAAGTTTAAATCTTCGAATAAGATTGTTTTATATGTATGAATCGAATGATGTTATGAACATCATTACTATCTCAAATTTAGTAGGTAAACCTACTAGAAGTGACAAGAAATGATCTAGCTTCAAAGGATCTTGGATGACTTGAAAGTTCTTGAAGTAGGATCATGACACAAAAACAAGTTCAAGTAAGATTTTTACTCGAATTAAGATAGTTTATAGTTATAGAAATTGAATCAAAGTTTGAATATGATTATTACCTTGAATAAGAAAGATAACCTACTATAAATAACAAAGGTTTCTTGATCTTAGATGATTACTTGGAATGGATTAGAAAGCTTGGATGTAAACTAGTAAACTTGAAAGGATTTTCGAAGTGTTCTTGAAGTGTTCTTCCTAAGATGATTATAGCTTGATTCTTGAAGTAATTTTTGATGAAGATGATGATTATCTACCGGAAAAATTCGTTCATATGTGTGTTTGTGTGTTGAGAGAGAATTAGAAAGAGAATTGGAAGTGAAATGGAGTGAATGATGAGTGGTAAGTGGTAAGTGGTGAGTGGGGTTAAAAGGAGTTCTAGTTAGTTGACTAGTTCATGGTAGAAGTTAAAATTGATTATTCATACATGACATAATCAAGAGTGGAATCTCATGCTAGTTCCTATTGGTATATACCCACAGTAATTACGTCTAGAAGCTGTGTATAATACGGGTATGAATACGACTAGAATTCTTGATGAAAAAAAAAGAATGGGAATGTAACTGTACCCATTTTCATTAAGTATGAGTGTCTTGATATATTTCTTGAAGTCTTCCAAAAGTATATTAATACATCTAAATACACTACATGTATATATACATTTTAACTGAGTCGTTAAGTCATCGTTAGTCGTTACATGTAAGTGTTGTTTTGAAACCTTTAACTTAACGATCTCATTTAATGTTGTTAACCCATTGTTTATTATATCTAATGAGATGTTAAATTATTATATTATCATGATATTATGATATATTATTATACCTTAATATGATATATATACATTTAAATGTCGTTACAACGATAATCGTTACATATATGTCTCGTTTCGAAATCCTTAAGTTAGTAGTTAGTAGTCTTGTTTTTACATATGTAGTTCATTGTTAGTATATATAATTATCATTTTATCATGTTAAATATAGTGTAACAATATCTTAATATGATACATATGTATTTAGTAAGACGTTGTAATAACGATAATCGTTGTATATATCGTTTCGACTTTCTTAACTTAGTAGTCTCATTTTTATGTATATAACTCATTATTAATATACTTATGAAGATACTTACTTATTAGAATCTCATGTTAACTATATGTATATCTATATATATATCGTCATGTCGTTTTTACAAGTTTTAACGTTCGTGAATCGCCGGTCAACTTGGGTGGTCAATTGTCTATATGAAACTCATTTCAAATAATCAAGTCTTAACAAGTTTCATTGCTTAACATGTTGGAAACACTTAATCATGTAAAAATAAATTTCTTTTAATATATATAAACATGGAAAAGTTCAGGTCACTACAAGTTCGGCCAACCCTGGTTGTTGAAGTGGTGAAGGAAGTGAATCTCGGGTTGTGCGAATTCACTAAGGCTCGGGTTGTTCGGCCAACCTTCATAGGTTTAAGGTTAAGGGGTTAACCTTGTTGTATTATCGGTTGTATTTTGTATATGCGTGTATATACTTATTGCATGTTGTAGCTAATCTCACGGATTCGGCTTGGTGGTACGTTAGGTATAACATTGCTTAGTTATGCTCGGATTGCGGTATGTGTTTACTATTTGTATGTTGGTGATGCGTATTCATTTTATGCATATATATTTATATAGTATATTCTCACTTACTAAGCATTAGCTTACCCTCTTGTTGTTTACATTTTTATAGATTTGCGTGGAGGCGGTGGCTCGGGTAAGCATGGGGACTAGTGGACTTGCGTAGTTGCTTAGAAGACATGCTTTTGGATTTGATTAGGATTGGGTAGCATATCCCCAATCACCATGCTCTGTCATTATTTTTGTGTTAAAACTCACGTGGTCGAAAACTGTATTTTGTGCGAAAGTTGTAAAACGACCGATGTGGGCCCGGTGTTGTAAAACTTGTTTTATCGCGGGAAATTCTTAGTTTTACTTATAATGACGTGTCTTGATAATTGGTTTTGTCTAAAACTTTCAGGAAGCGAGTTTTCCGCTCGCTTAAGTTGGACTCCGGGGACAGCCCCTGGCTGTTCATTTGGACGTCGTCCAAATAGCTTGGACGCCGTCCTGCCCTTCACTACTGGACGCCGTCCAGATGGTCTGTATAAAAAAAAATATTCTTGGTGCTTCGGTTGGTTAACGGGTTGGGTGGTTACATCTCGTTAACAAAGAAAAAGGGTTCTTTCCAGTTTTTCAAGGAAGATTCCTTCTCATCGGTAAATGATTTCCCTGGTTTGCAGTCAGTCGTATACCAGAATTGGCTAACCAATCGAGTTCTAAATAACTCATGAAAAATTTGTACTTTGGGTTCTCTATTCAAACAATTGCAGTACATTTCAAACAACATTATTTTCTGTAAGCCAAAAGGGTAGATTTGGCTCAAACTTATCCCGTAATGGGAAAGAACTCGTTAAAGAAAAATAGAAAGGGGAATGCGCAGGTTTCCTACAGTTAATTGCAATTTGTAAAAGGTAATCATTTTTGGGGGAGGTTTATTGGGTCTATAGTCTGGAGATGGGACTACTGGATTTAAACGCCTAAGATTTTTATACGCTATATAGAGTTTATCTATATCTGCTTATGTTATACTTGATTGAATTGTATTTACATTGCTTGTGTCCTTCTGGGAATATGTACCGCTAGACTTGGCCATGGTAGTAGGAAAAAGCAACAGAAACAGAAGAGAAGAAAATCGAATACTAGCCTTGTGAAAGTTATTGCTATGAACCCTGGATGCAATTGCAGAAGATCCTTGAGAGAATTTGAGAGTTTTGGAAAAAGAAAATTGAAATGTGGAGGACTATTTAAAGTCAAATTAGTGGAAGATGAAAGGGTAAGATTGAGCCACGCGTACAGACTAGATCAATTGGAATTAATTTTGGATTTCAAAAAATAAACCAAAATAAATTTAGGGACGTTTTGGGGGAAAAATCATCATTGAAGGGTGACGTCAGGACAGAGCAACAGACAGCTACAGTAGTATGCGTTCCCGAGGAAAAAGGCATCTTTTTTTTTATAGTTTAATGACTTTATGTTTTACAAAAATAAAGACATTAAACTGGGGGGACTTAATGACATATCCTAGGGATACACGCATAAAAGCATCATTTTTATACAAAAGAAAGGATCAAAAAGCATAAAAGATAGCAATTTCGGCAGTTTTTAGCATTATCCGTCCAGCGTTTAGCCAGGCCGCCCAACTTCATGCGTAAGCCCTGCAGGCAGCTTCAATGCTTAAGCTCTTTAATTAGGCATGTGAGCGGCACGCAGCCACGCCAAAGTCGGTTTCGGATATTTGGCATAACTGAATTAATCAGCATTTGACACGTATTTCCCGAGAATTTCGGATATTCTGTGCCTATAAATAGACCACTTGTGTCACCACATTTGACATCTGAACTTCAGTCAAAGAGAAGTACACTTTCTCTCTCACACAGTACTTTCTCACTCTAAAACCTTAACCGCTTAGCAACAGAACGCTACACGGATCATTTCTAGATTGGTCAAAAGACTGATTTGTCATGACCCGGAAATTTCGGTCAAATTTAAACTCTGATAACTCCGACAAGATAAGCAAATTGATGTGTTGCATTAAAATATTTTTTCATACATTTAATTAACCATTGGACTTTACCCTACGATTCACAAACAACCTATAATTTAAAACTTGAACCCGTCATGATTTATATATGATTTTACTTTCTTAAATGAAAATGTTTTAAGGTATAATAATTTCTATTATTATAACCTCTTAATAAAATGATTTTTAATATAATTAGTTCTAGAAAACTAAATTTTATAATATTTATATATGAAATGATAAAAATTTACTATTAAACGATACTATTTCAAATTAAAATTTTTACGTATTAAGTCGTTTTATTTTTATGATATAAGTTTTGTAATTTTTTTTTAAGAAACGAAGTTAAATTAAAAATGTACAATTTGTAAAGCACAACGTACAACAACGTATAGCTTAAATAGTTGAATTTAAATTAATTCATTTACTATTCATTGAATAGTAAATGAAACGAAATTAATTCATTTACTATTCACATGAAAACGACATGATTGAAATTATTATTTATAAGTTATATAAAATACCTCTGAAGTATTTTAAAAATACGACTTTTTAAAAATTTACGATTCATATTAGATTCTAAATTTATTATTATATTATTATATTATATTTCAATATTTTTATATTATTTTATTTATTATATTATTATATTTAAATTAATATTATATTATATATCTTTGTCCAGTCAAAAACTAGGAAACACATATTACGCTTATAAACTTTATAAACGAATCTTTTTATAACTAAATTTATAAAGTTTAAGACCAAAACAGATATATATATATATATATATATATATATATATATATATATATATATATATATATATATATATATATATATATATATATATATATATATATATATATATTCAAATATAAAAAGTGGAATTTTTATTCATATTTTAACCCGTCAATTATGAAAGGACCCATCCTAATACATCAGGACGAATGTATTACATTTAGTTACATCGCGAGGTACTTGACCTTTATATGATACATTTTACAAATAATACATTTGTTTTTAAAAGACAAACTTTCATTTCATCGAAAGTTGACAGGCATGCATACCATTTCATAATATCCAACCTATAAATGACCTAATCTGTTAGTTACTTAATAATAATCTCTATTGAACTCGACGACTTGAATGCAACGTCTTTTGAAATGTGCCATGAATGACTCCAAGTAATATCTTTATAATGAGCAAATGCACATCGGAAGATTCCTTTAATACCTGAGAATAAACATGCTTTAAAGTGTCAACCAAAAGGTTAGTGAGTTCATTAGTTTATCATAAACAATCATTTCCATTATTTTAAAAGACCACAAGATTTCAATTTCGTTTCAAGGTGCAGGTCTGCTCACTGCTATAAAATTCATTCATATGGATTGAATACCTGATAATCGACATTAACAAGATGCATATAGAATATCCCCATCATTCCGGGACACCCATCGGACATGATAATTTTGAAGTACTAAAGAATTCCAAATTCCAGAATGGGGTTTGTTAGGCCCATAGATCTACCTTTAGGATTCACGTCAATTAGGGGCCAGTTCCCTAATTCTTATATTACCAGGCTAAAAGGGACATATTCGGCTTCGATCCATTCAACCATTTAATGTAGTTTTAATTACTTGTGTCTATTTAGTCAAATATTTATAAAAGCGCATGTATTCTCAGTCCCAAAAATATATATTGCAAAAGCATTTAAAAAGGGAGGAAATGAAACTCACGATACGATATTTTGTAGTAAAAATATTCATACGACTGAACTGAACAATGCAGGGTTGGCCTCGAATTCACAATATATATATATATATATATATATATATATATATATATATATATATATATATATATATATATATATATATATATATATATATATATATATATATATATATATATATATATATATATATATATATTAACACATATAATTAAAATCGAACGAATTTATATATTATTAGTGATATACTTGTTATTTTAATAAATTACGTGTTTCATTAATAACTTAATTAAATGTATTTATTTTATATACTTTAAATGGATAAAAATGTTAATATAGTTTATTTAAATATATTTCTATATGACTAAATTTTATTGTAATAATGATAATAATATTAGTAGTAATATTGATAATAATAATAATATGGTTTTGATAAAAAAAAATGTTAACGATACTAGTAATAATAAAAATGATAATAATAATTATAATGTAAAATAATAATATAAATAATAATAATAATAATAATAATAGGGATAATAAAATAATAATGACAAAAATAATGATAATTCTAATAATAATAATGATACTTAATAATAATAATAGTCTTAATAATAATAATATTCATAATTTTCAAAAATAGTAGGTATTTGTCATAAACTTAATCATACTTATTCTTAATAAACATGATCATATCATTAACATATTTTAAATCATAAACTTAATCCTTAATTTTATATTTAAACCTAACGTTAACATTTTAATAACATTAATCATAATAATGATAATGATGATGATAATAATAATAATAATAATAATAATAATAATAATAATAATAATAATAATAATAATAATAATAATAATAATAATAATAATAATAATAATAATAATAAATGAACTACCTTAAAAAGCTTTTCCTAATAAAATTGTCTCAGGCCGGGCTCGAACTCGAGACCTCTCACTTAAACACCCACACCCATAACCATGACTCCACTTAATCATTCCTGTTTTAATAATGGATTCAAATTGTTTTGATCTATATATGCGACTTCCACAGCAACCTGGACCGTTTCTTGGCGCAACAAATATAGGACACAGTCCAACTGAAACATTTGGCCCAACAAGATAAGTATGGCGGCCCAATTTCACAAACTAGTTAAGTCCATGATATTGCATTCCAAAAAGAAAATAAATTGCCTCCGTCCAGTCTCGAACCCATGACCTTTTGCTAACACGAAACATCCCAGACCAATGATCTATCAGATTCTTTCCTGATTAATTTCCAAATTATGTAATATAACTCGTTTCTTTCTGTTTTCTTCTTCTTCTTTCTCATTATCATTATCTTACCTTGAATTCATTTTCATAAACATCTTTCTCTAACATAATCACCAACCTATCATCGTACGGTATCATCTTAATTATCATCCTTAATCCCCATCGTCTTAATCAAATCATCATCTATATCTTTAATTTGATATGGCCTAATGTACTAAATATATTGAAGTCCAATAGCAATTCGTGGGCTATTGTTACCTAAACCCAATTTAATCAATCTTAACTAAAATAGGCCCAAATAAACATACTGGATACAACAGGTTCTCGGTTCCAATGGTTTTAAAAAAAATGTTTTATTTTCAAACCATCCACTTCAAGAAGAATTTCTAGTCCACGGACAAGTAGCCAACCACGATCTCCCTTTATTCTCCGATACTCATTGTGGGGTAAAGGGGTTATTTGTTTTAGTTATTTGTCGGCCACAATTAGAAAAGTAACATGCAAAAAGCAATTTAAGTTCTTTGTGGGTTGTTGCTTTGGATAGAAATGAAAACATAAATAAGTAATCATCGAATACAAAAATAAACATCTACAGTTAGCAGCCTATATTGATAGATGGTTTGTTGCGGTTGAGTTAAATTTTGAATGGGTTGGGTTTGTTTCGAAAGGCTGCCACAGTAGTAGGTTGTAGCAGGAAAAACGTGCAATGAATGAATGTAAGGAATTTCCAAGTTTGGCCAGGAAAACATCACGTAGTTCTGGGTTCGGTTTTAACAATTTACCAGGAGTAGTATAGCAGCAGGAAAACAAAATAATTATCAGCTGTAACGAATTAGATATAGAAAAGAAATATCACGGCAGGTTGACTGTTGAAGGTTCGAACAAAGAACAACAAAAGTATACGCTGTAGCAGTAATATATGATGGTTCTTGGTGGTTGTACGTGATGCAGTAATAACAGTAGCAATAAGTGCAGTTTTATGATAGTTGTGGTCATTAAACAGAAAGGGGTTTGTGTGGGTTTCTATTTATTATGGGTTTTTTCTTGAACAGACGAAACAGTAAAACATAAGTATGGTAGTATGCAGGTGTGTTGTTGGTTTGGTCTTCGAATGTCACCATGAAATATAACCTAAAACAGTAAGTGGGTGTGGTTGTTCTGGTGGAAGTGGTTTAAGATGATGGCGTGTGGTGGTGTATTATGGATCGAAGTAGAAACAAGATATTGGTGTTGCTGGTGCATGATCATGGAGGCGATGGTGTTTGGTTCGGTTAAGAACAGGAGAGATAGGTAGAGAGAGAGAGAGAGCAAAGGTGTTACCTGGTGGTCGTTTGAATCAAGAAACAGAAACGGAAAGACATCAACGAGTATCATTTGCAATGGTTACGATGATAGTGTTATAAATGGGTTTCGTTAGTGATGTCTAAGATGGTGGTTGTAGGTTTAAGATGGTTGTCGATGATGATCAAGAGAAGGAAGTATACTGCAACAGTTTGAAACAATTTGGTGGTGATTGTTATATGTGGGTGTGTGCATATATTCATATGAATATGTATGTACTTGGAAGCATATATAGAGTTAGATAGATAGGATGTAGAATAAGATAGTGTTAGATAAGGTACATAAGATAAATGAATTCGAGGAGTGGAATGGATGTACTGAGTGCATGCATATATCCTATTGATATTGATTGTGAACTGATACTGATAGTGAAATGAAACAGAAAAAAAATACATATCGAATAATAAATATTATATAATAATAATTATAATATAATATAAAATTAAAACGTGTTCTAACATTAGCCGCCTTGAATTATTGAGTTACTATTTATTTCACGGACTAGATTCGTGCCCCGTTGTTAATTATTAGCGGATAAAAGTATTCGGAAAAATCCCATATTTTTAAATTAACTATATTTATTTATTTTGGTCATTATGGTATAAAATTCGATCATTAATTATTAAATAAAAATTACATTAATTATTCACTCTCAACCCCAAGTAATTATTCACTTCTAAATATATTATTAATAAGCCTAACATTTATAAAACTTATTTTCGAATCACCGTTTATTTTTAAAATCACATAAGTTCCTTTTTAACTCGTTTGCTATCAATTGAGAGACAATTGAGCGTTACCTTCGTTTACTAAATAGCTTCGAAATAAAAAATATATATTTTATATACTTTATTTATATATGTAGATACTTTTTAAATAATGATTATATATATTATTATTATTTTACATATTTAATTCTAACAATCACATTATTTAATATTCCAAATTATTATTATGTATATATATCTATATACATACAAATCTATTTACAATTATTTGTTCGTGAATCGTCGGAATTGGTCAAAGGACAAATGAATTCAAGTAAACAGTTCCAAAAATTTTGACACTCAACTTTACAGACTTTGCTTATCGTGTTGAAATCATATAAAGATTAAGTTTAAATTTGGTCAGAAATTTCTGGGTCGTCACAGTACCTACCCGTTAAAGAAATTTCGTCTCGAAATTTGATTGGGATGGTCATGGCTGACAATAAGTATGTTTTCATGACGTATACGAGCTAAAAATTAGAGTTTTTATCATCAGTGAGTAATATGGATAAAACAATTTATTTAAGTGAAGAGTACGAGTGAAGATATCACAAAAAAGTGAAATGAGTAAATAAAGTTTCGTCATAACTTTTGACGTAGATAGGGTTGATTTCCAGAATTCAAGGAATTTAGGGAAAATCTTCGTAATCAGATTTGGTTCTTCGGAAATTAAGGAAATTAGGATCTTCCTTGGTTAAATACAATAATCTGTTTCAATTGTTTTTGTCGAATATTTCACTATAGATCCAACCTCTTCATTTCTTTTAAATTTTCGAGTTCCATACTTTTGTTTTCTCTTCCCGACTTTAAGTCAAGCGAATAATGGTCCAGAATTGGTAGGTATGAAGTTTCAAATGAACAGGACTAACGGTCTAAGAGAGAAATTGTAATAGCATGATCTTGATTGGTTAAATTACCAAAAGTTACGGGAAAAGATAGAAGTATCAAAAAATTATGTTCTTGATATGTTTATAGAACGTAAGAGTCATGTAACATGGCACATGATGACGGTAGGATCTGTGAATCATCACGTTCCATTAGAAACTCGGCATGACTTGCTGTAATATAATCACATTGATCAAGTGTCATTATATTATACTAACTCATGCTTCAGTTTCCAACACTTCTTCAAAAACATTCAAAATTGAATCTTGCCGAATTTAGAAACTAAAACAGTTTCCTTTATGATGTAACGCAGATAGCGCGAAGAGATAAATAATTTCAGATAAGAATAGTTATGAAGATATCTTCAGAAATATCGGGGATATTTATAATGAAAGATACAATGATATCTTAGAATTTTAGAATCATAGTGTGATGAAGAAGTTCATTCATAATGATTTAGAGAAATTAAGGAGTAAGGTATTCGCTAAATATTTCATCAGAAACAGAATCATCTGGATTCTTTATGTACAAGTTTAGTCCTTGTGATTTGTTCAGAGTCTCCTTCATGGTTTCGCATAATTCACTTTTCGGTACAAAATTTTCTATTGAGCATTTCCAACACTCTATTCTTTATCATCATACTTTTGACTGTTAAAGTCATCAACAGTTTTCGCTGCTTTATCAGCTTTCTCAAAATTCAAAGAACTGATTCGTAGACTAGAGTGCTGTTCAGAATTTCAGAATGAGATATCATAATTCTAAGAGATAAATGTTATATGTATACGTATAACTATTGATGTAGAATGCTGCGGAATTAAAAATACTGATTGCTGATTTCCCGGTACTTAGTATGGCAATTCTCGTTACACGATGCGGATGAGTATATGATAGGGTTATAATAAGGTTACTCCGGATGAAAAGTCAAAATTGTCATGGTGGAGCTGTGAAAAATTTGCTACTTCGAAAAGGAATTGCAAAGTTATTTTCGGTAATAACAACGCCAAAGGAGCTAGCACATATATGTCTTAAACGTTTATTCAGGTTCCAAGTATTTTCAGGTGCATATCTATATGCATCAATCTTTTATTCCGTAGATGAAGTGCGGTTGGTTCATCTTCTTGATTGAGATGTTTTCAAGAGTCATGAAATGTTTGAACACAGATTGTAATTGTCAAGATACAAATGAGGTTTAAAATGAAATCAAGTAGCAAACTTGAAGAAATGTTTAGTTTCATATGTTATAATCAATATTTTAATTCATTTTAATTGTCCAATGTTATTAGTCCACAGTTAGTAATCCACAATTATTAATTCAACAATTCATATATAGTTTAATATATAATATGCGAATTAATTAATACGTGTCGTGACCCGTATATACATGTCTCAGACTCAATCACAACTCAAGGTATATATATTATTTTAGAATCAACCTCAACCCTGTATAGAGAACTTGATCATTACTGCATATAGAGTGTCTATGGTTATTCCAAATAATATATATAGATGACGTCGATATGATATGTCAAAACATTGTATACGTGTCCCGATATTTAAAATGCGTAAAATAAATAACAGAAATTAAATGACGATAAATAAATTAAGAGAATTAAAATTTCGATAAATAAATTGCGATAGATAAATTGCGATAAATAAAATATAATAAGAAATTAACAGTTAGCTAGGAACAGTTAGCTAGAATTTTGTTAGCAAGGATTCTTAACAAAATTCCTCATAGTTAAATTTGTTTGTTTCTAACAAATTTTATTCTGTCAAATGTTTTCTTCGCTATGCCACTTGTTGGATTCTGATAGGTCAAAATCCAAATATGAAATTGAATGAAAATAGTTATTCTGTGGTGAACGGATACGTATATCGGTGGTTGTAAGTAGGATAGTAAATGAATGTTGAATCAGATTCGAAGAATGTACAGTGTAACTTATTAATGTGAAACCTAAATATTCCTCGGGTATTACCTACCCGTTAAAATATTTTCACCACTAATAGTTTGTACAAAAGAATTTTTAATTACAATCTTTATGAAAACATATATACATATATATTTTCTTCAGATGTAATATGGATTTAATGAGTTAATATGATATTAAACTCATCCGACTTACGGTTAGAACTAGAGTACATAATCTCTAAAACATTAGAGATTACATAATCACCATGTCGAGTGAAGATAAATGAGGTAAAACGATACGTAGAATGAAAATTAATCGCTGTAGAACGAAGATTATGCTCGAGGTATAGAATGAGATGTTGAGACATGGATTGTTGTTGGTACTGGTGCAGTTTATTGATGGTACTGTTAGTGCTGATGATGTTGCTGAAGCTGGTAAATTTTGCACCATATTCTCCAAATTGATTATTCGAGCGCGAAGTTCGTTGACTTCTTATATTATTCCGGGATGATTGTCGGTTAGAAAAAGCGAATGAATAAGGTTTAAAATTTTAGATAGAATATAATCGTGTCGAGCTACCCTGGAAATGAGGCTGAAAATGGTGTTTCGGATAGGTTCGCTGGTAATTGCTTCAGGTTCTTCGCCAATAGGTGAATTCGGTGGGTGGAAGGGATTGCCTTCTTTGCGTTTCCATTGATTAAGTCGACTACGAACCCATCCTCAATTCATCCGGAATTGATGATGGCTGATTAGTTGATCCATTCCGGTCACACTATTTTCGGAGCTCAAGTGAATCTCCATATCGGAATCCGAGGGACTTGAACTAGTGGCGAGTTCCATTTTGTTCGATTGAATGAAGGATTTTTCGATATGAAATGACTTTCGGCTATCAGATGGTATTCTAATTACATAGAATATATATATATATATATATATATATATATATATATATATATATATATATATATATATATATATATATATATATAACAAAAGATGTCGTAGATTACGGAGGAATTTATGGAATATATCAGGAAAAGTTTACATTAATAGATACGCTAAGATATGAATTTTGTCTATACACTATTCATGCAATCCAGGCAGTAAGATATATCTAGATTAAGAATGATAAGCAAGTAATTTTCGACACGAAATGATAAGAAAAACTTTTAACATGCAGACATGGTCGAAGTCCAGACCCACTAATGCATCTAATCAATTTTCATTTAGACACACTAATGCAAGACCTGGTTCGCTAAGACCACTGCTCTGATACCAACTGAAAGGACCCGTCCTAATCCATCAGGACGAATACATTACATTTGGTTACATCGCGAGGTACTTGACCTCTATATGATACATTTTACAAACATTGCATTCGTTTTTAAAAGATAAACTTTCATTTCATCGAAAGTTGACAGGCATGCATACCATTTCATAATATCCAACCTATAAATGACCTAATCTATCATTTACTTAATAATAATCTCTATTGAACTCGATGACTTGAATGCAACGTCTTTTGAAATATGCCATGAATGACTCCAAGTAATATCTTTATAAAGAGCAAATGCACAGCGGGAGATTCCTTTAATACCTGAGAATAAACATGCTTTAAAGTGTCAACCAAAAGGTTGGTGAGTTCATTAGTTTATCATAAACAATCATTTCCATTATTTTAATAGACCACAAGATTTCATTTTCGTTTCAAGGTATAGATCTGCTCACTGCTATAAAATTCATTCATATGGATTAAACACCTGATAATCGACATTAACAAGATGCATATAGAATATACCGATCATTCCGTGACTCCCATCGGACATGATAATTTCGAAGTACTAAAGCATTCCAAATTCCAGAATGGGGGTTGTTAGGCCCATAGATCTACCTTTAGGATTCGCGTCAATTAGCGGGCAGTTCCCTAATTCTTAGATTACCAGGCTAAAAGGGGCATATTCGGCTTCGATCCATTCAACCATATAATATAGTTTTAATTACTTGTGTCCATTTCGTCAAATATTTATAAAAGCGAATGTATTCTCAGTCCCAAAAAAATATATATTGCAAAAGCATTTAAAAAGGGAGGAAATGAAACTCACGATACGATATTTTGTAGTAAAAATATTCATACGACTGAACTGAACAATGCAGGGTTGGCCTCGGATTCACGAACCTATATCATATATATATATATATATATATATATATATATATATATATATATATATATATCAACACATATAATTGAAATCGAACGAATTTATATATTATTAGTGATATACTTGTTATTTTAATAAATTATGTGTTTCATTAATAGCTTAATTAAATGTATTTATTTTATATACTTTAAATGAATAAAAATGTTAATATAGTTTATTTAAATATATTTCTATATGACTAATTTTGATTGTAGTAATGATAATAATATTAGTAGTAATATTGATAATAATAATAATATGGTTTTGATAAAAAAATGATAACAATACTAGTAATAATAAAAATGATAATAATAATGTAAAATAATAATATAAATAATAATAATAATAGGGATAATAAAATAATAATGATAATTCTAATAATAATAATAATGATACTTAATAATAATAATAATAGTCTTAATAATAATAATATTAATAATTTTCAAAAATAGTAGTTATTTGTCATAAACTTAGTCATACTTTTTCTTAATAATCATAATCATATCATTAACATATTTTAAATCATAAACTTAATCCTTAATTTTATTTTTAAACCTAACGTTAACATTTTAATAACATTAATCATAATAATAATAATAATAATAATAATAATAATAATAATAATAATAATAATAATAATAATAATAATAATAATAATAATAATAATAATAATAATAATAATAATAATAATAATAATAATAATAATAATAATAATAATAATAATAAATGAACTACCTTAAAAAGCTTTTTCTAATTAAATTGTCTCAAGCCAGGCTCGAACTCGAGACCTCTCACTTAAACACCCATACCCATAACCATGACTCCAATTAATCATTCCTGTTTTAATAATGGATTTAAATTGTTTTGATCTATATATGCGACTTCCACAGCAACCTGAATCGTTTCTTGGCGCAACAAATATAGGAGACAGTCCAACCGAAACATTTGGCCCAACAAGATAAGTATGGCGGCCCAATTTCACAAACTAATTAAGTCCATGATATTGCATTCCAAAAAGAAAATAAATTGCCTCCGACCAGTCTCGAACCCACGACCTCTTGCTAACACGAAACATCCCAGACCAATGCTCTATCAAATTCTTTCCTAATTTAATTTCCAAATTATGTAATATAACTCGTTTCTTTCTGTTTTCTTCTTCTTCTTTCTCATTATCATCATCTTACCTTGAATTCATTTTCATAAACATCCTTCTCTAACATCATCACCAACCTATCATCGTACGGTATTATCTTAATTATCATCCTTAATCCCCATCGTCTTAATCAAATCATCATCTATATCTTTAATTTGATATGGCCTAATGTACTAAATATATTGAAGCGCAATAGCAATTCGTGGGCTATTGTTACCTAAATCCAATTTAATCAATCTTAACTAAAATAGGCCCAAATAAACATATCGGATACAACAGGTTCTCGGTTCCAATGGGTTCAAAAAAAATGTGTTATTTTCAAACCGTCCACTTCAAGAAGAATTTGGGGTCCAGTGACAAGTAGCCAACTACGATCTCCCTTTATTCTCCAATACTCATCGTGGGGTAAAGGGGTTATTTGTTTTAGTTATTTGTCAGCCACAATTAGAAAAGTAACATGCAAAACAGCAATTTAAGTTCTTGGTGGGTTGTTGCTTCGGATAGAAATGAAAACATAAATAAGTAATCATCGAATACAAAAATAAACAGCTGCAGTTAGTAGCCCATATTGATAGATGGTTTGTGGCGGTTGAGTTGAATTTCGAATGGGTTGGGTTTGTTTCGAAAGCCTGCCACAGTAGCAGGTTGTAGCAGGAAAAACGTGCATTGAATGAATGTAAGGAATTTCCAAGTTTGTCCCGGAAAACATCACGTGGTTCTGGGTTCAGTTTTAACAGTTTACCAGGAGTAGTATAGCAGCAGGAAAACAAAATAATTATCAGCTATAACGAATTAGATATAGAAAAGAAATATCACGGCAGGTTGACTGTTGAAGGTTAGAATAAAGAACAACAAAAGTATACGTTGTAGCAGTAATATTTGATGGTTCTTGGTGATTGTACGTGATGAAGTAATAACAGTAGCAATAAGTGCAGTTTTATGATAGTTGTGGTCATGAAACAGAAAGGGGTTCGTGTGGGTTTCTATTTGTTATGGGTTGTTTCTTGAACAGACGAAATAGTAAAACATAAGTATGGTAGTATGCAGGTGTGTTGTTGGTTTGGTCTTTGAATATCAACATGAAATATAACCTAAAACAGTAAGTGGGTGTGGTGGTTCTGGTGGAAGTTTTTTAAGATGATGGCATGTGGTGCTGTATTATGGTTCGAAGTAGAAACAGGATATTGGTGTTGCCGGTGCGTGATCATGGAGGCGCGTGTAGTGAACCGAACTTTTCCATGTTTATATATATATATATTAAATGAAATTGCTATTTACATGATTAAGTGTTTCCAACATGTTACGTAATCAAACTTGTTAAGACTTGATTAATTGAAATAGGTTTCATATAGACAATTGACCACCCAAGTTGACCGGTGATTCACGAACGTTAAAACTTGTAAAAATTATATGATGACATATATATGGTTATATATATAGTTAACATGATATTATGATAAGTAAACATATCATTAAGTATATTAACAATGAACTTCATTTGTAAAAACAAGACTACTAACTTAATGATTTTGAAACGAGACATATATGTAACGATTATCGTTGTAACGACATTTAATGTATATATATCATATTAAGAGATATTCGTACATCATAATATCATGATAATATAATAATTTAAAATCTCATTTGACATTATAAACATTGGGTTAACAACATTTAACAAGATCGTTAACCTAAAGGTTTCAAAACAACACTTACATGTAACGACTAACGATGACTTAACGACTCAGTTAAAATGTATATACACGTAGTGTTTTAATATGTATTCATACACTTTTGAAAGACTTCAAGACACTTATCAAAATACTTCTACTTAACAAAAATGCTTACAATTACATCCTCGTTCAGTTTCATCAATAATTTTACTCGTATGCACCCGTATTCGTACTCGTACAATACACAGCTTTTAGATGTATGTACTATTGGTATGTACACTCCAATGCTTAGCTTTTAGTAGCCCATGTGAGTCACCTAACACATGTGGGAACCATCATTTGGTAACTAGCATGAATATCTCATAAAATTACAAAAATATGAGTAATCATTCATGACTTATTTACATGAAAACAAAATTACATATCCTTTATATCTAATCCATACACCAACGACCAAAAACACCTACAAACACTTTCATTCTTCAATTTTCTTCATCTAATTGATCTCTCAAGTTCTATCTTCAAGTTATAAGTGTTCTTCATAAATTCTACAAGTTCTAGTTTCATAAAATCCAGAATACTTCCAAGTTTGCTAGCTTACTTCCAATCTTGTAGAGTGATCATCCAACCTCAAGAAATATTTCTTATTTACAGTAAGATATCTTTCTAATATAAGGTAATACTCATATTCAAACTTTGATTCAATTTCTATAACTATAACAATCTTATTTCGAGTGGAAATCTTACTTGAACTTGTTTTCGTGTCATGATTCTACTTCAAGAACTTTCAAGCCATCCAAGATCCTTTGAAGCTAGATCCATTTGTCTCTTTTCCAGTAGGTTTATCCACAAAACTTGAGGTAGTAATTATGTTCATAACATCATTCGATTCATACATATAAAGCTATCTTATTCGAAGGTTTAAACTTGAAATCACTAGAACATAGTTTAGCTAATTCTAAACTTGTTCGCAAACAAAAGTTAATCCTTCTAACTTGACTTTTAAAATCAACTAAACACATGTTCTATATCTATATGATATGCTAACTTAATGATTTAAAACCTGGAAACACGAAAAACACCGTAAAACTGGACATACGCCGTCGTAGTAACACCGCGGGCTGTTTTGGGTTTGATAATTCAAAACTATGATAAACTTTGATTTAAAAGTTGTTCTTCTGGGAAAATGATTTTTCTTATGAACATGAAACTATATCCAAAAATCATGGTTAAACTCAAAGTGGAAGTATGTTTTTCAAAATGGTCATCAAGACGTCGTTCTTTCGACTGAAATGACTACCTCTTACAAAAATGACTTGTAACTTATATTTCCGACTATAAACCTATACTTTTTCTGTTTAGATTCAAAAAATAGAGTTCAATATGAAACCATAGCAATTTGATTCACTCAAAACGGATTTAAAATGAAGAAGTTATGGGTAAAACAAGATTGGATATTTTTTATTTTTGTAGCTACGGGAAATATTAACAATTCTATACAAATCATATCCTAGATAACTTATATTGTATTATACATGTATTCTAATATATTATGTAATCTTGGGATACCATAAACACGTATGCAAATGTTTTGACATATCATATCGACCCATGTATATATATTATTTGGAACAACCATAGACACTCTATATGCAGTAATATTGGAGTTAGCTATACAGGGTTGAGGTTGATTCCAAAAATATATATACTTTGAGTTGTGATCTAGCCTGAGACGTGTATACACTGGGTCGTGGATTGATTCAAGATAATATATATCGATTTATTTCTGTACATCTAACAGTGGATAACTAGTTGTAGGTTACTAACGAGGACAGCTGACTTAATAAACTTAAAACATCAAAATGTATTAAAAGTGTTGTGAATATATTTTGATCATACTTTGATATATATGTACATATTTGTTATAGGTTCGTGAATTGACCAGTGGTCAAGTCTTACTTCCCGACGAAGTAAAAATCTGTGAAAGTGAGTTATAGTCCCACTTTTAAAATCTAATATTTTTGGGATGAGAATACATGCAGGTTTTATAAATGATTTACAAAATAGACACAAGTACGTGAAACTACATTCTATGGTTGAATTATCGAAATCGAATATGCCCCTTTTTATTAAGTATGGTAATCTAAGAATTAGGGAACAGACACCCTAATTGACGCGAATCCTAAAGATAGATCTATTGGGCCTATCAAACCCCAACTAAAGTACCGGATGTTTTAGTACTTCAAAATTTATATCATATCCGAAGGGTGTCCCGGAATGATGGGGATACTCGTATATATGCATCTTGTTAATGTCGGTTACCAGGTCTTCACCATATGAATAATTTTTATCTCTATGTATGGGATGTATATTGAAATATGAAATCTTGTGGTCTATTGTTACGATTTGATATATATAGGTTAAACCTATAACTCATCAACATTTTTGTTGACGTTTTAAGCATGTTTATTCTCAGGTGATTATTAAGAGCTTCCGCTATCGCATACTTAAATAAGGACAAGATTTGGAGTTCATGCTTGTATGATATTGTGTAAAAACTGCATTCAAGAAACTTATTTCGTTGTAACATATTTGTATTGTAAACCATTATGTAATAGTTGTGTGTAAACAGGATATTTTAGATTATCATTATTTGATAATCTACGTAAAGCTTTTTAAACCTTTATTAATGAAATAAAGGTTATGGTTTGTTTTAAAATGAATGCAGTCTTTGAAAAACGTCTCATATAGAGGTCAAAACCTCGCAACGAAATCAATTAATATGCAACGTTTTTAATCAATAAGAACGGGACATTTCAGTTGGTATCCGAGCGTTGATCTTAGAGAACCAGAATTTTGCATTAGTGTGTCTTATCAAGTTTGTTAGGATGCATTAGTGAGTCTGGACTTCGACCGTGTTTACTTGAAAAATGATTGCTTAACAAATTTTGGTAGAAACTATATATTTTTAACATGTGAATATTATGTGATATATTAATCTCTTAACGTGTTTGATATTATGTGATAGATGTCTACCTCTAGAACAAGTCCCATTGACTCACCTAATAATAATGAAGAGTCAAATGTAAATTGGAATGATTCGTGGACTGATTCACAAGTTCCTGAAGAGGAACCAGAAGAAGAGTCGGAACCGGAAGAAGAATCGGAACCGGAAGAAGAATCGGAACCGGAAGAAGAATCGGAACTGAAAGAAGAAATAGAACCAGTGGGGAAAATAATAAAACGGTTAAGTAGAAGAAAATCCTCAACCAACCGACCAAAGTTAATTATGGTCAATGGTGTTTCCGCCAAGGAAGCAAAGTATTGGGAGGATTACCAATTCTCCGATGAATCGGATCCCGACAAGGATTCCGATGATGTTATAGAAATTACCCCAACACAATTTAATAAGGCAAAAGAGAACAATAAGGGAAAAGGCATAAAAATAGAGAAATTTGATTCCAAACTCGATGAACTTTATATGTATCGTCAACACCCGTATTTCTTAAGTTGTGACAATAACCCGGGAACCTCTAAACCACCAGGTTTTTCTAAACCAATGTGGAAAACGACGCCTAGTATTAGGGGAACATCATATATCCCTAGAAACTTGGCAAAACGAACCAAAATTGAAGAAGATGAAATGAGCGAGTCGGAATAAGATAGTTGTATTCGTGTGGTGTAATATATGTAATATAGTGTGCTTATGCTTTATGATATATGTAAAAATTGCTTATATTAATAAGTATTTTTTTATGAATCTAACTCTTGTCTATTTTACAGTATAAAAACACAAAATGGATAGACAACCCAATATTTTAAGAGACCTACCCGGAGACATGATTGATGAAATCTTGTCTAGAGTCGGTCAGAATTCCTCGGCATAACTATTTAAGGCGAGATCAGTTTGTAAGACATTCGAAGAACGTTCCAAGAATGCCTTGGTTTATAAAAGGTTTTTGTTCGAAAGATGGGGGATATCACATTGGGAAATCCATAAGTTACGATGTGTTTACTTTGGCACATATATTGCGGGGAACTCAAATGCTATTTTATGCAACGGGTTAAGAAATTATTTTGACTCAATATATCCGAATATAGGACTTCGTGATTTAGAAAAAGCGGCTAACATGCAACATAAAGAAGCATGTTATGCTTACGGGTTAGTAATGTTCGCTTCTCACCATAGTGAGAACAAGAACATCGGGCTACAACTATTAAACAAAACATTCCCACAAGTGACGGAGTCGGTAATTGGGGTAAGAAATGAGGTTTTTAGGTTATTACGAGACTGTTGGTCATTACGTAACCTTCATCCTTTTGACGACGTTACAACACATTGTCTTACTATCAGTCATAACAGTTATGTTCCACAAAACCAAGGATGGGAAGTGGTATTACTAAAACCAGAATGCATGACTTGTTTCTGGACGTATGAATTACGTGTCTTTATTGCCTTTGCTGAACGCCTTATTTATTAACTAGAATTATCTTCACAACTACTTTGTATCAAAGTTTTATGTGCTATATTTCATGCTATATGTAAAATAGCGGTATTGTAAGTTTGCAAGTTATTGTATAAAGGTTTGAATATGATATATTTTTTTTGTTGTGATTAGTTTTTCATATAGAATTGTAGTAGTTGAAATGGTATGTTAGCTACTAAGTATGAACTTAACGGGTAGGTACTACCCGAATTAAAGAGTATAAAACGCTAATATGAAGAAAGAGCTTTTATAAATAAGTTCATATTACGCTACGAAATACTATTGACTACTCTTGATATTCTATATGATTAACTCGTTTCATTTGACTATTTTGAAGAAAATGGCACCGACTACTTGACACGCCTTGAATATGAGCGAAGAGGAATTTCATGCCTTTCTTGCTTCAAACATAGCCGCAGTACAAGCTGTGCTACATACCGACAATAACTCTGAATCTAGCAATACAGCTAACGGCGCAAGAAATCGTGTAGGATGCTCCTACAAGGAATTCACTACCTGCAAACCTTCAGAATTTGATGGGACCGAAGGACCAATCGGATTGAAACGGTGGACCGAGAAAGTTGAATCGGTCTTTGCCATAAGTAAGTGTGCTGAAGGAGACAAAGTGAAGTACGCTACGCATACCTTCACAGGTATTGAGTTAACTTGGTGGAATACCTATCTAGAGCAAGTGGGACAAGATGCTGCTTACGCGCTACCGTGGTCAGCATTCAAGCACTTGATGAACGAGAAGTACCGTCCTAGAACCGAGGTCAATAAGCTCAAGTCAGAACTTAGAGGGTTACGAACACAGGGATTCGATATTACTTCGTACGAAAGACGATTCATAGAATTGTGCCTATTGTGTCCGAGAGCATTCGAAGATGAGGAAGAGAAGATCGACGCGTTTGTGAAAGGGTTACCGGAGAGAATCCAAGAAGATATAAGTTCACACGAGCCTGCCTCCATACAAAAGGCATGTAGAATGGCTCACAAACTAGTGAACTAGATTGAGGGAAGAATTAAAGAACAGGCGGCCGAAGAGGCCAACGTGAAGCTAGTCAAAAGAAAGTGGGAGGAAAACGGTGATAAGAGTCACCAAAACAACAACAACTATCCCAACAATCGCAACATCAATTGCAACTACAACAAACGGAAAAACAACAACAACAACAACAACAACAACTACTACAACACTCATTCCAACAACAATAACAATCGCAACAACAACAACAATCAGAAGCAGCTATGCCAAAGGTGTGAAAAGTATCACTCGGGGTTCTGCACCAAATTTTGCAACAAGTGTAAAAGAAATGGTCATAGCGCGGTGAAGTGTGAGGTCTATGGACCAGGGGTTAACAGAACGAAAGGAACAAATGGTGTCGGAATGAGTAATGGCGGAGCAAGTAGTGTCGGAGCAAGTTATGCCAATGTAGTTTGTTATAAATGTGGAAAACCGGGCCACATTATTAGAAATTGCCCGAACCAGGAGACCACGAATGGACACGGCCGCGGAAGAGTTTTCAATATTAATGCGGCAGAGGCAAAGGAAGACCCGGAGCTTGTTACAGGTACGTTTCTTATTGACAATAAATCTGCTTACGTTTTATTTGATTCAGGTGCGAATAGAAGCTATATGAGTAGAGATTTTTGTGCTAAATTAAGTTGTCCATTGACGCCTTTGGATAGTAATTTTTACTCGAATTAGCAAATGGTAAATTCATTTCAGCAGATAATATATGTCGGAATCGAGAAATTAAACTGGTTAGCGAAACATTTAAGATTGACTTGATACTAGTAGAGTTAGGGAATTTTGATGTGATAATCGGTATGGACTGGTTGAAAGAAGTGAAAGCAGAGATTGTTTGTTACAAAAATGCAATTCGCATTATACGAGAAAAAGGAAAACCCTTAATGGTGTACGGAGAAAAGGGCAACACGAAGCTACATCTTATTAGTAATTTGAAGGCAAAAAAACTAATAAGAAAAGGTTGCTATGCTGTTCTAGCACACGTCGAGAAAGTACAAACTGAAGAAAAGAGCATCAATGATGTTCCCGTTGCAAAAGAATTTCCCGATGTATTTCTGAAAGAATTACCGGGATTACCCCCACATCAATCCGTTGAATTTCAAATAGATCTTGTACCAGGAGCTGCACCAATAGCTCGTGCTCCTTACAGACTCGCACCCAGCGAGATGAAAGAACTGCAAAGCCAATTACAAGAACTTTTAGAGCGTGGTTTCATTCGACCAAGCACATCACTGTGGGGAGCTCCTGTTTTGTTTGTCAAGAAGAAAGATGAACATTTAGGTTGTGTATCGACTACCGAGAGTTGAACAAACTTACCATTAAGAACCGCTACCCACTACCGAGAATCGACGACTTATTTGATCAACTACAAGGCTCGTCTCTTTATTCAAAGATTGACTTACGTTCCGGATATCATCAAATGCGGGTGAAAGAAGATGATATTCCAAAGATTGCTTTCAGAACACGTTACGGTCATTTTGAGTTTATGGTCATGCCGTTTGGTTTAACTAATGCACCAGCTATGTTCATGGACCTTATGAACCGAGTGTGTGAACCATACCTTGACAAGTTTGTCATTGTTTTCATTGATGACATACTTATTTACTCAAAGAATGACCAAGAACACGGTGAACATTTGAGAAAGGTGTTAGAAGTATTGAGGAAGGAAGAATTGTACGCTAAGTTTTCAAAGTGTGCATTTTGGTTGGAAGAAGTTCAATTCCTCGGTCACATAGTGAACAAAGAAGGTATTAAGGTGGATCCGACAAAGATAGAAACTGTTGAAAAGTGGGAAACCCTGAAAACTCCGAAACACATAGGCCAGTGTTTAGGACTAGCTGGTTACTACAGAAGGTTCCTCCAAGACTTTTCCAGAATAGAAAAACCCTTAACTACATTAACGCATAAAGGGAAGAAATTTGAATGGAAGGATGAACAAGAGAAAGCGTATCAGTTATTGAAGAAAAAGCTAACTACGGCACCTATATTATCATTACCTGAAGGGAATGATGATTTTGTGATTTATTGTGACGCATCAAAGCAAGGTCTCGGTTGTGTATTAATGCAATGAACAAAGGTGATTGCTTATGCGTCTAGACAATTGAAGATTCACGAACAAAATTATACGACGCATGATTTGGAATTAGGCGTAGTTGTTTTTGCATTAAAGACTTGGAGGCACTACTTATATGGGGTTAAAAGTATTATATATACCGACCACAAAAGTCTTCAACACATATTTAATCAGAAACAACTGAATATGAGGCAGCGTAAGTGGATTGAATTGTTGAATGATTATGACTTTGAGATTCGTTACCACCCGGGGAAGGCAAATGTGGTAGCCGACGCCTTGAGCAGGAAGGACAGAGAACCCATTCGAGTAAAATCTATGAATATAATGATTCACAATAACCTTACTACTCAAATAAAGGAGGCGCAACAAGGAGTTTTAAAAGAGGGAAATTTAAAGGATGAAATACCCAAAGGATCGGAGAAGCATCTTAATATTAGGGAAGACGGAACCCGGTATCGGGCTGAAAGGATTTGGGTACCAAAATTTGGAGATATGAGAGAAATGGTACTTAGAGAAGCACATAAAACCAGATACTCAATACATCCTGGAAAGGGGAAGATGTACAAGGATCTCAAGAAACATTTTTGGTGGCCGGGTATGAAAACCGATGTTGCTAAATACGTAGGAGAATGTTTGATGTGTTCTAAGGTTAAAGCTGAGCATCAGAAACCATCAGGTCTACTTCAACAACCCGAAATCCCGGAATGGAAATGGGAAAACATTACCATGGATTTCATCACTAAATTGCCAAGGACTGCAAGTGGTTTTGATACTATTTGGGTAATAGTTGATCGTCTCACCAAATCAGCACACTTCCTGCCAATAAGAGAAGATGACAAGATGGAGAAGTTAGCACGACTGTATTTGAAGGAAGTCATCTCCAGACATGGAATACCAATCTCTATTATCTCTGATAGGGATGGCAGATTTATTTCAAGATTCTGGCAGACATTACAGCAAGCATTAGGAACTCGTCTAGACATGAGTACTGCCTATCATCCACAAACTAATGGGCAGAGCGAAAGGACGATACAAACGCTTGAAGACATGCTACGAGCATGTGTTATTGATTTCAGAAACAGTTGGGATCGACATCTACCGTTAGCAGAATTTTCCTACAACAACAGCTACCATTCAAGCATTGAGATGGCGCCGTTTGAAGCACTTTATGGTAGAAAGTGCAGGTCTCCGATTTGTTGGAGTGAAGTGGGGGATAGACAGATTACGGGTCCGGAGATAATACAAGAAACTACCGAGAAGATCATCCAAATTCAACAACGGTTGAAAACCGCCCAAAGTCGACAAAAGAGCTACGCTGACATTAAAAGAAAAGATATAGAATTTGAAATTGGAGAGATGGTCATGCTTAAAGTTGCACCTTGGAAGGCGTTGTTCGATTTGGTAAATGAGGGAAATTAAATCCAAGGTATATCGGACCATTCAAGATTATTGATCGTGTCGGACCAGTAGCTTACCGACTTGAGTTACCTCAACAACTAGCGGCTGTACATAACACTTTCCACGTCTCGAATTTGAAGAAATTTTTTGCTAAAGAAGATCTCACTCTTCCGTTAGATGAAATCCAAATCAACGAAAAACTTCAATTCATCGAAGAACCTGTCGAAATAATGGATCGTGAGGTTAAAAGACTTAAGCAAAACAAGATACCAATTGTTAAGGTTTGATGGAATGCTCGTAGAGGACCCAATTTCACCTGGGAATGAGAAGATCAGATGAAGAAGAAATACCCGCATTTATTTCCAGAAGATACGTCAACACCTCCAACTGCTTAAAATTTCGGGACGAAATTTATTTAACGGGTAGGTACTGTAGTGACACGAACTTTTCCATGTTTATATATATATATATATTAAATGAAATTGTTATTTACATGATTAAGTGTTTCCAACATGTTAAGCAATCAAACTTGTTAAGACTTGATTAATTGAAATAGGTTTCATATAGACAATTGACCACCCAAGTTGACCGGTGATTCACGAACGTTAAAACTTGTAAAAACTATATGATGACATATATATGGTTATATATATATAGTTATCATGATATTATGATAAGTAAACATATCATTAAGTATATTAACAATGAACGTCATTTGTAAAAACAAGACTACTAACTTAATGATTTTGAAACGAGACATATATGTAACGATTATCGTTGTAACAACATTTAATGTATATATATCATATTAAGAGATATTCGTACATCATAATATCATGATAATATAATAATTTAAAATCTCATTTGATATTATAAACATTGGGTTAACAACATTTAACAAGATCGTTAACCTAAAGGTTTCAAAACAACACTTACATGTAACGACTAACGATGACTTAACGACTCAGTTAAAATGTATATACATGTAGTGTTTTAATATGTATTCATACAGTTTTGAAAGACTTCAAGACACTTATCAAAATACTTCTACTTAACAAAAATGCTTACAATTACATCCTCGTTCAGTTTCATCAACAATTCTACTCGTATGCACCCGTATTCGTACTCGTACAATACACAGCTTTTAGATGTATGTACTATTGGTATATACACTCTAATGATCAGCTCTTAGCAGCCCATGTGAGTCACCTAACACATGTGGGAACCATCATTTGGCAACTAGCATGAAATATCTCATAAAATTACAAAAATATGAGTAATCATTCATGACTTATTTACATGAAAACAAAATTACATATCCTTTATATCTAATTAATAAACCAACGACCAAAAACACCTACAAACACTTTCATTCTTCAATTTTATTCATCTAATTTATCTCTCTCAAGTTCTATCTTCAAGTTCTAAGTGTTCTTCATAAATTCTACAAGTTCTAGTTTCATAAAATCAAGAATACTTCCAAGTTTGCTAGCTTACTTCCAATCTTGTAGAGTGATCATCCAACCTCAAGAAATCTTTCTTATTTATAGTAAGATATCTTTCTAATATAAGGTAATACTCATATTCAAAATTTTATTCAATTTCTATAACTATAACAATCTTATTTCGAGTGAAAATCTTACTTGAACTTGTTTTCGTGTCATGATTCTACTTCAAGAACTTTCAAGCCATCCAAGATCCTTTGAAGCTAGATCCATTTGTCTCTTTTCCAGTAGGTTTATCCAAAAAATCTGAGATAGTAATGATGTTCATAACATCATTCGATTCATACATATAAAGCTATCTTATTCGAAGGTTTAAATTTGAAATCACTAGAACATAGTTTAGTTAATTCTAAACTTGTTCGCAAACAAAAGTTAATCCTTCTAACTTGACTTTTAAAATCAACTAAACACATGTTCTATATCTATATGATATGCTAACTTAATGATTTAAAACCTGGAAACACGAAAAATACCGTAAAACTGGACATACGCCGTCGTAGTAACACCGCGGGCTGTTTTGGGTTTGATAATTAAAAACTATGATAAACTTTGAGTTAAAAGTTGTTCTTCTGGGAAAATGATTTTTCTTATGAACATGAAACTATTTCCAAAAATCATGGTTAAACTCAAAGTGGAAGTATGTTTTTCAAAATGGTCATCAAGACGTCATTCTTTCGACTGAAATGACCACCTCTTACAAAAATGACTTGTAACTTATATTTCTAACTATAAACCTATACTTTTTCTGTTTAGATTCAAAAAATAGAGTTCAATATGAAACCATAGCAATTTGATTCACTCAAAACGGATTTAAAATGAAGAAGTTATGGGTAAAACAAGATTGGAGATTTTTTATTTTTGTAGCTACGGGAAATATTAACAATTCTATACAAATCATATCCTAGCTAACTTATATTGTATTATACATGTATTCTAATATATTATGTAATCTTGGGATACCATAAACACGTATGCAAATGTTTTGACATATCATATCGACCTATGTATATATATTATTTGGAACAACCATAGACACTCTATATGTAGTAATGTTGGAGTTAGCTATACAGGGTTGAGGTTGATTCCAAAAATATATATACTTTGAGTTGTGATCTAACCTGAGACGTGTATACACTGGGTCGTGGATTGATTCAAGATAATATATATCGATTTATTTCTATACATCTAACTGTGGACAACTAGTTGTAGGTTACTAACGAGGACAGCTGACTTAATAAACTTAAAATATCAAAATGTATTAAAAGTGTTGTAAATATATTTTGAACATACTTTGATATATATATACATATTTGTTATAGGTTCGTGAATCGACCATTGGTCAAGTCTTACTTCTCGACGAAGTAAAAATCTGTGAAAGTGAGTTATAGTCCACTTTTAAAATCTAATATTTTTTGGATGAGAATACATGCATGTTTTATAAATGATTTACAAAATAGACACAAGTACGTGAAACTACATTCTATGGTTAAATTATCGAAATCAAATATGCCCCTTTTTATTAAGTCTGGTAATCTAAGAATTAGGGAACAGACACCCTAATTGACACGAATCCTAAAGATAGATCTATTGGGCCTAACAAACCCCATCCAAAGTACCAGATGCTTTAGTACTTCAAAATTTATATCATATCCGAAGGATGTCCCGGAATGATGGGGATATTCTTATATATGCATCTTGTTAATGTTGGTTACCAGGTGTTCACCATATGAATGATTTTTATCTCTATGTATGGGATGTATATTGAAATATGAAATCTTGTGGTCTATTGTTACGATTTGATATATATAGGTTAAACCTATAACTCACCAACATTTTTGTTGACGTTTTAAGCATGTTTATTCTCAGGTGATTATTAAGAGCTTCCGCTGTCGTATACTTAAATAAGGACAAGATTTGGAGTCAATGCTTGTATGATATTGTGTAAAAACTGCATTCAAGAAACTTATTTCGTTGTAACATATTTGTATTGTAAACCATTATGTAATAGTCGTGTGTAAACAGGATATTTTAGATTATCATTATTTGATAATCTACGTAAAGCTTTTTAAACCTTTATTGATGAAATAAAGGTTATGGTTTGTTTTAAAATGAATGCAGTCTTTGAAAAACGTCTCATATAGAGGTCAAAACCTCGCAACGAAATCAATTAATATGGAACGTTTTTAATCAATAAGAACGGGACATTTCAGCGCGGGTGTTTGGTTCGGTTAAGAACAGGAGAGATAGATAGAGAGAGAGAGTAAAGGTGGTACCTGGTGGTCGTTTGAATCAAGAAATAAAAACGGAAAGACATCAACGAGTATCATTTGCAATGGTTACGATGATATTATTATAAATGGGTTTCGTTAGTGATGTCTAAGATGGTGGTTGTAGGTTTAAGATGCATGGTTGTCGATGATGATCAAGATAAGGAAGTATACTGCAGCAGTTTGAAACAATTTGGTGGTGATTGTTATATGTGGGTGTGTGCATATATTCATATGAATATGTATGTACTTGGAAGCATATATAGAGTTAGATAGATAGGATGTAGAATAAGACAGTGTTAGATAAGGTACATAAGATAAATGAATTCGAGGAGTGGAATGGATGTACTGAGTGCATGCATTTATCCTATTGATATTGATTGTGAAATGATACTGATAGTGAAATGAAACAGAAAAAAACATATCGAATAATAAATATTATATAATAATAATTATAATATAATATAAAATTAAAACTTGTTCTAACATTAGCCGCCTTTAATTATTGAGTTACTATTTCTTTCACGGACTGGATTTTGTGCCCCGTTGTTAATTAGTAGCGGATAAAAGTATTCAGAAAAATCCCATATTTTTAAATTAACTATATTTATTTTGGTCATTATGGTATAAAATTCGATCATTAATTATTAAATAAAAATTACATTAATTATTCACTCTCAATCCCAAGTAAAATATAAAAAGTTTTAAAATTCAACAAATAACTTCTAAATATATTATTAATAAGCCTAACATTTATAAAACTTATTTTCGAATCACCGTTTATTTTTAAAATCACATAAGTTCCTTTTTAACTCGTTTGCTATCAATTGAGAGACAATTGAGCGTTACCTTCGTTCACTAAATAGCTTTGAAATAAAAAAATATATATTTTATATACTTTATTTATATATGTAGATACTTTTTAAATAATGATTATATATATATTATTATTATTATTTTACATAATTAATTCTAACAATCACATTATATAATATTCCAAATTATTATTATGTATATATATATCTATATACATACAAATCTATTTACAATTATTTGTTCGTGAATTGCCGGAATTGGTCAAAGGACAAATGAATTCAAGTAAATAGTTCCAAAAATTTTGAGACTCAACTTTACAGACTTTGCTTATCGTGTTGAAATCATATAAAGATTAAGTTTAAATTTGGTCGGAAATTTCCGGGTCGTCACAAATTATTAGCAACAGAGTACGAAATGCCGGTCCGTGAAAACTGTGGGCATATATTATTGAATTCTAATTCACACGTTTTTATTTTCATATTATTATATTATTATATTATAATTATATTATTACTTTATTATAATATTATATTATTATATTCTATTTCAATATTATTATATTTACTTATATATACTACATTCATGTTCTAGTTGAAATCACACATATCAGATATAGATCATATGTTACTCAATAATTAACTATATTATTGTTATTATTATTTTTATTATTCTTAATCTTATTATTAATTAGTAGTATTAGTATTATGGTTACAAAATATACATAAAATACTACGACGAGGTTATGTTCAAGTGATTTCAAAATGGGTTTTTCAAATGGTTTAAAGCTAAGGAATTCATGGGTATTAAATAAGGAGGTTATGTGTATTGATCGGGGGTATTGTTCGTGAATCAAAGGTCAACCTTGCATTTATCATTTTCGTTGCGTCTACATATTTTTCCTGCAATATTGAACCACAATATTGATACGTGAGTTTTCATAGCTCCCTTTTTATAAATATTTTTGGGCTGAGAATACATGTGTATTTTATAACTGTTTTACGAAATGGACACAAGTACTAAAAACATATTCTAGGTTGAGTTGTACCACTTTGCATATTTTTCCCTAATAGCTTGGTAACTAATATTTACATGTTGTAAGAGTATGTAAGCGCGAATCCTATTGATAGATCTATCGGGTTTGACAACCCCAACCGGGCTAGTCGCTCTAGTATCATAAATGGTTGCATAGTACTTCGTTTTTACTACACTTGGTACAGTGTAGGGAGATTTCATAATAAAGGGAATATACCACATTAATTGTTAAGTAAAGTTACCGAAGCGCTCAACAACTTATAGAATACTTTTATACACTTGCGAGTGTACGGATATTTATGAAAACTGAAATCTTGTGGTCTATTACTATTATGGAAATGATTGATTATGATAAACTATGAACTCACCTACCTTTTTGGTTGACACTTTTAAGCATGTTTATTCTCAGGTATAAAGAAGCTTCTGCTGTTTAACTGCTATGTGCATGGAGTCTTACATGGCATATTTTTCAAGGAAACTTTGCATTCATACACTAATATGTATTATATTTTGACTGTTTAGTCAACTGATGTATTATTATGAACTATCATTTATTGGGATTGTCTATATGTAGAAATCACCATAGGTCGAAAACATTTATGTACTTGCTTTAAAAATGTATACTGATTTAAAACTTTCTTATATAGAAAGCGCATCTTTTGAAATGAATGCAGCGTTTGTAAAATGTATCATATAGAGGGCAAACCTGGCAATGGGACCGATGATTGATGTGCTGCGTCAAAAGGGATTTTGGCGGGTCGTCATAGTTGGTATCAGAGCAGAGTTCTTACCGAACCAGAATCTGCATTAGTGTGTCTAATGGGTCTTTGTTAGGATGCATTAGTGAGTCTGGACTTTGATCGTATCTGTTTAGTTATAAGTTTTGCTTATCATTCCTTGTCAAAAATTACCTACTTATCATTCTGGTCTTGACATGTCTCACTGCAATTATTGCATAGATAGTGTATAGACAAAATCATATCTTATCGTATTTATTATAGTAAATCTACCTTACATATTCCGTAATTTCCTCCGTAACTTGTAGGATTTTGATATTATATATACATATGTAAAATATGTATTTAGAATATCAATTTAAGTCCTATAATCTTTTTCATATCAAAAATCATTTTCTCTAATCGTGCAAAGATGGATTGTGCAACTAGTTCGTATTCCTCGGATTCTAACAGCTATTCCGCTATAGGAATCCACTTAAGCTCCGAAAGCAGTGTAACCAGAATGGACCAACCAATTAGTCATCATCTTTTCTGGATGGATTGGGGGTGAGTTCGTGGACGACTTAATCAATTTAGATAAGAAGAAGTTGATCCCTTTCACGAGTCGTTTTCGCCTGTTGGCGGAGAACCTGAGGCGCTCACTGGCAAACCCGTTCGCAACACCATTTTCTCTCTCCTTTTCAGGATATGTCACCACAAATATAATATTACTAATATTATTGAGGCTATCCGACCTTTACTCTGCTTAAACAATCAACCGAACCTGGTAGATGAAGTGAATCAACTTCGTGCTCGAGTAGTGGCACTAGAGAATACGGTGCACAATTTTCAAGCACCGCATGCACCGCTGTAGGTACCACCAGCACCACCAGTACATGTACCAGCAATAACGATACCACCAACAACAGTGTCAGCAGCATCACAAGCCTCAACATCACAATCTGCGCCACGAACATCAACATCATACGCACCATAGATACCAAGGAATACCAATAAAAATGAATGATGAAATATTGATTCATAACTTCATTTATGTTGGAGAAATATTCCACAGTGATTATGTAATCTCTAAAGTTTTAGGGATTATTCATTTCTAGTTCCAACCGTAAACCAAATGAGATTAATATAATATTAACTCATTAAATCCATATTACATCTGAAGAAAATATACATACATATATTTTCATAAAGACTGTAATAAAAATTCTTTTGTACAAAATATTACTTGTGAAATTTTATTTTAACGGGTAGGTAATACCCGAGAAATACTTAAGTTCACATTAATATATTACGCTGTACATTTTCAATGATGTTTTGACAATCGTTAATTATACTCTCTCCTTTCATAGCAATATACATCATTTCACAAAAATCAAGACAACCATTTTCCATACCAATTCAATTACATATTCTGATTTTGACAGATCAAAATCCAATTCAAGATTTAAGAAGTGTCATCAATCTTAAATTCCTACATCCTTCGAAACCATACTTTGAATTCAAAATGTTATTCATAAAACCGAGGAGAATATTATTCGTATCTTTCATAATTCGCGATGATTTCACTTCCACAATCATATACTACCGGATACAACCTGCGTTCAAACACTCCAATTCAAAATTCTTGAAATCACCTCAGATTGAAAATCAACGAATCGGACTCGTTATATATGAGAATGCGGATGAAGCAGCCAAAGCTGTCGATGGTCTTAATAGTCAAAAGTTGATAATAAAGAAAAGTATGTTAGAAAAGAAATTTAGAACTGAAAAATGGATTGAGCAAACTATGAAGGAGGCTGTTGACAAATCACAAGGACTAAACCCGTACCTAAAGAATTTAGATAATTCAGTTTTTGATATAAATCTCAGAAGATATGAAATCTCTTTACGTATTCTAAATCCTTGCGGAAGAATTTTCTTCATCATCTTTTGATTTTAATTTTTTTTTTTTTCAAATTTTAAGATATCATCGTATCTTTCATTATAAATATTCTCAATATTTCTGAAAAATACCTCCATAACTATAACTTTCTGAAATTAATTATCTCTTCGTGTTATCTGTATTACATCATAACGGAAAATGTTTTAGTTTCAAAATTTTTGTAACATTCGAATTTAAATTCTTGATATTTGGAGTAATGCTGGAATGAAAGTATGAGTTAGTATAATATAATGACGCCCGGTCAACGTGATTATATTGCAGTAAGTCATGCGAAAGTTCTAATGGCACATGATGAAGGTAGTACTTGATCAACATTACCCTCACCATGTACCATGTTACGCGACACTTTTATTTTACTTAACATCTGAATATACCAAGAATGTATTTTCTTGATAGTTCTATACTTTCAGTGATTCCAGCAGTTTGCTAATATAATCGTGCCATTACATTTTTCTTTCTACGTATAACACTAGTTATGCTCATTTGAAATCCTATCTATCGTATTTCCGGAGAAATCTTTATCATTTCATTTGTATTTCTCAATAGTGAGAAATTATCTATTTATTGAACTTATGCTTATCATAAAACGGAACCCGACCCATATAGGGTACTCGAAATACTCCATTCATCGATCTTATCATTTTCTTTGATAATGATTATACTAACAATTGAATTCATTTAAAGAATTCAAGTTATATCATATTTTGTGATATGAAAATATCCTCGTTTTCGTTATCAACTTTCCTTATCTAAATTTCGGGACGAAATTTCTTTTAACGGGTAGGTACTGTCATGACCCGAAAATTTCGGTCAAATTTAAACTCTGATAACTCCAACAAGATAAGCAAATTGATGTGTTGCATTAAAATATTTTTTCATACATTTAATTAACCATTGGACTTTACCCTACGATTCACGAACAACCTATAATTTAAAACTCGAACCCGTCATGATTTATATATGATTTTACTTTCTTAAATGAAAACGTTTTAGGATATAATAATTTCTATTATTATAACCTCTTAATAAAATAATTTTGAATATAATTAGTTCTGGAAAACTAAATTTTATAATATTTATATATGAAATGATAAAAATTTACTATTAAACGGTGCTATTTCAAATTAAAATTTTTACGTATTAAGTCGTTTTATTTTTATGATATAAGTTTTGTAATTTTTTTTAAGAAACAAAGTTAAATTAAAAATGTACAATTTGTAAAGCACAACGTACAACAACATGTAGCTTAAATAGTTAAATTTAAATTAATTCATTACTATTCATTAAATAGTAAATGAAACAAAATTAATTCATTTACTATTCATATGAAAACGACATGATTGAAATTATTAATTATAATTTACATAAAATACCCCTGAAGTATTTTAAAAATATGACTTTTTAAAAATTTACTATTCATATTAGATTCTAAATTTATTATTATATTATTATATTTATTATATTATTGTATTTAAATTAATATTATATTATATATCTTTGTCCTGTCAAAAACTAGGAAAACACATATTACGCTTATAAACTTTATAAACGAACATTATTACAACTAAATTTATAAAGCTTAAGACCAAACAGATATATATATATATATATATATATATATATATATATATATATATATATATATATATATATATATATATATATATATATATATATATATATATATATATATATATATATATATATATATATATTCAAATATATAAAGTGGAATTTTTATTCATATTTTTACCCGTCAATTATTAGCAACAGAGTACGAAATGTCGGTTCGTGAAAACTGTCGGCAGATATTATTGAATTCTAATTCACACATTTTTATTTTCATATTATTATATTATTATATTATTATATTATTACATTATTATAATATTATACTATTATATTCTATTTCAATATTATTATATTTACTTATATATACTACGTTCATGTTCTAGTTAAAATCACACATATCAAATATAGATCATATGTTACTCCGTAATTAACTATATTATTGTTATTATTATTATAATTATTATTCTTAATATTATTATTCTTAATTTTATTATTAATTAGTAATATTAGTATTATGGTCAAAAAATATACATAAAATACTACGACGAGGTTATGTTCAAGTGATTTCAAAATGGGTTTTTCAAATGGTTTAAAGCTAAGGAATTCATGGGTATTAAATAATCAGGTTATGGGTATTGATCGGGGGTATTGTTCGTGAATCAAAGGTCAACCTTGCATTTATCATTTTCGTTGCGTTTGCATACTTTTCCTGCAATATTGAACCACAATATTGATACGTGAGTTTTCATAGCTCCCTTTTTATATATATTTTTGGGCTAAGAATACATGCGTATTTTATAACTGTTTTACGAAATGGACACAAGTACTAAAAACATATTCTACATTGAGTTGTACCACTTTGCATATTTTTCTCTAATAGCTTGGTAACTAATATTTACATGTTGTAAGAGCATGTAAGAGCGAATCCTATTGATAGATCTATCAGGTTTGACAACCCCAACCGGACTAGTCGCTCTAGTATCGTAAACGGTTGCATAGTACTTCGTTTTTACTACACTTGGTACAGTGTAGGGAGATTTCATAATAAAGGGAATATGCCACATTAATTGTTAAGTATGGTTATCGAAGCTCTCAACAACTTATAGAATACTTTTATACACTTGCGAGTGTACGGATATTTATGAAAACTGAAATCTTGTGGTCTATTACTATTACGGAAATGATTGATTATGATAAACTATGAACTCACCAACCTTTTTGGTTGACACTTTTAAGCATGTTTATTCTCGGGTATAAAGAAGCTTCCGATGTTTAACTGCTATGTGCATGGAGTCTTACATGGCATATTTTTCAACGAAACTTTGCATTCATACATTAATATGTATTATATTTTGACTGTTTAGTCAACTGATGTATTATTTTGAACTATCATTTATTGGGATTGTCTATATGTGGAAATCACTATAGGTCGAAAACATTTATGTACATGCTTTAAAAATGTGTACTGATTTAAAAACTTTCTTATATAGAAAGTGCGTCTTTTGAAATGAATGCAATGTTTGTAAAATGTATCATATAGAGGGCAAACCTCGCAATGGGACCGATGAATGATGTGCTGCGTCAATTGGGATTTTGGAGGGTTGTCATATGATTGAGGCCACCCCACAGATTTCTCAACCGTGTTCCGGGTCTACATGGATTAATCCCCGAGGGCAAACATCATTCGACAACATATCGCTCAACGCTAAGATGTTATTATACTGTACTGTTACCTTTCATCCGATATACAGAAAATAGTACTAACACACAAAGTATCATACACATAAGAGTATATGGTGTGTGGTGGGGCGCCCCTCACCTCATCGCCTTCAGCGACGCTTGCGCCCATCCCACTATAAGAAAAAAGGGTTTAAGTGACAATGTCTATTTGTAGCTAATAAGACTAAATGGTCAAGTTAGTAATCAAAAGAGGTTGTCACTTCTCGTCACTATAGATCCATCAGAAAATATAGTTAGTGGTCAAAATACTAAAATTGGTCACTATAGTGACCAATTGTTTGGTCACTAATATCATATAGTGGCTATAATTTACTGATGAACTTTATAATAATAAGTGAATAGCATTATTAGTGATCAAATAATAAGTCGTCACTAAAGATCATCACAAATGATCATTTTTCTAGTAGTGATCGTCCACCCCCTGTCGCCACCTCGCGTCTCCCTTTCATCATCGTTGTTTCATCGCCCATGCGACTCCCCATTTATTTCAATGTTTTACATAATAATTAACCACCTTCTTGATCATTTTCCATGCTGCACGCACTTTAGGAAGGAAACCTGAATCGCTTTGCAGGAACCTGATCCTTAAACCATCCCAAGGAACATGTGACAGGTTTGAATCTTGAATGGATCCGGGAGGAACCTCCCACCCCCACACCACAGGTTCAATCAGGAGCTAGATATTTTAGGCAGATTAATAAAGAGTGTAAGTAACTAGAGGGGGGGGGGTGAATACTTACTTAATGGTTTCTTAAATTTTTTTCGAAAACTTTAATAATCAAAATGTAAGTTTTAAGTGTGAAATCGTTTGTGTTTGTTAATTTAAGTATGTAAAGAATGTAAGTGCACAAACATAAGGATTTATAGAGTTTGGGTGGATGTTAACTAATCCACCTTAATCCAGTCCCCGATTCACTAATCGGGAGTTAGCTTCACTAAGCATTTCTCCAAACTCGATGGAGATCCGTTTACACCAAATGATCTTCAATAAGCCACACCAACACTACGATCACACTCGTCTTCACCTTGGATAAGAATTAATTTCCCAATGAAAATATGAACAACTTCCTAGATCCCTTTAAGGAAGAAGGATCACTAGATAAGATGATGTTCTTATGACAAGATCAATTATACTAACTTAATCTTTAATAGTTCTTCAATAGGTCACACTAACTTTACTTAGATCAAACTTGTCTTCACTTTGGACAAGTATTAATTTCCAATGGAATTAATCAACTTCCTAGATCCCTTTAAGGAAGTTGTATCAGTAAGTAACATGGTGTTTCCTATCACAAGAACTATTTAACTTGCTTGACCCCATAAGGAAGTATCTCACAAAGTAAACTTAAAGATAAAATGATAAAAATGATGTTTACAATGTAATTCTACTTAGAGTAAGTAGAATCTCTTTTTCTCTCTTATAATCTCTCCATTGATATGTGCTTGAGGCTTGGGAGATCAGTTGATATGACTTTGAAAGAATGTTGGCAAGAGGTGATCTTCAAATTTGACAAATGTTAATATTTATAGGAAAGAGAAAAATCTCTCAAATGGTGCACGATTAAATTCACGTCGACCGTGCATTGACCTTGCTCCTGCTTGACAGCTATATCCGTTGAAGCTCTTTTTTCTTTGCATTTTTGGCTTCTTTACCCAATATAGAGCTTTCAAAAGATGCTTAATACACCTAGAAGTCCTTAGCCTTCATCTTATACTTTTGGATGAATTCATTGAAGTGGACATGAGCTTGCTAAAGAGGAAAGTCCAATGTCCTTATTTTGTGTCATTGATTTTCCATTATGGCAAATGCAGATTTTTTATTCTTTGACAACCCACACACTCCAAACATCATATCCCACGTCTTCAACAATTTTTCAATACTTTGATGGATGTATCTTGCCTCATTGATTGTTTGCAACAAGTCAAATGTGTCATACCCCATCAGTTAACAGTCACGCCCTCTATATGAGACGTTCCGAAAAGCATTCTGATATGGCCTAAACGGACGGTTTTTATTCATGCGGTGTCGTCGGGCCGCAGCGCGCCAGGATCAGCCACCCAGGGGGAGGGTACTGTTTTAAATTTATATTTAGCGGGGCCTAAATCGTGCTACTCCTTATTATGAGTAAGGGAAGTATGACCTAGAGTCGTATTTTTGAGATATCAGTAGAATCGAACCTATATTTAAGCCTAAGATAGTTAGGAAGGAGTAGTGGTTACTTAATTTTGGGATTTTCTAACTTATAAGACAGATAAAGTAAATGCGATAAAATTCGTAATTCAGATAAGGTTAAAGTGAGCGGATACTATGACTTCATCAGTTATTCTGTCGAGATTATCGAATGATGGCTCATAAATAGGCATAGGCCTTGTATTCATTACACTGGTCCTAAACGTCCCTGTCATAAGATATGTCACTGGGTACTGCGTTAGTCTTGAAGATTCTAAATAGACATCAACGTCCCTTACCCCCGACACCCGTGCAGTCTGACTACAGGCATACACGTTTAGACGGCTCATCCAATTGAGCGACTTGATTGGGTGACGTATTAACATTCCACAATGGTCTAAACTTTCTTAAGTATAATAGAATACATGGTTTACCATATCCGAGAGACGTGATTTGTTTCAATGCTTTCGTTAATGATTGGTTTTTAAAAGATAGTTAGGCCTTTAAAAAGAGTTCAACCATAAAGAACACCATGGCCAAGTCAAGCTGACTTCCATGAACATGTTCGGTTATCCTAACAGTCTAATCCTTTATGTGTCTAAACAAACAGCTTCTTAATTAACTATGAATCCCTCAAGCCGGGTGCAATGCTTGAGACCGCGTTATGGTGCAGTGTACTAATCAACACTGACCGGGTTCCATGGCCTTACTTAGTAGAGGTACAGCTTACAATAACCGCTGTGCCTCAGCGTACACGTACGAAGTTTATATGCTTGGTGACTACACTAGCATGGTCTGGGACCGACAATGTACTAAGGGTCTAGTCAGATGTTTCACTACGAAAGATTCCTCAGTCGATATCCGACGCTTGATAGACTTACTACAACCGGTGTGCCTCAGTCGATCTTACATTGTATCCGATAGACTTCTCTTACCAAGGGGTGACACAGATAGTGTACTCTGAATCGGGGTTCTCGACTTCCCAATAACAGAGCTAATAACTACGTTCTATTAGTTGGAAAAGCGATTGAGTTTAAAGCATAATTGGAAAGCATTTCAACAGCATACACAAACCATAATATTATTTCGGCATTATAAGTGCTTACATCATAGCATACACTAAAGATAACTACTCGCTAATCATGGCAACAATATCACATAACATAATGACAGAAGACATTATATAAAGATAAGGGATAGAAGGACCAGTAGATTAAACGAGTTCTGAATACAAAAGTGACAACTTCAAGACTCCAGACTGCTCCTAATACAATCTTCAGTGTTCTTCTCCGGGTACTAGGTTTCCCGCACGGAGTCGAAGGCCTTAAGAGTATGACTAATATTGTACAAGAGAGAGAAAGAAGTGAATTGAAGTGTGTGTTGGAATGATTGACAAAGACCCTTTAAATAAGCAAGATTTTTGCCTGCAAACGGCAGGTAGGTCGTTTGGCAGGCTGTTTTTGGAGGACGTTTGCTAAGGCAAGCCTTTTATCGAGCCCGTTTGTTCTGACCATTTGGCAGGAAGTTTGCCATACTGACAGGCCGTTTGGCAAGCCGTATGGCAGGCCGTTTGCTGGCTTGGTCAGCCTGATTTTTCTGGATCGTAACTTGACTTCTTGTCTTTCACCGTTTTTGCTCTAGAATCTTCGTTTTAGCTTTGATTCTCTTGATTCTTTTTGCACCGTCTTTGTAATTACTTGCTCTTCAATTCTAACCGACGAAGTGGGTATTTTTCTGACAAAGTTTGAATCTTTCTTGTTTTTGGTCCTTAATACCGGGGTGAAAAAGTGACTTTTTATCCGATATCAAATATCCCACACTTAGACTTTGCTTGTCCTCAAGCAAACTCTCATTTCCTTAAGAATCTTTTCGGCGTTTCTTTTCTAATAGCCTAAGCGGTTTGTTTTTATTATAAGAGCAAAAAGAAAAGGTGAGTCATCTATGTTATGATTGAAATTATCTCTACAATCATGCGAGGAGGTTACATGACATAGGCTAGCTTTCACAGGTCACTCAATCACTCAAGTGTTTAGGGTTCCCTATAGATCTAAGAAATTAATATACTCATAGCCAGTCATGCTGCACCCATCGTCATAGGCTTGATAAAGACTCAAATTCTTCCTGCTAATGCGAGAACGGTAGTAATCTCAGCTTGTAGGTCATTTGTCAATGATGGAGAAGGAATTTTGGAGTGGGAGTGAAGTTGTTTTTGAGGGATGGGATAAAAGGGTAATGTAGTCTTTAAACTTTTATTCGGAGTGCAAAAGTATTTTTGAGAAGCACTTTTTTTGAACTTTTCTTCATTTGATAATCATTTTCGGTCAAGTTCTCTTCGGCATTTTCTTATTGAGTTTTGCTCTTTTTCAGAAATATATATATATATATATATACATATATATATATATATATATATATATATATATATATATATATATATATATATATATATATATATATATATATATATATATATATATATTGGAGACTCCATCTCGAGAAACTTTTTGCCGGTAAACTTTTTCAAGACCTTTGCCATGATACTTGAGAGGTTTATAACATCGAATTTCCGAAAGGAATCTTGTTTTCTGGATTTTTTGAGTAATAGTAAAGATGATGTGGGTGTGGTGGTGGAGTAGAAGTAGTGGAGGTTTATAACATCGGGTTTCGAAAGGCTTATTTTTGACAAATGGCTAGCTCTTTTGATTACAACCGAATCTTGTTTCGCTGCTTAGAGATGTAGATCTAAAGCAAGTTCTGATTCTGAGCACAGGCATCGGCACTCTCAACGGAAAATAGTGAAGCATTAAAGATGAATGTTGGTCTTATTTGGGGGTGCCTCACCATAATCAATTTAGGTCGATAATGCCTTAGTCATGCAATGCTCTATTAGAGATTTGGTTCAAACTAACAAGATTTCCACCCTACTTATGCCTTATTTTTATTGACAAACGTTTTAGGTTTTCAAAAATACTTTTTCGAAAAGGCTTTCTTTTGCAAAAATTTTGACATTTGGCTTAAGGACTTGGAATCTTCGTAATGGGTTATTTTAATACAGCATAAAAAGATTATACCAACATCCCACACTTAGACGAACATTGTCCTCAATGTTCCTAGTGTATCCCACACTTAGGAGTTTTAATTGAAGATTTGTGAATATTTGTCTAGTTTTTCAATTGGGTGTTATCCCACACTTAGTGATAAGCTAGGATGTGGCATAGTTTGAATCTTGAGCTAGTAGCTAAAAGAAAGAAATACCCCTAGCAGATTCGGCTGGCTTCCAATCCTTGCGTCTTTTATCGGCTCATTTGTCATCCTTTATTCTTCTACTCTACTTTATTGCACGGGTTGCCTCCCGAGAAGTGCTTTTGTTTAAGGTCGTTGGCTCGACCGTAATGATGCTTTAAAAAGCAAACATTCCTTGCTGATGGTTGTGATCTTGGTCTTCTCGAGGGAAGGTGAGTCTTGGTGGGTAAATCCTGAGAAAGTGCCGGACCAATAGTGGTAGAAGATCCGGTACTTCTCTTGAAGATCTTCTAAAAGATAAGTAGTGCGCAGTTTCGGCTCTTGATAAGTCTTGAAGTCTGATGAGAATATGATCCACGGCTCTGCTGGTTGACCCATGAATGTCAATCATAGAGGCAGTACTGGTGGTGATTGTTTCTCTGATGGGATGCTCATTTCAGAGGTCTTCAAACAATGTTAGAAACTGTATCTTTAGAATCTCGAAGTCTTCGGAATGGTGATCTCCACAGTAAGAGTCGGTAGCTTTGCACAGATTTGTTAAAGACGAAGCTGGAAAGAAGTGAACGGCAATCCTGATCCAAGCATTAATGTCACCGTCTTTGAGTATATCTCCCGACATCCAGCTTTAAGTGTGAAACTAGGATCTGTGGATTCGTGGAAGATACGTGATATCTGCTTTGTAACATAGGTGGCAATGTTGACTCGATCTGGTTCAAGATGAGAGAACGGATTGTTTCGCCTTACTTCCTCCGTAATAGCTTCTCGTAACTCTTTGATTATCAGATCAGCATGGTGATCAATTGTAACGTAAATCACTAGTCTGTCTGGTGTGCCTTCAAAATTATTTCTTTCCAAGAGAGCGAAAAGGCTATAAATATCTTCGATCATTTGCAAATCAGAGTGATAAGTCGGGCGTCCGGTGGAAAGATCCATATGCTTTTGGATGAGAGTCAGTAGTGCTCGTTGGTTTTGTGAGAACGGAAGTGCAGATCCTGCTAAGGCGTTGTAGACATTAGAGTAAATGATCTTCTGATCTCGACAGAATCTGTCTCAAGAATAGTGCGAACCACTTAATTGTGCTCTCATTGCCTTTCTTCTTGGTAGATATGATCGTGAAGAGAATTGATAAAGTATTGAATGTGTTCTTCTAGGATTTCAACATCATTATCTTCTCTTCGGAGATAGAGGTTGTGTTCTTCTTGGATAGCCATAATTCGTTCTGTTAAGCGTAGCAAAAAATCAATGGTTGATTTACGGATGGCTTCGAGAATATCTTCAAATTCATCGGTATCAGTGATGAAGGTTATCATGTCTGCGTGTGTAGATATAACCGGAATTCGATCTGAAGAACAGTCCGGCTCCCCTTGATCTGGTTCGGTTGGAGAGTGTAAGTTATTCAGAATGTCTTCATGTTTCTCTATCTCGTCATCATCGGTGTATTGTTCTTCTGAGGATGCGTCTGATGAACGGGTTTCTTCAGTATTCTGATTCTCCAGTTTGATACTTGCAGGATCAATTTCTATATCCTTGACCTCAGCATTGTTGGTATTTTTCTTGTAGCGGATGATTAAACTGTGATCTTCTGTCTCAAGCATCATTATTTCATCATGATGCTCAATGCTTGGAGCGGGTATTATCACAGTTTCTTTTACGTCTTCCATTTCCTCTTCATCTTCAGATTCCTTCTCTTCCTCTATTTCTTCGCTGGGATCCTCTTCTTCCATTTCTAGGTTGTCTACAGGCTGTGATTCGACACCCATCTCGATATCATTGGCTGGAGGTGAAGACTCGTCATCGGAAGTGATCCGTCTGGTGGAAATAGCAAACATCTCTGTCTGTCCAGAAAGATCGGTTAGTCAGTCAATTTTGAAGGTAATGCTTTCCCCATGTGATCGTAAGATCAAGGTTTGATTGTACACATCAATGACAGTCCTGGCCGTATTCATGAAAGGTCTTCCTAACACTACTGGAGTGTGTAGGTCTTCCTTAATATCCATTACTACGAAATCAGTAGGATACAATAATTTGTCAACTTTCACCAAGACGTTCTCAACTATGCCCTTAGGATATCGAATTGTATGATCGGCAAGTTGGATTGTCATTTTAGTCGGTGACAAGTCTCCTAACTCTAATCTCTTGTAGAGAGAGTAGGGGATTAGGTTGATAGTCGCTCCTAAATCTGCTAACGCGTGAATGGTTTCAGATTGGTAGATTGAACATGAGAAAACGAATCGTCCTGTATCTCCTAGCTTCGGTGGTAGAGAGTTTATGAGTAATGCAGAGCATTCTTCACTCAGTGGAATTTTGTTAGAGTCTGGTATCCTCTCCTTTGTAGAGAGAAGCCTTCGGATGTATCTCTTCTGGTTGGGAACTTTGGACATAGTGTCCAGAAATCTTCCATCAAGTTTGAAGGAATCAAGCTTAGATGGTTCTTCTTGTAGCCTCCAGGATAGGGTACACGAACTGGAGTTTCTGGGGTCAGCTTCTGAGTATATGTTGATTTGTTCTTGAGCCTGGCTGACCTTCTCCGTGGTTCTTCCTCTGGGATTACGGAATCCATTTGTTTTGCTTCTTCTATGTGGGGATTTTGGATAGTATTACTTGGCAATCTTCCCTGCGGTCGGGTTTCAAGGCATTGTGATAACTGTCCGAGCTGCATTTCCAGATTTTTGAGCAGAGCCAATTGGTTTCTCATTAGTATCTCTATCTGATCTTGCCTAGCTGCAGTTCTCTGATTTAGCTGTTGTTGTCCTTGAATGAACTGAGTCAACTGATCATCAGCTCCGAGAGTGGGGTTAGCTGCTTTCGTAATCTGGGTGGTAGGGGAATTTTCCTCAATTGGGGTACCAGTGAGTGGAAGTGGTTAATCGTAGGTCAATTGAGATTGTTGGGCTGGATAAGTTGGATAGCAATAGAGGAAAGGTTGATTGCTTCGCTGAAATTGATTAACCCTAGGTTGTTGATTGAATCCAGGATTTGGTGGGCGAGCTGGGTATTGGATGTAACAGACTGAACCGTCAGGGTTTTCGTACTCAACTTGATATTCTTCAGTGGGTTGCGCCTGAACTTAGTTGACCTACTCCGGCTGCGTCTTCAATTCTCTGAGTTATTTAGCGAGAGATTCCAACTTATCTGTGAGAGATTTGATGTCAAACCCCATCCTTAACCACCTGGACGAAATCTTCAACATTTGGTTCCATTGCAATGATCGACTCCAAGTAATGTCCTTAATATGAGCTAATGCACAGCGGAAGACTTAATTCGTACCTGAGAATAACATGCTTTAAAACGTCAACATAAAGTTGGTGAGATATATAGGTTTGATGCTAGCAGCGTTATAACTATGGACCACAAGATTTCATATATTTAAACATAGTACACTCGCAAGTGTATGAAAGACATTCTAAGTTTGTTGAGCACCTGGTATCCAAACTTTACAAGTATGAAACAGCACATATTCCCTTTATATATAATCGCACTACACCGTACCAAGTGTAGCCACCTAAACGAAGTACTATGCAACCGTTGAAAACTGGTCGTCCAGCCCGGTTGGGGATGTCAGCCCGATAGATCTATCAACAGGATTCGCGTTTACACTGGCCCATGTAATTAATAGTTACCAAGTTATAGGGAGATATGCAGTGGTACAACTCAACATAGAACGTAATTTTAGTCACTTGTGTCCATAACGTAAATCATTTATAAAAGTAGCGCATGTATTCTCATCCCAAAATATTTAGAGTTTAAAAGGGACTATATACTCACCATACTGTATTTTGTAGTAAAAATACATATAACATCATTGAACAAGTGTAGGGTTGGCCTCGGATTCACGAACCTATATTAATTATATATATATATATATATATATATATATATATATATATATATATATATATATATATATATATATATATATATATATCAAATAATATTAACACATATAATGATAACGAACAGTATATATTTTATAATGTATTAAGATTTATATCTTTATAGTATTTATAATAATATTTTTCATATATATATGTATATGGTACGTATAGTAATAGAGTTAATAATAATAAAAGAGTCATATTTTATAATGGTAATGATAATAATAATACTTATAGTAATAATAATCTTAATAACAATAAAATTAATAAAAGTGATAATATCAGTAATGATAATTATATTGATAGTTTTCAATATTAATTAAAAATGATAATTAATAAAAATAATAATTTATAGTAATTTTAATAATGATAATAATAATAATAATAACGATAATAACTATAATAATAATAATTTACTAATAATGATACTAATATTAATATAATAATATTAATGATAATGATATTAATATTAATTGTGATATTTACAAAATCATAATATTTATAATGATCTTAATAATAATAATGTTAATGATAAAAGTAAAAATAAAATGATAAAAATAATAATAATAATAATATCAAAATAATACCTTAGAAGCATTAAAAAAAATAAACTGCCCGGGACGGGACTCGAACCCCTGACCTCCCGATTACCCCTCACGCACATTAACAATTACTCTGCTGTTTACTTCTCTGATTAATTACTACGTTTAATTCTTTTAACTCGTACTATCGTCATCTCATCCTAACTTCATCACCATTCGTTTTTCTTTTCATCATCATACATCATTCTCATCATCAACTCATTTTTATCGTAATAAAACAGAAAATGAGCAGCAGGAATAATTCGTTCAGCAACCAAAGTCCTTGGGCCGAAATCCTATGCAATCCCATTAACAAACACAACCCAATTCACAAGCCCATTTAGATCTTTAATTTAGCCCAACTTCGTAAGCCTAATAATCAGTCCAGTAAGGGGAATGGATGAATAACAGTAGTCCTAATTCGAAATAAAGGAAGTTCGGTTGGGATATAGTAGCATCAAATGATTTTTGTTTTGATAGTTTCGAATACAGAATAAACGTAGCAGTAGTGTCGGTTGATGATGGTGGTTCCGGTGGTTCAACAGTTGTAGAGGGTGGCGGTATTGTGGTTAAAGAGGGTGATTGCCGAAGGGTTATGGAGGTTGGATGATAGTAGTGTCGGTTTTCAAGGTTGAAGGTGGTTCACAATTGCTAACTGTGACGAGTTTAGTTTGGTGACCGGAGGTAGTGTGATGTGGTGAACCACTATGGATCTTGTGGGTGCAGAGTGTTCTTGGTGGTGGTCTAAAGGTGAGTTTTGAATGTTAACTAGGACCGAATAGAAGTATTAGTATATCAAGCATGTGAAGTTTTTGTTGGGTTGTTGATCATGGTAATTAGGAAAACAGAAAGATGAGATGTAAGTGGTGATGATGGTCTCTACCTCTTATCTATAAATGTGTATATAGATTAGATGGAAAGAATAAGAAATAGTAAATTAAATAATATAATAATAATAATTATTGATATGGATATCCTCAATCAATTGAACGTACCTACAGTTAGCAGCCTTGATTTTTGGATCCATATTACCGACGCTTAGATATTTTAACTTCGCGAAGTGATATATCGTGTCCATTGCTAAACAGTTAATGAATAAAAGTGTTCCTAAAAATCCCAAATTTTTAGATTAAATATATTTAAGTATTTCACTCATTAAATGTTTGAAACCTGATCAAAAAGGTTCAATAATTATTTATTTTCTGTTCCAATCTATATGTACGGAGTACTAATATTTATTCTTAAAAAGGTAAAAATATTTTTGACAAATCTAAAATCTTCGTAATCAATTTACAGTTCAATTTTTATCTTAATCATTCATGAACGTGTATAATATCTATATTAAAGCTAACGAAACGTCAACCGAGTGTCACTGACGTTTACTAATTAGGCTCAAAATCAATTATTTTCCATTTACTCTCTCTCTATATATAATCCGTTTTAAATAACAAGTTTTATCACATAAATATATATTATATATTTTTAAACAAATAGATTTAGTATTATTTTATATATTTCCAAGTAGTATTTATATACACATTTATATACACACACGCACATATATATGTATCTATTTACAAATAGTTGTTCGTGAATCGTCAAGGACAGTCAAAGGTTAATTGGTTACATAAATAGAGGTTTCAAACTTTCTAGACTCAACATTACAGATTTTGCTTATCGTGTCGGAAACATATAAAGTTTAAGGTTTAAATTTGATCGGAAATTTCCGGGTCATTACAGTACCTACCCGTTAAAGAAATTTCGTCCCCGAAATTTGGTAGAGGTTGTCATAGATAACAATAAGAATGTTTTCATGACAAATATGAGGTAATAATGGAGTTTTATCATTATCGAGAAATATAGATAAAACGATTCGATCATGTGAAGCGCACGAGTGAAACTATCACAAAAGAGTGTAATGAGTAAGTATGGATTCGTTCTAACCGATGACGTGGTTATGATTGATTTCCGGGATTTAAGGGATTTAAGGAAAATTTTACGTAATAAGATTTGGTTCTTCAGCGATCAGGATCTTCTTTGATTTAATGCGACAATCTGTTTCGATTTCTCTGTCGGATATTTTACTATAAATCCACTCCTTCGTTTCCTTTTTTTTTTCTTCACAACTCACATCTTCTACTCTTTCTCCTTAATTCCTACTTTAAGACATTCGTCAATATGTTCCATCCCATTCTTATTATTGTTATACTTCTAACTTCCATATCTTTCATTCTTCTATTTCATTTGCCGCCAGAAGAATTTATTCACTACTATTATTTTCTTGGAACTATAATATTTTTAATTCTCCCGTGTCTTTTCATTGCAATACGTATTGATATACACGGTTTGTAATTTCTGAGTAATTGTTAGGTTTTATATCTTCCCGTCCTCGAGTCAAGCGAGCAATGATCCGGAATTTGTAGGTATGAAATTCGAAATGAACATAGCTAATGCTTTTAGAAAGAAATGGTAATGGCACGATTTTGATTTGTCAAATTACCAGAATATCCCGGAAAAGATAGAACTTATCAAGATGATATGTTCCTAATATGTTTGGAGATTGGATAGAATGTAAGAGCCGTGTAACATGGCACATGATGATGGTACTGTGAATCATCACATTCCATTAGAAACTCAACATGACTTACTGTAATATAATGGCGTTGATCAAGTGTCATTATATTATACTAATCCATCCATCAGTTCCCAACACTACTTCAAAACATTCATATTTTAACGCGGAGGTTTCAGAATTTAAAAACTAACACAGTTTCTATTATGTTGTAACGCAGATATTACGGCGAGATAAATGATTTCAAATAAGAATAGCTACAAAAATACCTTCAGAAATATCGAAGATATTTATGATGATATTTTGGAATTTCTAAGTTTGGAGGTTGATGAAGAAAAATTTTTCGCAAGATTTTAACATGACCTCGGAGCAAGATATTCTCTAAAGTTTTCATCGGATCCAGAATTATCTGGATTCTTTGAATATAGAGTTTGGTCCTTGTATTTGTTCTTTGTTTCCTTCACGGTTAGCTCAATCCGTTTTTCAATACCAAATTTTCTATCGAGCGTTCCCAACACTCTATTCTTTTATCATCACTTTTGGCCATTAAGACCATTTACTACATGCTGCTTCGTCAGCATTTTCAAAGTTAACGGATATGGGTCATTGGTTATTAAACCGAGGTGGTTTCAGAAGAATTGTGTTTTTAGATGGTTAAATGCTGATGATAACATGATGGAATATGAAAGATTCCCCGGTATCGATGAGGAAAGCCAATCGTATATATCAAAGTTATAACAAGACTTTATTCGAATGAATGGTCGAAGTTGTTCTGCTGGAGCTGTGACAAAATTGACTACTTTGAAAAGGAATCGTAAGGTTGTTTTTGCTAATAAATGATAAAGAATTCGACGCGGTACGTGTTAAACTATGACTTTGGGTTCGAGAGTTTTTCAGGTGCATAACTATATGCATAATCTTTTCTTTTGTAGATGAAGTGCGGCTGGTTCATCCTCCCGATCAAGATGTTTTTGAAAATCATGAAAGTTTGATCGCGGATTGTAATCGTCGAGGTACAAATGAGGTTTAAGATGAATTCAAGTGGCGAACTTGAAGAATTGTTTAGTTTCATATGTTATAATCAATATTTTAATTCATTTTAATTGTCCAAAGTTAGCAGTCCAGTAGTCCGATTGTCCAATGGTCCAATAAATTCATATATAAATTAAATATATAATATTCAAAATAATTAATACGTATCGTGACCCGTGTACCGGTCTCAGTATTGATCACAACTCAAACCATATATATATTTTGGAATCAACCTCAACCCTGTATAGCCAACTCCATCATTCACATATAGAGTGTCTATGGTTGTTCTGAAATATATATATAGATGGTTTGATATGATAGGTTGAAACCTTGTATACGTGTCCCGTTATTTAAAGTGCGTAAAATAAATACAGAAATTAAACGACGATAAATAAAATTGCGAGAATGTAAATTGCGATAATTAAATTGCGATAAATAAAATGTAACCAGTTAGCTAGGAACAGTTAGCTAGGAACAGTTAGCGTGGATTCTTAACAATATTTCAATTAGTTAGTTCATTTGTTTCTAACAAATTTTACTTTGTCCGATGTTTTCTTCATTATGCCACTTGTTGGATTTTGATAGGTAAAAATCCAAATATGAAATTGAATGAAAATGGTTATTCTGTGGTGAACGGATACGTATATCGGTGATTGTAAATAGGATCATAAATAACTATTGAATTAGGTTTGGAAGAATGTACAGTATACTTATTAATGTGAAATCTGAATATTCCTCGGGTATTACCTACCCGTTAAAATATTTTTAACATTACCAGTTTATACGAAAGGATTTTTAATTACAATCTTTATGAAAATATACTTACATATATATTTTCTTCAAATGTAATTATGGATTTAATGAGTTAATAAGATATTAAACTCATTTGATTTATCGTTAGAACTAGATTACATAATCTCTAAAACTTTAGAAATTACATAATCGCCATGTCGAGCGAAGGTAATTGATGTAGAAAGATTCGTAGAACGATGATTATACCCGAGGTACAGAATGAGATGGTGAGGCATGGATTGTTGAAACTTGGGTTATTGGTGGTACTGGTACCGTTGGTGCTGAAGCTGGTGATGTTTCTGGTGTTGGTGATACTGCTGGTGCTTGCAAATTGTGTACCGTGCTCTCTAAAGTTAATACTCGAGCTCGGAGTTCTCTAACTTCTTCTACTAACCCTGGTTGGTTATCAGTGTGAGGTAAAGGTTGGATATCTTCTCTAGTTCCGTTAATGGTAGTCTCAAGACGAAAAATTCTTGCAAAAAGGGTATAAACGATGTTGCGAACGGGTTCGCCGGTTAGCGGGTCAAGTACTCCAAGGTTAGGTGGTAGATTCGGTTCATGATATGGAGTACCTTCTTCCCTTCTCCAAAGGGTTAGTATGTCGCGAACCCACCCCCATTTTCTCCAGTAATCACGGTAGTTGATTGGTTGGTATGCTCCTGTCACGCTGTCTTCGGAGTCAGAGGAACTTGGTCGATTCGTAGAGGCCATCTTACGCAATCTCAGAAAAGATTTTTGGTCTGAAGAGTTTAGTGACAGCAATTGATAGTTGTATGGTATTCTCAATGCATCATATGCATAGATATATATAGTACCAGATTCCCCTAAGTTACGGAGAAATTTACGGAAGATGACAGGCAAAGTCTATCGTAATAGATACGCTAAGATATAAGTTTTGTCTATACACTAGTCATGCAGTCAATGCAGTAAGATGTGTCTAGACTAAGAATAATGAGCAGGTAATTTCCTAAAGATGATAAGCATATGATTTCTGACAAAAATGATAAGTAAAAATTTTGACATGCAGACACGGTCGAAGTCCAGATCCACTAATGCATCTAAACGACTATCAGTTAGACACATTAATGCAAGACCTGTTTCGCTAAGACCACCGCACTGATACCATTCTGTCAAACCTCGTCCTTAACCACCTGGACGAAATCTTCAACATTTGGTTCCATTGCGATGATCGACTCCAAGTAATGTCCTTAATATGAGCTAATGCACAGCGGAAGACTTAATTTGTACCTGAGAATAACATGCTTTAAAACGTCAACATAAAGTTGGTGAGATATATAGGTTTGATGCTAGCAGTGTTATAACTATGGACCACAAGATTTAATATATTTAAACATAGTACACTCGCAAGTGTATGAAAGACATTCTAAGTTTGTTGAGCACCTGGTATCCAAACTTTACAAGTATGAAACAGCACATATTCCCTTTATATATAATCACACTACACCGTACCAAGTGTAGCCACCTAAACGAAGTACTGTGCAACCGTTGAAAACTGGTCGTCCAGCCCGGTTGGGGATGTCAGCCCGATAGATCTATCAACAGGATTCGCGTTTACACTGGCCCATGTAATTAATAGTTACCAAGTTATAGGGAGATATGCAGTGGTACAACTCAATGTAGAACGTAATTTTAGTCACTTGTGTCCATAACGTAAATCATTAATAAAAGTAGCGCATGTATTCTCATCCCAAAATATTTAGAGTTTAAAAGGGACTATATACTCACCATACTGTATTTTGTAGTAAAAATACATATAACATCATTGAACAAGTGTAGGGTTGGCCTCGGATTCACGAACCTATATTAATTATATATATATATATATATATATCAAATAATATTAACACATATAATGATAACGAACAGTATATATTTTATAATGTATTAAGATTTATATCTTTATAGTATTTATAATAATATTTTTCATATATATATGTATATGGTACGTATAGTAATAGAGTTAATAATAATAAAAGAGTCATATTTTATAATGGTAATGATAATAATAATAATACTTATAGTAATAATAATCTTAATAACAATAAAATTAATAAAAGTGATAATATCAGTAATGATAATTATATTGATAGTTTTCAATATTAATTAAAATGATAATTAATAAAAATAATAATTTTTAGTAATTTTAATAATGATAATAATAATAATAACTATAATAACTATAATAATAATAATTTACTAATAATGATGCTAATATTAATATAATAATGTTAATGATAATGATATTAATATTAATGGTGATATTTACAAAATCATAATATTTATAATGATCTTAATAATAATAATGTTAATGATAAAAGTAATAATAAAATGATAATAATAATAATAATAATAATAATAATAATAATAATAATAATAATAATAATAATAATAATAATATCAAAATAATACCTTAGAAGCATTAAAAAAATAAACTACCCGGGACGGGACTCGAACCCCTGACCTCCCGATTACCCCTCACGCACATTAACCATCACTCTGCAGTTTACTTCTCTGATTAATTACTACGTTTAATTCTTTTAACTCGTACTATCGTCATCTCATCCTAACTTCATCACCATTCGTTTTTCTTTTCATCATCAACTCATTTTTATCGTAATAAAACAGAAAACGAGCAGCAGGAATAAGTCGTTCAGCAACCAAAGTCCTTGGGCCGAAATCCTATGCAATCCCATTAACAAACACAACCCAATTCAAAAGCCCATTTAGATCTTTAATTTATCCCAACTTTGTAAGCCTAATAATCAGTCCAGTAAGGGGAATGGATGAATAACAGTAGTCCTAATTCGAAATAAAGGAAGTTCGGTTGGGATATAGTAGCATCAAATGATTTTTGTTTTGATAGTTTCGAATACAAAATAAACGTAGCAGTAACTCCAGTTCTTCATTATCATCATCTTATGGTTTCTTTTTATACATCATCATCGTCATTCACGCATCATCACAGAGTCATCACAGAATCATCATCATATTCATGGCGGGTGGATGGTAGTTCAAACAGAAAATATAAAAGAGGGAAAGAGAAAAGATGATTCGATGGTGGTTGTGATGGTTATGGACCGAAAATGAAAGGTGTCATGAAGGTGGTTCATTGAAGATGGAAGGTGGCTGTTGAGTTTCGAGTAGAATTAGGAGAGAGATGTAGAGATGGTGATCTTCCTGGTGAAGTTGATGTGGAAAAATGGTGGTGGTTTCAACATTCACAAATAAAGGAACAAGAAGAAGGAGAAGAGAGAAGAGAGAGAGAGGTGGTTGATGATGGTGGTTCCGGTGGTTCAACGGTTGTAGAGGGTTGCAGTATTGTGGTTAAAGAGGGTGATTGCCGAAGGGTTATGGAGGTTGGATGATAGTAGTGTCGGTTTTCAAGGTTGAAGGTGGTTCACAATTGCTAACGGTGACGAGTTTAGTTTGGTGACCGGAGGTAGTGTGATGTGGTGAATCACGATGGATCTTGTGGGTGCAGAGTGTTCTTGGTGGTGGTCTAAAGGTGAGTTTCGAATGTTAACTAGGACCGAATAGAAGTATTAGTATATCAAGCATGTGAAGTTTTTGTTGGGTTGTTGATCAGGGTAATTAGGAAAACAGAAAGAGGAGATGTAAGTGGTGATGATGGTCTCTACCTCTTATCTATATATGTGTATATAGATTAGATGGAAAGAATAAGAAACAGTAAATTAAATAATATAATAATAATAATTATTGATATGGATATCCTCAATCAATTGAACGTACCAACAGTTAGCAGCCTAGATTTTTGGATCCATATTACCGACGCTTAGATATTTTAACTTCGCGGAGTGATATATCGTGTCCATTGCTAAACAGTTAATGAATAAAAGTGTTCCTAAAAATCCCAAATTTTTAGATTAAATATATTTAAGTATTTCACTCATTAAATGTTTGAAACCTGATCAAAAAGGTTTAATAATTATTTATTTTCTGTTCCAATCTATATGTACGGAGTACTAATATTTATTCTTAAAAAGGTAAAAATATTTTTGACAAATCTAAAATCTTCGTAATCAATTTACAGTCCAATTTTTATCTTAATCATTCATGAACGTGTATAATATCTATATTAAAGCTAACGAAACGTCAACCGAGTGTCACTGACGTTTACTAATTAGGCTCAAAATCAATTATTTTCCATTTACTCTCTCTCTATATATAATCCGTTTTAAATAACAAGTTTTATCACATAAATATATATTATATATTTTTAAACAAATAGATTTAGTATTATTTTATATATTTCTAAGTAGTATTTATATACACATTTATATACACACACGCACATATATATGTATCTATTTACAAATAGTTGTTCGTGAATCGTCAAGGATAGTCAAAGGTTAATTGGTTACATAAATAGAGATTTCAAACTTTCTTGACTCAACATTACAGATTTTGCTTATCGTGTCGGAAACATATAAAGTTTAAGGTTTAAATTTGATCGGAAATTTCCGGGTCATTACATTTGATGGCCTCCGTTTGATTGTTGAGTGTAGAGAGTGGGGAAGAGGATGAAGTTGTTTCACCACTCTTCCAGTCATGATGATGCATTGTCATGTTCTCGAGCAACTCCCATGCTTCGTCTGCAGTTTGGTTCATCAGATTTCCTTGAGCTGTTGCATCGATCTAGCTGGTGATTAGGGCATTTCTTCAGCAGGGTTTTGAATCGCTCCCATGCAATGTAAAAATATTCATCATAACTTTGTTTGAAGTTAATGATGTCATTCTTTAGTTTGGTTTGTTTAAAAGGAGGGAAATATTTGTTTAGGAATTTAGTAGCCATCTCCGTCCATGACGTGATGGAATCTTTTTCCAGTCCTTCGAAACAAGTTTGAGCATGATGAGTGAGAGAATAGGGAAATAAGTATAGGCGGACTATATCTTGTCCTATCCCTGGCTGTTTGTAGGAGTTCGAAAGAGATATGAATTTATCAAGGTGAGAATTAGGATCGCATTCGGTAATCCATGAAACTGACAGCTGTTTTGAATGAGCTGGATGATGTGATGTTTTAACTCGAGCGAGTGTCCTTGAATCTCTGAAAATCTGATCGGTCCTCCTCGACCTTCAATCGAGGGTTTAGTATTTTCTGCTAAAGTAACGCGTAACGCCATTCGATTTCTGATTCGTGCTTCCTTGCGTGCTTTAGAGATTATTGCGTCTGGATCAGGTATGAATAACAATGGCCATGGTCTAGATCGGGTTTGGGTCATACACTGGGTATGCCTTTTTTTTTTGTTTTTTTTAATTTTTAGGAAATAAACTAAATTTCTAAAGTAATCTAAAGTAAGCTAAACTAGTCTAAGGTAGTCTAATTCTAAGGTAGTCTAATGTAATCTAATTTAATCTAAGGTAATCTAAAGTAATCTAATTTAAGGTAATCTAATTTAATTAACTAACTATCCTTATGATTGAATATGTTTTTGGTTCTGGCTACTGATTCCCTGGTATTTCAGTAACAGAGTTCCGCATGAACTATTCAACAAACCAAGTGGCCAGGCTGACTATGGAGAGGCAGGATCCTTTTGGTCCCAATATAATTGGCGACTGTTCGGAAAATCCAACATCCAAGTTCGTGTATAATTGTCTTTCTTAGACACCACTAAATGCTTGTGAATAAGTTTGATAGAGAGCTATATTACCTGATACCAGTTCCCCGGCAGCGACGCCAAAAAACTTACACTCCCCCGTGATATGGCTGAAACGGACGGTTTTTATTCATGCGTTGTCGTCGGGCCGCAGCGCGCCAGGATCAGCCACCCAGGGGGAGGGTACTGTTTTAAATTTATATTTAGCGGGGCCTAATATGACGACCCTAAAATTTTTCACTTATGTTTTAACTGTTCAATTAATAGGACTTCTTGTACTCGTAAACTTTGTTTAACAACCGTTGATTGAATATTAACTTTTGATCGATATTTCATGTTATATAAAGTTTATGTTTATGTGTATTATCTTTATTAATACAAACTATATATATACACACATTAATACTTAAAAGTGTTATTATATAAACTAAAGAAATTAATACAAACTATTTGGAACAAATAATATTTATAAAAGATAGGGACTATAAATAAATAAAATGTATCTAAATAAATGTAAACCTAATATTTACAACATTAATAATAATAATAATAATAATAATAATAATAATAATAATAATAATAATAATAATAATAATAATAATAATAATAATAATAATAATAATAATAATAATATTAATAATAATAATATTAATAATAAAAGAAAATATATAATACATAAATAAATAAAAGAACCGTATAAAAAATATAGATCATAGATATCTGATATCTCGGCTACTTTGATTTTTTTTTGAAACCTTAACTTGATCTCCAAGATTGATAATCCTAGTTTAACTCCAATTCAAACTCTTGATCACCAAGCTAGCCAAGGTTATTTAGGAAACCTACAACATTCTATATAAAGGCTCGTGATTATCAGATTTAGATCACCACAATCCTCCTGCAAATTTCAGTTGACTAAAACTCTCCTGCTTCCCTCAAGTTTTCTGTCGACTATAACCCTTCACACCTGCAGTTTTCTGCATATACGAAACCTCAATCACAGCCTTCACTTGCATCCTATTTTTCCTGCTTCTGTTCGTGATCAAACGGGTTCAAGAAACCCTCCAACCTGCTGCAACTTTGCTTGCGTTTTCAGCTTTCTGTTTCTGCTGTGCAGTCGCCATCATCAACCTGCAATTCATCATGTAAGTTGCTTCTGTCCTGCAGCTTTATTCGATCCACAACAGGTCGCTTAAGTGTGATTAATTGTTGTTTCTTTTCTGTGTTCCTGTCGTGATTTCCAACAGCCCGAAAGACCATACTTGTTGCTGCACCTGTCTGCTATTTCTGGCGAGTGAGACTGACCCAAACAGACCTACATCTGGGTCGTGACTGCTTGGGTTGCTGCTTCAGTTTCTGTTTTGTTTTCGTGTCATCATAAATCCTACTCTCAATCTTGTTAAGGTAGCCTCTAATCCCTAGTTAATTCCTACTAAACCTATCAGATAATATATGTTTGTATTAAGAATAAAAGATTATGAATATGAAGTATGGATAATAAGTATGTTTAAATTAGATAAAGATTTATGATATGTTAAAGGTTAAAATTGGATCAAGTATTATTATTAGTTATGATTTTATGTGGAGTCTAGGCTATAACTACAAACAAGAACTTATGAATTTAAAGGTATTGACTAAAAAGATTACTAGTTGTAAGTTAAGAACTCATGATTTTATGTTAAGGTTATAAAGGTGGTGATTAAAAGATTAGGTTATGATTTCATGTAATGATAATAATAGTACATGTGCATGTATCCATGCATACGTACGTATGTGCATGCATACCCTATATGTATATGTGTGTGTGTATATGAAAATTTATACATATGTGTATATGTATGTGTATATATGTATGTGTATGTACGTGAGCATGTATGTGTGGACGTGTATTATATAAGTAAATAAGTTAGTAAACCTAACTATAACAAGAAGTAAAGAATATATACATATATATGTATCATCTTACGCTATTGTATATGTAACACCTACACTTACTACATATAAGTATCATATAGTTAAAAATAAATACATGTATAATAAATAAAGAATATATGTATATGTATGTATCACATAGATATAGTTATATAGGTAACTTACTCATTAGTTGAATAATTAATGTAACTAAAATACTATTATTAGTATCACCTATATACATACCTATACAGTAGCACATAATAACACTAATAATATTATCGCTTATGTACATATAACTTTCTCGAAAACGGTCACTGTTAATATAGTTTACTATATTAATAAACAAACTTTATGTCTATTATACATTACCTAATTGAATACTATATCTCTAGGTTGAGATCTCTTCTTACACACTCCATTCATACTACTTGCGTGGATTGCTTGCTTGCTATTAAGGTGAACTTCATAGCCCCTCTTTTTACTATTTCTTAACTGTTTTATAAACTTTGGGGTGAGACACATGCTTGTTTTTAAACTGTTTTACGCTTAGACGCAAGTACTCAAACTTTCTTTTGATCAGTTCAAACTGTTTGCTAACATGCTTTGATTCATGCTTAATCCATACCATGATATCGTTAGTTGCTACGTATAAAGGCAAGCTTAGTTATTGTGATAGAGCTATTGAGGGTGACGTCTCTATCCGGATGACCGCTGGTTAATGGATACATAATAACGATGAACGGTACGAACGTGATGTGTTTAGGGTAACTAATGGTTAGTATCGATATCATATACACCAGCACTATTACCGGACTGATTAAACCGCTTATTTAAATCTTGTGGTCTAAAACTTGTTATAACTATTAAACCTATGTTGTTCACTCAACCTTTTTGGTTGACTCTTTAAGCATGTTTTGTCTCAGGTGAAGATTGCTAAAGATTATTTGCTATTTGGACTTTGCTGCTTTTGGAGTCCGCATATATACATTCACATTATTGCATTAGAACATTATAGTATACAATTGTAATGACTTAATACTTACCGCTGCTTATAAATACATTGGTTTTTAATTAAAACGTCTCATATAGAGTCGTTCTCGTTTATACATACTTGTGTTGTGATATTGTGTAGTCATATTTCCCCGGCCCTATTTGGGGGTATGACAGAGTGGTATCAGAGCCAGGTTGTTATAGAGAACCAGGATTGCATATTATGTGTGCCTTATGTGTTAGTTAGGTGTCTTAGCAATCTATAGGACTATAGCCTTACCTGTTTTAGTTCTAGTGCATTTTTCCCTTACATTTTATTCGTGCTTTTGCATCATCTTTAGAACCTACCTAATCATCTCTCTTTCTATAAATTTAGGATGTCTCGTAATAGTCCGATTGATAAGGCTAAAAAGGAACATATATTTCATAGCAATATCCCTCCTAAATAATAGGTTTTCATATGTAATTGTATTATATTTTCATTGTAATTGTTTAAATAAATAAGTGCGAAGACAAAAGGCGAAAACGAAGATTTGAAGACGCAAACGTCCAAAAAGCTCAAATGTACAAGATACAATCCAAGTGGTTCAAATTATTGATGAGAAACGTCTAAAAATGACAAGAGTACAAGTTACAAAACGCAAAGTACAAGATATTAAATTGTACGCAAGGACGTTCGAAAATTCAGAACCGAGACATGAACCAACTTTCAACGCTCTACGCAACGGAGCTAAAATTACAAGTTAACTATGCTCAAGAATATAATATAATATTTAAATAATTCATAATAAGAATAATAATAAATAATAAAAAGTTGTTAATTGAGCATAGTTAAGGGGTCATAAGTGAAAATTTCAAATCACCAATTGTCTATAAAATGAAATTCACGGTGTAATGAAAAGAACACCTTTTCTTCATATTTCTTTCTCTCTTCTGTAATATGTAATATATATTTATATTATAATTTTAATATAAGTTAATTTTAATAATAAAGTTATGGTTTAGTTGGGTTATTGTAAGAAATGTTTTACGGGTTTTAAGTCGAAATTCTGTCCGTGCAACGCTACGCGATTAATCACCACTGTAAGCTATGTTCTTCCTTTTTAATTTAATGTCTCGTAACTAAGTTATTATTATGCTTATTTGAGCCGAAGTAATCGTGATGTTAGGCTAAAATATTAAGATGGGGTTATTGAACTTTGGACCATAATTAAGGTTTGGGCAAAAGACCGACACTTGTGGAAAATTGGACTATTGACTATTAATAGATGGGGGGTATTGTCTAATTGAGTGACAACTCATTGGAGTCCGTCGAACCTATCTTCAAATTAATTAACCTAATAATTAATAATGATTATGGTTGTCCTCTTTAGTGACGTTCATATGGAATATGTTATAATCATTTAATTAATCAATTGGGTTGGGTAATTGATTATTCATTCTGATCAAGTGGATGAATTAATATTCATAAACTAATTAAAACAGGGGTGGATTACATACAGTGATAACTGGTGTAATTGTTGACAGAAGTGATAACTGCGTCACAGTTTAAATCCTTAATCAGTTGGAATATTTGACTTCGGGTATAAGGGTAATTTGACGAGGATACTCGCACTTTATATTTATGACCGATGGACTATTATGGACAAAAACCAGATAGACGAATCAAATAAACCAGGACAAAGGACAATTAACCCATGGTAATAAATTAAAATCAACACGTCAAACATCATGATTACGGAAGTTTAAATAAGCATAATTCTTTTATTGTATTTCTCATCGTATCTTTATTTACTGTCATTTTATTACTCGCAATTTTATTTACTGTCATTTTATTTATTGTCATTATTTTTACGCACTTTAATTATCGTCATTTATCTTTGCGCTTAAAATATAGAATCGACAAACCGGTCATTAAACGGTAAAACCCCCCTTTTATAATAATATTACTACTTATATAATTATATATATTTTGTATAAATATAGTTGTTAAAAATATAGTAAGTATCACCAGCTCCCTGTGGAACGAACCGGACTTACTAAAAACTACACTACTCTACGATTAGGTACACTGCCTATAGTGTTGTAGCAAGGTTTAGGTATATCCCACATCCGTAAATTAATAAAACTTGTGTAATATTTTGTAGTATTTTGTATTAAAAATAATACTATTTCTATACCCCCGCTACCACATCAAGTTTTTGGCGCCGCTGTCGGGGAACTAGTGCTATTTAAGTTTTTAATTACTTTTATAGATTTTCACTGCATTTTTATTTGAATTTTTAAATAAATAAAGTGGTTAGTTAAAAAAAAATAAATAAATAAAGTACTAATAATATATATGTTTGAAAACAATAATCACAATATGAATAAAAATCAATGAACTAATCATCCACATAGATATGAATAATAAATTCACAATAGAAAAAATCACAATATGTGTTATAGACAAAATCAAAGTAGTAGATAAAATAGAGAATTAAAAAATTGGAATAACCGAATCTTAATATTTTTTTAATTTTGAGAATTAAAAAATTATACTACCGTTTAATGACCGTAATCCAATATATTTTATCGTCTGGTGTACGAAATAGACTTGATGTGAATAAAGTACATCCCCCCTGGTGTAACATTAGACGGTATAAAATTATTTTGTCCCGTCATATTGGACAAAAAAAAATAATCCAATTTATAATAGTCATAGTCCAATATATTGTATAATTTGTTACAATAAATTAAACAAAGTGATCCTTTATAATAATTATAGTTTAACATTAGACGTTTAGTGACACATCATATATCACCCAAGGTTATAATTTATATTACTAGACACACAAGTACTAATCTTCAAGATGGGCCCCACGATTACAATCACCACTTTGTTTCTTATCTCTTCTTCTTGATTTTTCTGCTGTTCGTCGACCTAACCCCTCAAAAGGGTGGTCCCAGCTCGGCTGAAAACCACAAGACTTTGTGTAAAATAAAATAAAATAAAAAAATTAAAAAAAAATTAATGATAAAATAATATAATCTCGATTAAAAAAATAATAATAAATAAAAAAAATCAAACACGTAGATACTGTTTTTCTATTTTGTGGTTATAATTTTAGTTTCATTTTACCTTAGTTTAAGTATTAAAATTTTACGACATCGATTTAGTATTTAATAGATTTTAGTATCGATATAAGTTATTGTATTATTCCTTATAGAATTGCTTTTTAAGTTTTAATACCTTTACGCGCAACTTTTAGTTTTAAGTTTTTAGACGCTAAACTTTAAACGTAAAACTTTAGTTTTAGGGTGTGCTTGGTTGGGGGTATTAAGGGGTGTGGAATGGGAATAGTAATGATAGATAATGCTTGGTTATAATAATATAATACTATCGTTACCCATTACCCATTAATATATAATCCATCATTCCCCACTAATTCGGGGTAATCAACTAAAGGAATGAAAAATCACAATTTTATCACTCCTATTTTTTCTCTCCCACTACTCAAATATGGAATAACTAACTGATATAGTTATTACTGATTTTTTTAACCTCTAAAAATTTGCAAAAAAGTAACATTTTTAAATTTTTTTTTAGTAAACAGTTAGTAGGATTATATACTGTTTTAATCTCAATAACAAAAATTTCAAGTGCTACTCGTATTATACATAGATATGTAATATGTAATATGCATTATAAGTTGGTGTTAATTAATAAAAATCTATTGCGTATCAGTTTATTTATTTATACATAGCTTATCATGACAATTAATTACCTTACATAGGAAATTTATAATTTTACGTAGTACTTTAATTTTAATAATGTTATGTATTATAAAAATATTATGTATTATGTATATGGTAAAAATACTTGCGTTATAGAAATAGGTTTGTACACTTAAATAGTACATAATGCATGTATAATAAAATTACATATTATTGATTTAACTTACCAAGCAATGTCAATGATAATGATATACTATACTATATTGATTACATTCCTTTAGTATTCCCTTTCCCTTTCTCATTCCCATTCCTTTATTAGAACCAAACGCACCCTTAAATTGGTTTTCAACTTTTATTTCTCGACTTCTTGTTTTTCGACGCACTTTCTCTTTTTCATTTCTACACGCTAGTTTTTAAGACATAGAATTTTTTTTTTATATTTAAATTTCGAAGAAAAATTATTGTAACGATTAAATCAATACACATCCAAAATTTTCTGGTTCGTAGTAATAGTTGGATTTGTTAGTGGCGAGTTGTGGACTTCCGATTTAAAGGGTCCTGGCTACCTGCTGCATCTATTGGCTATTCGAAACGTGGGCAAAATCAAAAAAGTCTATTAATTTGATAACTTTAATAATTTTTAGATTTATAACTAATAGGATATTCAGTGAATGCACCGAGCAAGACGTTCACCACCTTTCATACATTCACTACCTGTAACTCGATCAAGACATCTAGCCAATATTATCGCCGTTGATTTTTCTTTAGAATCATCATCTAGACGACCAAGTACTCCAACTCAAATTTCCGATAATCCAATTTTTAAACCCTAAATATAAAGGCTCTCACAACCAAGAACCCGGAGGATATTCAAGGACAATTCCAAGATCCTGAACCACTAATCATTCCTCCTGAACCACAAACCGTTAAATCAGAATCTTCTAGTGATTCGTATTCAAAAAATTCAATTATGGAAGTAACGGAACCTCTAAGTATGGAAGATTGAGTGAGAGCCACACGCACGGGCCAAGGTCACGCCATTATTCAGCCAGATGTTAGAGCATCAGATTTTGAAATCAAAGGACAAATCCTACACATGATCACCAATCAGTGCCAATTTGGTGGTACAATAAAAGAAGATCCAAACGAACATCTTCGAACTTTTAATCGGATTTGTAATCTCTTTAAAATCCGAGAAGTTGAGGATGAAACTATTTATCTTATGTTGTTCCCATGGACTTTAAAGGGAGAAGCCAAAGATTGGTTAGAATCATTACCTGAAGGAACGATTGACAAATGGGATTTTTTAGTTGAGAAATTTCTTCAAAGATTCTTTCCGGCATCTAAAGCCGTGAGACTTCAAGGAGAAATTGCCACGTTCGTGCAAAAACCAAATGAAACATTATATGAGGCGTGGACAAGATTCGGAAGGATGTTGAGAGGATGTCCTCAACACGGATTAGATACTTTTCAAATAGTGCAAATCTTCTATAAAGGCGTAAACATCGCTACACGAAAAGATATCGACACAGCAGCTGGTGGTTCTATTATGAAGAAAACCGAAACTGATGCTTACAAAATTATTGATAACACTGCTTCCCACTCACATGAGTGGCACCAAGAAAAAGATATCGTTAGATCATCTAAAGCAGCTAGAGCTGATTCTAGCCATAACTTTGATTCCGTTTCCTCAAAAATAGATGCTTTCGAGAGACGAATGGAAAAGATGACTAAAGACATTCACGCAATACGAATCAGTTGTGAGCAATGCGGTGGACCACACTTAACGAAAGATTGTAATGTTGAACAAACGATGGAACAACGTGAGAATGTTTCCTACATGAACCAAAGGTCGGGAAATAATTATCAACCGCCAAGGCTAAACTTCAATCGAAATCAAAACATTCTTTACAAATCAAAAGGACCCGACAATAACTCGTATAACCAACAAGGTCCGAATAACCAACCAACTCAAAATAACACTTTCAATCAACAAAGACCTGGCTTGTATAAACCACCACAACAAACCAAAGAGAAAAAGTTAAATCTGGAAGAAGTGGTATTTAAGCTAGTTGAATCTCAAACACAATTTATTAAAACTCAAACTCAAACGAATGAGAGGTTTGATCAGTCATTTAGAACTCATCAAGCTTCTATTTTGAATCTAGAAAAACAAGTAGGTACTCTTGTTAGATTGATGAGTGAAAGGAAACAAGGAAAGCTACCGAGTAATACTGAAGTAAATCCTCGGAATAAAAATGTTAATATGGTTTCAACAAATTCTGAAAAACCAGCATCAGAAGATGGGGAGGTTTTTGATGTAAGTAACAATGAAGAAGTTACACTACCACCAGCACCCGAGTATGTAAAGCCAGTGGTGGCACCATACAGACCACCCATCCCATTTCTAAGAAAAGGAGTTGAGTATGAGCAAGTAATAGGTAATAAAGTTTGTGATACCTCTGGAAAGAAGAAGAAGAAGAATAAAAAAGTGCAAGAAATAAAAACAGTAGAAGGAAACCCGGTGAAGAAAGTTCCACCAAATCCTCCACCTAGGGTAGGTGATCCGGGTGAATTTATTGTTCCTTGTCTACTTAGTGACTGTGTCATGTATGATGCACTAGCAGATTTAGGTTCAAGTGTGAGTGTTATACCTCTTTCATTATATAAGAGATTAGGTGTAGGTGAGTTAACTCCAACGGATATGAGTGTTCGACTCCTTGATCAAACCATTAAGCACCCAGTTGGAATTGCTGACAACCTACCCGTTCAAGTAGGTAATTTAACCTTTCTAGTCGAATTCATTGTCATTGACATAGAAGAGGACTCAAACGTTCCTCTAATTTTAGGTCGACCATTCTTAGCGTCCACCGGGACGTTATTTGATGTAAGAAAGGGTAGAATGACACTTAGTAATGATGAGAAATCGATCACCTTTATGATTAAAAAGTCTAAATCTCCACCAACCAAAACCGTTGAACCAGCGGAAACGATTGGTAAGAACCATGTTGTTTTACCAACTCCAACGGTAGTGCTTAACAATAATAAAACGCCTAAGTGTGGGGAAAATGAAGTAACACCTAATGATGACTTGATAATAAAGAACCCCATAGTTGATACGAAATTAAATGACCCCGTTATTAACAGTTCAATGAAGAAACTTTTTAAACGGGTTATTGATGCTAAAAGTAAGGGGAACTTTAAGTTATATAACCGGTTAGTATCCAATCTGTCGCCTAAAGAAAAGGCGAAGCTAGTTGAATTTGTGGATATTACGGAAAAAGCTGGTCACTGGCTTAAAGCAAAAGTCACAGATATGCAAGTTGATTATGTTCCAAGAGAAATTGACGATGAAGTTAATCACAATTTCAACACCACATCTACCTAAGTGTGAGGAGATTCAAATATTCTAAAAAGAAAATGCTGTTTGGAGTTAGTTGTTCTGTTCTCGTGTAGTTCTGAGAATGGAATCCGATTGGTCTTTTCCACTAGCAGACACTAAAGAACTAGTTTTCTCCTCCCATTCTGATTTTTTTTGTTTTTTAGGTTTTATATGAAATTAATATGTTTTCTTTTTAAGTTTTGTGTGAATTTAAAAACAAAAATTTACTTTATTTCATTAAGTTGAAAAAAATGATTTCTAAAATTCGTCGTGAGTTGAAGACTAGGTCGTTGAGCCGAAATTACTTTACCCGAGGGCGGGGCGAAAAATTTTGTCATCATTATTTTTAATTTTATTGATTTAAAGTATGCAAAAAAAAAAATATTTGATTTTATAAATTTTTGAACGTGGGGTAATAAACCCAACTTTAAAAATATGTATATATGTTTGTATTTTATCATGTAAACAACAGGGTAAAACAACGCACTTTCAAAGACTAACATTAAGTTCAGCAAAAGCTACTGATTTTGACGACAAGATGCAAAACAACAAATGTGATATAATAAATGAAGGAATGAACGATGAGGCGCGCCATCTATCATTCGACGAGCTTTGTAATTACAAACTGGGTATTTTTTCACTTTCCTACACTAATCACCCTCATGAATTTATAATTATAGTCTAATTTCATGCAAATGAGGGCATTGCATGATCTCAAGTGTGGAGAAGGGTTATAAATTCTCTCGGGTTTATACTTGGCTCATTTTCTAAATATTATGAAAATTTTAAAATTTTTTAACTAAATGAATTCAAAATCATGTTTATACATATTTATGAACGATAAAACTAGGTGTTAATGCCGAAATTATTGTTGCCTCGGAAAGGACATAAATTGAGAAACAACCAAAAACGCTTGAATTCATTTAAAATGGGATAGAAGAGAATAAAAAGGCAAAGAAAAGAATAAATAAAAGCTAAGTGTGGGGAGAATGTACCAAGTTATTCAATTAAAAACTATCTATCACATTTTTGTATAAGAATTATTGCAGGTACTTTTGCTTTGGACGATACTAATCAGTTTTACCCGGTTTACTGTAATATATTTTAAAGAAAGATGGATCTACACGATGAATCAATTCCATCATTAAAAGGAAGTAAAGTCTTCCGAAAAAGACACGTGCTTCTTGATTTAGGTCAAGAAGTTGTCGTCCAGACCAGCTGTAGGTTGACGAAAAATCTAGAAAAGTCATCTCTAAAATCAGCAGGAAATCCACGGACCTCAGCATCAAACAGGGTCGCCAAGTGGTCAGATTTATCCTAACCATTAGAAGGATTTATCTCGTACAATGGGGGGCACCGTGCAAATTAGCTTGATAAGACTAATGAATCAGATCCCCAGAAAGGATAATCTCCTTAAAGATTAAAAATCAGCTTTTAAGACTGATATTACTCAATCCTTGAGATTGACCTTAAAGATTGAGAATTCAAACTCATGGAATTCGATGATATCTAAACTCGAGCTTGAACGAGAAAATATTTTGATCAAAATACAAACCGATTTGTTTTCTGAAAACCTATTTTCAATGCGTTCATTACCATTGAACGTAAAATCCTGAGAATTCATTGGAATTCATTAGGTCACCTGAACCAAATCGGGTGTCAACCGTAAGAATGGTGGTTGCATAGCATGGTCGGAGACAGGACCTTGTGCCAAACCGACAAATTATAAGGGTGAGCTTTACTATTGCTCCTACAAAGGATAGTAAAAGCATCCGACACGTTTTTGGACCATAATTAAAAGCATGTCACGGGACATTGCCTTAACAGTTTTTGTTCATCGCTTTCCTTTACAACCGGACGGTAGTTTGCCGAAAGGTAATATACGGGACAAGTAAACTGGACGTGTTGCTTTCCTAATAAAAGGTTAGCAAGTGGGTAACACAAAACCACAAGTGTTGAGCTAAAATTTTCAAATCTGAAACCCACACAACCCACAAAAATATTTTGCAAACACCGGTGAAGGGTTATTCCGGAAAACTTGTCTAGGGTAAAAGCTAGATTGAATTTTCAAAAGATCAAATGTTTTCATAAAGATCCAATTTCCTAACGGATCTAAATTTTCATAGTCATGTGGAACTGTAAACCGCCTTTCAAATGTGCACTTTGCTTTGGAAATCGAAAGTAAATCGGCTATTTGATTGCAAGTGTCGTTGACCTAAACCCGAGGCAACTGTGGATGACACACCCACCTTTAACCATGGTTCTATCGTTACTATCATTGTTTATACCACCATATCAAAATCACTAATGTATAAAGTGTGATGAATAAAAAAGTGATTCATGTATGTTTTTATTTAAAGTTCTGTATTGCTTGAGGACAAGCAACGCTCAAGTGTGGGGATATTTAATAAGGCTAAAAAGGAACATATATTTCATAGCAATATCCCTCCTAAATAATAGGTTTTCATATGTAATTGTATTATATTTTCATTGTAATTGTTTAAATAAATAAGTGCGAAGACAAAAGGCGAAAACGAAGATTTGAAGACGCAAACGTCCAAAAAGCTCAAATGTACAAGCTACAATCCAAGTGGTTCAAATTATTGATGAGAAACGTCTAAAAATGACAAGAGTACAAGTTACAAAACGCAAAGTACAAGATATTAAATTGTACGCAAGGACGTTCGAAAATTCAGAACCGAGACATGAACCAACTTTCAACGCTCGACGCAACGGAGCTAAAATTACAAGTTAACTATGCTCAAGAATATAATATAATATTTAAATAATTCATAATAAGAATAATAATAAATAATAAAAAGTTGTTAATTGAGCATAGTTAAGGGGTCATAAGTGAAAATTTCAAATCACCAATTGTCTATAAAATGAAATTCACGGTGTAATGAAAAGAACACCTTTTCTTCATATTTCTTTCTCTCTTCTGTAATATGCAATATATATTTATATTATAATTTTAATATAAGTTAATTTTAATAATAAAGTTATGGTTTAGTTGGGTTATTGTAAGAAATGTTTTACGGGTTTTAAGTGATAACTGGTGTAATTATTGACAGAAGTGATAATTGCGTCACAGTTTAAATCCTTAATCAGTTGGAATATTTGACTTCGGGTATAAGGGTAATTTGACGAGGATACTCGCACTTTATATTTATGACCGATGGACTATTATGGACAAAAACTAGATAGACGAATCAAATAAACCAGGACAAAGGACAATTAACCCATGGTAATAAATTAAAATCAACACGTCAAACATCATGATTACGGAAGTTTAAATAAGCATAATTCTTTTATTGTATTTCTCATCGTATCTTTATTTACTGTCATTTTATTACTCGCAATTTTATTTGCTGTGATTTTATTTATTGTCATTATTTTACGCACTTTAATTATCATCATTTATCTTTGCACTTAAAATATAGAATCGACAAACCGGTCATTAAACGGTAAAACCCCCCTTTTATAATAATATTACTACTTATATAATTATATATATTTTGTATAAATATAGTTGTTAAAAATATAGTAAGTATCACCAGCTCCCTGTGGAATGAACCGGACTTATTAAAAACTACACTACTCTACGATTAGGTACACTGCCTATAGTGTTGTAGCAAGGTTTAGGTATATCCCACATCCGTAAATTAATAAAACTTGTGTAATATTTTGTAGTATTTTGTATTAAAAATAATACTATTTCTATACCCCCGCTACCACATCACCGATCATCATCTCCGACAACGAGTCCGATGGATCCTACTCCGAAAGATCTGTCCACACACCGACTTATGGACCCGTTTCCCCTCCATTTTCACAAACTCACCCAAACTATGTCCCTGCTAGTCCACTACACTACCCTCATTTGGAAGAATCCCATACTAATGATAACTATGATGGGGATGATGAGGAGGAAGAGTTTGTGGAGGAGAGAATTGAAGAAGAAGAAGTTGAGGAAGAATCCAAGTTCGAGTCCTCTGTTCAAGGTAATGGCAACAATGGCGTACCGCGAAACCTTTCGACTATTCATTCTCATCAAAGTTTTATAAGCTACCCGCCCCCTACATACAAGAGTACTGAAATACCTGGGCTCAGTAATATAGAAATGGTGAATGCCGATCTCATGAGCTACACCAACCAATTTCAAGAGTTTGTTCTCATGGCTACTCCCGAATATCTAGGGATCCAATGCTACATCAATGGATTGCCTAATGAAGTACGAAGAGATGTTATCTTGGAGAACCCGAGCACCATACAAGAAGCTGCTTGCATGGCTAGCTATTTTATCGACAAACATAAGGAGAGAGAAGGTGCAAAAAGGAAGAGAGAAGGGATGAAACAAGAAAATTCTAAAAGCAAGTTCAACAAGCTTTATAAAGGAAAATTCAACAAGTTGTATAAGGGAAAACGTCCTTATTGCAAAAGATGTGAGAGACATCATGAAGGATGGTGTAAGGCTAAGTGCACCAAGTGCGAGAAGGTGGGTCACGTAGCCAAGACTTGTAGAGTTGTTACTCCATCAGCCAAAACTCCAGCCACAAAGGCAAATGCAACCGTTCCTACTTGCTATAACTGTGGAGGAGTAGGGCATTTCAAAAATCAATGCTTGGATAAGAAGAAGAATGAAGAGGCACAATGAAGAGTTTTTGGAAACCACTAGAGACATTTAAATTTTCATAGTATTCTTTATGTTACCATTTAGTACTTCTATAGTTTGGAAGATTTCATTAAGTTTTTGTAATACTCTAGTTATTTTCTTTTAATGAATGATGTTATTTTCTTTTCTTTCATTTTCCATTGAATCATTCACCTCGATGAAGATGCATATTGGCTAGATGACATAGTAGTAATCTTATGGAGTGATAAAAGTGTGATTTAGAATAATATAATGACACTTGATCAACGTCATTATATTATAATAAGTCATACAGAAATCCTAATGGATCATGATGGGAATAAGATTTGATCAACCTTAGGATTACTGTGTACCATTACATACTCCTTATCTCTACATTGTCAACTAAAAATATCAACCCTAGATATTATAAATCCTTTACTTGTAAACTATCCACGCCCGGTATTGTACCTATTGCATAGGTACCATACCGATTAGCTCCACCCGAAATGAAGGAATCATCCAGCCAACTCCAAAAGCTTTTGGAGAAAGGTTTCATTCGTCTTAGCTTGTCTCTGTGAGGAGCACCCGTTCTTTTTATTAAGAAAGGTGGCACATTGAGAATGTGTATTAATTGCCGAGAACTCAACAAGCTAACCATCAAGAATCATTATCCATTCCCGCTTATTGATGACCTGTTTGACCAACTGCAAGGGTCAAGTATTTATTCGAAGATTGATCTTAGGTCAGGTTATCATCAATTGAGAGTCAAGGAAACTGATGTTTCTAAGACTGCTTTCCGAAATCGCTAAGGGCATTATGAGTTTCTTGTCATGCCTTTTGGTTTAACCAATGCTCCTGGTGTATTCATGGATCTTATGAACCGTGTATGCAAACCTTATTTTGATAAATTCGTGATTATTTTCATCGATGATATTCTAATCTATTCCAAGAACGAGAAAGAGCATGAGCAACATTTGCGATTGATTCTAGAGCTCTTAAAGAAGGAACAACTGTATGCCAAGTTCTCTAAATGTGAATTTTGGTTGCGAACATTACAATTTCTCGGACATGTAGTTGATAGTGAAGGAATACATGTCGACCCGGCGAAAATCACTGCTATTCGGAATTGGGAAGTACCTAAGAGTGCGAAACATATTCGCCAATTTTTAGGACTTGCTGGTTATTACCAAAGATTCATCAAAGATTTTTCTATTCTAGCCAAGCCTCTCACTAAGCTAACTCACAAGGGGAAGAAGTTTGAGTGGTCCGAAGAACAGGAATCTGATTTTAAGGTTCTAAAGGATAAATTGACCACAGCCCCGATTCTATCACTACCCGATGGCAACGATGATTTTGTAGTCTATTGTGATGCCTCGAATCAAGGTTTCGGATGTGTCTTAATGCAACGTAACAAAGTTATAGCTTATGCATCTAGACAATTGAAGAAACATGAGAAGAACTATACCACGCATGACCTGGAGTTAGGAGCGGTGGTATTCGCATTGAAGATGTGGAGACATTATCTCTACGGGATTAAATTCACGGTGTTTACTGATCATAAAAGTCTTCAACATATCTTCGATCAAAAGCAGCTAAACATGAGACAAAGGCGTTGGGTCGAGTTATTGAATGACTACGACTGTGAGCTTAAATATCATCCCGTTAAGGCGAATGTAGTTGCCGATGCCCTTAGTAGAAAATATCGTGCCAAACTGATCCGAGTCCGAGCTTTAAACATACGTATTCGTACGAATCTTACATCTCAAATTCGTGAAGCACAACTTGAGGCATTGAAGGAAGAAAATGTTCAACTGGAGGGACTTAAAGGTCTCGTAAAGCAACTTGAACTCAAGGGAAACGGAGTAAGGTATTTCAATAACCGAATCTGGGTCCCAATTTTTGGAAATCTTCGAGAACTAGTCTTGGATGAAGCACATAAGACTAGGTATTCTATTCACCCGGGCTCTAGTAAAATGTATCACGATGTGAAAGAGTTTTATTGGTGGCCTAATCTTAAATCTGATATTGCCGACTATGTGAGCAAGTGCCTTACTTGTTTAAAGGTTAAGGCCGAGCATCAAAAGCTGTCTGGTTTACTGCAACAACCGGATATTCCGCAGTGGAAGTGGGAATGTATCACTATGGATTTCATCACTAAGTTGCCTAAGACTTCAAACGGCAATGATACTATATGGGTCATAGTGGATCGTCTTACTAAATATGCACACTTCTTGCCAATCAAAGAAACCGACAAGATGGAGAAATTGTCACGACTTTATATCAAAGAGATTGTCTCGCGCCATGGAGTTCCTATTTCAATCATTTCAGATCGCGACAGTCGATTTATTTCTAGGTTTTGGAAAACTTTTACAATCTGCTCTTGGAACTCAACTCGACATGAGTACCGCTTATCATCCGCAGACCGATGGTCAAAGTGAATGAACCATTCAAACATTGGAGGATATGCTTCGTGCTTGTGTTATCGATTTTGGCAAAGGTTGGGATAGACACTTGCCGTTAGCCGAATTTTCTTACAACAACAGTTATCATTCGAGTATTAAGGCTGCACCTTTCGAAGCCTTGTACGGACGAAAATGTAGATCTCCACTGTGTTGGGATGAACTAGAGGATAGACAAATAACTGGTCCGGAAATCATTCATGAAACAACCGAAAAGATCGTTCAAATTAAGAAACGGTTAGAAACTGCCCGTAGCCGACAAAAGAGTTATGCTGATATTCATCGTAAAGATTTAGAATTCCAAGTTGGTGATAAAGTCATGTTGAAAGTATCCCCTTGGAAAGGAATCGTTCATTTTGGTAAATGAAGCAAACTAAGTCCGCGTTTTGTTGGACCTTTCAAGATTACCGAAAGAATTGGTCCCGTGGCTTATCGATTAGAACTAACTGCCGAGCTTAGTAAGTTACACGACGTGTTCCACGTCTCAAATCTCAAAAAGTGTCTTGTTGATGACACACTCGTTATTCCTTTGGATGACATTCGCATTGATGAAAAGATGCACTTCATTGAAGAACCAATTGAGGTCGTTGATCAAACCGAGAAACGTTTAAAACAAAGTACTATACCTATTGTTAAAGTCCGTTGGCATTCGCGACGAGGTCCCGAGTATACCTGGGAACGTGAAGACCAAATGAGACGGAAATATCCCCATCTCTTCTCAACCGCAGATGCATCCGAGAAGTCCACCTAAAACTTCGGGACGAAGTTTTTATTAACGGGGAGGTACTATGATGACCCTCAAATTTTTCACTTCAGTTTTAACTGTTCAATTAATAGGACTTCTTGTACTTGTAAACTTTGTTTAACAACCGTTGATTGAATATTAACTTTTGATCGATATTTCATGTTATATAAAGTTTATGTTTATGTGTATTATCTTTATTAATACAAACTATATATATATATATATATATATATATATACATATATATATATATATATATATATATATATATATATATATATATATATATATATATACATTAATACTTAAAAGTGTTATTATATAAACTAAAGAAATTAATACAAACTATTTGGAACAAATAATATTTATAAAAGATAGGGACTATAAATAAATAAAATGTATCTAAATAAATGTAACCCTAATATTTACAACATTAATAATAATAATAATAATAATAATAATAATAATAATAATAATAATAATAATAATAATAATAATAATAATAATAATAATAATAATAATAATATTAATAATAAAATAAAATATATAATACATAAATAAATAAAAGAACCGTATAAAAAATATAGATCATAGATATCTGATATCTCGGCTGCTTTGATTTTTTTTTGAAACCTTAACTTGATCTCCAAGATTGATAATCCTAGTTTAACTCCAATTCAAACTCTTGATCACCAAGCTAGCCAAGGTTATTTAGGATACCTACAACATTCTATATAAAGGCTCGTGATTATCAGATTTAGATCACCACAATCCTCCTGCAAATTTCAATCGACTAAAACTCTCCTGCTTCCCTCAAGTTTTCTGTTGACTATAACCCTTCACACATGCAGTCTTCTGCATATACGAAACCTCAATCACAGCCTTCACTTGCATCCTATTTTTCCTGCTTTTGTTCGTGATCAAACGGGTTCAAGAAACCCTCCAACCTGCTGCAACTTTGCTTGCGTTTTCAGCTTTCTATTTCTGCTGTGCAGTCGCCATCATCAACCTACAATTCATCATGTAAGTTGCTTCTGTCCTGCAGCTTTATTCGATCCACAACAGGTCGCTTAAGTGTGATTAATTGTTGTTTCTTTTCTGTGTTCCTGTCGTGATTTCCAATAGCCCGAACGACCATACTTGTTGCTGCACCTGTCTGCTGTTTCTGGTGAGTGAGACTGACCCAAACAGACCTCCATCTGGGTCGTGACTGCTTGGGTTGCTGCTTCAGTTTCTTTTTTGTTTTCGTGTCATCATAAATCCTACTCTCAATCTTGTTAAGGTAGCCTCTAATCCCTAGTTAATTCCTACTAAACCTATTAGATAATATATGTTTGTATTAAGAATAAAAGATTATAAATATGAAGTATGGATAATAAGTATGTTTAAATTAGATAAAGATTTATGATATGTTAAAGGTTAAAATTGGATCAAGTATTATTATTAGTTATGATTTTATGTGGAGTCTAGGCTATAACTACAAACAAGAACTTATGAATTTATGTGTAAAGAAGATTATGGTAATTGAGATGGGTAATGTTAAAGATTAATGATGTTGTTAAAGGTTAAAAGTTTGATCAAGTGTTATAACTAGTTAGTAATAAGTAGTTAATGATAATAAATTGATTTGTAAATAATGAGTATGAGATAGATAATGAAAAAGTATTGTTATGAGTAAAAGATTAGGGTTAATTATGATTATAATCTTTGTGTTGAAAATAGATTAAAAGATAGATGAGATTATGAATTGGTATTGATTAAAAAGATTACTAGTTGTAAGTTAAGAACTCATGATTTTATGTTAAGGTTATAAAGGTGGTGATTAAAAGATTAGGTTATGATTTCATGTAATGATAATAATAGTACATGTGCATGTATCCATGCATACGTACGTATGTGCATGCATACCCTATATGTATATGTGTGTGTGTATATGAAAATATATACATATGTGTATATGTATGTGTATATATGTATGTGTATGTACGTGAGCATGTATGTGTGGACGTGTATTATATAAGTAAATAAGTTAGTAAACCTTACTATAACAAGAAGTAAAGAATATATACATATATATGTATCATCTTACGCTATTGTATATGTAACACCTACACTTACTACATATAAGTATCATATAGTTAAAAATAAATACATGTATAATAAATAAAGAATATATGTATATGTATGTATCACATAGATATAGTTATATAGGTAACTTACTCATTAGTTGAATAATTAATGTAACTAAAATACTATTATTAGTATCACCTATATTGTGACGCCCCGTACTAAATCATCATGTACGGACCATCATCAACAGGATCATTACAAGGTTAAGTACTATATGCGTTTTCAAAACAGAGTTTGCATTCATTAATAAAAGTGACGTCATAACATACGTCAATTGTTTTACAAATCAAAGTATGCTTCACTAAGTAGAAGCATTAAATAAGTGTACGTGACCATAATGGTCGTTACATAACATAAGTTCATAAGAAAAAAGTTTGAATGCAACATAAGTAGTCATGCGATGACAACTCTAGGCAGCGGGTTCTACAGCACGACTAGTAAGATAGCGGAAGCGACTTCAAGCACCTGAGAAAATACATGCTTAAAAAGGTCAATACAAAGGTTGGTGAGCTATAGTTTAAGTATAACAGTAATGTAAGTAGGCCACGAGATTTCAGTGCTACAACGAGCGTTTCAAAAGTATGTAAAAGTATATGCTTAACCGTGGGCACCCGGTAACTAACTTAACGTTTAATGTACCCCCTTAAAGTGCACTTGGCAAGTGCGTATAACCTCGAAGTATTAAACACTCATTAAATGCTAGCGCTACTAGCCCGAGTGGGGATGTCAAACCCTATGGATCCATATCTAAGATTCGCGTTCACGGTTCAAAAACCAATGATTAAACGTTACCGAGCTAAAGGGAATGTTTCTGCCGTTATATAACCCACACATATATAAAGTTTAAGTACTCGTGCCTAGTATGTAAAACATAAAATCCGCATGTATTCTCAGTTCCCAAAATAAGTTAAAGTAAAAAGGGAATGCTATAACTCACAATGATTAGTAGTAACGGTAAGGTAGTAGTCGGAAAGTGGTGTGCAAGTAACGGTCCAAACATCCTCAACCTAAGTCAAATAGCACTAAGTCAATAAGTCGTCTCAAAAGGTTTACAAGTACGTAATTAAGGTCATAAGGGTCATCATCAATCATCATTAAACAAAAGGTAACAAGTAAGACTCGTTTATGAAAGTCGTTTAAAACAAAGGCTGACTTCGGTCAGTCACCACGGCCTCTACCCTTACTGAATTAAGGTGAGACTAGTGGTCATGGCTCCGTCTATGAGTCCCTTAAGTGTGGTAAAATTTACAGAAGCAAACTCGTCTTGGTTTGACCGTGGCGACGGTCTAAGTGCGAGTAGGTCAGAAATTTCTGCACAACGTTAAAGGACATGGTAACGATCGGAGGGCCATAAATCCTAAACCGTAACTCGGATTAAGACGAGTCCTATATGAAAAGTTATCTACTCGAAAAGTTCTATCTAAAAATCAAGGTTAGAACAGCCCAGGTCTACTGGTCTGTTCCAGAAGCATCAGGTCAGTAGGTTTTGGACAGAACAGTGGGTTTTGGAGAGTTCCGGTTGTCTCGGTGCTTGATGTTCATCACGGTTCTCATCCTTGATGCGTATAGCTTCAAGTGTACAACTCATTGATGTGTTAACATCATTTTGACCAAGGTTTGTCCATCATAACTCAAGTGCAAGTGTTGTAAGTGTTTGATGAACCAAGGTTACATGTAAGTTTATGAACAAGTTCATGAACACTAAGAAAGATCACAACCAAGTGTTGGATCCATGATACTTGCACCAAAGTGTAAGCTCTTGTTGGTTTCATGTCCTTGTTCAAATGTGTAGTAAGCAACTAACAATAAGAAATAAAGAAAATGAATGATAAGCCTAAACCAACCATGAAGGTGGTATTTTAGTAACATACAACAAACAAGAACACAAGTAACAATTATAAAGATTATAAACTTTAAATCTTTTGAAACAAAATAAAGTAGAAAACTAACTAAATAAGAAAATGGTTCATAGTTGCTCATACTTTTAAAGATTCAACCCAAGTTGATCTTTAAGTGAAGTAACTTTAAAGTTACTTCAAGAACTACAAGTAATGAGTTTATACAACTATGAACTTTAATCTTTTGAAACAAAATATGTAGAACATAACTAGATAGATTATGTTCTTGATGTTCTTGTTATAACAAGATAAAGATGAAGAATCAAAACTAGAAAGTTAGATTCTTGAAAGTTAGTAAGTAAGTAACAACAACATGTAACAAGAATCAAACAACAAACAAAGATTGATGATGATGAATGCTTATGAAATCAGTTTTTAGCAAGGAAAAAGAGGAGAGAAAAGTTCATATTACTTACAAGTAAGTAGAGAAAAGTGAGAGAGAATGGTTGAGAGAAAATGGGAGATGAATGTGTGTTTGAATGAGAGAAAATACAAGTGGTGAAGTAATACAAAAATGAACCAAAAGAACTCCCTCCAAGGACATAGGGGGACGGTTTTTGCAGCAGAAAAATGGGGGGAGGGATTAGTTTGGTGGTCACTTGCAAGTAAAGCTTCAAAAGTTGGATAATGGGGATGCATGCATGGGAAGTGTATGTTAACTAGATTCCAAGTGAACCAAAACTAGCTAGTTAATGTTCAAGTATCACTTACACTTGTAAGAGTGGGCTAAAGGTCCACTAATAATAGTAGGGTGGGCTTGGAAGCCCAAGTCATGAGTCCATTTCATTAATTAAAGCCCAAGTTCAATAAATCTCTAGTTAAACCAAATAAAGCCCAAGTAATTAATCTATCACCTTAGTTAATTAAAATGATTAATAAAATTAATCATGAATGTAAATAATATCTTAAAATATTATTCGTGCAAGTTCCGGGTGTCACAAAGACGTTTCGGGCATTTAAAGTTCAAGTACGGGCAATTAAAGCAACATGTAAATGTAATAACATACATTCGTTTAATCAAGCGTATTAATAATAATAATTATTAATAAATAACGTAGGAAAAACCAGGGTCGTTACATTACCCACCTGTTAAAGAAAATTTCGTCCCGAAATTTAAGCTGAAGTAGATGGAGGAGTCGGGAAAAGATGAGGATATTTCCGCATCATTTGATCCTCTCGTTCCCAAGTAAACTCAGGTCCTCGTTTGGCATTCCATCGTACTCGTACAATCGGAATCTTGTTGCGTTTCAAAGTTTTGATCTCACGATCCATAATCTCAACAGGTTCCTCCACAAAGTGGAGTTTGTCATCAATAGTAAGTTCTTCCAAAGGTATGATGAGTTCGGGTGCAGCAAGACACTTCTTCAAGTTTGACACATGGAAGGTAGGATGAACTGAGCTCAATTGTGCTGGTAAATCCAAACGGTAAGCAACTGGTCCAACACGTTCCAAGATTTCGAAAGGACCAATGTATCGGGGGTTCAACTTTCCACGTTTTCCAAAACGGATCACACCTTTCCAAGGTGCAACCTTCAACATTACACGATCACCAACATTAAATTCAAAGTCTTTCTGTTTAAGATCGGCATAGCTCTTTTGGCGATCACGGGCAGTCTTAAGTCTAGCTTGGATCTGAGCGATCTTCTCCGTGGTTTCGTGAACTACCTCGGGTCCGGTGATTTGCTTTTCGCCTACTTATGCCCAACAAATAGGAGATCGGCACTTACGACCATACAATGCTTCAAAAGGTGCAGCATTAATGCTTGAGTGATAACTGTTGTTGTACGAGAATTCGGCGAGTGGCAAATGCCTTTCCCAGGCCTTTCCAAAATCAATGACACATGCACGCAGCATGTCCTCCAAGGTCTGAATCGTTCGTTCACTTTGCCCGTCAGTCTGAGGATGATAAGCAGTACTCATGTCAAGACGAGTTCCCATGGCTTCTTGCAAAGAACGCCAAAATCTGGAAGCAAAACGGGGATCGCGATCGGAGATGATTGATAAAGGTACACCATGACGAGATACAACCTCTTTGATGTACAGCTGAGCAAGTCTTTCCATTGTATCAGTTTCCTTCATCGCTAGGAAGTGTGCAGATTTGGTGAGGCGGTCAACAATAACCCAAATAGTATCACATCCGCCCACCGTCTTCGGCAGCTTAGTAATGAAATCCATTGTGATCCTTTCCCACTTCCATTGTGGGATTTCCGGCTGTTGAAGTAACCCAGAAGGTCTCTGATGTTCGGCTTTAACCTTCGAGCAAGTCAAACACTTGCCAACATAAGTCGCAACGTCCTTCTTAAGATTCGGCCACCAATACTGTTCCTTAAGGTCGTGGTACATCTTACCTGCACCGGGGTGAATCGAATATCTCGATTTGTGTGCTTCATCAAGTATCAGGCTTCGTAGATCTCCATAGTAAGGTACCCAAATTCTTCCGGCATAACATCGGAGTCCAGACTCTCTAACCTCGAATCGAGAGACAAGTATGTTCAAATGCTCGTGAGATATGTTCTCCTCCTTGAGAGCCTCAACTTGGGCTACTCTGATCTGGTTGTTGAGGTTCGAATGGATGGTGATGTTCAGAGCCCTAACACGGAGAGGTGCCATCCTCTCCTTTCGGCTTAAAGCGTCAGCTACAACATTGGCCTTGCCAGGGTGATAACGGAGTTCACAATCGTAGTCGTTGAGCGTCTCGATCCATCGACGCTATCTCATATTCAATTGCTTCTGATCGAAGATGTGCTGGAGACTCTTGTGATCGGTGAAGATAGTGCTCTTAGTTCCATACAAATAATGTCTCCACAATTTGAGTGCAAAGACAACGGCTCCAAGTTCAAGATCATGTGTAGTGTAGTTCCGCTCGTGAATCTTCAATTGGCGGGAGGCATAGGCAATATCCTTTGATCGTTGCATCAGTACACAACCAAAACCACTCTTCGATGCATCGCAATAAACAACAAAGTCGTCACTGCCTTCAGGAAGTGATAGGATAGGTGCGGAGGTTAACTTCTTCTTCAAAGTTTGGAATGCTGATTCGTGTGTGGGTTCTCAAATGAACTTCTTGCCCTTGTGAGTCAGTGCGGTCAAAGGACGCGCAATCAGAGAAAATCCTTCGATAAACCTTCGATAATAACCGGCGAGACCTAGAAATTGGCGAATATGCGTTGGAGTAGTGGGGGTCTCCCACTTGCTGATGGCTTCAATCTTGGCGGGATCAACTTTGATACCCTGGTCGCTCACAACATGGCCCAAAAACTGTACTTCCTTCAACCAAAATTCGCACTTGGAGAATTTGGCGTAAAGTTGCTCTTGCCTTAAGAGTTCAAGCACTAGCCGAAGGTGTTGCTCATGTTCTTCTTCGCTCTTAGAGTAGATGAGGATATCATCTATGAAGACGATAACAAACTTATCCAAGTAAGGCTTGCAGACACGATTCATGAGATCCATGAACACGGCAGGGGCATTTGTCAAACCGAATGGCATCACGAGGAACTCATAATGACCATAACGGGTCCTGAATACAGTTTTCATCACGTCACTTTCCTTCACCCTCAGCTGGTGATATCCGGATCGCAAATCGATCTTTGAATAAACGCTCGATCCTTGTAGTTGATCAAAAAGGTCATCAATTCGTGGAAGAGGATATCGATTCTTGATAGTCAATTTGTTGAGTTCACGGTAGTCGATACACATACGGAAGGATCCATCCTTCTTCTTTACAAACAACACAGGTGCGCCCCAAGGTGAGAAGCTTGGTTGGATAAACCCTCGATCTAATAGCTCTTGTAGTTGACTCTGTAATTCTTGCATCTCGGAAGGTGCGAGTCTATAAGGTGCGCGAGCTACAGGTGCAGCTCCTGGCACTAAGTCAATCTGAAACTCTACTGCTCTCTGCGGCGGTAATCCAGGCAATTCCTCTGGGAAGACATCAGAAAATTCGTTCACAATTCGAACGTCGTTCACGTTCTTCATCTCAGTTTCTACCGCTTTCACATGTGCTAGGACAGCAAAGCGTCCCTTCTTCATAATCTTTTGCGCTTTCACGCAACTAATGAGGTTCAACTTCGAGGTACATCTCTCTCCATAGATAACCAGTGGTTCGCCATCTCCTTGTGGTATGCGAAGTGCTTTATCTCCACAGATAACATCGGCCTTTATCTTGCTCAACCAATCCATACCGACGATCACGTCAAAACTTCCCAGTTTGATAGGTATCAAATCAATTTCGAAATCTGCACCAGCTATGTTGATAATAGCTCCACGACTAATATGGTCAACCTTTTCAAGTTTTCCATTTGCGACCTCGACAAGCATACTTTCCTTCAAAGGAACTAACGACCAATCTAACTTATCACAAAAATGTCTACACACATAGCTCCTATCGGCACCAGTATCAAATAGGACAGAAGCTAAAAGATTGTTGATCTTGAATATACCTGTCACCAAGTCGGGGTTGTCGCGAGCGTCCCTTGCATTAACATTGAAGGCTCTAGCACGTGGTGGTCCGCCATCCTTACGCTTGTTAGGACACTCGTTTCTGAAATGGCCCGTCTTTCCACATTCATAACACTTCTTAGGCCCATTGTTGTTGTGGTTTGGCTTCACATTCAAAGTGGTAACCTTGCAATCCTTGCCAACATGTCCAGATCGTTGGCACTTCTCACAGATAACATTGCAATACCCAGTGTGGTGCTTGTAGCACCTATTGCATTGTGGTAAGGTTCCCTTGTAGTTCGGATTGGTGCGGTTGTTGTTGTTGGGGTTGGTGTTGTTGTTGTGTATGTTGTTGTTTTGCCTGAACCCTTCATGTCGTTTTGCCGGGTTTTGATCATAGTTCCTACCCCTGTTGTTGTTGTGGTTGTTGTCCCATTTCCTCTTTTCACCACTAACAGTTTCAAACTTAGCCTTCTCCGGCTCGTCAAGGATGATTTGATTCAAGAGAGTATGCGCCATGCGCATTGCTTCGGGAACGCTTGGTGGTTTGGATGAGGTAACATTACCCTTGATGGACTTAGGAAGTCCCGAGAAGTATTTCTCCAAACGCTTAAATTCGGGGGTGACCATGTTTGGACACATAAGAGCCAATTCCAAAAACCTACGGTTGTAGCTGTTAAGGTCGTTCCCTACAGTTTTCAATTGCATAAATTCGATTTCCATCTTTTGAATCTCGGTTCTCGGACAGTATTCCTCGATCATAGCACATTTAAATTCTTCCCAAGGCGTAGCATACGCCTCATCAATTCCTTTCGCTTGGGCCATGGTATTCCACCATGTGAGCGCGCCATCAGACAGCGTGCAAGATGCAAATTTCGTTTTGTTAGCCTCAGAACAATTGCTAACCCTGAATACCGATTCCAACTTTTCGAACCATCTGGTGAGACCGACGGGTCCCTCAGTGCCACTGAAGTAGTGTGGCTTGCAGTTTTGGAATTCCTTGTAAGTACACCCATCTCGGACGACAGGTGGATTGACAGGCGGTGGTGGTGGAACTTGGGGTTGTCTTTCAGCTAGTGCAGCAGCGACTCGCTCGTTAATCATTTCCTCAATTTGTGCCGCGGTGGGGATAGATCTCCCGTTGGCCATGATGTTCTATACAAACATTTTGACTCAAGTCAAAATCCATTATGCAAATAATAATAATATAGTATATAACAACCAACATGAAAACAGCACAACACATGTTGATTAAGTAATGCAAGCATATATAAGTACCACAAAACCATGATATGATAACGTAAATAGAACACTTGCGCACAAAGTAACAACACAAATTCCATTCATTAATGATAATAAGTTCATACATTACAATAAGTTCGTACATTACATAAATGAAATATGAAATTACAAAAAGAGATTACAATACAGAATCTAGTACAAAGTCCTACGGCGATGGTGGGTACAAGATGTCCAAAACATGAGTCATCTGCTCCTCGAGCTCAGTAACTCGAGTCTGGAGAATCTCAATCTCCCGCCTCATTTCCTCATTAGAGGAAGATGGTGGGGCAGGTGGTGCTGGCGGTGCAGGTGGAGCCGGTGGTGCTGAAGTGGATGGTCCAGCTCTGGGTGGAGACGGTAATATCTGTGGATCGGCGGGGTACGGCACCAGCCGTTTACGAGCAGTGATCCTACGACGCCGACCATAAGCGTCAGTGACAGTTCGACCAGGAATTATGCCAGCGAAGCGATACCGCTTCTTCGGCGGGGTAGAAGGTGCCTGAATCGGTCGGTCAGCGGGATCCTCCTCATCACTGGAGTCGTCAGATGAGGTGTCGTCTGAAGAAGCATCGGTGGAAGAACCGTCGTCTGAATCATGCGGTGGTGGCGCGGGTGGCTCAACATATCCGAAAGCGGCCAACATCTGTCGGTGTCGGCCTGGCGTAATCACGGCTAAGCGGCCGTCGGCAGTGCGTCGGCAAGGTGTGCGCCAGTGATTACGGAAGGGTCCTTCCCCGAACTCCGCGGGGATCTCCATGCCACCAATGCGAGCCAGTTGCCTCAGGGGTCTGGAAGAAGACGCCGGGATAGGCACACTAGAGCTAGCTCCAGAACTAGAGGCGCCGGGGTCGCCAGTGGGTGTCGGGGCCGGAATGTTGGCAGCAGCAGCAGCAGCAACAGGTGCAGCAGTGGGTGGAACAACGGGGCCTGAGCCGCTCGGGATGTCAGTAGGTGGAACGTCCGACATCTGAACAAGGAAAAATAAATTTTCCATGTCAGTATGTCATAAAGCAAGCAAATAATAGGCCAACAGTTTAAATCATGTATAACAATAAGTAGCATGGCAATATCAGTAATCGTACGAAACTAGCATGCAATCGAAAGCAAGTAATAGCATGCAGTAGTGAAATCATGTAGTAGCATACGGCATATAGCAGTAACAGTAAGCAGCAGCATGCAGTAAGTTCAGCGGAAACAAGTAAACTAACAAGTTGTAGATTAGCCCTATTAGTGAATCCTACTCGGGTCGGTCTTAGACTCACTAATGCATCCTAATTCCCTACAACCAATGCTCTGATACCAAATGTGACGCCCCGTACTAAATCATCATGTACGGACCATCATCAACAGGATCATTACAAGGTTAAGTACTATATGCGTTTTCAAAACAGAGTTTGCATTCATTAATAAAAGTGACGTCATAACATACGTCAATTGTTTTACAAATCAAAGTATGCTTCACTAAGTAGAAGCATTAAATAAGTGTACGTGACCATAATGGTCGTTACATAACATAAGTTCATAAGAAAAAAGTTTGAATGCAACATAAGTAGTCATGCGATAACAACTCTAGGCAGCGGGTTCTACAGCACGACTAGTAAGATAGCGGAAGCGACTTCAAGCACCTGAGAAAATACATGCTTAAAAAGGTCAACACAAAGGTTGGTGAGCTATAGTTTAAGTATAACAGTAATGTAAGTAGGCCACGAGATTTCAGGGCTACAACGAGCGTTTCAAAAGTATGTAAAAGTATATGCTTAACCGTGGGCACCCGGTAACTAACTTAACGTTTAATGTACCCCCTTAAAGTGCACTTGGCAAGTGCGTATAACCTCGAAGTATTAAACACTCGTTAAATGCTAGCGCTACTAGCCCGAGTGGGGATGTCAAACCCTATGGATCCATATCTAAGATTCGCGTTCACGGTTCAAAAACCAATGATTAAACGTTACCGAGCTAAAGGGAATGTTTCTGCCGTTATATAACCCACACATATATAAAGTTTAAGTACTCGTGCCTAGTATGTAAAACATAAAATCCGCATGTATTCTCAGTTCCCAAAATAAGTTAAAGTAAAAAGGGAATGCTATAACTCACAATGATTAGTAGTAACGGTAAGGTAGTAGTCGGAAAGTGGTGTGCAAGTAACGGTCCAAACGTCCTCAACCTAAGTCAAATAGCACTAAGTCAATAAGTCGTCTCAAAAGGTTTACAAGTACGTAATTAAGGTCATAAGGGTCATCATCAATCATCATTAAACAAAAGGTAACAAGTAAGACTCGTTTATGAAAGTCGTTTAAAACAAAGGCTGACTTCGGTCAGTCACCACGGCCTCTACCCTTACTGAATTAAGGTGAGACCAGTGGTCATGGCTCCGTCTATGAGTCCCTTAAGTGTGGTAAAATTTACAGAAGTAAACTCGTCTTGGTTTGACCGTGGCGACAGTCTAAGTGCGAGTAGGTCAGAAATTTCTGCACAACGTTAAAGGACATGGTAACGATCGGAGGGCCATAAATCCTAAACCGTAACTCGGATTAAGACGAGTCCTATATGAAAAGTTATCTACTCGAAAAGTTCTATCTAAAAATCAAGGTTAGAACAGCCCAGGTCTACTGGTCTGTTCCAGAAGCATCAGGTCAGTAGGTTTTGGACAGAACAGTGGGTTTTGGAGAGTTCCGGTTGTCTCGGTGCTTGATGTTCATCACGGTTCTCATCCTTGATGCGTATAGCTTCAAGTGTACAACTCGTTGATGTGTTAACATCATTTTGACCAAGGTTTGTCCATCATAACTCAAGTGCAAGTGTTGTAAGTGTTTGATGAACCAAGGTTACATGTAAGTTTATGAACAAGTTCATGAACACTAAGAAAGATCACAACCAAGTGTTGGATCCATGATACTTGCACCAAAGTGTAAGCTCTTGTTGGTTTCATGTCCTTGTTCAAATGTGTAGTAAGCAACTAACAATAAGAAATAAAGAAAATGAATGATAAGCCTAAACCAACCATGAAGGTGGTATTTTAGTAACATACAACAAACAAGAACACAAGTAACAATTATAAAGATTATAAACTTTAAATCTTTTGAAACAAAATAAAGTAGAAAACTAACTAAATAAGAAAATGGTTCATAGTTGCTCATACTTTTAAAGATTCAACCCAAGTTGATCTTTAAGTGAAGTAACTTTAAAGTTACTTCAAGAACTACAAGTAATGAGTTTATACAACTATGAACTTTAATCTTTTGAAACAAAATATGTAAAACATAACTAGATAGATTATGTTCTTGATGTTCTTGTTATAACAAGATAAAGATGAAGAATCAAAACTAGAAAGTTAGATTCTTGAAAGTTAGTAAGTAAGTAACAACAACATGTAACAAGAATCAAACAACAAACAAAGATTGATGATGATGAATGCTTATGAAATCAGTTTTTAGCAAGGAAAAAGAGGAGAGAAAAGTTCATATTACTTACAAGTAAGTAGAGAAAAGTGAGAGAGAATGGTTGAGAGAAAATGGGAGATGAATGTGTGTTTGAATGAGAGAAAATACAAGTGGTGAAGTAATACAAAAATGAACCAAAAGAACTCCCTCCAAGGACATAGGGGGACGGTTTTTGCAGCAGAAAAATGGGGGGAGGGATTAGTTTGGTGGTCACTTGCAAGTAAAGCTTCAAAAGTTGGATAATGGGGATGCATGCATGGGAAGTGTATGTTAACTAGATTCCAAGTGAACCAAAACTAGCTAGTTAATGTTCAAGTATCACTTACACTTGTAAGAGTGGGCTAAAGGTCCACTAATAATAGTAGGGTGGGCTTGGAAGCCCAAGTCATGAGTCCATTTCATTAATTAAAGCCCAAGTTCAATAAATCTCTAGTTAAACCAAATAAAGCCCAAGTAATTAATCTATCACCTTAGTTAATTAAAATGATTAATAAAATTAATCATGAATGTAAATAATATCTTAAAATATTATTCGTGCAAGTTCCGGGTGTCACAAAGACGTTTCGGGCATTTAAAGTTCAAGTACGGGCAATTAAAGCAACATGTAAATGTAATAACATACATTCGTTTAATCAAGCGTATTAATAATAATAATTATTAATAAATAACGTAGGAAAAACCAGGGTCGTTACATATATACATACCTATACAGTAACACATAATAACACTAATAATAATATTATCGCTTATGTACATATAACTTTCTCGAAAACGGTCACTGTTAATATAGTTTACTATATTAATAAACAAACTTTATGTCTATTAGACATTACCTAATTGAATACTATATCTCTAGGTTGAGATCTCTGCTTACACACTCCATTCATACTACTTGCGTGGATTGCTTGCTTGCTATTAAGGTGAACTTCATAGCCCCTCTTTTTACTATTTCTTAACTGTTTTATAAACTTTGGGGTGAGAAACATGCTTGTTTTTAAAATGTTTTACGCTTAGACGCAAGTACTCAAACTTTCTTTTGATCAGTTCAAACTGTTTGCTAACATGCTTTGATTCATGCTTAATCCCTACCATGATATCGTTAGTTGCTACGTATAAAGGCAAGCTTAGTTATTGTGATAGCGCTATTGAGGGTGACGTCTCTATCCGGATAACTGCTGGTCAATGGATACATAATAACGATGAACAGCACGAATGTGATGTGTTTAGGGTAACTAATGGTTAGTATCGATATCATATACACCAGCACTATTACCGGACTGATTAAACCGCTTATTTAAATCTTGTGGTCTAAAACTTGTTATAACTATTAAACCTATGTTGTTCACTCAACCTTTTTGGTTGACTCTTTAAGCATGTTTTGTCTCAGGTGAAGATTGCTAAAGATTATTTGCTATTTGGACTTTGCTGCTTTTGGAGTCCGCATATATACATTCATATTATTGCATTAGAAAATTATAGTATACAATTGTAATGACTTAATACTTACCGCTGCTTATAAATACATTGGTTTTTAATTAAAATGTCTCATATAGAGTTGTTCTCGTTTATACATACCTGTGTTGTGATATTGTGTAGTCATATTTCCCCGGCCCTATTTGGGGGTATGACACCTAAATCGTACTACTCCTAAGTATGAGTAAGGGAAGTATAACCTAGAGTCGTATTTTTGAGATATCAGTGGAATTGAACCTATATTTGAGCCTAAAATAGTTAGGAATGAGTAGTGGTTACTTAATTTTGGAGTTTTCTAATTTATAAGACAGATAAAGTAAATGCGATAAAATTCGTAATTCAAATAAGGTTAAAGTGAGCGCATACTATGACTTCATCACACTGGTCCTAAACGCCCCTGTCATAAGACATGTCACTGGGTACTGCGTTAGGCTTGAAGATTCTGAATAGACATCAACGTCCCTTACCCCCGACACCTGTGCAGTCTGACTACAGGCATACACGTTCAGACGGCTCATCCAATTGAGCGACTCGGTTGGGTGACTTATTAACATTCCACAATGGTCTAAAATTTCTTAAGTATAATAGAATACATGGTTTACCATATCCGAGAGACGTGATGTGTTTCAATGCTTTCGTTAAGGATTGGTTTTTAAAAGATAGTTAGGCCCTTAAAAAGAGTCCAACCATAAAGAACACCATGGCCAAGTCAAGCTGACTTCCATGAACACGTTCGGTTATCCTAACGGTCCAATCCTTTATGTGTCTAAACAAACAGTTCCTTAATTAACTAAGAATCCCTCAAGCAGGGTGCAATGATTGAGACCGCGTTATGGTGCAGTGTACTAATCAACACTGACCGGGTTCCATGGCCATACTTAGCAGAGGTACAGCTTACAACTACTGCTGTGCTTCAGCGTGCACGTACGAAGTTTATATGCGTCGTGACTACACTAGCATGGTCTGGGACCGACAATGTACTAAGGGTCTAGTCAGATGTTTCACTACGAAAGACTCCTCAGTCGGAATCTAAAGCTTGATAGACTTACTACAACCGATGTGCCTCAGTCGATTTTACGTTGTATCTGATAGACTTCTCTTACCAAGGGGTGACACAGATAGTGTACTCTGAATCGGAGTTCGCAACTTCCTAATCACAAAGCCAATAACTACGTTCTATTAGTTGGAAAATCGATTGAGTTTAAAACATAATCGGAAAGCATTTCAACAGCATACACAAACCATAATATTATTTTGGCATTATAACTGCTTACATCATAGCATACACTAAAGATAACTACTCGCTAATCATGGCAACAATATCATATAACATAATGATAGACGACATTATATAAAGATAAGGGATAAAAGTACCAGTAGATTAAACGAGTTTCGAATACAAAAGTGACAACTTCAAGACTCCAGACCGCTCATAATACAATCTTCAGCGTTCTTCTCCGGGTACTAGGTTTCCCGCACGGAGTCGAAGGCCTTGAGAGTATGACTAATATTGTACAAGAGAGAGAAAGAAGTGAATTGAAGTGTGTGTTGGAATGAATGACAAAGACCCTTTAAATAAGCAAGATTTTTGGCTGCAAACGACTGGCAGGCCGTTTGGCAGGCCATTTTTGGAGGCCGTTTGCTAAGGCAAGTCGTTTATCGAGCCCGTTTGTTCTGACCGTTTGGCAGGCCGTTTGCCATACTGGCAGGCCATTTGGCAAGCCATATGGTAGGCCGTTAGCTGACCTGGTCAGCCTGATTTTCCTGGATCGTAACTTGATTTCTTGTCTTTCACCGTTTTTGCTCTAGAATCTTCGTTTTAGCTCCGATCCTCTTGATTCTTTTTGCACCGTCTTCGTAATTACTTGTTCTTCAATTCTAACCGACGAAGTGGGTATTTTACCGACAAAGTTCGAATCTTTCTTGTTTTTGGGCCTTAATACCGGGGTGAAAACGTGACTTTTTAGCCGATATCACATTCGCATTGAAATTTAGAAAACAAAAACAAGGTCATTAAATAAAATATACTTCAAAATAGTTTAACAGCAATGAACAAAGTAAATGACCTTCAAAAATTATTAAATAATCGAAAACGTTTAAAAATACGAATGTATATTTTTCACTAGAAAAGTTGTAAACAATGCTGGATTTCACTCCAGTAATAGCAACAAGCAGGCATAGTGACTTCGGCTAGCGGAAGGATTACCTCTAAAGACCTGAGATAAAAACATGTAAAAGGTAAAAAATATTAAGTGAATCTACAGGTTTAGTAAAACATTTATCGTAAGTTACGCCATGAGATTTCTTTGAAAGCATCGTAAAAATTATACATTTATCATGAGCACTTGACTATAAGACGTTAACCCGCGGATAGCTCATTTCCTACACATCTTCCTTTTACCCTTTCTAAGCATACACTGATCAAGTGTACAAGTTACAATAGAATAAGCACCCCGTGCGTTGAGGCGACGTTTGTCAAACATAACGGTACCGTCCCTATAAGTCGAGCTTACGTAAAGTAATTAATATAATCAAGCTAAGGGATTTATGATCTGAACTCATATGTATATCGTTTAGTCACTCGTGCCTAATATGTAAAACAATTGAAATAGCATGTTATCTCATCCCATGAAAATGTAGTAGGGATTGTAGACTCACCTTTGGAAATGCACAGAAAAACTCTTAGTAAAACGGTATGGTAGTCGGACGATCACGATCGTAAAACGCAATCTAGCCAATTAGGTTACCTTAAGTAGAAAAATATGTCACACTATGTCAATACGTACGCATATTCCTAGTGCTCAGACTGACTCGAAACGTAAGAAAAAGACAACTAGTCCAAGCAAGTCAACATAAGTCAACCAAAGTCAAACTTGGTCAAAGGAGTCAACTAAAGTCAACCATATCAGTAGGTCATTCAATCTTGGTCAACATGTCAATCCTAAGTCAACTAACATGTTTTAGCTCACAGTTTGTCGAGTACGCGTTCACAGTTTATCGTTTAGTATAAAATTCATGCACAAGTTGGAAACAACGCACATAATTCATAGCACATAAATCATGGTAATATGACAAACTCCAGATCACAACTAACCTCATAAATGTTTCCAAGGAGCCTAGCCAGGGCCTCATACGATGTCTACAAGTCGGGTTTCAGAAAGGGTTTAGTTAAGGTTTACCAAATCAGTTTCTGCTCGCGCAACAGTTTTAAAAAATTCTCTTTTAATTTAGAAAATTGCTATTAAGGAATGGACATTTGGATATGACTCTAGAAATTCCAAATTTTGAGTGATAAAATAATCAAAGCATTTCATGTAGCCATTTTATACAGTTTATTCATCAGAGTCATACATTCTGTTTTGGACAACATTCAGACACGTCATGTGTTGATGCCTATAACACATAGCAAACAACATTTTTAGAAGCTATCATTCAAATGAAATATACTTAAGAACATCTAAATAACATCATTCCAAAATATCAAAGTCTGAAACAATTTCTAGTTCATGTGAGGTCATTTAGTGTGCATACGAAAACAGTTTCAGCTCAATACGAGTCACCAATATTCGTTTAATCATATCGAGAGCTATACGTAACCTTTTAACATGATTCTAAAGCCTATCTTGAGTGATTTTTAACAAGGAATTCAATATATAGCATTTCAATGACACATTCATTAAGTAACAAAGCCAGAAAATTCGTATTGCATGTAAAACCCTAACGAAAACTTCGATTGATCATAACATATGCATACGGTAACGAAAATACGAAAATCCAAAGTCCAAATTTATTAACTTTTCGAGATCTATCCATCTAGATACATTATATGATCAGTACATAAACTCATTTAATCAGATTCATAACCAATCAATTCGTGATTCAAGCAATAAAAAACTATCGTGCAAAATAACGAATAACAACGACTATAATCGAAATCAATTGAGCACTAGACTCTTGTACACTATGTAATTACATAAAAATCAGATCTAGAAAGATTAGGGTTAGTGATTATACCTTTAAAGCACAAATTGCAAGTATATACGCGTAGAGGATGAAGAAAGCAACAACTTTAATGCACGAGACTTATTCTAATTTAGATGTTTTATTGGTGATGGGGAGGATGGAAGTCAAAGGCCAAGGGAGGAGAGGGAGAGAGCAAAAAGTTGATTAGCACAAAGTGGGAATGAGGGTTTCTAGTTTAGGATTTCTTTTTATATCACATTAGGCCCTAAACCAAGCAACTAATGACCCAATAAGTAAGTCTAAGTCTAAATAAGGGAGAGGGGAGGGGGTTTCGGCCGATGGCCCACTTAGGGGGGTCATTGGGCTCGTTTGGTCATTTACTTGTACACACGTAGTCCGTTTTGAGTGCCGTTAACTGAAAGGACCCTTCCTAATCCATCCGGACAAAATCCACATCGATTAAAAATGATTCACAATAGTTGGTTACATCGCGAGGTACTGGACCTCTATATGATACATTTTACAAACATTGCATTTGTTTTGAAAAGACAAACTTCCTTACATCGAAAATTGACGATATACATACCATTTCATAATATATCTAATTATAATTATCTTAATAATAATCTTGATGAACTCGACGACTCGAATGCAACGTCTTTTGAAATATGTCATGAATGACTCCAAGTAATATCTTTAAAGTGAGCAAATGCACAGCGGAAGATTTCTTTCATACCTGAGAATAAACATGCTTTAAAGTGTCAACCAAAAGGTTGGTGAGTTCATTAGTTTAACATAAATAATCATTTCCATCATTTTAATAGACCACAAGATTTTCATTTCACATAAACATACGTCCCATACATAGAGACAAAAATATCATTCATATGGATTGAACACCTGGTAACTGACATTCACAATATGCATATAAGAATATCCCCATCATTCCGGGATCCTCCTTCGGACATGATATAATTTCGAAGTACTAAAGCATCAGGTACTTTGGATGGGGCTTGTTGGGCCCGATAGATCTATCTTTAGAGTTCGCGTCAATTAGGGTGTATGTTCCCTAATTCTTAGATTACCAGACTTAATAAAAAGGGGCATATTCGGTTTAATAATCCAGCCATAGAATGTAGTTTTAAGTACTTGTGTCTATTTCGTCAAACATTTATAAAAGCAGCGCATGTATTCTCAGTCTCAAAAATATATATTGCAAAAGCATTTAAAAAGGGAGCAAATGAAACTCACAGTAATGTATTTTGTAGTAAAAATACATATAACGATATTGATCAACAGAACAATGCAGGGTTGGCCTCGGATTCACGAACCTATATCATTCATTTATATATTAAAACGTATACTGGAAATCTCCAAATTTCATTTATTAATATATGTTATTTATTTAATTGTAGTTATAATATTAATACTAAATTTTATTTAAAAAAATCATATATTTTTTATTATATCATAAATTATGTGTTATATATGTTTGTTTTGCATATATATATATATATATCAGAAATGATTATTGTATTTATATCAGTATCTATATATATTTAGTATTATATTAAAAATATTTAATTTTGTTATATGTAGTCATATATATAATGATAATATGTTTTCCATATAGTTATATGGAATATAAATATATTTATAGTATATATAATAAATGTGTTTTTATGTACAAAATATTTATTTGTTAAAATGATAGTTTTGATATTAAAGTTTTACTAGTAATCATAATAATAACTTTATAAAAAAATAATGGAAATATTAATAATAATAATAATAATGATTTTGTTAACAACGATACTTTTGTTTAATAATAATGCTAATTATACTAATAATTACAAAAGTGATACTAGTACTAAAATAATGATAACTTGTATTATTTTCATATTAGCAATCTTAATCATAGGGATAATAATAGTGATACAACTATTAGTGATAATGATAATAATAATAATAAGTATCATACTTGTACTAATAACAATAACAATCATTAATAATAATAACACCAGTAATACCTATCATATTTATATTAATAATGATAATAATAATACAATTGTGATGATAACACTAATTTTAATGAGGGGTATATTATATTTCATTATGATAGTAATATTAAAACTACCAATACTTAATATTAATACTTTATATAATAATAACAATAACAATAACAATAACTTAACAATAATAATAATAATAATAATACTAATAATAATAATAATTGAAAAGAGTGTATACCCTTGTTAAAAAAAATGCTCCTGACGGGACTCGAACCCATGACCTCCCGTTCACATCAAACACCCCTTAGCCATTCCAGCTCCCTTGCTTTTCGGATTATAAACCACACCCAATTTTACTAAACTCCTAATCAGTGTTCATCATCTTCTTCAAGAAATCAAACCAAATTCAAGCTAAATCCCAACCGCAAGTTACATAATCGTTTAAGACTTAATGTCCAGCGTATAAACACTCGTTTGTGACTAGTTGGTTTTTTAAAAAAAAATAAAAGAAAGAGTTCCCTGCTGCTACTGCCCGTCGCGGTTTATACAAAAAAAAAGATTTTGAAAATTAGAGTGTTTTAGACAAAAGTTATAATACGAAATATGTTTCAAATCATTTTTAGAAACTACTGGATTCGTTAATTTGAATTGAAACATCACAACGAATCCGAATTTCTTGGTGAACACTCAGGTTGACTTTTAGAAAATAAATCTTTGACTCATAAATTCATCTTTGATTTAGCGAATTAAATTCTGAAAACTTGCAGATAGTTTAAACTAAAGATTCCTAACATCTCTACAATATTAGTTTTTGTGATGACATTCGAATTTGAGTTTTGGATTAAATGGGTTGCGAAAAAAAAAACTAAAAAATAAAAAATAAAAAATGGATTTGCTTCTCTCTTTCTGATCAAACTTATCGAATGGCAGTGATGATTATAAATCATACGAACGATCAATTTTATACAGTAAGATGATGTGATTGAAATTTGTATGTTGGTGTGCATCCTCTCGACAAGAGTTCACGAGGGAGAATAAAAAAATAAAGAGAAAGAAAAGTTGCTAAAGATATAAATAATTTATCATGTGTAATTATCAGTATTTTATATATCCATCTATCTGTATCTGCTTAATACGCATATGTATATGTATCTTTTTATCTCTGATTATATTTCTGTATTTATATACCTGCATATATATTTATTTGTATTCCTCTTATACTTATATGTTCATATTTATATATTATAGTAAATCTTTTAATACATAGGATAATAATAATACCCTTAATATTTTAACTAATGATAATACAAGTATAATAATAATATTATTACTAATCATAAATATGATATTAATAATATTCTTAATGATAATAATAATTAATTTATGTTATTTTCTAGTAATTATAATAATGATAAATATACTACTTGTTAATGATAATAAAGATTATAATTTTAAGAATAGGTATAATAATATTAATATGGTAATATTGATAATAACATTAATGATAATAATAATCCTAATAATACAAATAATTGTATAACAAATCATACATATCAATTTTTACAAATAATATTAATGCTATTGAAAGTATTGAAAATAATATTAATATAACAATTACATTCAAATTTGTAATTAAAATTTATTATAATACAATTTATATTATAATATATTGAATCTTTAATATTTAATAATTACAATATATATAATAATACTTATCTATTGAATATATATATATATATATATATATATATATATATATATATATATATATATATATATATATATATATATATATATATATATATATATATATATATATATATAGATTCATTTTAACTTACAAATTTATTATCTTATATATTATTTTTCATATTTAATTCTAGTGATTAAATTATAATTTATAATTTCAAATCATTATATGTACATATCTATTTACAAGCAATTGTTCGTGAATCGTCGGGAATGGTAAAAGGGCAAATGCATTAATGTAAAATTGTTCCAAAGTTTTCGAGACTTAACATTATAGACTTTTCTTATCGTATCGAAATCAAATAAGATTCAAGTTTAAATTTGGTCGGAAATTCCCGGGTCATCACATTAACCATACCGGATCCCCGAAACGTTAACCGATCATTGAAACGCAATCCACCGGGTTTAACTTATTAAATAAATAATAAATTATATAAATTTTTATAAAGTTAATTATTATTAAAAATAATTATTTTATCGATTTTCTGATTTCCGTAAACTGAAAGGCTTTCTATGCGATTATCGTAATCGTGTCGTTTTCTAAGTATTTTGTTATCCGAAACAAGTTCATCAATTAATATAAATATATTAATTCAAGTAATCCACTAGGATCATGTATTCATTTAAATCAATTAAACACACAAAGTTTCTACGTAATCACCGTTAAATAATTAACGGACAAGTAATGATAGTAACGGAAAAAGTAGGATTGTTACATTACCCATCTGTTATTGAAAATTTCGTCTCAAAATTTTAGTACACATCCTCTGAAGTTGTCTTCTCGGAAAACAGTTGCGGATACTTTTGTCTCATCCGGTCTTCACGCTCCCACGTGAATTTTGGTCCTCTACAGGCATTCCATCGAACTATGACTATCGGAAATCTGTTTTGCTTTAACTGCCTGACCTCACGGTCCATAATCTCAACAGGTTCTTCAACAAAATGAAGCTTGGAATCCACTTGTATTTCCTCCAAAGGAATCACTAGAGTTTCGTCTGATAAGCATTTCTTCAAAGTAGAAACATGAAAAGTGTCATGAATCTCGCTGAATTCTTGTGGTAGTTTCAGTCTATACGCTACCGGTCCAATTCTTTCGGTAATCTCAAATGGTCCAATATATCTTGGACTTATCTTGCCTCGTTTACCAAAACGCACTACACCCCTCCAGGGTGATACCTTGAGCATGACTTTGTCCCCAACTTGAAATTCCAAATCTCGCCTTCTAATGTCGGCATAACTCTTTTAACGGCTTCAAGCCGTTTTTAGTCTCTCTTATATCTGTAAAATCTTCTCAGTTGTTTCATGTATAATCTCAGGACCAGTCAGTTGACTATCCCCTATTTCAGTCCAACATACGGGAGATCTACACTTTCTGCCGTAAAGTGCTTCAAAAGGCACGACCTTTATGCTAGCGTGGTAACTGTTGTTGCAGGAGAATTCAGCCAGTAGTAGATGTTTATCCCATCCATTTTTGAAATCAATAACACATGCTCTTAGCATGTCTTCTAATGTTTAGATGGTTCTATCCCTTTGGCCATCAGTTTGTGGGTGATACTCTGTGCTCATGTCTAGACAGGTTCCCATTGCATCCTGCAATGTTTTCCATAATTTAGATATAAATCTGCTGTCTCTGTCAGAAATAATGGATATCGGAACTCCATGTCGAAAAACTACTTCTTTGATGTAAATTTGTGCCAACTTCTCCATCTTATCCGTTTCCTTAATCGGTATAAAATGAGCTGACTTAGTGAGACTATCAACAATAACCCAAATCGTATCATAATCTCCCACTATATTGGATAACTTAGTAATGAAGTCCATTGCAATGCATTCCCATTTCCCCTAGGGAATCTCCGGCTGTATCAGCAGTCCTGACGGTTTTTGATGTTCTGCCTTGACTTTAGCACATTTCTAGCACTTATCAACATAGGTAGCAATATCGGCTTTCATATTAGGCCACCAATACAGTGCCTTAAGATCTTGATACATCTTTTCGGATCCAGAGTGAATAGAATATCTTGTCTTGTGTGCCTCATCTAGCACTAATTCCCTTAATCCACCAAATTTCGGTACCCAAATTCTGCCTATGAAGTATCGGGTTCTATCTTCTCAGATGACAAATTTATTATCCAGTCTTCTAAGTGACTCAGTAGCAATGTTCCCTTCTTTCAATGCCTCAAATTGTGCATCGCGCATATGAGAAGTAAGGTTTGTTCAGACAGTCATGTTCAGCGCTCTAACTCGGAGAGGTTTAGCCTGCTCTTTCCTACTCAAGGCATCTGCTACAACATTTTCCTTGCCAGGATGATAACGAATCTCACAGTCGTAGTCGTTCATTAGTTCTACCCAACGTCTCTGCCTCATGTTGAGCTGTTTCTGGCTGAAGATATGCTGCAAGCTCTTGTGATCGGTGAAAACAGTAAATTTAGTACCATACAAGTAGTGTCTCCACCTCTTCAGTGCAAAGACCACAACACCAAGTTCCAAGTCATGTGTAGTGTAATTCAGTTTATGTACCTTCAGTTGTCGTGATCTAAAGGTAATCACTTTCTTTCATTGCATCAACACACAACCAAAACCCTATCGTGACGCATCACAGTAAATCACGAAATCTTCATTCCCTCCGGGTAAAGATCAAATCGGAGGAGTAGTCAATTTCTGTTTTAACAACTGAAATGCAGACTCATGTTGCTCAGTCCACTCATAATTCTTACCCTTGTGAGTCAATGCTGTTAACGGTTGGGTAATAGTAGAAAATCCCTCAATGAATCTCCTATAATAACCAGCGAGACCTAAGAATTACTGAATCTGCATTGGCGACTTAGGCGTCTCCCATTTCTTAACCGTTTCTATCTTCGCAAGATCAACTTGAATACCATTGATAGCTACGATATGACCCAAAAAATGAACTTCTTGCTGCCAGAAATCACACTTCAAAAATTTCACGTACAACTGCTCCTTCCTGAGCATCTCAAGTAGCAAACCGATATGTTGTTCGTGTTCCTTCTTGTCCTTAGAGTATACCAGAATATCATCAATAAACACAATAACATACATGTCAAGATATGGCTTACACACACGGTTCATGAGATCCATGAACACTACCGGTGCATTCGTCAATCCAAACGGCATTACTGTAAATTCATGATGTCCGTAGCATGTTCTAATAAACACTGTCTTCGGTATATCTATCTCCTTTAATCTCATCTGATGATAACCTGACCTCAGATCTATCTTAGAGTAACATCCTGATCCTTGCAATTGCTTAAACAAATCATCGATCCTCGGTAACGGATATTTGTTCTTGATAGACAGCTTGTTCAGTTCCCTGTAATCGATACAAAGTCTCATCGATCCGTTCTGTTTCTTAACAAAAAGGACCGGAGCTCCCCATGTGAAGAATTTGGTCGAATGAATCCTTTTTCTAAAAGCTTTTGTAACTAACTAGACATCTCTTGCAATTCTGAAGGTGCAAGTCTATATGGTACGTGCGCTACAGGTGCCGCTCCAGGCATTAAGTCGATCTGAAATTCTACATGTCTATGCGGTGGCAATCTGGGTAACTCATTCGGAAAAACATCGGGAAAGTCTCTAACAATCGGTACAACTTCGAGTTTCTGGGTTTCAGGTTCAGTTTTGCTCACGTGAACCAACATAGCAAGACAACCATTTCTTATGTACTTCTGCACCTCCATACACTATCAAAGGTTCATCTTCGGCAACAGGAATGCGCATCGCTTTCTGGTAACAAACAATGTCGGCTCTATTCTTAGCTAACCAGTCCATTCCAACCACAAGGTCAAAACTTCCCAGCTTAATTGGTATCACATCTATTCTAAAAGACGTTCCAGCCAAAATCAAAGTACAATCGCGATAAGCCTTATCAGCTCTCATTAGATTAGCATTCCCTAGTTCTATAGAGTACAAGTTTTCTAATGATGATACGGGATTCTTAAGATTATGGCAAAAATCTCTAGACATAAAACTCCTATCAGCTCCAGAATCAAAAACTACATGAGCATGATGGTTGTCGAGTAAAAACGTACCCGTGACTAACTTAAGATCATCACGAGCTTCACTGGAGTTGATTTTGAAAGCTCTTCCTCTAGCATGTTCAAGATTCTTATTTGCAGTCGGACAATCCTTTCTGAAATGACCAGTTTTCCCACATCCATAACAAACATTAGGCCCAGATTTACACTTCGCGGCCAAGTGTCCATTCTTCTCACACTTATCACACACCTTCATGCAGTTTCCTGGGTGATGCCTATTGCATTTAGCACACAAGGGAAACTTCCTCTTATATCCAGAGTTGGTATTTGGGGTAGCAGTGTTCCCCTAGTTATATCCTATTTCTTGTAAGGCTGCTGGTTGTAGGTCTTTCTAGAGTTATTGTTGTTATTCCACTTTCTCTTGTTGTCAAAAGCCTTAGTCTCACCTAATGCAGGATCCTTTCCTCGCAGTTCAATTTGATCCATTAACTCATGAGCCATCTCAACGGCCTCTTGAACAGTCCTTAACTTTGAAGTAGTCACACCGCCCTGGATGTTCTCAGTTAACCCTTTCACATACAAAGTGATCATTCGGTGTTCAGGAGTAACCATGTTCGGACACATAAGAACAAGCTCAAAGAATCTCCTATTATAGCTGGCTAAATCAGTACCAACCAATTTCAAGTTCTGGAGTTCCCGCTCCATCTTAACAATCTCATTATAAGGACAATACTCTTCAATAATCCTGTGTTTCAAATCCTCCCATGTAGTTTTAAAAGCATGATCCATACCTACAGACTTCGCATACGTATTCCACCATGTTAAAGCTCCATCTGACAACTTACAAGATGCAAACTTCATCCTATCAGCATCCCTACAGCCGCTGATACGAAAAATAGACTCGAGCTTCTCGAACCAATGAGTCAGGCATACTAGGCCTTCAGTACCAGTAAATGAGTGTGGCTCGCAGCTCGTGAAGGTCTTAAACGTGCATCCTCCCTAATTAGTGTTGGTGTTGACATTGTTGGGTTGCTGGTTGTCGGTGTTGGTAGTGTTGGTGGTATCCTAGTTTGTAGTGACCCGAACTTTTCCATGTTTATATATATTAATTGAGATTGATATTTACATGACTAAATGTTTCCAATGTGTTAAGCAATCAAACTTGTTAAGACTTGATTAATTGAAATAAGTTTTATATAGACAATTGATCACCCAAGTTGACCGGCGATTCACGAACATTACAAAATTGTGAAAACTACATGTTGTGGTATATATAGACATATATATATGGTTGAAATGAGATTATGATGAGTAAGTATCTCACCAAGTATATTAACAATGTGTGATATACATAAGAAATGAGTTTACTAAGTTAAGAAACTCGAAATGATATATATAACGATTATCGTTATGATAACGTCTACTAAATGCATATGTATCATATTAAGATATTGATACACTATATTTAACATGATAAAATGATATTTAAATATATCATTTAGTGTGTTAACAATGAACTACATATGTAAAAACAAGACTACTAACTCAAGAATTACGAAACGAGACTTATATGTAACGATTATCGTTGTAAGGATATTTTAATGTATGTATCATATTAAGAGATATTCATACATCATAATATCATGATAATATAACAATTTAACATCTCATTTGATATAACAAACATTGGGTTAACAACATTAATTGAGATCGTTAACTTAAAGGTTTCAAAACAACAATTACATGTAACGACTAACGAAGACTTAACGACTCCATTAGAATGTATATACATGTTGTGTTTTGATATGTATTCTTACACTTTTGAAAGACTTCAAGACACATATCAAAGTACTTCTACTTAACAAAAATGCTTACAATTACATCCTCGTTCAGTTTCATCAACAATTCTACTCGTATGCACCCGTATTCGTACTCGTACAATACACAACTTTTAGATGTATGTAATATTGGTATATACACACCAATAATCAGCTCTTAACAGCCCATGTGAGTCACCTAACACATGTGGGAACCATCATTTGACAACTAGCATGAAATATCTCATAAAATTACAAAAATATTAGTAATCATTAATGAATTATTTACATGAAAACAAAATTACATATCCTTTATATCTAATCCATATACCAACGACCAAAAATACATACAAACACTTTCATTCTTCAATTTTCTTCATCTAATTGATCTCTCTCAAGTTCCATCTTCAAGTTCTAAGTGTTCTTCATAAATTCCATAAGTATAGTTTCATAAAAATCAAGAAAACTTCCAAGTTTGCAAGTCTACTTCCAAGCTTTCTAATCCATTCCAAGCAATCATCTAAGATCAAGGAACCTTTGTTATTTATAGTAGGTTTTCTTTCTAATTCAAGGTAATATTTATATTCAAACTTTGATTCAATTTCTACAACTATAACAATCTTATTTCGAGTGAAAATCTTACTTGAACTGTTTTCGTGTCATGATTCTGCTTCAAGAACTTTCAAGCCATCAAAGGGTCCTTTGAAGCTAGATCTATTTTTCTCATTTCCAGTAGTTTTATCCAGAAAACTTGAGGTAGTAATGATGTTCATAACATCATTCGATTCATACATATAAAGCTATCTTATTCGAAGGTTTAAACTTGTAATCACTAGAACATAGTTTAGTTAATTCTAAACTTGTTCGCAAACAAAAGTTAATCCTTCTAACTTGACTTTTAAAATCAACTAAACACATGTTCTATATTTATATGATATGCTAACTTAATGATTTAAAACCTGGAAACACGATGAACACCATAAAATTAGATATACGTCGTCGTAGTGAAACCGGGGGCTGTTTTGGTTTGGATAATTAAAAACTATAATAAACTTTGATTTAAAAGTTGTTCTTCTGGGAAAATGATTTTTCATATGAACATGAAACTATATCCAAAAATCTTGGTTAAACTCAAAGTGAAAGTATATTTTTCAAAATGGTCATCAAGATGTCGTTCTTTCGACGGAAATGACTACCTCTTTAGTAATTGACATGTAACATAAATTTCCAACTATAAACCTATACTTTTTATGTTTGGATTCTTAAATTAGAGTTCAATATGAAACCATAGCAATTTAATTCACTCAAAACGGATTTAAAATGAAGAAGTTATGGGTAAAACAAGATTGGATATTTTTGATCTTTTTAGCTACGGGAAATGTTTAACAAATCTATACAAATCATATCCTAGCTAACTTATATTGTATTATACATGTATTCTAATATATTATGTAATCTTGAGATACCATAGACACGTATGCAAATGTTTTGACATATCATATCGTACCCATGTATATATATTATTTGGAACAACCATAGACACTCTATATGTAGTAATATTGGAGTTAGCTATACAGGGTTGAGGTTGATTCCAAAAATACATATACTTTGAGTTGTGATCTAGTCTGAGACGTGTATACACTGGGTCGTGGATTGATTCAAGATAATATATATCGATTTATTTCTGTACATCTAACTGTGGACAACTAGTTGTAGGTTACTAACGAGGACAGCTGACTTAATACACTCAAATCTTTAAAAACATAATAAAAATGGTTGTAATTATATTTTGATCATACTTTGATATATATGTACATATTTGTATAGGTTCGTGAATCGATCCGTGGTCAAGTCTTATTTTCGAGGAAGGAAATATCTGTGAAAGTGAGTTATAGTCCCACTTTTAAAATCTAATATTTTTGGGATGAGAATAAATGCAGGTTTTATAAATGATTTATATAATAGACACAAGTACGTGAAACTATATTCTATGGTTGAATTATCGAAATCGAATATGCCCATTTTTATTAAGTCTGGTAATCTAAGAATTAGGGAACAGACACCCTAGTTGACGCGAATCCTAAAGATAGACCTATTGGGCCTAACAAACCCCATCCAAAGTACCGGATGCTTTAGTACTTCAAAATTTATATCATATCCGAAGGGTGTCCCGGAATGATGGGGATATTCTTATATATGCATCTTATTAATGTCGGTTACCAGGTGTTCACCATATGGATGATTTTTATCTCTATGTATGGGATGTGTATTGAAATATGAAATCTTGTGGTCTATTGTTACAATTTGATATATATAGGTTAAACCTATAACTCACCAACATTTTTGTTGACGTTTAAAGCATGTTTATTCTCAGGTGAATACTAAGAGCTTCCGCTGTTGCATACTAAAATAAGGACAAGATTTGGAGTCCATGTTTGTATGATATTGTGTAAAAACTGCATTCAAGAAACATATGTCGATGTAATATATTTCTATTGTAAACCATTATGTAATGGTCGTGTGTAAACAGTATATTTTAGATTATCATTATTTGATAATCTACGTAATGTTTTTTTAAAACCTTTATTGATAAAATAAAGGTTATGGTTGTTTTAAAAATGAATGCAGTCTTTGAAAAACGTCTCATATAGAGGTCAAAACCTCGCAACGAAATCAATTAATATGGAACGTTTATAATCAATATGAACGGGACATTTCAGGGTTCTCCTAGTTCTGTTGGTTGTTGTTAGTTCTATTCCGGAGTTCAGCCACAGCTTCAGTTGGACCATCGATGATCTAACGACGGACATCAGCTTGGGTAACTTTCTTGGACGGCATTATCTTTCTGGTCAAGATAACACACCATGTTAGCGTCAATGAAATCAGTACGTAAAAATATACTAGCAACTGGCAGTGATGCATAGTAAATAATATTAAATTGTAAAGATTCTAGTAGTGATAGTTGTAAATAGTAGCAGTGGTACGTAGTGCTTAGTAGTGACAGTAGTGATAATGAGCAATTCACAACAGTCATTAATAACTCATCATGCATCACAGAATAATAGTAAACCAACCACTTTAAGCAGCAAAACTATTCAGTTATTAATCATGCATTAATAAGAAATAGAATATCCCAAAAGTTATAACGTAAAACCATGAATAGTAGAAAAACCAAATCAATCAATGTATGTGCAAATACCAAGTAATAAGTAATAATACGAAATAGTATCTAGTAGAGTGGAACAAGTTTAATAAAGCCTTTTATTTTAGTTTCTGAAGTTCCTTCAACAGGTACTCGGCGATCTTCTCTATGTTCTAAACTCTCAGCTTAAGGTCATCAATGTCATTGTTATTGGTAGCAGCAGTGGAGGTGTTAGGTTTGGAAGTAGAAGCATCATAGGGATGGAAACAACGGCACAATAGAAGTGTTTGTTTGTCATATGAAAAGCTTTACCAAAATGGGTTCTTGCCTCGGGCGAGTCCCTTCGGTGGCCTCTAGGTCCGTAGGGGTCCCTTAAAGGTGATTTGGTGCCAGTAGGTGAATCGGGTAGTTCGGGTTCGGATTCGGTTTCGAGTTCCGGGTCCTCCTTCCGTTCCTCCTCCGGTTCCTCTTCCGGATCCTCTTTCGGTTCCTCCTCCGGATCCTCTTCCAGTTCAGACTCCATCTCAGGTTCAGACATAACATCATCCTCGATCTTAGGTACAGGGTTCTCCTGTATTTGCACTGTTTCATCGGGTTCTGTGTCAGAGTCGGTAAGAATAATGGGATTGGAAGAAGTCATCTAGCACTCAAGAAAACACAAAGTTAGTACAATAACAATTATATCATTTAGGTTATATATAAATTAAGTAAAGTAAACAAGCAGTGTATCTATAGTCTATGTAGCTTAACTAGTCTACGGTTACAGTTTAGAATCAAAAGGTGTCCTAAAGTCCGTAATCTAATGCAGCCTAATCCTAGGTAACCGTTAAACTCTGAAACCATATGTAATACCCCGTGAGAATCGACTAACGGCGTATTAACTCTGGTCCCAAAGTTAAAGGTCACGTCCTCTATATGAGACCTTCCGAAAAGCATTCGCATTGAAATTTAGAAAAAAAAATAAGGTCATTAAATAAAATATACTTCAAAATAGTTTAACAGTAATGACCAAAGTAAATGACCTTCAAACATTATTCAATAATCGAAATGGTTTAAAAATGCGAATGTATATTTTTCATTAGAGAAGTTGTAAACAATGCTGGACTTCACTCTAGTAATAGCAACAAGCAAGCATAGTGACTTCGGCTAGCGGAAGCATTATCTCTAAGGACCTGAGATAAAAACATGCAAAAGGTCAACAAAAATGTTGAGTGAATCTACAGGTTTAGTAAAATATTTATCGTAAGTTAGGCCACTAGATTTATTTGAAAGCATCGTAAAAATTATACATTTATCATGAGCACTTGGTTATAAGACTTTAACCCGCGAATAGCTCATTCGCTACACATCTTACTTTTACCCTTTCCAAGCATACACTGATCAAGTATACAAGTTACAACAGAATAAGCACCACGTGCGCTGAGGCGAGGTTTGTCAAACCTAACGGTACCGTCCCTATAAGTCGAGCTTACATAATGTAATTAATATAATCAAGCTAAGGGATTTATGATCTGAACTCATATGTATATCGTTTAGTTACTCGTGCCTAATATGTAAAACATTTGAAATAGCATGTTATCTCATCCCATGAAAAAGTAGTAGGGACTGTAGACTCACCTTTGGAAATGCACAGAAAAACTCTTAGTAAAACGGTATGGTAGTCAGACGATCACGACCGTAAAACACAACCTAGCCAAATAGGTAACCTTAAGTAAATACATAAGTCACACTATGTCAACTAATATCAGCTAAAGGGTCACATTTTCAACCCGGTATTAAGGCTCAAAAACAAGAAAGATTCGAACTTTATTGGCAAATACCCACTTCGTTGGTTAGAATTGAAGAACAAGTAATTACGAAGGCGATGCAAAAAGAATCATGAGAATCGGAACTAAAACGAATATTCTAGAGCGAAAACGGTGAAACACAAAAAATCAAGTTACGATCCAGGGAGTCAGCAGGCCAAACGGCTTGCCAAACAGCCTGCCAAATGACCAGATCAAACAGCCTCAGCAAATGGGCTGCCTCAGCAAACGGGCTGGCCAAACGGCCTGTCAAACGGGCTGCCAAATGGCCTGCCAGCCGTTTGCAGGCAAAAATCTTGCTTATTTAAAGGGCACTTGTCATTCATTTTCAACACACACTTCAATTCACTTCTTTCTCTCTCTTGTACAATATTAGTCATACTTTCAAGGTCTTCAACTCCGTGCAGAAAACCTAGTACCCAGAGAAGAATGCCGAAGATTGTATTAGGAGCGGTCTGGAGTCTTGAAGTTGTCACTTTTGTATTCAGAACTCGTTTAATCTACTGGTAATTCTATCCCTTGTCTTTTTATAATGTCTTCCATTATTATGCTTTGCGATATTGTTGCCATGATTAGCGAGTAGTTATCTTTAGTGTATGTTATGACGTAATCAGTTATAATGCCGAAATTATATTTTAGCTTGTGTATGTTGTCAAAATGCTTTCTGATTATGCTTTGAACTCAATCACTTTTACAACTAATAGAACGTAGTTATTGGCTCTGTTATTGGGAAGTCGCAAACCTCGATTCATAGTACACTATCTATGTCACCCCTTGGTAAGAGAAGTCTGTCGGATACAACATGAGTTTGACTGAGGCACACCGGTTGTAGTAAGTCCACAGAGCTTTGGATTCCGACTGAGGACTCTTTCGTAGTGAAACAACTGACTAGATCCCTAGTACATTGTCAGTACTAGACCATGCTAGTATAGTCACCAAGCATATAAACTTCGTACGTGCACGCTGAAGCACAACGGTTGTTGTAATATGTACCTCTGCTAAGTAAGGCCATGGAACACGGTTAGTGTTGACTAGTACACTTCACCATAACGTGGTCTCAAGCATTGCACCCCGCTTGAGGGATTCTTAGTTAATTAAGGAACTGTTTGTTCGAACACATAAAGGATTGGACCGTTAGGATAACCGAACGTTTCCTGGAAGTCAGCTTGACTTGGCCATGGCGTTCTTTATGGTTAAACACTTTTTAGGGCCTAACTATCTTCTAATCCAATCATTAGCGAAAGTATTGCGACCCATCACGTCTCTCGAATATGGAAAACCATGTATTCTATTATACTTAAGAAAGTTTAGACCATTTCGGAATGTTAATACGTCACCCAACTGAGTCGCTCAATTGGATGAGCCGTCTGAACGTGTATGCCTGTAGTCAGACTGCATGGGCATCGGGGGTAAGGGACGTTGCTGTATATTCAGAATCTTTAAGCCTAGCGCATCACCCAGTGACATGTCTTATGACAGGGGTGTTTAGGACTAGTGTAGTAAATATAAGGTCACTACCTATCCATGAGCCAGCATTCCATAATACCGGCAAAGTAACTGATGAAATCATAGCATGCACTTGTTTTAGCCTTATCTGAATTACAAATTTTATCGTATTTACTTTACTTTACTTTAATCTAGAAAACCCAAAATTAAGTAATCACCAACTACTCCTGCACTTTATAATTATCTTAAGATTTAGATATAGGTTCGATTCTACTGATATCTTAAAAATATGACTCTAGGTCATACTTCCCTTACTCATAATAAGGAGTAGTACGATTTAGGCCCGCTAAATATAAATTTAAAACAAGTGTCCCCCTTCTTGGTGGCCAGCCCTGACGCACCGCGACCTAACGATATCGCGCGAAATAAAACCGTCTGTTTCAGTCAAATCAAGAGTAGAGACAAGTTTTTGGCGCGGATGCTGGGGAACTGGTATCAGACAATACTGCTCACTATCAAACTCATTCACAAACATTTAAGTGGTGTCTAAGAAAGACAATTATACAAGGACTTGGTTGTTGGATTTTCTGAATAGTTTCCAATTATATTGGAACCAAAAGGATCTTGCCTCTCCGTAGTCGGCCTGGCCACTTGGTTTGTAGAATACTTCGTGCGAAGCTCTGTTATCGAAATACCAGGGAATCAGTAGCAAGAACCAAAAACATATCTATAATTAGGATAATTAGAATACCTTAGACTATTATAGAATAAGACTACCTTAGACTATAATTAGAATACCTTAGATTACTTTAGATTAGTTTACCTTTGATTTAATTAGGAACTTAGTTTATCTGTATAAAAATTAAAACAACAAAAAAAGGCATACCCAGTGTATGACCCAAACCCGATCTAGATCAGGGCCATTGTTATTCGTACCTGATCCAGACGCCATAATCTTTAAAGCACGCAAGGAAGCACGAATCAGAAATCGAATGGCATTACGCGTCACTTTAGCAGAAAACACTAAACCTTCGATTGAAGGTCGAGGAGGACCGATCAGATTTCCAGAGATTCAAGGACACTCGTTCGAGTTAAAACATCACATCATCCAGCTCATTCAGAACAGCTGTTAGTTTCATGAATTACCGAATGATGATCCTAATTCTCACCTTGATAAATTTATATCTCTTTCGAACTCCTACAAGCATCCAGGGATAGGACAATATATAGTCCGGCTATACTTGTTCCCCTATTCTCTCACTCATCATGCTCAAACCTGGTTCGAAGGACTGGAAAAAGGTTCCATCACGTCATGAACAGAGATGGCTACTAAATTCCTAACAAAATATTTCCCTCCTTCTAAACAAACCAAGCTGAAGAATGACATCATTAACTTCAAACAAAGTTATGATGAATCTCTTTACATTGCATGAGAGCGATTCAAACCCCTGCTGAAGAAATGCCCTAATCACCAGCTAGAACGCTCAGCCCAAATCTGTACCTTCTACAATGGTCTTACGGTAAATTATAGGACAACGATCGATGTAGCAGCTCAAGGGAATCTAATGAACCAAACCGCAGATGAAGCATGGGAGTTGCTCGAGAACATGACAATACATCATCATGACTGGAACAGTGGTGAAACAATTTCATCATCTGCCCCACTCTCTGCACTCAACAATCAAACGGAGGCCATCAAATCCCTCATGGATAAGATGGAATTTCTTGCTAAACAACTCGGAGAATTGAAGATGCAGCCGCAGTAGGTCAGCCAAGCTCAGGCTTGTTTAAATTGTACCAACCCGCAACCCACTGAAGAATATCAAGTTGAGTATGAAAACCCCGACGGTTCGGTCTATTACGTTCAATACCCAGCTCGTCCTCCAAATCCCAGATTCCATCAACAACTTAAGGTTAATCAATTTCAGCGAAACAATCAACCTTTTCACTATCGCTATCCACCTTACCCAGCCCAACAATCTCAATTGACCTACGATCAACCACTTCCACTCACTGGTACCCCAGTTGAGGAAAATTCCCCTACCACCCAGATTACGAAAGCAACTAACCCCACTCTCGGAGTTGATGATCAGTTGACTCAGTTCATTCAAGGACAACAACAGCTAAATCAGAGAACTGCAGCCAGGTAAGATCAGACGGAGATACCAATGAGAAACCAATTGGCTCGGCTCAAAAGCCTTGAAACGCAGCTCGGACAGTTATCACAACGCCTTGAAACCCAACCGCATTGGTGATTGCCAAGTAATACTATCCAAAATCCCCACATAGAAGAAGCAAAACAAATGGATTCCATAATCCCAGAGGAAGAACCACGGAGAAGGTCAGCAAGGCTTAAGAACAAATCAACATATACTCAGAAGCTGACACCGGAAACTCCAGTTCGTGTACCCTATCCTGGAAGGCTACAAGAAGAACCGTCCAAGCTTGATTCCTTCAAACTTGATCGAAGATTCCTGGACACTATGTCTGAAGTCCCCAACCAGAAGAGATACATCCGAAGGCTTCTCTCTATAAAGGAGAGGATACCAGACTCTAACAAAATTTCACTGAGTGAAGAATGCTCTGCATTACTCAGGAACTCTCTACCACCGAAGCTAGGAGATACGGGCCGATTCATTTTTCCGTGTTCAATCTACTAATCTGGAACCATTCATGTGCTAGCAGATTTAGAAGCAAGTATCAACCTAATCCCCTACTCTCTCTACAAGAGATTAGAGTTAGGAGACTTGACATCAACCAAAATGACAATCCAACTTGCCGATCACACAATTCGATATCTTAAGGGCATAGTTGAGAATGTCTTAGTGAAAGTCGGCATATTCTTGTATCCTACGGATTTCGTCGTAATGGATATCAAGGAAGACCTACACACACCAATAGTGTTAGGAAGACCTTTCATGAATACGGCTAGGACTATCATTGATGTGTACAATCAAACCTTGATCTTACGATCACATGGGGAGATTGTTACCTTCAAAATTGACCGACCAACCGATCTTTCTGGACAGGCAGAGATGTTTTCTATTTCCACCAGACGGATCACTTCCGATGATGAGTCTTTGATATTGCTAAAAACGAACATATATTTCATAGCATTATTCCTCAAGAAAGACAAGCTTTTAGTTGCAATTGTTCTATTTACAAGTGATATTCGTTTAAATAATAAAAGGCGAAGACAAAAGACATATTCGACGAATTGAAGACGCAAACGACCAAAAAGCTCAAAAGTACAAAAGACAATCAAAGAGGTTCCAATTATTGATAAGAAACGTCTCGAAATTACAAGAGTACAAGATTCAAAACGCAAAGTACAAAATATAAAATTGTACGCAAGGACGTTCGAAAATCCGGAACCGGGATCAGAGTCAACTCTCAACGCTCGACGCAACGGACTAAAAATTACAAGTCAACTATGCACATAAATATAATATAATATTTAAATAATTCTTATAATTATTTATATATTATAATAAATAATAAAAACCGTCGGCAAGAAAGACTCCAAACCAGAGTGAGCTGTAATTGCAAACTCCGCGACTCGCGGAGTTTGAAGGCCAAAAAGGCCGCAGGTCGCGGAGCCCCAAGTTTCAAAAATCCCTATAAAAGCAACCGAATTCTGATCGCAAAAACCATCTTTTTCTTCTCCTCATTCATACGTAAAATATATATATATATAATTTATATTTTAATTTTAATTATAATTCTAATAATAAGGGTATGTTAGCGAATATTGTAAGGGTGTAAGTCGAAATTCTGTCCGTGTAACGCTACGCTATTTTTAATCATTGTAAGTTATGTTCAACCTTTTTACATTAATGTCTCGTAGCTAAGTTATTATTATGCTTATTTAAAACGAAGTAATCATGATGTTGGGCTAATTACTAAAATTGGGTAATTGGGCTTTGTACCATAATTGGGGTTTGGACAAAAGAACGACACTTGTGGAAATTAGACTATGAGCTATTAATGGGCTTTATATTTGTTTAACTAAATGATAGTTTGTTAATGTTAATATAAAGATTTACAATTGGACGTCCCTATAAATTACCATATACACTCAATCGGACACGATGGGCGGGGTAATTATATGTACGAATAATCGTTCATTTAACCCGGATACGAGAATGGATTAATAGCCACTAGAATAATTAAAACAGGGGTGAAATTATGTACAAGGACACTTGGTATAATTGATAACAAAATATTAAAACCTTTGGTTACACTCAGTCGACATCCTGGTGTAATTATTAAACAAAGTATTAAAATCGTGTTACAGTTTAAGTCCCCAATTAGTTGGAATATTTAACTTCGAGTATAAGAATAATTTGGCGAGGACACTCGCACTTTATATTTATGACTGATGAACTGTTATGGACAAAAACCAGACGGACAAATTAAATAATCCAGGATAAAGGACAATTGTCCCATGGGCATAAAACTAAAATCAACACGTCAAACATCATGATTACGGAAGTTTAAATAAGCATAATTCTTTTATTTCATATTTAATTTCCTTTATTTTATATTTAATTGCACTTCTAATTATCGCACTTTTATTTATTGTTATTTAATCGCACTTTTAATTATCGTACTTTTTAATTATCGCAATTTTATTTTATCGCACTTTTATTTATTGCAATTTCATTATCGTTAATTATTTTACGCTTTAAATTAAGTCTTTTATTTATTTAATATTTTACATTAGGTTTTAACTGCGACTAAAGTTTTAAAATCGACAAACCGGTCATTAAACGGTAAAAACCCCCCTTTATAATAATAATATTACTTATATATATATATTTGTATTTCTATAAAAGTAAACTAATATAGCGTTAAGCTTTGTTTAAAAAGATTCCCTGTGGAACGAACCGGACTTACTAAAAAATACACTACTGTACGATTAGGTACACTGCCTATAAGTGTTGTAGCAAGGTTTAAGTATATCCGTTCTCTAAATAAATAAATATCTTGTGTAAAATTGTATCGTATTTAATAGTATTTTCTGCTAAAATTAATAACTATTTTATATACACCTCGCGAAACATCAAGTATTTTTGGCGCCGCTGCCGGGGAACCTCTTAAAAGCCGGAAGCGCAACGCTACATAAAAAAAAATTATGTATTTTTAAGATTTTGTTAAATATTTAAGTTTTATAAAGTTTCTTTATTTTTATATAAGTTTTATTTAAGTATTTTGTTTTTATTTAAAAACATATAAAAAAAATATATATATATAAATCTAGTTTTAAGATTTTTATTTATAAAATTATAAAGTAATTCTATTTTTATTTAAGTTTTAAATATAAGTTTTTATTATACACATATTTTTTTTAAATATATAAACATAAAAATAAAAAATAGAAAAAAAAAATAAATAAATAAATAAAGAAAAACGCGTCGAATTTAAATAAGCTGTCATCTGAATTTCTGAACCCCGCGACTCGCGGGGTTTGCTTCATTAATTACCGCGACTCGCGGAGTTTCTCTGACACCGACAGAAACCCTAAACTGCATTTATTACGGATTATTATTAATTATAATTATTATTAACCCTAATTATTATTATTATTATAATTAGTTTTATTTTAATTTAAGTTTTATTTAATTTCTATTTTAGTTAAATTAGTTTAATTAAATTGTAAAATTAATAGTTTTATAAAATAAATAATATAAAAATAATATTTTTATAAAAATTGTACTTTTTACAACTTTTTATATATTTTTATATTTTTTTCCTTTTTAATCGTTTTAGCGTAACTTTTGTATTTTTAGCTCATAATTAGTTTTAAATATAGTTTTTGCCATAGTTATTTTTACTTCTAGATTTTTAGGCTTTGCCGTAGAATTCCTTAAGTGCTTTTTCTTTAAACCAAGATTTAAGTGCTTTAGAATTTTGCGACGCCTTTTTAAGTTTTAGTTTCTTTTTAAGTTATTTCCATTTGGGATATAGTTTTTCCTGTAAGCTTTAATATTTTTAGACACCTTTTACTATGTATCAATTATCATTCCAATTAGTAATCTCAATTTGCGATTATAATTTTAAGTTAGTTGTAGTAATAAGGTTAGGTTAGTCAAGTATTTTTAAGTTTTATAAGTTTCTTTTATTTTTTCCGTCACCTTTTATTTTTCAACCATTGTTCTTTTTTGACATTTTTCCGACGAACTCTTTTTCTTTCTTATTTCTCGCTATTCTAGTTTTAGGACATAGATTTTTATTCTACTTCTTATCTAAATTTCTTAAAATTACGAAAATTTATTTTGAGTGGTTAAATTAATAGACATCAAAATTTTCTGGTTCGTAGTAATAGTTGGATTTGTACGTAGACCGGGTTATTGGAGCCAAACAGTCCTCAATTATATTGAGACCAAACGAATCCTGCCCCTCTGCTGCATCTTTTGGCTATTCGAAACGTGGGAAAAATCAGAAAAGTCTATTGGTTGGATAACTTATTATAATTTTTCTTTCCTTTTAAAAACTAATAGGATAGGATATTCAGTGAATGCACCGAGCAAGACGTTCACCACCTTTTGTACGTTCACCACCTGTAACTAGATCAAGACATTTAGCAAATATTACCGCCGTTGATTTTTCTTTAGAATCGTCATCCAGTCGACCAAGTACTTCAGTTCAAATTTCCGATAATCCATTTTTTGAACCCGACCTCACAATTGAGAATCCGGAGAATATTCAGGAATGGTTCGTAGATCCTGAGCCACTAAACTTTCCTCCGGAACCACCAATCATTCAAACAGAGATTGTTGAGGAAAGAACCATTAAATCAGAATCCTCTAGTGATTCCGATTCAACAAATTCAATTATGGAGAATCTGGAACCTTTAAGTATGGAAGACCGAATGAGAGCTAAACGCACTGGCCAAGGACACGCAATTACTCATCCAGACATTAATGCGCCAGATTATGAAATCAAAGGACAAATTCTACACATGGTGACTAATCAATGCCAATTTAGTGGTGCGCCGAAGGAAGATCCAAATGAACATTTACGTACCTTTAATAGGATCTGCACACTATTTAAAATCCGAGAAGTGGAGGATGAACAGATATATCTCATGTTATTTCCCTGGACTTTAAAGGGAGAAGCCAAAGATTGGTTGGAATCGTTACCTGAAGGGGCGATCGATACATGGGACGTATTAGTTGAAAAATTTCTTAAACAATTCTTTCCTGCATCTAAAGCCGTAAGACTTCAAGCAGAAATTGTTACGTTCACACAGAAACCAAATGAAACTCTATATGAGGCGTGGACTAGATATGGAAAGTTATTAAGAGGATGTCCGCAACATGGTTTAGACACCTGTCAAATAGTACAAATATTCTACCAAGGATGCGACATCACTACAAGGAAAGACATAGATATAGCAGCTGGTGGTTCTATTATGAAGAAAACCGAAACTGATGCTTACAAAATTATTGATAACACTGCTTCCCACTCACATGAGTGGCACCAAGAAAAAGATATCGTTAGATCATCTAAAGCAGCTAGAGCCGATTCTAGCCATGACTTAGATTCCATTTCCGCAAAGATAGATGCTGTGGAAAGACGAATGGAAAAGATGACTAAAGATATACACTCAATACGAATTAGTTGTGAGCATTGTGGAGGACCACATTTGACAAAAGATTGTATCAGTATTGAATTAACAATGGAACAAAGAGAAAATATTTCATACATAAACCAAAGGCCTGGAAATAATTATCAGAATAGTTATCAACCGCCAAGACCAATTTACAATCAAAACCAGAATTATAACCGAAATATTCCATACAACAACCAACAAGGTCCTAGCAATCAACAAGTATCCAATAATACTTACAATCAGCAAAGACCTAATTTTCAAAACAAACCACCATAACAAACCGATGATAAAAAGCCGAATTTAGAAGATATGATGACGAAGCTAGTTGAAACTCAAACGCAGTTTTTCACATCTTAGAAACAAACCAATGAACAAAATGCTCAAGCATTTAGAAATCAACAAGCTTCTATTCAAAATCTGGAACAAGAAGTAAGTAACCTAGCAAGGTTAATAGGTGAAAGAAAACCGGGAAGTCTACCTAGTGATACAAATGCTAACCCCCGGAATGAAACAGCTAAAGCTATTACCACAAGAAGTGGTACAACACTTAAACCACCTGAAATACCTGTAACTTCTGATGAAGCTATTCCTACTCCACAAGAACCACAACCTGATCAAGATAAGGAAAAAGAACCGGTAGTTGAAAAGGTTAATGAAGATAACACAGCTAAGGATAAACCTTATGTTAAACCATACCAACCACCACTTCCTTACCCGAGTAAAATGAAGAAAGAGAAACTTGAAGCCGAGCAATCCAAATTTTTAGATATGTTTAAACAGATATATGTAAATCTTCCTTTCATTGATGTGATTTCAGGAATGCCTAGATATGCTAAATTCTTGAAAGATCTAATTTCAAATAGAAAGAAAATGGAAGAACTCTCGGCTGTTATTATGAATGCTAATTGTTCAGCAGTGCTGTTGAATAAGATACCAGAAAAATTATCTGATCCAGGAAGTTTCACAATTCCATGTTTTCTGGGTAGTCTTAGTTCAATAGAAGCATTGGCAGACTTAGGTGCTAGTATAAATCTAATGCCGTATTCACTATACACTAAACTTGACCTTGGAGAATTGAAACCAACAAGAATAAGCATACAACTAGCCGATAGATCAATAAAATATCCTAGAGGGATAATGGAGAACATGCTAGTTAAAGTTGGTACTTTAGTATTTCCAGTAGATTTTATTGTTTTGGACATGGAAGAAGATTCTCAAGTTCCTCTCATATTAGGAAGACCATTCTTAAACACGGCTAAAGCAATGATAGACGTGTTCGGTAAGAAATTGACCCTAAGTATAGAGGATGAGAGTGTTACCTTTTCAGTTGATAGAGCAATGCAACAATCACAATCTGCAGATGATACATGTTATTATATTCAAACTATAGATGCACATGCAGCATTATTAGAAGAATTTCCAGAATTACAAGGAACAGGAGAATGTTCTTTAGGAGAAGGTAATGAACCAATTGATGAAGCTGAAATGTTAGCTACACTAATAGCTAATGGATATGAACCAACAACAGAAGAAATTCAAATACTAAAAGAAGAAGACAGATATCGATACAAATCATCGATAGAAGAACCTCCAAAATTAGAGTTAAAGCCACTTCCAAACCATTTGGAATACGCTTATTTACATGGTGAATCTGAATTACCTGTAATAATATCGTCTTCTCTTACTGAAAATGAGAAATCACAACTCATTTCTGTGTTGAAAGCTCATAAACCAGCCATTGCATGGAAGATTCATGATATTAAAGGAATAAGTCCTTCGTATTGCACACATAAAATCCTTATGGAAGAAGGTCATAAAACGTATGTGCAACGCCAACGAAGACTAAATCCTAATATGCAAGATGTAGTTAAGAAAGAGATTATTAAACTGCTAGATGCAGGTCTAATTTATCCAATCTCTGATAGTCCATGGGTAAGCCCAGTTCAATGCGTGCCTAAGAAGGGTGGCATGACTGTCATTACAAATGAGAAAAATGAGCTTATTCCTACTAGGACTGTAACAGGATGGCGTGTATGTATTGATTATAGAAAATTAAATGACGCCACCAGAAAAGATCACTTTCCCTTACCTTTCATAGATCAAATGTTGGAAAGATTAGCCGGAAATAGTTACTATTGTTTTCTAGATGGATTTTCCGGATATTTTCAAATTCCAATAGCACCCGAAGATCAAGAGAAAACCACATTCACGTGCCCTTATGGTACTTTTGCTTACAAACGCATGCCATTTGGACTTTGCAACGCCCCTGCAACCTTTCAAAGGTGTATGATGGCAATTTTTCACGACATGATAGAAGAATGCATGGAAGTATTCATGGATGACTTTTCAGTCTTCGGTGATACATTTGAATCATGTCTAGTTAATCTTGAACGAATGCTTATTAGATGCGAACAATCAAATCTAGTACTTAATTGGGAGAAATGCCATTTCATGGTTAAAGAAGGCATCGTTCTTGGACATAAAATTTCAAAAGAAGGAATTGAAGTGGATAGAGCTAAAGTAGATGTAATTGCTAAACTTCCACATCCCACCAATGTTAGAGGAGTTAGGAGTTTTCTAGGGCATGCCGGTTTTTACCGACGTTTCATAAAAGATTTTTCAAAAATTGCCACTCCTATGAATAAACTCCTAGAAAAGGATGCTCCATTCATCTTTTCAGATGAGTGTATCAAATCTTTTAATATTCTTAAAGAAAAACTTACTAATGCACCGATCATGATAACACCAAATTGGAATCTACCATTTGAACTAATGTGCGATGCAAGTGATTTTGCAATGGGAGCCGTTTTAGGACAAAGGATTGAAAAACGATTTCAACCTATATATTATGCTAGTAAGACGTTACAAGGAGCACAAACGAACTATACAACTACTGAAAAAGAACTCCTTGCTATTGTCTTTGCTTTTGACAAATTTCGATCATATCTCGTTCTAGCAAAAACGGTGGTCTATACCGACCATTCTGCTCTTAGATACCTATTTTCAAAACAAGATGCTAAACCAAGATTAATCCGTTGGATCTTACTCTTACAAGAGTTTGATATTGAAATCCGAGATAAAAGAGGAGCAGAAAATCTCGCCGCTGATCATCTTTCTCGTCTTGAAAATCCCGAATTAGAAGTTCTAAATGAATCGGCCATACAAGACAACTTTCCTGATGAATATCTATTGAAGATAGATTATAAAGAAATCCCATGGTTTGCAGACTATGCAAACTACTTAGTTTGTGGATTCCTTGAAAAAGGATTATCGTACCAAAGACGAAAGAAATTCTTCAGTGATATAAAACACTATTTCTGGGAAGATCCACATCTGTTTAAAAGTTGTCCCGATGGAATAATACGCCGATGTGTATTTGGAGATGAAGCTAGTAAAATATTAAACCATTGTCACACAGGACCAACAGGAGGGCATTATGGGCCTCAACTAACAGCAAGAAAAGTTTATGATGCTGGATTCTATTGGCCTACAATTTACAAAGATGCACACCTTCTTTGCAAATCCTGTGATGCATGTCAAAGGGCCGGAAAAATAAGTCAACGTGATGAAATGCCACAAAATGTCATTCAAGTATGTGAAGTATTTGACATTTGGGGTATTGACTTTATGGGTCCATTTCCAAAATCTCATAATAATCTATATATACTCGTAGCCATTGATTATGTATCTAAATGGGCGGAAGCACAAGCTCTCCCAACTAACGATGCACGAGTTGTAGTCAACTTTTTAAAACGTCTTTTTGCAAGGTTTGGAACACCGAAAGCTTTAATAAGTGATCGGGGTACTCATTTATGTAATAATCAACTTGAGAAAGTTCTTAAAAGATATGGAGTAACTCATAAAATCTCCACCGCATATCATCTACAAACAAGTGGACAAGTTGAAAATACCAACCGAGCTTTAAAACGTATTCTAGAGAAAACCGTAGGATCAAATCCAAAGGAATGGTCCATTAAATTGGAGGATGCACTCTGGGCTTTTAGAACAGCCTACAAAACTCCAATTGGAACCACACCTTTTAGACTTGTTTATGGAAAAGCATGTCATCTTCCAGTAGAAATTGAACACAAAGCATTTTGGGCTTTGAAGACATGTAATCTTGATTTACATGAAGCTGGACGTCTACGATTAAGTCAACTAAACGAATTAGAAGAATTAAGACATGAAGCATATGAAAATTCGTTAATCTATAAAGAAAGAACGAAGAAATGGCATGATAAAAAATCAGAAGTTCAAAAGAATTTAAGGAAGGAGACAGAGTTCTTCTTTTCAATTCACGATTCAAGCTATTTCCTGGAAAATTGAAATCAAGATGGTCTGGACCATTCATAGTCAAAAGAGTTTTCCCATACGGAACGATAGAATTAATAAATTCAAATGGGATTGAATTTAAAGTTAATGGTCACAGAGTTAAACATTACATACATGGTCCGATGGAAGTTGACAACGAAGTTAATCACAATTTCGACACCACAGCTAACTAAGTGTGGGAAGAATCAAGTCTTTAAAGGGGTTTATGTATTTCTGTTAGAGTTAGATTGTCTGTTTTCGTGTAGTTCTCGAAAATGGAACCCGAATGGTCTTTCCCTAGCAGACCCCAAAGAACTAGTTTTCTCCCCCCATTCTGAATTTTTATTTTTTTAGGTTTTTACAAAATGAAGACTGCCTGTGAACTAAACCATGGTCTAATGCTACACGCTTTGATCACTAAACGTAATAATGACATACTACCGAGTGAATTAGTATCAGTAATCAGAGAAAGAATGGACGGAGTTAGAAAAGAATCTAGATGCGAAGATAATAAGTTACAATTTGGTAAAGGAAAATCAAAATCCGCAGTGAAAAGAAGAGCACGACACCTAGAAAGATGTCACAAATGCGGAAAATGGTCACATGGAGGTAAATGTTCAAATAATCAAACCTATTCAAATACCGAATTTGTTACTTTATGCAGAGACGGACCGTTCATATGTTTAGAAGAAAACACACTGAATGCTCGAGGTTACGCCTATGTAGCTATGGAAAACCAATTAAACCGACTATCTTATGAATGGGATAGATCATATAACTAAGAAATCTATTTCACAGGTATGTCTGTACAGTTTTTATTTTATTTTTTTTTATTTTTAACCTTTTGATAATAAACGCTAATTTGTTCGCTAAAAAGTATTAAATTGGTATTGAATAAAATTAGGTTTGGCGACCGAAATTATTGATATCATTCAAAAATTTATTACGTCACTGCGAAATTTAACGTTTATTCTTAAGGTATAAATATCTTTAATCAATCAACTCAAAATATTTCAAAAATTCGTCATGAGTTAAATTAGGTCTTGGAACCGAAATTACTTTACCGAAAAGAGGGGCGCATATTTTTGATAATATTTGATTGATTAAAGTGAAAAAAAAAGACAAAAAGATTTTTAATTTTATTTTTACCATGTTTTTAAAATTAATATTTAAATCTTAAATTAATATTGTAAACTTTGTGTAACAACCCAAACCAACACCCGACAAAACCTTGTAAAAATACGAAATAAAAAAAAATTTCTGTTGCAGACCATCGGCGCGCCGCGCCATATGGCCCGCGCGCCGCGCCATATCTGGCTGTCCCCGGGACTTTTTAACCGCGAAAAGATTGACTAGTTCCCGTCACTTTTAGACAAAACGCTTTTACCATACTACCAAATATGTAAAACTAACATGTTTCAAACATAAAATTAAAGTTTTACAAGCGGGGCCCACATCGACCGTTTTACGAGTTTAATACAATTCACGAGTTTCGACCACCAAAAAGTTTAAGTTCCAAACTACACAATGAGCATGGCGTTTGGGATTAAACTACCCAACTATCGGTCAAACTCCAAGAGCTACTAAAGCCAAAAGCGTCCCCTAGCATCAAGCGGGATCTCTAGTCCAAAACGATGCCCTTACCCTTGTCCAAAACCGAACCTATAAAATGGTAAACAACGAGAGGGTAAGCAAAGCTTAGTGAATGCAATAATTATACGAATACATATATAATTATACCTACTTACATACACTTACACAACCGCAAACACGCTAGCAAACAACATTAGCTTATCGTCGCAATATCAAGCTATAAATCTCCAATACCACAAGCTAGCATAACAACCGCATATAAATATAACTCGAATAATATAATATGCTTACAACACAAATAACCATGGTTAACCAATAGTACAAGGGAACGGCACTCGCGAAAACGCCATCGGTGTTCACAACATCCGTTAGGGCACTTAACACCTCGCACCACTAACCCCCAGGGTGGCACCTTAACACCTCGGCACTTCACCCCGAGTGGCATCTTAACACCTCGATGCTTCACTCATTATTTTACGGAGTGGTGTCTTAACACCTCGACACTACACTCCTAGGTGGCATCTTAACACCTCGATGCTACACCCGAGTGGCATCTTAACACCTCGATGCTACACTCTTCACGTGAAACGTGGTGTCTTAACACCTCGACACTACACCTTTCACGCTACAACAAATAGATACATTATATACATACGCATATAATTATTCCACTCACCTCAAAGTCTTCGTGTAAGATAACCGCACTTGCAACGTCAATGTAACGTACCTATTCCATTTTAGCACATAATCAATTCACAACTCAAGTCGGTCAAGCAACTCACTTAACAATCTAGAGTCTTTTGACCCTAAGTGCAATCCCGACCCATTTTGCACCTTTAACCCTAATAATGGGTTAACTTCACCAAAAACCCTAACTTTAGCCAATTAAGGTATTAACACACTTTTAACCACGAAGTTAACTCGTTTTCATACATGCAAGGCCTCTTAGGTCATTAAAGACCCATTTGACCCATTTCAAGGTCAACACACCCATTTGGGTCATCCAAACCCAAATAACACCCATTCACATATCATTAAGGTGTTCTAGTACATAAACTAACCAATTTAGGTTCATAATCTAATTTAACACTTTGAAAACCCTAATTGGTCATCCTTGAGTCTTCATGACCCAAATTCCCCAAGAAACCCCTAATTTACTAGCAAATGGGTTTTATGAGTCTTAATAACCCAAACCCTAACCCCTAATGCAATTAAAGTAGGAAATTGGGTTTTATAACTTACCAACACAATCACCACGTAGCTATCGACTAGATGAACGACTTTAGAACTTGCACCAAGACCCGATTCAACCTCCTTCAAGCTCTAATGAAGCTTTCTCACTCAAAGATGCACTCTCTCACTAGAAATTGAATTTGAGAGGATAAGGTTGTTGGAAGTGGAGTGAATGAAGCTCCAAAACTGATCCAAGGTATTAAATTCGGGCTCCAAAGTGAATTGACCAAAATGCCCTCCAATTGTCTAATTAAAAGGAAAAGAGGATTCTGTCACAGACAGATGGCGCGGCGCGCCACTAGGCCGCGCGGCGCGCAACCCTCCCAGTCCAGCTTCTTTTGCCTTTTAAAATATATACAACCAAACCCCGATCCAAATACCGCACAATACTCTTATATACACATATGTACACTACGAATACTCGGGTCTTACACTTTGTAAAAACAATATTTTTAAAATTGTAAATATTTGAAAAATTAATATAAGTTTGGTGTGAATTTATAATATGAATTTTTAAATTAAGTTTGGTGTGAATTTTTAAAATATGAATTTTTAATTTTATGCATTTTAAATTTTAAGTTTGGTGTGAATTTTTAATATTAATTTTGAATTTCATATTTAAGTTGTGTGAATTTAAAAACAAAAATTTACTTTATCTCATTAAGTTAAAAATATGATTTTTAAAATTCGTCGTAAGTTGAAGACTAGGTCTTTGAATCGAAATTACTTTACCCGAGGGAGGGACGAGAACTTTTATTATCATTATTTTTAATCATATTGAATTAAAGTATGCCAAAAACATTAAAAAACCAAAAATATTAGCTTTTAAAACAATCGCTACAAAAAGACAAATTTTAAAATTTTGTCGAGGGACAGACTAGGACATCGATCCGAAACGACCTCGTCCTCAATAATAAGGGAAACAAAATTTTAAAATTAATTACTTAATTATTTTAATTAGTATAAGATATATATATATATAAAAAAAAAAAAACCAACTCCGTGACTCGCGGAGTTTGGAGCTTTAATCTCCGCCACTCGTGGAGGGGTCGAAAAATCAGAAAAAAAATATAAACACCCGAACTGATCAGTCCCAACAACAGAAAAAAAAAACAATGCGAAAACCTGCGTGAAAAACCCGAAAAAAACCCCCAAAATCACAATTTTTAACCGTTAATCACCAAATTTTTTACTAAAATCATGTTGAGAAGGATGCTATCTAGGAATTACTCAAGAAAAACGGTAAATTTCTACACCTAAACACCATTTAATCCGAAATTTGGTGTTCTTGAGCAATTTTTTCCCCAATTTGATTTTGATGCTTTTTAGTGTAATTAAGCTTAAATTGTTTATGTATTATGCTTGTATAACCTAGATTGATGCTGTTTAACATGATTAGAAGCCTTAAACTTAAAATTTAGAGTAATCTAGGGTTTGTGTTCTTGAGCAAATTTGGGGCTTTTTGATATAAACAGGTTATGGCTGATTTTTGTCATGAATTGTTGCTAAATTAAGTAGTGTAACATGTCTAGGTAGTTAAATGATCCAAACTTTGAGCCTAAACATGATTTTGAGAATTAAAGTGGACTTTTTCAAGTCTAAAATTCATGAACTTGATTTTTGAAAGATAATGCCATTTGAAACTTGTTTAATTGCTAGTAATGATTATTTTGACATGTTATTTGAGTTGAATGCTTATGAACTTGGCGAACATTTTCGTATATGCTTATTTGAAAAAGTGTAGATTTGATGAAAATATGAAAATAAGCTTAAGTTTGATATAAAATGATCATGTCATTGTAATTATTTTGATTGATGATTTTGCTGACACTAATGCATATTTGGATGCACAAAAATTGTGTTTGATGTGTTTTGCAGACTGAAAGGGGTTAATCTTCATCCCAAGCTCGCAATGCTCCTGCTGAGAATGCAGAACAACAGGAGGTGGATAACTACTACAAGCAGGATATACCTCATCCAGTCATGACCTTTTCTGATATGCACTTGGAAGAGTTGCACCCGAACCTGAGATTTGACAGACTTTGGATAGATTATCCAAAATATCAAAGGGGTTTGCATACTCTTCATTCTAAGGTTGTTGAGGTACCGAGGGTCATAGAATGGGGACCCTTAGAAGCTGTAGAATTGGCCGGGCCAATTAGGGAATTACTTGTACAGAGGTATGGTAATTCTACTTTTAATGACTGGGTACGTTTATTCACCATGCGTAGACCTGTATATAAAGTATGGTGTGAAGAATTGTTGTGTAGTATAGAGTTGAATGATCGGGTAGCTAGTTTAACCGATCGTTCTTTTATTAGATTTTTGTTAGGCGGTTCGATGCGCCACATGTCTTTACTAGACATGGCTCAGGCTTTACGTATATATACGCCTGAGGAGTTAGCATCTGCCGATTGTAGAGGGTTGATACTAAACGGTAGAAAAATAGATGAAAATTTTGATACACACGGTGTGTGGAGTCAAATGACAAGCCATCAGCGTTTCAAAGGGTTAAATTACTCTTATTTGGACATAGATAGAGCTGAATTAAGAGTAATTCATAGGTTTTTAGCTAATTCGATTACACAAAGCGGTAAGAACAAGGAAAAAGTAAATGAACAGGATTTGTTTTACCATATGTGTATTCGAGACCCACAAAGCGCTGTAAGTATACCGTATTGTGTGGGTTATTATTTATCAGCTATGGTTCGGGGGATGAGACCGCATAGCATAATAGGAGGTGGTATTTTTATTACTTTGATTGGTGAATATCTCGGTGTGGATATAAGTCGGGGGGGATTATTAGTAGAAGAACCAGAACCCCGCGATACTATAGGTTTAAATGTATACCATGGTGCGAAAGTTTTGAAGAGGCGAAATAACGCCGCAGTACCATACCATGGTAGACATCCACAGGTTGAGAGAAACCAACAGCAAGGTAATGTAGGAGGGGGGAATGAGATGCAAGAAATGCAAAGGTTTATAGCTTCTCAGGAGTACGAAAATGCTAGACAGAGAGCATTTGAAGATTGGCAAGTTCATCAGAACCAAATCATAGCTCATTGCCAACATATAGGTAGAAACTATATTCCTACACCGAAACCCATCTTCCTTCCCTGGTCTATAGAGATGCAACCACCATATCCTACGTATAACCCTGCCGAAGCATTCTATAGCACCTATGGTTATGCCTGGAACCCCTATTGGTACCAGTATCATCCCTAGTCTACTTATTTTTTTTTATTTTGTAATTTGTAATGATTGATACGTTTAATACTTTTGTTAATATTGTAATAGTTTTTATAATTGTCTAACTTTTATTCTTAGATTTTAATAATTTTTGAATGTGGGGTAATATACCAAACTTCAAAAATATGTATATATGTTTGCAGTTTATCTTATGTACACAACAGGGTAAAACAACGCATTTTCAAAGACTGGCATTAAGTTCAGCAAAAGCAACTAATTTTGACGACAAGATGCAAAATATATGTGAAATAACAACAAGACGGAATGAACAAATGATGTGCACCATTTATCATTCAGCAAACAAACGCCAATATATTTGGAAACTTTGGTAAAAATTTAATCATTTTCACACAAATCACCCTCAATAATTTAAATTGTTACTGATTTCTTGCAAATGAGGGCATTGCAAGATCTTAAGTGTGGGAAGGGGTTAAATTCTTTCGGATTTTAAAATTTTTATCTTAAACACTTGGTTACCATTAAAAATACTAGTAAAGCAGTAGTTGTATTAGAATCTAGTGCTCTCTGATAATAAAGAACAGCCCTAGTCTTATATACTGACTACCCAATTCTAGTAAAATTTTTCAAAATTTTCAATTAAATGAACTCAAAATCATGTTTATACATATTTATGAACGATAAAACTAGGTTTTAACACCGAAATTATTGTAACCTCGGAAAGGACATAAATTGAGAAACAAACCAAAATGTTAAAATTCATTTAAAATGGAATAGAGGACGATAAAAAGGAAAATAAAAGCCAAGTGTGGGAAAATTTACCAAGTTATCTTAAACATATGTCACATATATCTGTAACAAATAACTGAAAATACTTTTGCTTTGGACTAAACTAAACTGTTTTACCCGATGAAAGAAAAGAAAAGATGGATCTACACGATGAATCAATTCCATCATTAAAAGGAAGTAAAGTCTTCCGAAAAAGACACGCGCTTCTTGATTTAGGTCATGAAGTTGTCGTCCAGACCAGCTGTAGGTTGACGAAAAATCCAGAAAAGTCATTACTAAAATCAGCAGGAAATCCACGGACCTCAGCATCAAACAGGGTCGCCAGGTGGTCAGATTTATCCTAACCATGAGAAGGATTTATCTCGTACAATGGGGGGCACCATGCAAATTAGCTGGATAAGACTAATGAATCAGATCCCCAGAAAGGATAATCTCCTTAAAGATTAAAAATCAGCTTTTAAGCCTGATATTACTCAATCCTGGAGATTGACCTTAAAGATTGAGAATTCAAACTCATGGAATTCAATGATATCTAAACTCGAGCTTGAACGAGAAAATATTTTGATCAAAAATTACAAACCGATTTGTTTTCTGAAAACCCTATTTTCAATGCGTTCATTACCTTTGAACTTAAAATCCTAGGAATTCACCTGGAATTCATTAGGTCACCTGAACCAAATCGGGTGTCAACCGTAAGAACGGTGGTTGCATAGTGGTCAAAGACAGGACCTTGTGCTATACCGAAAAATTATAAGGGTGAGCTTTACTATTGCTCCTACCAAGGATAGTAATTGCGTCCGACACGTTATAGACCATAATTAAAAGCATGTCAGGGGACATTGCCTTAACAGTTGCTTGTTCAACGCTTTCCTTTACAACCGGACGGTAGTTTACTGAAAGGTAATACACGGGACAAGTGAACTGGACGTGTTGCTTTCCAAATACAAGGTTAGCAAGTGGGTGACACAAAACCATAAGTTTTGAGCTAAAATTTTCAAATCTGAAACCCACCAAACCCACAAAAATATTTTGCAACACCGGTGAAGGGTTATTCCGGAAAACTTATCTAGGGTAAAAACTAGATTTAATTTTCAAAAGATCAAATGTTTTCATAAAGATCCAATTTCCTTAATGGATCTAAATTTTTATAGTCATGTGGGACTGTAAACCATATCGTTACTACCATTGTTTATACCACCGTATAGAAATCACTGATGTACAAAGTGTGAAGAATAAAGAAGTGATTCTAGTATTTCAAGACGATATTGCTCGAGGACAAGCAACGCTCAAGTGTGGGAATATTTGATAATGCTAAAAACGAACATATATTTCATAGCATTATTCCTCAAGAAAGACAAGCTTTTAGTTGCAATTGTTCTATTTACAAGTGATATTCGTTTAAATAATAAAAGGCGAAGACAAAAGACAGATTCGATGAATTGAAGACGCAAATGACCAAAAAGCTCAAAAGTACAAAAGACAATCAAAGAGGTTCCAATTATTGATAAGAAACGTCTCGAAATTACAAGAGTACAAGATTCAAAACGCAAAGTACAAAATATAAAATTGTACGCAAGGACGTTCGAAAATCCGGAACCGGGACCAGAGTCAACTCTCAACGCTCGACGCAACGGACTAAAAATTACAAGTCAACTATGCACATAAATATAATATAATATTTAAATAATTCTTATAATTATTTATATATTATAATAAATAATAAAAACCGTCGGCAAGAAAGACTCCAAACCAGAGTGAGCTGTAATTGCAAACTCCGCGACTCGCGGAGTTTGAAGGCCAAAAAGGCCGCGAGTCGCGAAGCCCCAAGTTTCAAAAATCCCTATAAAAGCAACCGAATTCTGATCGCAAAAACCATCTTTTTCTTCTCCTCATTCATACGTAAAAAATATATATATATTTATAATTTATATTTTAATTTTAATTATAATTATAATTCTAATAATAAGGGTATGTTAGCGAATATTGTAAGGGTGTAAGTCGAAATTCTGTCCGTGTAACGCTACGCTATTTTTAATCATTGTAAGTTATGTTCAACCTTTTTACATTAATGTCTCGTAGCTAAGTTATTATTATGCTTATTTAAAACGAAGTAATCATGATGTTGGGCTAATTACTAAAATTGGGTAATTGGGCTTTGTACCATAATTGGGGTTTGGACAAAAGAACGACACTTGTGGAAATTAGACTATGAGCTATTAATGGGCTTTATATTTGTTTAACTAAATGATAGTTTGTTAATGTTAATATAAAGATTTACAATTGGACGTCCCTATAAATTACCATATACACTCAATCGGACACGATGGGCGGGGTATTTATATGTACGAATAATCGTTCATTTAACCGGATACAGGAATGGATTAATAGCCACTAGAATAATTAAAACAGGGGTGAAATTATGTACAAGGACACTTGGTATAACTGATAACAAAATATTAAAACCTTGGGTTACACTCAGTCGACATCCTGGTGTAATTATTAAACAAAGTATTAAAATCTTGTTACAGTTTAAGTCCCCAATTAGTTGGAATATTTAACTTCGAGTATAAGAATAATTTGACGAGGACACTCGCACTTTATATTTATGACTGATGGACTGTTATGGACAAAAACCAGACGGACATATTAAATAATCCAGGACAAAGGACAATTATCCCATGGGCATAAAACTAAAATCAACACATCAAACATCATGATTACGGAAGTTTAAATAAGCATAATTCTTTTATTTCATATTTAATTTCCTTTATTTTATATTTAATTACACTTCTAATTATCGCACTTTTATTTATTGTTATTTAATCGCACTTTTAATTATCGTACTTTTTAATTATCGCAATTTTATTTTATCGCACTTTTATTTATTGCAATTTCATTATCGTTAATTATTTTACGCTTTAAATTAAGTCTTTTATTTATTTAATATTTTACATTAGGTTTTAACTGCGACTAAAGTTTTAAAATCGACAAACCGGTCATTAAACGGTAAAAACCCCCCTTTATAATAATAATATTACTTATATATATATTTGTATTTCTATAAAAGTAAACTAATATAGCGTTAAGCTTTATTTAAAAAGATTCCCTGTGGAACGAACCGGACTTACTAAAAACTACACTACTGTACGATTAGGTACACTGCCTATAAGTGTTGTAGCAAGGTTTAAGTATATCCGTTCTCTAAATAAATAAATATCTTGTGTAAAATTGTATCGTATTTAATAGTATTTTCTACTAAAATTAATAACTATTTTATATACACCTCGCGAAACATCAGTCTTCACCACCAGCCGATGATATCGAGATGGGTATCGAATCACAGTCTGTAGATGACCCAGAAATGGAAGAAAAGGATCCCAGCGAAGAAATAGAGGAATAGGAGGAATCTAAAGAGGAAGAGGAAATGGATGATGTAAAAGAAACTTCGACAATACCCGCTCCAAGCATTGAGCATCATGAAGAAATAATGAGGCTTGAGATGGCAGATCACAGTTTAATCATTCGCTTCAAGAAGAAGACCGACAAGGCTGAGGTTAAGGATATAGAAATTGATCCTGCAAGTATCAAACTGGAGAATCAGAATACTGAAGAAACCCGTTCATCAGGTGCATCCTCAGAAGAACAATACACCGATGATGACGAGGTAGAGCAACATGAAGACATTCTGAATAACTCACACTCTCCAACTGAACCAAATCAAGGTGAGCCGGACTCTTCTTCAGATCGGATTCCGGTTATATCTACACACGTAGACATGATAACTTTCATCAATGATACCGATGAATTTGAAGATATTCTCAAAGCCATCCGAAAATTAACTATTGATTTTTCGCTACGCTTAACAAAACGAATTATGGCTATCCGAGAAGAACACAACCTCTATCTCCGAAGAGAAGACAATGATGTTGAAATCCTAGAAGAACGCATTCAATACTTTATCAATTCTCTTCCCGATCATATCTACCAAGAAGAAAGGCAACGAGAGCACAATTCAATGGTTCGCACTATTCTTGAGACAGATTCTGTCGAGATCAGAAGATCATTTACTCTAAGGTCTACAACGCCTTAGCAGGATCTGCACTTCCATTCTCACGAAACCAATGAGCACTACTGACTCTCATCCAAAAGCATATGGATCTTTTCACCGGGCGCCCGACTTATCACTCTGATTTGGAAATGATCGAGGACATTCACAGCCTTTTCGCTCTCTTAGAAAGAGATAATTTCGAAAGCACACCAGACAGACTAGTGATTTACGTAACAATTGATCACCATGCTGATCTGATTATCAAAGAGTTACGAGATGCTGTTACGGAGGAAGTAAGGTGAAACAATCCGTTCTCTCATCTTGAACCAGATCGAGTCAACATTGCCACCTATATTACGAAGCAGATATCACGTATCTTCCCTGAATCCACAGATCCTAGTTTCACATTTAAAGCTGGATGTCGGGAGATATGCTCAAAGGCGGTGACATTAATGCTCGGATCAGGATTGCTGTTCACTTCTTTTCAGCTTCGTCTTTTAACAAATCTGTACAAAGCTACAGACTCTTACAGTGGAGATCACCATTCCGAAGACTTTGAGATTCTAAAGATACAATTTCTAACATTGTTTGAAGACCTCCGAAATGAGCATCCCATCAGAGAAACAATCACCACCAGCACTGCCTCTATGTAACGACCCGGATTTTTTCGCTAATATATAGAAGATTAATATTTACATAATTAATATTTCCAACATGTTAAGCAATCAAACTCATTAAGATTTGGTTATTTGAAATTAATTTTATACAAATGTTTGGCTACCCAGTTTGTCTGACGATTCACGAACGTCATAACTCGAAATAATTATAAAATGATGTATATATGGATATATATATATATATATATATATATATATATATATATATATATATATATATATATATATATATATATATATATATATATACTTATGATTTGATAAAATGATATTTAAGTATCTCAAATCATTACATATAATAACAATTGGTTATATACATTAAATGAGATTACTAACTTAAAGACTTCAAGATTATATACATATATATATAACGATTAACATTGTAATAAATTCTAAATTAAAATGTATGTATATGTATTGTATTAATATGTATTAATACACTTTTGAAGGACTTAAACATATATACTAACATACTTATACTCAACAAAGATAGCTATACTCATAATCTCATTCAATTCCATTAAGAATTCTATTCGTATTCATTCGGTATTTACACCCGTATCATACCCAGCTTCCATACTTAAATACTATGAGTATATACCAATATAAAATACCAATTATAGTCTCCTTAGAAGCCCTATGAGTCACAAGACAAGGATAAACATGATGAAGACTTGTGGGAACCAACATTTAACTTCTAGTTTGCATTATTATGCTATATTCCAAATTTTGATAAAGTCTCTTAACCATATGCATGAACCACGACTTTTAATACTCTTTTTACTCATTCATATCAGCTATTTAACTTACCTTCACTTTCATAATACTCACACACAAGAACTCCAAGTATTCTCTCCAATTCTTACTCTTTAAACACTCTTTAAACACACATACTTCAAGTACTAGAAAATCTTCATTCACTTTGATCATAAACTAGCTTCAAGAACACTTTGTTAACTCATCTACTCCACTTTATCAAGGTAAGAATCATATATAAGCTTTGGTTCAATTCATATACTTATAACTATCTTAATTCAAGATAGAAATATTATTCGAACTTTTGTTCATTCTATGATTCTACTCCAAGGATTACAAGCCATCAAGGATATATTTGATCACAAGATTATCATCTTATTTTCTCAGCAACTTTGTTCATTTAATTTTAGGTAGTCACCTTATTCATAATCTTTTTCGATTCATATCCATATAGCTATCTTATTATGAGTTTATAACTTACAACAACAAGAACATAGTTTAGATTAATTCTAAACTTGTTCACAAACAAATTTAATCCTTCTAAATTGACTTTTAAAATACTTTAACACATGTATTATGATAGTATGTCAAGCTATCATAAGGATATAAAACTTGTAAACACGAAGAACACCTTAAAACTAAACATACGCCGTCATAGATCATCGGGGGCTGTTTTGGGTTTAATTTTTAAAACCTATCTTAAATTTTGAATTAAAAGATTTTCTTTCGTGAAAAATCTTATTTTATATGGATATGAAATATATCCAAAATCTATGGTTAAACTCTAAATGGAAATATGTTTTTCAAAAGGGTCATCAAGATGTCGTTCTTACGACGGATATGACTATCTTCTATTATTTGACACCTAAGCTGTATTTTCGACTATAAACTTATACTTTTTCTGTTAATATTAATAATGTTGAGTTCAATACAAAACCATGGCAACTCGAATCACTCAAAATGGATTTGTAACGAAGAAATTATGGGTAAAACAAAATTGGATATTTTTGCTTGTTTTTAGCTACGGTTTTGATTAATAAAAATGGATGCTAACCTTATCCTAGCTAACTTACCTTGTATCCTACATGTATTTATACAAGTCTTGTTACCGAACTTATGGAAATACAATTTATAATAGTCGTGATTAAGTTCTACGACAAGATATTATAGTCTTAATAAAGATCGTAAGACACCATATATATATATATATATATATATATATATATATATATATATATATATATATATATATATATGACTTGATCACCGTGGATCCGTATACAGCATTTTGACATATCATTTTGATTTCTTCTATATATATTATTGGAACGAACTATAAGACACCATTGGCAATAATTTTGAGTTAGCTGTGGGTCGAAGTGGATTCCAAAATATTATATACTTTGAGTTGTGATCGAGCCTGAGACATGTATACAATGGGTCGCGGATTGCTTCAGACAATATACATATTATGTGTCTTATTATATTAAGACAATATATTATAGTGTTAGTGAATTCTAACACAATATACGCATTTATATTTATATATATTATATATATATTTATACTGTTGGACTATTGGACTATTGGACTACGAACATTGGACTACTAACAATGGACAATTAAAATTATCACAAGTATCATGAGTATGGAATATTAATTATATATATATATATATATATATATATATATATATATATATATATATATATATATATATATATATATATATATATATATCATGACACAAGAATATTATTATTAGGTTCGTGAATTTGTCAAAAGGCCAAGTCTTATCACCATCTATTCGGAAATCATCACAAGTGAGTTATAGTCCCATTTTTCCTATCTAAATTATTTTGGGATGAGAATACATGCAAATTTATAAATGTTTTACAAAATAAGAACAAGTTCATGAAACTACATTCTACGACTGTTTTGTTATACCGGATATCTGTACTTATTATTATTATGCTTGATAATCTTAGAATTAGTGAAAAACACTAATTGACGCGAATCCTAAAGGTAGATCTACGGGCACCAACCACCCCCATTTTCGAATAGTGGAAATGCTTTAGTACTTCGAATGGTTCTTGTCATACATTTGAATAGTGGAATGTATGATGCTAGATATCTTAAGCGCTCTATGTTAAGGTCTGTTACCAGGCGACTCATCGTATGAATGATTTTTGCAGTTGTAATGATCATGCGCATTTAATTAAATGAAATCTTGTGGCTTATTAAATGTTATGATTATTATATAGAAATTAAACCTATGACTCACCAACATTTTTTGTTGACGTTTTAAGCATGTTTATTCTCAGGTGAATATTAAAAATGCTTCCGCTGTCGTATGCCAACCCAAGGTCAAGATTTGGAGTCGGCATAATTGTTTATATTGTTTAAACTTGCATTCGGAGTATTTGTTGTAATATATTTGATTATATTGTAATGGGTTGTGTAAAAACTTATTTATTTGAGGAGATTGTCTTTGATAGACAATCTAAATTATGTCATTAAGACCTTTACTCAATAATAAAGGTTATGGTTGTTTTTAAAAACGAATGCAAGATTTGAAAAAAAAAACGTCTCATATAGAGGTCAAAACCTCGCAAAGAAACCAATTAATATGAAACGTTTATAATTAATATGAACGGGGCATTTCAGTTGGTATCCGAGCGTTGGTCTTAGAGAATCAGAAAATTTTTCATTAGTGTCTCTAACTAATTTTTGATGCATTAGTGAGTCTGGACTTCGACCGTAATTATTTTAAAAATGATTGCTTAATATAGTTGTTGGAAACATAAGATTATTAACATATAAATATTATAAGATATATCATTCTCTTAACGTGCCTGATATTATGTGATAGATGACTTCATCCGGTCATATAAGCATCTCTAGTGATTTAGATTTCATTTACTTATCAAGTGATTTGGAGGCTGAGTCAAAGCATACGACTTATGAACCAACGGAAAAGTTAACTTTTGGTGCTACCATTAAAGTGGAAAATTGTTGGGGAAATTGGGAAGATTCACAATTGCCAGTAGAGGTTCCAGAAGAGGATCCAGAAGAAGATCCCGAAGAGGAACCCGAAGAAGAGGATCCTGAAGAAGTTGTGGAAATTACCGAACCACAACGTGATTTGGGAAAATCTTTGGCTGTTATACCCGATCCCAAACCCGATGAACCTATTATGACCCAAAATGTTTGTGATCATCCACCTGAACCACCTAAGAGACCAGTTTATAAAATGACCGCTCGTATAACGATTGTTGGTTTTGCTCCCAAACAATTAGCCGAAAGAACCAATTGGGAGGAATTGGAAAAAGAACTATCCAAACGAAAATCCAAACATTTGGCCGAGAAAGAAACAACGTCAACATCTAAGAAATCTCGCCGTTCTTGAACCATCGGCAGCTATCCTGTATTCCATGCATTGTATAATATGTATTATATTATGTGTTTAAGTTTGTAAGAAAATCCACAAGGTAATTTTCCTTATGATTGTATAATAATAAGAATAAGCATGGAAGATTTATTATTATTATTATTACAACTTATTATTACGTAGTAACGTAATAACTTACCATAGTTTTTCATATTAGAATTTTAGTAGTTAATTTGTGTGTTAGCTGCTAAGTATGAACATTATTATAGTTATAAAACGCTAATATGAAGAAAAGGCTTTTATAATAATAAGTTCATATTAAGCTACAAAATACTTTTTGGCTACTTCTAAAATTCTATATGATTAACTCAGTCGGCTATTTTTGAAGGAAATGGCTCCTCCAGCTACTAGACAACAACAATTGAACACATAAGAACTTCAAACTTTCGCTGCAAATATGGCTGCAGTGGTGAATGCAATGAACAACTAAAACCAATCGGGTTCCAGCAGTGGAGGAAACAATGGCAATCGGGTAGGATGTTCCTACAAAACTTTTATGGCCTGCAAACCTAATGAGTTTGAAGGAACTGAAGGACCTGTTGGACTAAAGCGATGGACAGAGAAGGTTGAAGTCGTGTTCGCAATCAAAAACTGCGCAGAAGAGGATAAAGTTAAGTATGCCACACATACTTTCAGGGGTACTGCTTTGACATGGTGGAATACCGACATGGATTACGTAGGACAGAATACCGGCTACGCACTTCCATGGTCCGCTTTCAAGCACATGATGACGAAAGAGTAACATCCCAGAACCGAAATCAACAAGCTCGAGTCAGAGCTTAAAGCACTGACAACCCAAGGGTTAGATGTCACTACTTACGAGCGACGTTTCAATGAACTGGCTTTAATGTGTCCTGGAGCATTTGAGGACGAAGAAGCAAAAATTGAAGCATTCATAAAAGGGTTGCCGGAACGAATCCAAGAGCATGTAGATGCTAACGACCCTGCAACAATGCAGAAAGCGAGCCGTATAGCCCAAAAATTGATAGGCCAAATTACAGGAAGGATAAAGAAAGAAGCAGCCGAGGAGGCCATAATGAAACAGGGAAAAAGAAAGTGGGAGGAAAGCAGTGATCAGGGTTACCAGTACAACAACAACAATCAAAACAACAACTACAACAACAATCGCAACCACCCCAACAACAATAATAATCGCAACAACAACCGCAACAATAAACGCAACAACCATCCCAATAATAATAATAACAACAACAATTCCCATCACAACAATAACAACAACAAACGACTCAACAACAACAACAACAATGACAACAAAAGGCAAAGAACTATATGCCCCAGGTGTGATACGTTTCATCCGGAATGGTTTTGTAGAGAATTATGTACCAAGTGTAATAGGAATGGCCATATTGCGGCAAAGTGTGAAGTATACGGACCAAATAGAAACAAAGGAGTAAATAATGTCGGAACAAATAATAATGGCGTTGTTTGCTATGGATGTGGAAAACCTGGCCATACCATAGACCAGTGCAGGAATGGAAATAGGCAAGGCCGTGGGAGAGCCTTCAACATTAATGGGGAGAAAGCACAGGGAGACCCGGAGCTTGTTACGGGTATGTTTCTTATCAACAATACACCTGCTTATGTTTTATTTGATTCGGGTACCGATAGAAGTTATATGAGTAGAGAATTTTGTGCCAAATTAAATTGCCCGTTAACGCCTTTGGATAAAAAGTGTATAGTTGAAGTAGCAAACGGTAAACTAATTAAGGTTGATAAAATTTGCCGAAATCGAAAAATTAGTTTAGTTAGCGAAACGTTTGCAATTGATTTAATACCGGTGGAATTGGGAAGCTTCGACGTAATTATTGGAATGGACTGGATGTCCAAGGTGAAAGCCGAAGTTGTTTGTCATGAGAAGGCGATTCGCATTCTGAGAGAAAATGGGTTAACCTTAATGGTGTACGGAGAAAAGGGTAATGCCAAATTAAATCTTATTAGTAGTTTGAAGGCGCGCAAACTAATAAGAAAAGGTTTCTATGCTATACTAGCACACGTCGAGAAGGTTGAAAAAGAAGAAAAGAAAATCGATGACGTTCCTGTTGCAAGAGAATTTCCTGAGGTGTTTCCGGACAAATTACCGGGACTACCTCCACACTGATCCGTTGAATTTCAAATAGATCTTGTACCAAGAGCCGCACCAATAGCTCGTGCTCTATATAGACTTGCGCCCACCGAAATGAAAGAATTACAAAGTCAGCTACAAAAATTATTAGAACGTGGTTTTATCCGACCGAGTACGTCACCATGGGGAGCTCCAATTTTGTTTGTTAAAAAGAAAGATGGGTCTTTTCGCATGTGTATCGATTACCGTGAGCTGAACAAAGTAACCATCAAAAACCGATACCCTTTACCCCGAATCGATGACCTATTTGATCAACTCCAAGGTTCGAGCGTATACTCCAAAATCGACTTAAGATCAGGTTATCATCAACTGAGGGTTAAAGAAGCCGATATACCAAAAACAGCCTTCAGAACTCGTTATGGCCATTACGAATTCATCGTTATGCCATTCGGTCTAACCAATGCACCCGCAGTTTTCATGGATCTCATGCACCGAGTATGTAGTCCATATTTAGATAAGTTTGTTATTGTCTTTATTGATGACATTCTTATCTATTCGAAGAATAACCAAGAACACGAACAACACTTCAGACTTGTATTAGAGTTGTTAAGAAAAGAACAACTTTATGCAAAATTCTCTAAGTGCGCTTTTTGGTTAAATGAAGTACAATTTCTTGGCCACGTAGTCAGTAGTAATGGAATCAAAGTTGATCCCGCCAAGATCGAAGCCATCAAAAATTGGGAAACCCCGAAAACTCCAACGCAAATACGTTAATTTTTGGGTTTAGCCGGTTATTATAGGAGATTTATTCAAGATTTCTCCCGAGTAGCCAAACCTTTAACTGCCTTGACACACAAGGGGAAAAAGTATGAATGGACTTTTGAGAACAAGAGGGTGCCTTCCAATTGTTAAAAAAGAAGTTGACTATGGCACCTATTTTATCATTACCTGACGGAATGGAAGATTTTGTTATCTACTGCGACGCATCAAGAATGGGTTTTGGGTGTGTTCTTATGCAACGGAAGAAGGTGATTGCATATGCTTCTCGACAACACAAAATTCATGAACAAAACTACACCACACATGATCTGGAATTGGGCGCCATTGTTTTTGCATTAAAGATGTGGAGACATTATCTATATGGGGTCAGGTTTATTGTATACACCGACCACAAAAGTCTCCAATATATTTTAAATCAAAAGCAACTAAATATGAGGCAGCGTAGGTGGGATGAGCTGTTAAATGATTATGATTATGAAATCCGTTACCACCCAGGGAAAGCGAATGTGGTAGTCGATGCCTTGAGTCAAAAGGAAAGAGAACCTATTCGAGTAAAATCTATGAACATGATTATTCATACTAATCTTACTACTCGAATAAAATAGGCACAACAGGAGGTTTTGAAGGAAGGAATTTTTAGAAAGGAAATACCCAAAGGATTAGAAAAACAGCTTAATATTCGGGAAGATGGAACCAGGTATTTAGTTGAAAGAATTTGAGTACCAAAGAATGGGGATTTGAGGAAAGTGGTACTATATGAAGCACATAAAACCAGATATTTAATACATCCCAGAGTGGGGAAAATGTACCAAGACCTCATGAGAAACTTTTGGTGGCCAGGAATGAAGGCTGATATAGCCACATATGTAGGAGCATGTTTGACTTGTTCTAAAGTCAAAGCTGAACATCAGAAACCATTGGGACTACTCCAACAACCTGAAATACCAGAATGGAAATGGGAAAACATTACCATGGATTTCATTGCTAAGTTATCGAGAACCGCAGGTGGTTATGATATGATTTGGGTAATAGTCGATCGTCTTACTAAGTCAGCACACTTTCTGCCAATAAAAGAAGAGGATGGTATAGAGAAATTAGCACGATTATACCTGAAATAAGTTGTTTCTAGACATGGTATACCAATCTCTATTATCTATGATCGTGATAGCAGATTTACTTCCAGATTCTGGCAAGCATTACACGAAGCGTTGGGAACTCGTCTAGATTTAAGAACTGCCTATCATCCACAAAATGATGGACAGAGTGAAAGGACGATTCAGACACTTGAAGACATGCTGTGAGCTTGTGTTATTGATTCTGGAAGCAGTTGGGATCGACATTTACCATTAGCTGATTTTTCCTACAACAACAGCTACCATTCTAGTATTGAGGCGGCACCTTTCGAGGCACTTTATGGTAGGAAGTGCAGGTCCCCGAATTATTAGAGTGATGTGGGGGATAAATAGATTACAGCTCCAGAAATTATCCAAGAAACCACCAATAAAATCATTCAGATTCAGCAACAATTGAAAACAGCCCGGAGTCGACAAAAGAGCTATGCAGATGTTAGTAGAAAACCTTTAGAGTTTGAGGAGGGTGATATAGTTATGCTTAAGGTATCACCTTGGAAAGGTGTTATTCGTTTTGTAAAGCGGGGGAAATTGAGCCCAAGATACATTGGGCCATTCAAGATTGAAAAACGCATCGGGCCAGTGGCCTATCGACTTGAGCTACCTCCACAATTAGAAAAGATTCACAACACCTTTAATGTTTCGAACCTGAAGAAATGCCTAGCTACCGAGGATCTCATTATCCCTTTAGACCAAATTAAGATTGACGAGAAACTAAATTTCGTCGAAGAACCAGTCGAAATTATGGATCGTGAGGTCAAACTACTCAAACAAAGTAAGATACCAATCGTTAAGGTTCGATGGAATGCTCGTAGAGGACCTGAATTTACTTGGGAACGAGAAGACCAAATGAAGCTAAAGTACCCACATTTGTTTCCCGATATCGCACGTTAACTAGGTACAATTCTAAATTTCGGGACGAATTTTATTTAACGGGTGTGTAATGTAACGACCTGGATTTTTCCGCTAATATATAGAAGATTAATATTTACATAATTAATGTTTCCAACATGTTAAGCAATCAAACTCATTAATATTTGGTTATTTGAAATGAATTTTATACTAATGTTTGGCCACCCAGTTTATCTGACGATTCACAAACGTCATAACTCGAAATAATTATAAAATGATGTATATATGGATATATATATATATACTTATGATTTGATAAAATGATATTTAAGTATGTCATTGCATATAATAACAATTGGTTATATACATAAAATGATATTACTAACTTAAAGACTTCAAGATTATATACATATATATATATATATATATATATATATATATATATATATATATATATATATAACGATTAACGTTGTAATAAATTCTAAATTAAAATGTATGTATATGTATTGTATTAATATGTATTAATACACTTTTGAAGGACTTAAACATATATACTAACATACTTATACTCAAAAAAGATAGCTATACTCATAATCTCATTCAATTCCATCAAAAATTCTATTCGTATTCATTCGGTATTTACACCCGTATCATACCCAGCTTCCATACTTAAATACTATGAGTATATACCAATATAAAATACTAATTATAGTCTCCTTATCAGCCCTATGAGTCACAAGATAAGGATAAACATGATGGAGACTTGTGGGAACTAACATTTAACTTCTAGTTTGCATTATTATGCTATATTCCAAATTTTGATAAAGTCTCTTAACCATATGCATGAACCACAACTTTTAACACTCTTTTTACTCATTCATATCAGCTATTTAACTTACCTTCACTCTCATAATACTCACACACAATAACTCCAAGTATTCTCTCCATTTCTTACTCTTTAAACTCTCTTTAAACACACATACTTCAAGTACTAGAAAATCTTCATTCACTTTGATCATAAACTAGCTTCAAGAACACTTTGTTAACTCATCTACTCCTCTTTATCAAGGTAAGAATCATATATAAGCTTTGGTTCAATTCATATAATTATAACTATCTTAATTCAAGATAGAAATCTTATTCGAACTTTTGTTCATTCTATGATTCTACTCCAAGGATTACAAGTCATCAAGGATATCTTTGATCACAAGATTATCATCTTATTTTCTCAGCAACTTTGTTCATTTAATTTGAGGTAGTCACCTTATTCATAATCTTTTTCGATTCATATCCATATAGCTATCTTATTATGAGTTTATAACTTACAACAACAAGAACATAGTTTAGATTAATTCTAAACTTGTTCACAAACAAATTTAATCCTTCTAACTTGACTTTTAAAATACTTCAACACATGTATTATGACATTATGTCAAGCTAACATAAGGATATAAAACTTGTAAACACGAAGAACACCTTAAAGCTAAACATACGCCGTCATAGATCATCGGGGGCTGTTTTGGGTTTAATTTTAAAAACCTATCTTAAACTTTGAATTAAAAGATTTCCTTTGGTGAAAAATCTTATTTTATATGGATATGAAATATATCCAAAATCCATGGTTAAACTCTAAGTGGAAGTATATTTTTCAAAAGGGTCATCAAGATGTCGTTCTTACAACGGATATTACTATCTTCTCTTATTTGACACCTAAGCTGTATTTTCGACTATAAACTTATACTTTTTCTGGTAAGATTAATAATGTTGAGTTCGATACAAAAGCATGGCAACTCGAATCACTCAAAACGAATTTTAACGAAGAAATTATGGGTAAAACAAAATTGGATATTTATGCTTGTTTTTAGCTACGGTTTTGATTAATAAAAATGGATGCTAACCTTATCCTAGCTAACTTACCTTGTATCCTACATGTATTTATACATGTCTTGTTCCCGAACTTATGGAAATACAATTTATAATAGTCGTGATTAAGTTCTACGATAATATATTATAGTCTTAATAAAGATCGTAAGACACCATATATATATATATATATATATATATATATATATATATATATATATATATATATATATATATATATATATATATATGAATTGATCACCGTGGATCTATATACAGCATTTTAACATATCATTTTGATTTCGTCTATATATATTATTGGAACGAACTATAAGACACCATTGGCAGTAATTTTGAGTTAGCTGTGGGTCGAAGTGGATTCCAAAATATTATATACTTTGAGTTGTGATCGAGCCTGAGACATGTATACACTGGGTCGGGGATTGCTTCAGACAATATACATATTATGTGTCATATTATATTAAGACAATATATTATAGTGTTAGTGAATTCTAACACAATATACGCATTTATATTTATATATATTTATACTGTTGGACTATTGGACTATTGGACTACGAACATTGGACTACTAACAATGGACAATTAAAATTATCACAAGTATTATGAGTATGGAATATTAATTTTATATATATATATATATATATATATATATATATATATATATATATATATATATATATATATATATATATCTTGACACAAGAATATTATTATTAGGTTCAGGAATTTATCAAAAGGCCAAGTCTGATCACCATCTATTCGGAAATCATCACAAGTGAGTTATAGTCCCATTTTTACTATCTAAATTATTTTGGGATGAGAATACATGCAAATTTATAAATGTTTTACAAAATAAGCACAAGTTCATGAAACTACATTCTACGACTGTTTTGTTATACCGGATATCTGTACTTATTATTATTATGCTTGGTAATCTAAGAATTAGTGAAAAACACTAATTGACGCGAATCCTAAAGGTAGATCTACGGGCACCAACCACCCCCATTTTCGAATAGTGGAAATGCTTTAGTACTTCAAAGGGTTCTTGTCATACATTTGAATAGTGGAATGTATGATGCCAGATATATTAAGCACTCTATGTTAAGGTCGGTTACCAGGCGACTCATCGTATGAATGATTTGTGCATTTGTAATGATCCTGCGCATTTAATTAAATGAAATCTTGTGGCTTATTAAATGTTATGATTATTATATAGAAATTAAACCTATGACTCACCAAAATTTTTTGTTGACGTTTTAAGCATGTTTATTCTCAGGTGAATATTAAAAACGCTTCCACTGTCGTATGCCAACCCAAGGTCAAGATTTGGAGTCGGCATAATTGTTTATATTGTTTAAAGTTGCATTCGGAGTATTTGTTGTAATATATTTGATCATATTGTAATGGGTTGTGTAAAAACTTATTTATTTGAGGAGATTGTCTTTGATAGACAATCTAAATTATGTTATTAAGACCTTTATTCAATAATAAAGGTTATGGTTGTTTTTAAAAATGAATGCAAGATTTGAAAAAAAAAACGTCTCATATAGAGGTCAAAACCTCGCAAAGAAATCAATTAATATGAAACGTTTATAATTAATATGAACGTTGCATTTCACTCTATGATTGACATTTATCGGTCAACCAGCAGAGCCGTGGATCATATTCTCATCGGACTTCAAGAATTATCAAGAGCCGAAACTGCGCACTACTTATCATTCAGAAGATCTTCAAGAGAAGTACCGGATCTTCTACCACTATTGGTCCGGCACTTTCTCAGGATTTACCCGCCAAGACTCACATTCCCTTGAGAAGACCAAGATCACAACCATCAGCGAGGAATGTTTGCTTTTTAGAGCATCACTACGGTCGAGCCAACGACCTTAAACAAAAGCACTTCTCAGGAGGCAACCCGTGCAATAAAGTAGAGTAGAAGAATAAAGGATGACAAATGAGCCGATGAATAAAGGCCGAAACCTCCAAGCCAGCAAGTTAGTCACAAGCAACCACGTCTGCCAGGGGTACCCTTTTCTTTCCGCTACTAGCTCAAATTTCTATGCCATATCCTAGCTTATCACTAGGTGTGGGATAACACCCAATTGAAACACTAAACGAATCATCCCAAATCTACAACTAAAACTCCTAAGTGTGGGATACACTAGGAACATTGAGGACAATGTTCGTTTAAGTGTGGGATGATGGTATAATCCTTTTTATGCTATATTTAAATAACCCATTACAAAGATTCCAAGTTTTTAAGTCAAATTTCAAATTTTTAACAAAAGAAAGCCTTTTCGAAAAAGTATTTTTGAAAACCTGAAACGTTTGCAAATAAAAATAAGGCTTAAGTAAGGTGGAAATCTTGTTAGGACGAACCGAATCTCTAAAAGAGCATTGCATGACTAGGCATTATCGACCTAAATTGATTATGGTGAGGCACCCAAATAAGACCAGCATTCATCTTTAATGCTTCGCTATTTTCCGTTGAGAGTGCCGATGTCTGTGCTCGGAATCAGAACTTGCTTTAGATCTGCATTTCCAAGTTGGAAATGTGATTCGGTTATAATCAGAATAGCTAGCCATTTGTCAAAAACAACCCGCTCACACTTCCATTTCTTTTACCTCATCCGCATCATATTTACTATCAATCGAAAATCCAGAAAATAAGATTCCTTCCGTAAACCCGATGCTACAAACTTCTCAAGTATCAAACCAAAGGTCTTGAAAAAGTCTACCGGCAAAAAGTTTCTCGAGATGAAATCTCCAAAAAAAAAAAAAAAAAAAAAAAAAAATTAGTTCTGAGAAAAGGATCAGAACTTATAAAGAGAAACACCGAAGAAGAACTTGACCACAAACGCCTATCGCTTCAAAAAGAAGTATAGTTCAAAAGTGCTTCTCGAAAATACCAGCACTCCTATCTATCTAAAATTTTCCAAAATAAAAGTCTTTTGAGATTATGTTACCCTTTTCACCCCTTAAAACAACTTCACCACCACTCCAAAATTCCATTCCATCACTGACAAATGACCTAGAAGCTATGGTTACTACCGTTTTCACATTAGTAGCAAGGATTTGAGTCTTTATCAAGCCTATGACAATGAGTACAACATGACAGGCTATGAGTGAAATTCATTTCTTAGATCTATAGGGAACCCTAAACACTTGAGTGATTTGAGTGACCCGTGAAAGCTAGCCAAAGTCATGTAACCTCCTCGCATGCTTGCAGAGATAGTTTCAACCCTAACATAGATGACTCACCTTATCTTTCGCTCTTATAATAAAAAGCAAACCGCTTAGGCTATTAGAAGAGAAATTCTAAAAAGATTTCTTGAAGTAAAAATGAGAATTTTACTTGAGGACAAGCAAAGTCTAAGTGTGGTATATTTGATATCGGCTAAAAAGTCACGTTTTCACCCTAGTATTAAGGCCCAAAAACAATAAAGATTCGAACTTTCTCAGCAAAATACCGACTTCGTTGGTTAGAATTGAATAACAAGTAATTACGAAGGCGATGCAAAAAGAATCAAGAGAATCAGAGCTAAAACGAAGATTCTAGAGCGAAAACGGGGAAAGACAAGCAATCAAGTTACGATCCAGGGAATCAGCAGGCCAAACAGCTTGTCAAACGGCCTGCCAAACGACCAGATCAAATGGCCTAAGCAAACGGGCTGCCTCAGCAAACGGGCTGGCCAAACGGCCTGCCAAACGGCCTGCCAAACGGCCTGCCAGCCGTTTGCAGGCAAAAATCAAGCTTATTTAAAGGGCACTTGTCATTCATTTTCAACACACACTTCAATTCACTTCTCTCTCTCTCTTGTACAATATTAGTCATACTTTCAAGGTCTTCGACACTGTGTGGGAAACCTAGTACCCGGAGAAGAACGCTGAAGATTGTATTAGGAGCGGTCTGGAGTCTTGAAGTTGTCACTTTTGTTTTCAGAACTCGTTTAATCCACTGGTAATTCTATCCCTTGTCTTTTTATAATGTCTTCTATTATTATGCTTTGCGATATTGTTGCCATGATATATATATATATATATATATATATATATATATATATATATATATATATATATATATATATATATATATATATATATATATATTAATTTGAATTAAATATGTCAGGTAATATATTAAATAATTAAGATGTTAGCAAAATAAATATATATAGAAATATATATGAGTTTTGTACATAATTAATATTACATGAAAATAGTAATATAAAAATAATATATGTAAACATTAAATATTCAAATATATTATTATAAAGTATATGTATTACATAATAAATAAAATATATATATAATGGAAACATGTAACTTGATATTACTAGTATTATTATTATGCATTATCCTTAAGAATCATTATTATTGTTAGATATTATCCTTACTATTAATATTTAAAAAAATAATACAATTTATTAATATTATCATTAATAATATCATTATAAACATTATTATAATTATAATTATTAGTATCATTATTTTTATTAATATTATTATTATTTCTATCATCATTATTATAAATTGTATTATTATTATACATATATATAAAATAAATATAATTATTATTAGTATTAATATTATTATTAATACACTTATATATATTTACAGATACATATTCATATACATATACACTTACGAAATACATTTATATATATACAAATACTAATACATAAATACTGATTTATATAGATAAGAATTACAGATACTTTATATATATAAAACAGATCTTTATGCCTTATATCCCTATCACTATCTATTATACTTTTATTATTTTTTTCCTAATTCTCTATTCTACTTGTGAACATGTGGAATTCCTTTTCAATAAAAGACAATCTGTAATTAGTTGTTATTAGGAGGAACAGGTGAGTCCCTTATCTATAATCAATTAGTATCATAATTTAAGCAGAAACCGGAAACAAGAAAACTCCCCTGTACGTGTGCCATTTTTCCAAAAACTTCAATTTTGAACTATATTCACAATCTGGAAATGCAGTCTTACTAGGAAGGATCTAAATAAGATATCCGTAAGTTTTCATGTCACAATTACTTGAATTGATTGCGAATTTCAAAAGTCAATGTTTAATTACAAAAAGTCAACTAAATTGTTCATCGTAAAATTCGAATTCCGTTTGATGTTTCAAATTCAATTGTGTACTCAAAAAGTTTCCAGTAATCATTTACAGTATATTTCATGTTTTAATTATAACCTAAAACTATCTAAAATTTAACATCCAATTTAGAGTTTATAGTGTTCTTGTTTCAAAACTCAAAAACTAGAATTCGAATTCGATTGCAAGAAGTAATAATGTAGTTGTGTTAGGAATCTTCCACTCAAACTTTCTGTAAATTATCAAATTCCAATTCATCTTAACGAACTCGAATTTCTGAGTCAAAGTTTTTAAATTTAAAAGTCAAACATTTGTTCTTGAACGAATTCGAAGTTTATGTTATGATTTAAATTAAATTAACGATTTCGATAGTTTCTTTAAAGGATTATCAAACTACTTCATGTTATAAACATAGTCTATTACACATTGTAAATCGAAAAGCGAAATTTTTTTAAAAAAATATAAACAGCGATGGCAGTAGCTGTTGGTTTATTTTTTTATTTTTTTCTTTTATTTTTCGTTTTCAAGAGATTCAAAAACCATATCAGTGATTATATTTCTGTCTCTAGTCCAAAAGAAAAACTTAATACTCGTAATTGGTAAATTGATTGTTTCCTAGATAATTTGAGTTGATGATGATGAAGAAGAGGAATAAACAAATTTCGGATTAAAAACAAATGGAATGAGTATTAAGACAGGAAAAACGAGATTGGAGAAGTGGTTTAATGTGTTTGTCGGTGAGCAGGAGGTCGGGGGTTCGAGCCTTGGCAATGGCATTCTTTTTTTTTTTTTTAAGCTCAATTAGTGTGAGGTAGTAATCTTATTATTATTATTATTATTATTATTATTATTATTATTATTATTATTATTATTATTATTATTATTATTTTCCTTATTATTATTATTATTATTGTTATTTTTATTGTTATTATTATTATTACTATTATAATCATTATTATTAACAGTAATTAGTATTATTGTTATTATGTGGATATTATTATCAACAAAACGATTAATAAAATAATTTATGATATTATCATTATTATTACTAGTATTATCATTTAAAAATTTAGTAGTATTATCATTTATAATATTGATATTATTAGCATTTTTATTATTGTGTTATTATTGTTAGTCTTATTATTATGAATTTAAGGTTATTAAACATGTTAATATCACAATCACGATTATATAATAAAAGGTATTATATTAAAGATTAAGGAAATTAGTTATAATTATATGAAAACATGTAAAATTATAATTATGATTACAAATTAATGTTAAAAAAAACTATCATCATTAGTTATAAATTAAACGCGAAGGTTAGGATTATTATAACTATGATTATACATGTTTTAATAATATCGATAAGATAATAAATATAGAAAGTTATTATTATGGAAATGATTAAAAATCTTAATTAAAATATGTTTTAATGGGATTATTAAAAGTCTTATAATTATTGTTATCATAATTATCTTTATAAAACTTAATATTATTATCATTATTAATATCATAATATTCATTAACATTATTATTATCACTTTTATCATTATATAGTATCAATATTATTACTAACACTAGTATTATTACAATTAGTAATTTCATAAACAAATGAACTTCATATAAAAGATATATTTAAAATACATAACTTAATTATATTAATATTACTATATATATAAGACAAGGATATAAAGATAAATAATGAAACATATAAATGATTAAAAATAACAATTTCATCACTAATATTAATATAAATTTGTTCGATTACAAATATACGTGTTAATATATATACAAATGATATAGGTTCGTGAATCCGAGGTAAACCCTGCATTGTTCAATTGTTCAATATTGTCATATGTATTTTTACTACAAAATACATTATGGTGAGTTTCATTTGCTCCCTTTTTAAATGCTTTTGCAATATATATTTTTGGGACTGAGAATACATGCGCTGCTTTTATAAATGTTTGACGAAATAGACACAAGTACTTAAAACTACATTCTATGGTTGGATTATTAAGCCGAATATTGCCCTTCAAGTCTGGTAACCTAAGAATTTAGGGAAATGGCCCCTGATTGACGCGAATCCTAAAGATAGATCTATGGACCTTGACAAGTCCCATTCGGGGTACGAATGCTTTAGTACTTAGAGATTATTATACAGACGAGAGGTTCTGTTTTGGGGATATTCTATGCATTAAGTTAACGTCGGTTACCAGGTGTTCAATCCATATGAATGATTTTTATCTCTATGCAGTTTGCGAAATGCCTGATATGAGATGTGTATTTATGAGAAATGAAAATCTTGTGGTCTATTAAAATTATGAAATGATTATTTATGATAAACTAATGAACTCACCAACCTTTTGGTTGACACTTGAAAGCATGTTTATTCTTAGGTACGAAAGAAATCTTCCGCTGTGCATTTGCTCATTTTAGAGATATTACTTGGAGTCATTCATGACATATTTCAAAAGACGTTGCATTCGAGTCATTGAGTTCATCAAGAATATTATCAAGTCATTTATAGTTTAGATATATTATGAAATGGTATGCATGTCTGTCAACTTACGATGAAATGAAAGTTGTCTTTTAAAAATGAATGCAATGTTTGTAAAATGTATCATATAGAGGTCAAGTACCTAGCGATGTAATCAACTGTTGTGAATCGTTTATAATTGATGTGGACTTCGTCCGGATGGATTAGGACGGGTCTTCACAACGTAATCAGTTATAATGCCGAAATTATATTATGGCTTGTGTATATTGCCAAAATGCTTTCCGATTATGCTTTGAACTCAATTGCTTTTCCAACTAATAGAACGTAGTTATTGGCTCTGTTATTGGGAAGTCACGAACCCCGATTCAGAGTACACTATCTGTGTCACCCCTTGGTAAGAGAAGTCTGTCGGATACAACGTGAGTTTGACTGAGGGACACCGATTGTATCAAGTCCACCGAGCTTTGGATTCCGACTGAGGACTCTTTCATAGTGAAACGTCTGACTAGACCCCTAGTACATTGTTGGTCCTAGACCATGCTAGTGTAGTCACCAAGCATATAAACTTCGTACGTGCACGCTGAAGCACAACGGTTGTTGTAAGCTGTAACTCTGCTAAGTAAGGCCATGGAACACGGTTAGTGTTGACTAGTACACTTCACCATAATGCGGTCTCAAGCATTGCACCCCGCTTGAGGGATTCTTAGTTAATTAAGGAACTGTTTGTTCAAACACATAAAGGATTGGACTGTTAGGATAACCGAATATTTCCTGAAAGTCATCTTGACTTGGCCATGGTGTTCTTTATAGTTAAACTCTTTTAGGGGCTTAACTATCTTCTAAACCAATCATTAACGAAAGCATTGCGACCCATCACGTCTCTCGAATATGGAAAACCATGTATTCTATTATACTTAAGAATGTTTAGACAATTTCGGAATGTAAATACATCACCCAACATAGTCGCTCAATTGTATGAGCCGCTTGAACGTGTATGCCTGTAGTCAGACTGCACGGGAGTCGGGGTAAGGGACGTTGTTGTATATTCAGAATCTTCAAGCCTAGCGCATTACCCAGTGACATGTCTTATGACAGGGGCGTTTAGGACTAGTGTAGTAAATACAAGGTCACTGCCTATCCATGAGCCAGCATTCCATAATACTGGCAAAGTAACTGATGAAATCATAGCATGCACTTGTTTTAGCCTTATCTGAATTACAAATTTTATCGAATTTACTTTACTTTACTTTAATCTAGAAAACCCAAAATTAGGTAATCACCAACTACTCCTGCACTTTATAATTATCTTAAGATTTAGATATAGATTCAATTCTACTGATATCTTAAAAATACGACTCTATGTCATACTTCCCTTACTCATAATAAGGAGTAGTACGATTTAGGCCCCGCTAAATATAAATTTAAAACAAGTGCCCCCCCCCCCCCTCTTGGTGGTCGGCCCTGACGTGCCGCGACCTAACGACGTCGCATGAAATAAAACCATCCATTTCGGTCATATCATCAACCCATAGTGTACGCATAGTCCTAGTGCTCAGACTGACTCAACTCGCAAGAAAAAGTCAACCAGCCCAAGCAACTAACATAAGTCAACCAAAAGTCAAACTTGGTCAAAGGAGTCAACTAGGGTCAACCATCTCAGTAGTTCATGCAATCTTGGTCAACATGTCAATCCTAACTCAAGTAACATGTTTTAGCTCACAGTTTGTCGAGTACGCGTTCACAGTTTATCGTTTAGCATAAAATTCATGCACAAGTTGCAAACAACGCACATAATTCATAGCACATAAATCATGGTAATATAGAAAACTCTAGATCTTAACTAGACTCATAAATGTTTCCAAAAATCCTAGCCAGGTCCTCATACGATGTCTACAAGTTGGGTTTCAGAAAGGGTCTTTAAGGTTTACCAAATCAGTTTCTGCTCGCGCAACAGTTTTAGGAAAATTCTAATTTAATTTAGAAAATAGCTATTAATGAACGGCCATTTGGATATGACTCTAGACATTTCAAATTTCCATTGATAAAATAATCAAAGAATTTTATGTAGCCATTTTGTACAGTTTATTCATCAAAGTCAGACCTTCTGTTTTGGACAACATTCAGACATGTCATTTGGTGATGCATATAACACATAGCAAACAACATTTTCCATAGCTATAATTTAAATGAAATATACTTAGGAAAATATAAATAACATCATTCTAGAATATCAAAGTCTCAAACAATATGTAGTTCATGTGAGGTCATTTAGTGTGAATACGAAAACAGTTTCAGCTCAATACGAGTCACCAATATTCGGTTAATCATATCGAGAGCTATATGTAACCTTTTAACATGATTCTAAAGTCTATATTAAGTGATTTTTAACAAGGAATTCAGTAGATAGCATTTCAATGACTCATTCATTAAGTAACGAAACCAGAAAATTCGTATTGAATGCAAAACCCTAACGAAAACTTTGATTGATTATAACTTACGCATACGGTCCCAAAAATACGCAAATCCAAAGTCTAAATTTATTGATTTCTTGAGATCTATCCATCTAGATACATTATATGATCAGTACATAAACGTATTTAATCATATTCATAACCAATCAATTCGTGATTCAAGCAACAAACAACAATTGCGCAAAATAACGACTAACAACGACTATAATCGCAATAAATTGAGCACTAGACTCTTGTACACTATGTAATTGCATAAAACTCAGATCTAGAAAGATTAGGGTTAGTGATTATACCTTTAAAATATAAATTGCAAGTATATACGCGTAGAGGATGAAGAAAGCAACAACTTTAATGCACGAGACTTGTTCTAATTTTGAGGTTTGAGTGGTGATGGGGAGGGTGGAAGTCGACAGCCAAGGGAGGAGAGGGAGGGAGAAAAAAGGCGATTAGCACAAAGTGGGAATGAGGGTTTCTAGTTTAGGATTTCTCTTTATATCACATTAGGCCCTAAACCAAGCTACTAATGACCCAATAAGTATGTTTAAGTCCAAATAAGGGAAAGGGAAGGGAATTCAGCCGATGGCCCACTTGGGGGGGGGGGTCATTGAGCTCGTTTGGTCATTTGCTTGTACGCGCGTGGTCCGTTTCGAGTGCCGTTAACCGTACCGGGTCCCCGGAACGTTAACCGATCGTTGAAACGCAATCCACCGGGTTTGACTTATTAAATAAATAATAAATTAAGTAAATTTTTCATAAAGTTAATTATTATTAAAGATAATTATTTTATCAATTTTCTGAGTTCCGTAAACTGAAAGGCTTTCTATGCGATTATCATAATCGTGCCGTTTTCTAAGTATTTCGTTATCCGTAACAAGTTCATGAATTAATATAAATATATTAATACAAGTAATCCACTAGGGTCATGTATGCATTTAAATCAATTAAACACACAAAGCTTCTACGTAATCACCGTTAAATAATTAACGAAAAAGTAACGATAATAACGGAAAAAGTAGGGTTGTTACAAAATGAGACTACTTTGAATCTTGTAAAGATTCTTTGGAAGTTGCATTTATCCTTTGAAAAACCACAACAAGCCAAACACCATATCCCATGTCTTCAAACTATTTGTCAACATTGGATTGCAAGTATATGCATCCATTAGTTACTTACAACCCTCCAAATAAGACTCATTTGATTTACATGAAGACTTCTAGGGAATTACACTAATCATAAAGGGATAAACATAGTTAAGCATATAATTAATGCTTAATGATTAATCATGTAGAGAGCATCTCTTTAATTGGGACTTAATGACCATCTTAAGTATTTCAATACTTTTAATCTATATTTAAAAAGATAACTTTTAAAAAAGAACTTTTAGCCATACTTGTGTGTTTAACATTAATCAGAAGCTAAAAGTATCATTAAGCCGTCATTAACTGTGATTAACTAAGATTAGTGTTTTAGTGACCAAAACTCATTTGAATATGAAAGAGGCAATTATTCTAAGCATTTTTAAAAGAGTTTTGTAAATTATAGATGCCCCGAAGTAGTCAAACTTTTTTCAATCAAAAATACGGACAGTGAAAACTGCGGTCGACCCACGACTAACCGTGGAGTCGGCCGTGTACCTTGTTTCGAAGAACCAAGGTATAGGGCATCCCACGGTCTGACCTGCGGTTGACCGTGGACTCACCCGTACTCCTCCAGTGTTTTTTCAAATGACTCTTTTGACTTAACAATTTTGTCTATTGGTCATTTGCTAGAGATTATGTAGGCTCATGAATTTATGTTGTTCTATTCGCCTGTTAAGCACATAAGACTTGGTGTTATCATCAAAATAAAGTGATTAACATTTGAATATTATCATTGGATCACTAACCAATAAAGAGGATGTGATGGGCGAGGCTTGAACTCACCACCTTAACCCCAGCCTCAAACACAAGGAATGATGATACCACTCGACTAGAAGTGCACTGGTAAAACAACTAGTTTTCTATCCATTAATTTTAAAAAGAAAAATAAAAAGATTTATGACTGTTGTAGGTTTTTGCTTACAATTTCCCGGGTAGGTTGGACTTTGCAAATACTATTCTGGAAGAATGGTTTGTTCCAAGCAACTGTTTCTCTTGCTCATAGATTTGCCGCTGAACAATTCAAGAATTAAGTTCTTACTATCTTTTCTTTTTTTAGTATATTTAGATATCCAACTCATCGAGCCAACTAACCCTAAGGTTAATACCTACTTTTTAGGCAGTTCAGAGTCATTGTGGATTCATGGCCAAACCTCTATGGCCACGAGTTGATTTCTTTTTTGAACTTTGTTGATTCGAATTCATAACCTTCACTTTGAAAGAGTAGGCCATAACGAGTAGCATGCAAGACATGATATGCAAGTAACATGTTAGCCTCGAGGGTCCCGATGGTGTGTTTTGACTTTTGAGTTCAATTTTATTTTTTATTCAGTTAGTTGTTGTAGCAGGAATTGATTGTTCTTTTTATGCCAAAATTTTAGTTTTTCTAATCATCATTAGATGTTTATATGTTTATTTTTGAATTAAAAAATATAGATTTTTTACTCCAATTTTTTTTATATAATCGGACAAAACCATGGCATAGATCAAAGGACATACAGAGGAATAAAGTGAACTTTTTAATCACGGCTTTAAAAAAGAGTAAAGTGATCAGTGATGAATCTAGGACACGTAGTCATGGTAGAACATGATAATAGTTCATCCACTAGTCACAGTAGTTAAAATATCAAGAAAATTTACACTATCCTCCATTATGTTTGTTCGTGTTGTAAGGTTTTTAACGAGTTATGATAAAGTTGTTGTACGTGGTCTCTTTATTTCATTATATCTGCTAGCTTATGGCTAGTGATTTTTATCAATTTAAGTGTTTGCCTTTCAAAAAAAAAATACAAATACATATGTTATGTACTCTATTTTTAAGTTCTTCATACATAGTATTTAAAATTATTAGACCATATATTACTAAAATACATTGTATCGGTATTTAGCACATGATTTATCATTGTATGTAATCTTGTACGTAGTGCAAGGTTAGTTAGATAGTTACTAAAATTTGTGGTAACCATTCTCTGTATATATACGATTGAGATAATCAATAGAAAACACAGATTACATTCCTTTATGGTATCAGGCCACTTCCTCCATTCTTCTTATTTTTTTCGTCCTTTTCAAATATTCAATGGCCGACCCAAATTTTCATCAAGCTATCACTGTCACCAACATCCAAAATATTATACTCATTGTTCTTGACATTGAGAAAAGCCAATATGCTTCATGGGCGGAACTTTTTAAGATCCACTATATCGCTTATGACGCTATCGACCATATCATTCCACCATCCATCACCCCTTCTACCGAATCATCTGCTTCCACAACCACCGACCCGCCTACTCCCGATCCTAAGTGGAAATATCTTGATGGTATAGTCCTCCAGTGGATCTATAGTACAATCTCTAATGATCTCCTCCATATGATTTTGAGGACAAACACCACTGCGGCTAAGACTTGGGAACGACTCCAAAATATTTTTCAAGATAACAAATACACTTGTGCCTTGTATCTGAATCGCCAATTAAACAATATCAAATTTGACAACTTCTCATCTGCCTCCGCCTATTGTCAAGAAATTAAAGTTCTTGTCGATCAACTCTCAAATGTTGGTGATCATGTAAGTGAAGATCGCATGGTTCTGTAGCTTGTTGCCGGCCTTCGTAGCCATTATGACATCGTAGCCTCCCAAATTGCTCAAAGTACTCCTCTTTCCAACTTTTATGAGGCCCGATCAAAACTCATTCTTGAAGAAACCCGGAAGATGCAAAAAAATCCTACTGTTACTCATGAAGCCGCTTTCGTAACCACTGCTCCACCACACTCCTTCTACTCAAACATGTTTCAACCATACTCATAGACGCGGTAATAATAGAGGCAACAATCGTGGCAGATCAAATATTTCCAGGGGTAGTCATCGTGGTAACAGTCACCCTAGCACAACTTCTTCCTCAAGCACACATGCACCTTGGGCCCAATATGCTCCATGGGCTTAGCAAAATCAACCTTGGGTTGCACCTCCCTGCACATATCCAACAACAGGCTGGGTCAATCCTGCTACCCCTTCAAATCAACCTGGAATTCTTGGACCTCGTTTACAACAAGCCCACACATCATCTTCTTCCAGCGCAAGCCCATATTACCCAACTGATATTGCATCCGCAATGCATACAATGACCCTAAACCCCCCTGATAGTACTTGGTATATAGATTCTGGAGCCGTATCACATATGTCACGTAACACAGGTTCATTTACGTCTTATTCTTCATTAAGGTCTCCTCAACAAATTATTGTTGGCAATGGTCATGGAATACTCATTCTTGGATTTGGAGATTCCTCTTTACCAACCCGTCTCGACCTATATATATTAATTATATTCTGCACACTCTACGTCTTATTAAATATATTTTATCTGTTCGTAAACTAACGCGTGATAATAATATTTCTCTTGATTTTGATCCTTTTGGTTTTACTGTGAAGGAATTCCCGAGGGGCACCCCAATAATGAGGTGTAACAGCTCAAGCGATCTTTATCCAGTTACTCCATCTTTTCTTCACCATCTTGCTCATCATTCTGCTTTCATTAATGTTTCTTCCGACACCTGGCACTATAGGCTCGGGCACCCTGGTCCAGCTGTTCTAGGATCTTTAAATAAAACTAAGCTTATCACTTGTAATAAACCATGTTTGTCAATCATGTGTATTAAGAAAACAAGTTAAATTTCCTGTTTTTAATTCGCAATCATGTACTTCCATGCCATTTGATATAATCCATAGTGATGTATGGACATCACCGGTTTTAAGTGTAAAGGCCCGTCCAAATCCACCTGGACGAAGTCATCAACATTTGGTCCCATTGCGAGGTACTGACCTAAATATGCCATGAACGACTCTAAATAATATCTTTAAAATGAGCAAATGCACAGCGGAAGATTTTCTTTCATACCTGAGAATAAACATGCTTAAAAGTGTGAACCAAAAGATTGGTGAGTTCATTAATTTAGCATAAACATTCATTTCCATTATTTTAATAAACCACAAGATTTTAAATATTTAATTGTGCACGTAACCCGAGTACAAAAATAATACACATAACCTGTGTATAAAAGTCATTCAGCCGATGAATCCTTAGTAACCGACATTAACAAAATGCATATAGAATATCTCCCAGCATTCTGACACGATCGTTATGCTAACAGCATACAAACAGGCCATCCCTTTTAAAAATGACGATTGTATACCCCTTACAAACAGGTCATTCCTTTTAAAAATGGTGGTTGTACACTAGAAGTCGAAGTACTAAAGCAGTTCAAATTCTCTGATTGTGGCTTGTCAAGGCCCATAGATCTATCTTTAGGATTTGCATCAATTAGAGGCAATTATAATGTCCAACTAATTCTTAGGCTACCAAGCAAAAAGGGGCGGTATCCGGTGTATTCATAAAAATTCAATCGTAGAATGTTTTTAAGTACTTGTGTCTATTTCATCAAACATTTATAAAAGTAGCGCATGTATTCTCAGTTCTAAAAATATATATTGCAAAAGCATTTAAAAGGGAGCAAATGAAACTCAAGATACGATATTTTGTAGTAAAAATATGCATACGACGGGACTGAACAATGCAGGGTTGGCTTCAGATTCACGAACCTATATCAGGTATATATATTAAAACATATACTCACATAATTCCTTTTATTAATTATATAATATTTATATATTAAGTGTTGTAGTTATATAACTAAATTTAAATTAAAATATATATTTTTTATTTATATATTATATATTTAGTTATATGTTATATATATTTGTTTTGTCAAATAATTAATTTTTATACATATAATTATATTAATCTATATATTTGTAATTGGTATTATATCAAAAATCAATAATTTGTTATATGTAATATTTATATAATTAATGTTAATATGTTTAATATAAAATTTTATGTAATATAAGTATATAATATTTATTTGTTATATAAAAATAATACTAATCATGATAAAAATCATGATAATTCTAATAATAATAAAAATGATAATTAAAATAATAATGATATATTTTTTTAAAAATAATGATAATACTAATAATAATATTAATAGTCACAATAACCTTCGTATCTAATTCCTAACTTATAATTATGAATTCTATAGTTCTAATTCATAATCATAATCTTTATCGTACATGTGTTAATATAATTATAATCTTCTTCCATAATCCTAACCATATCATCTTTTATTAAATTCGAAAAATAAATTTATTAACATGTTCCTAATCATAATAATAATAATAATAATAATAATAATAATAATAATAATAATAATAATAATAATAATAATAATAAATAGAGTCAAATTACTACCTCAAAGAAATGGCTTTTAAATAAAATAACGCCCCTACCTAGGCTCGAACCCCCCACCTCTAGTATATCACATAAACTCCCAGACCATTCAGCTGATACTTACTTTCCTGGTTTATAATACAACTTAAATTCATTTAAACCGAACTTCTGATTCTGTGTCTAGTCTATCATCGGCCCAACATAACATTCGGCCCAACTTCACAATCATATACGGCCCAACTTACTCACAAGCCCAACTCGAAAATCCATTTAAGTCCACCAGACCCATTTTATGATTTAATTAAACGATCATGGTTGTAGGGCTGTAGGGTTTCGACAAAAGTAGAAAACATAAATGAATCACTTTTCATCATCGTTCTTTAATCATCAACCATTATCGTTTTCCCTTCATCTTCTTCGTTATAACAAAAAAGGAACAGCAGCGTTGTAACAGTTGTAGCATGTGTTGGAAGGTGATCGATGTTTGGTTGTGATGTGATCTCTGTAGGTTTTTCTTATGCCCAAGAGACATATTAAATTAATGTGGCTAATACGTTATGACCCCAAGTCGGGTCATACCCAATAACAAGCTTGCCGACACTCTATATGTATTTAATCTCAACGGTTGGATCGTTAAATAAATACGTAACACTTGAACTTTAGAAAATCGGTTTTCTAAAATATTATCACTTGAGATAAATTATTTGGATAATTTATATTTAATTATTTATAGGTTTAAATAATTATATTGTGTTATATTTTATAAAAGGTTTATAAAATAAGCAAGTAACTTAATAAAATACATGGTTTTATATAAATATAACAAGTTTTATATATATTAAGACATTGTTATTTTATTAAACATGTGCAGAATTTGTGTCTCCAAGGATGACACACCCATGCCTATTTTGTTACTTTTAACACAATATTCCTTATGTACATGCAAGGGTCTTAAAACCAAGGCTTGACTCAAGTTGTAGTACACATAAGTGATAAAAAAAAACTGCATTCAGCTCATTTTTTTGGGCATTTCTGGCTGAACAGTTTTAACAAAAAAAGGGAGCATTTTGCTTGTAAGATCAAGTGATTAAGTGTTCTAAATCCTAACCAATTTGAAGGTTTTGTTGGTGCATCAAAAGCTTGGGGTATTACACACTTGAGGCTTCAAGTTAGAAGCTTTCTTGCCTTCATCTTCATCATCATCTTGCACATTTGTAAACTACCCTCAACAAGCTTGAGGAGGTATAAACTCTAAACCCACTCTTAGTTTGTAAGTATGTTTCACAACTTGATCCTTTTTGGGATTTAACTTTAAATGGTTAAAGATTAACAAGACTAAAATTGGTAATTAACGTGCTTCCGTTTTCTTATTTCTTAAAATGGTTTAAGTATATTATGAACTTGTTAAATCCCAACAATGGTATCTAGAGCCGAAGTTGTTGAAATATGCTTCGAGATGGTTATTAAACCCACTATAATTTTGCATTCTATGAACATGCATGAAGTGGAATGTAAAATTTTCGGTTTTGGGTGGTTTGTCATTTTGGCCAAAATCACTTGTGATTCTGCATTCTGTATTGCCAATCACTTGTGATTCTGTACTGCCAATCACTTGTGATTCTGTACTGCCAATCACTTGTGATTCTGTACTGCCAATCACTTGTGATTCTGTATTGCCTATCTCTTATGTAGTTAAAGTTCACAATCTAAGCCTTGACCTTGTGTTTGGTTGCATGCATGGTTGATTGATATTTATTCAATTGGTTTGTAATAATATTTATTCATTTGGCATGTAATAATTCATTCGATTATGTAATTTATTTTATATTTGGTATGTAAAATAGATTAGGTTGTAATTTCATTTTTTAGACAAAATGTATTAGGATATATTTTGTAAAATGATGAAGAATGATGAAGACTTGAAGAACACATGAAGAAGCATTTGGATGCAAGGTTAAGTGGGAGATTTGAAATCTCCTACTTTGTGTAATTACCCCTTATCCGGTGGCATTTATTTTCGGCTAAACAAATGTCTACCAAAATGGCTTGATTGTGAACATATTTGTTTTGCATGCATGGTTGTTTATTGTATGATTGTGGATTGTATGTTTGTATGCTACAAGTTAATCACACAAGTTAACAACAAGCAAAATGGCAATTTAATTGGTTAAATTATACATTAATTAACGACATGCAAAACGACAATTTAATTGGTTAAATTAAAAATGGCTAAAAGGACATTAATAAATTGTTATTAAGAACATGATTAGGATCATATATATAAAATGGTTTATAGACATGAAAATGGATTTTCATAAGAACCATACACTAAATGCATGTTGGTGTATGGCATAAAAGTTTTCTCAAACTAGAAATAATGAAAACTTGAAATCCCTTTAACACACTAGGCAAACAAGTTAAACGCCATCCTTTTGTGCAACGCTTAAAAATATTAGGGAACTCACAATGGGATAAAGGTCACCTAACCGTTATGAGCAAACTAATATGATTAAGGTAAATTTCGCACACTTGTGGGATAAAGGTCACCTAACCACTTGTATGTTAAGTTTACATGTCTAAACAAGTAGGACGACTTGATTTGGAAATCATGAACTTAGGGTCACCGAAGCATGATGAACAAATAGGCGTTGATGGGATAATATGTCATGCAAAAGGATTGCATGATCCCATAACTTAGAAGTTGCAAAAGGATTGCAATTGTCATATAATGACTACCTAGCTAAATCAAATGACGGGATAAAGGTCACCTAACCGAAATTTGGTTTACCGTTGGATTCTAAAATTTAATATATATATATATATATATATATATATCAATTGGATTTAAAGGGTATTGATTGTTAAATTTAAAATCGATACTTAAATGAACTTTGTTAAATTTTGTAGATGGCCGCCAATAACAACAACATGCAAAACGCACCTATTAACTTGAACAACCTATTGTAACATCCCGTGTTTTTCCGTTAAATTATTTTAACACCGTCTTTTTTTTATTTTAAAATAACATCCCTCGTCACCTATACTCGTGCACTCCGTTAACTAGTGTTCATGATAATCCCGTTACTCGATTATAACATCTCTCGTTAACTTGCGTTTTAAAAATATTCGTTTGGTTATTTCCCGCACCCGACAACAAACTTGAGGGACTAATCTCACCACTCGGGTAAACTTGGCTAACTAGTGACTCCTCACCACCACACACTTTATTTCACCATCTTATTCCTCTTTTTCTTTCTTCCTTTTCTCTCAAGAACACAAACACAAAATTCATCATCTAATTTTGATCTTGGAAGCTCACAACAAATCCGACTACATATTCTTAATCCTCTCGTCATCCTCTACGATTTGATACTAACTACACCGATTTTGGGTAACATTTCTAAAACTCTAGATTTCTCAAATTCATGTTTTTGACTTGATATGTTGTTAGTTACTGTCTATGGCTCGTGTATAACATGAATATATGATTTGTATGCTCGATCTTGATGTTTTGGTGTAACTAGCTTGAAAATGAAAAGTGTATGCTTAATCTTTGATTTTGGATGATGAAATGTGTTTAGATGTTAATGTTTGTGTGTTCAAAGTGTTAGTTACTTCAATAGCTTCGTTTTGGTGTGTTGATTGACATGAAAACCTTACATTAACATGATTAGTGATTTTGAGGTTTTGGTTAGGGTTTGACAACTCTTAAAACGAACTTTTGATGCGTTGAATGCTTGTTAATGTTATTGATAAGTGTTTAGTTGTATTACATGTTTCATTACCTTCAAAACGGCATATCATATGTATAAATTGGATTCCCGAAACTTAAATTGCAATTGATGAACTTAAAACTTGAAAATAAACCTCTATTGATCACTTGACGGGATTTCGGTTATTGTATATGATGTTTTTGCTTGATGAAAAGTGCTTAGTTGCGTTCCTTATCGAAAGAGCTTTCCGGTGATATAAAATACATGTTCTAATTGTTTGCGGATCATAAATTGTGATTGTTTGAAGTTTGGGTCGTGCACTTGTGTTTTTCTGCAAACAGGACCTGAATGCCCATTGGGACGCCGTCCTGATTTTTGGGAGGCCGTCCCACTCTTCAATTTGGGACGCCATCCTGATTTTGGGATGCCGTCCCACTCTTCATATTGGGACACCGTCCTGATTTTGGGACACCGTCCTGATACACTAAAATGGGCTGTTTTGCTTGGTCATTTGACGTAAAATGTTTGATATGCTACGGACCTCCGATTAACATGAAACTTGGCCAACATGCTCATATATGATTATATAACTTAGAAAAATTGTCGGATACCCGACCCGACCCCATTGACTTTGACTTTGACCAAGTTTGACTTTTAGTCAAACTTAACTAAACACTCATGCAATCGTTCTAGTCTTTATTTTATACTTGATTCTTGCATGAAACTTGACAACGTGATTCACATGCTATACTTTTCGAGTCGTAACGAGCCATAGGACTAATTGAACACATTTCACCCGACCTTATGTCGTAACCGGTTAATTGATACAACTTACTTGTTTAGGTCAAGGCTAAGCAACTTTCATGCACACGTTTACTTTGTGAAGTACTTTTATACTCTTGCACTCGAGGTGAGATCATAGTCCCACTTTTCAACAACTTTTATACTTTTAAATTGTGGGCTGAGAAACACATACATTATGTACTTATATACATTTCACACGTATATATATTTTTCATACTTTTATACATTGAACACAATTGTGAATACAAAGATACGGACGAGTTTGAACCAAAATCCTCAATTCAATTATCATTAATTACATCAGATGGTGTAAGCGAGACTATGTTGTGTGGATCCATACGGGTTTGACTAACCCTCATTCGGATGGTTCGCTACCGTTAAGCGAATGAAATATATTCTGGTACGGTGTATGTTCTAACACTTTTATGCTGAGGTAAATGATACGGTTAAGCTTTGATAATTGGGTGCTCGGTAAACAACAATACTTATGGAATTCAAACGATTCGGAAAATCGACTTATACTATAACTTGTGGTTCAACTTATTTTACTTATATACTCATTTACTAAACCTATGATTTCACCAACGTTTTCGTTGACAGATTCCTCTATGTTTTTCTCAGGTTTTGAATGCTTAAGTGATACATGCTTCCGCACTCTTTTGATACTTGCTTGGATGTCGAGTATACATGCATATTTGGAGCATCTTTTTTGCTACTTTTAATTTGTGTCGCATAGGTTTCAATTGTACGTTTAACATTGTAATGTAACTAGCCTTCGAACTTCTTTTTGTAAACTTGAAACACCCTTTTACATTGAAATGAATGCGACATATTTTGGTCAAACGTTGTCTTAAAGACTTATGACCATGTAATGGGACCTACGTAGTCGACGCCGTCACTTGACGATTTGTCGGGGTCGCTACAAGTGGTATCAGAGCATTGGTTGTAGGGATTTAGAGTTCATTTGTGTCCACCCCGAGTCATAGGGTACATAGGTGAATCTAGACTACAACCGGCATATAGACTGGAGTAGGAATTACTTGACTATTTGTGCATTATACTCGAACTCTTCCATCATATCTAACTCGTATTCGATCTTGATCTTACGTTGATAAATTTTGTTGACGCGCCACCTTGACTTTATGATGTAATGTTAAATGCACATGTAAATCAGGGTAATATAATTTCCGGGATTATATTACGGTGATTCACATGGACGTTCTGACGTTATGACATAAAGAATTTAAGGCGAGTCAAGCAAAAATTGTCTCTCTATCCTTATTCCATATCACGGTTAGTATTATTGAGAATACTAACCAACGATATTCTTGTGTTTTGAAGGAACAATGGCTCGTCGACGCGCTCCTCCCAAAACTCCCGAACAAGCTATACAACGAATGATAGCCACCGCCGTGGATGCGGCCATGGCCGGTCACTCTTCCAACAACAATAACAATAACAACAATAACAACAACAAACGTTGGAGCCGGTAATTCAAACGAAGGGTGATCCTATAAGAACTTCATGGGGTGCAAACCTCACACTTTTGATGGAACCGGGGGACCGGTCGTGCTCACCCGATGGTTTGAGCAAACAGAAGCCGTCTTTAGCATAAGCGGTTGTCGGGACCAAGACAAGGTCAGATTTTCCACTCACACCTTCGCCGGTATCGCTCTCACATGGTGGAATACGTATGTACAATCGGTGGGTATCCACGAAGCCCACGCTCTCTCTTGGGTCGACTTAAGAGGAAAGATGATCACCGAATACTTCCCGCGCGAAGAGACCCGCAAGCTTGAACACGAGCTAAGAACTTTAAAAGCGGTCGGGAATGACCTAAAGGCCTATAATCAACGATTTTCTGAGCTAGCCTTGATGTGCCCAAATCTCGTGAGTACCGAGTCTCTAAGGGTTGAGCTGTACATGGATGGTCTTCCTAAGAGCATCAAACAAGGAGTAATGTCATCCAAACCCGCTAATCACCAAGAGGCTTTGAATATGGCCCGCCAATTGATCGAAACGGTGGACGAAATTGAGGTGTCGGCATATAAAGCCGAGGATAAGTCGGGTGGCAACAAAAGAAAATGGAAAGCCCCCGAATTGAGCAACTACAACAACAACCTCGCCAAGAAGCCTTTCACCTCCAACGACAAGAAAGGCTATGCCGGAAGTCTACCATCTTGCAACAAGTGCCACAAACATCATTATGGCGAATGTAGCAAACCAATTTGCAACAAATGCCGCAACCGTCATTATGGTGAATGTGGTAAGTTAACTTGCCACCGGTGCCAAGGAAGTGGTCATACGGCCAACGATTGTAGGAGCGTCGCCCCCGTCGCCCAAAAGGCGCCCAATGCACACCGGTCGGGCGTTTGTTTCGAATGTGGCCAACCGGGTCATTTTAAGAATGCGTGCCCAGAGAAGGAGACCAACCCCAATGCACGCGGCCGAAATTTCAACATTAACATCGAGGGAGCCCGAGATGACAACTAGTCACGGGTACGTTTCTTCTCAACAACCTTATATTTCATGTTCATTCAATTCGGGTACCGTTAGACGTTTTATAACCAAGGCCTTGACTCGTACTCTTTGCACACCACCATATCCCCCAGACACTACCTATGCCATGCAGGTGACCGACGGAAAACTATTACGTTAAACTTTTTGGGTGGAGAATTTGAATTTTGACTTGACTCCTATAGAACTAGGGGACTCAAAACCTATCCGTTAAGAAGAAAATGATCCCTTACATGTGTATAGATTATCGTGAACTAAATAATTTTCGATTAAGAACCGATATTCTCTTTCCCGTACCGATGACCTCTTGATCAATCACAAGAATTCCGTGTGTATTCCAAAATCGACCCCCATTCCGGTTATCTCCAAAACGGTTTTCAAAATTCGTTACGATAGTTATGAATTTCTTATAGTGTCGTTCAGTTTAACAAAGGCTTCCTCCGTATTCATGGGCCTGATGGGCCTGATGGGTAGACAGATCTGTCATCATATTCATATGTGATGTTCTAACCTATTCAATTCAAGCAAAGAAGAAAACGAACAACATCTTTGTCTTACGCTCGAACTCTTGAGGAAAGAGCAACTCTATACCAAAATCTCCAAGTGTGAACTTTGGTTAAACAAAGTCCAATTTCTAGACCATGTTGTTAGTGGTCAGGGTATTACAATAAATCTCGCAATCGAAGCCACACGTAATCGGGAAACCCTCACAACTTTGACTTGTGTTCGTAAAATCTTAGATCCTTACCGAAAGTTCATTTCCGACTTTTTCTCGTGATGCTCGTCCTTTACCCTCGATAACTCATTAAGTTGGAAATTTAAACCTCTCCGTGCCCGGACCTTAAGCGTGATTTTTCACACCAACATTACTAGCTAAATTCGTATAGCGCCAGATGGAACTTAAATATGGAAATATTTCTACTTGAACGCCGAAAGGCATACTCTCTCGACTCAAAATCGACGTAATTGAAATTCGTTATTTTTGCACGAACGATTGGAATACTTAATTATGGATCCGATCAATCTTCTCATCACCACGTACCACGTTACATAACACTGTTATTTCACTATGACCGTCTGATATTACTGGGACCCAAGATAACACACAATCCAAGGATACTTCCTTTCTCTTTGACTTATCGTCCTCATGCTCCTGATACGGACAACTACTACTCAACCCCGAACTATACAACTATGTGTTCTATCTCGTTTTCCCACCAGGTCTCAACATTTGACCACTAGATGCGCGATATGGCTACCTCAGGATGTGAGCTCATCCTATTCTGAGTTCTCATTCCACTCCTGTCCTTTTGCTTGTACTTTTGTATAAGGAAACCTTTTATATACTTTCTCAATGGAGAGAGAGACTCATCATGTATTACTAGTATTCACCACGAGGGTGAATAGCCCTAAAAAAAAAAAAAAAAAATGTTCTCTGTAGCCTGTAAGGAACTTGTTCCAACGAACGTTTTCAAACCCTAACTAGCTTGTTCAAACATATCTTAATTCTATTCCAACACGGTGTACCATTGTCGACTATCTCGGATCACAATACTCGTTTCACTTCTAGTGTTGCAAGAAGCCTTAGAGACACGTTTAAACATGAGTACCATGTATCATCCACAACCAACGGACCAAACAAACGTACGTTTCACATCTTGGAAAGACATGTTACAAACATGTATTGTTGCCTTTAGTTGTCTCCTCTCACACAACAGTTACCATTCGTGTATTAATGCCGCACATCCGAAACCCTATATGACCGCAAATGTCATACCCCTATTCGTTGGACCAAAGCATGTGGCAAGCAAATCACCGGATCCGAACTCATTCAAGAAATAACAGTTGAGATCGTACAAGTCCGAGAAGGACTCAAGACGACTCGTAGTCGCCAAAAGGGCTATACCGATATTCGACGTAAACCTCTCGAATCCTAAGCCAGTAACCGTGTAATATTGAGAACTCGCACCTTGGGAAGGTGTAATCCGTTTCGGGAATCAGGGAAAGTTAAAATCGCGATATATTAATCCTTTTGAAACCTCGGGGCGTATTGGAACCGCTCCTACCGTTTAGAACTTTCGACTCAATTAAGTTTCCGTTTACCCTATGTTCCATGCAACAAACTTAGAGGCGTGTCCTACGGAACAGGAACGTACTACTCTCCTAGATAAACTTACTATTGATGGCAAACTCCCCTTCATGGGAAACTGGTTGAAATTGTGGATCGTAAAACCAAGCCTTAATACAACATAAAACCCCGACTGTCCAAATTCGTGGGAATGCCCAAGGACGTATCTTCACTTATTCATAGCATTGACAATGCAAGGTCTCAAGGAAGAGACATTGACTATTACCTCCAACTAAATTTTGGGACGAAATTTCTTTTAAGGCGTGGATAATGTAACATCCCGCGTTTTTCCGTTAAATTATTTTAACACCGTCTTTTTTTTTTAAATAACATCCCTCGTCACCTATACTCGTGCACTTCGTTAACTAGTGTTCATGATAATCCCGTTACTCGATTATAACATCTCTCGTTAACTTGCGTTTTAAAAATATTCGTTTGGTTATTTCCCGCACCCGACAACAAATTTGAGGGACTAATCTCGCCACTCGGGTAAACTTGGCTAACTAGTGACTCCTCACCACCACACACTTCATTTCACCATCTTCTTCCTCTTTTTCTTTCTTCCTTTTCTCTCAAGAACACAAACACAAAATTCATCATCTAATTTTGATCTTGGAAGCTCACAACAAATCCGACTACATATTCTTAATCCTCTCGTCATCCTCTACGATTTGATACTAACTACACCGATTTTGGGTAACATTTCTAAAACTCTAGATTTCTCAAATTCATGTTTTTGACTTGATATGTTGTTAGTTAGTGTCTATGGCTCGTGTATAACATGAATATATGATTTGTATGCTCGATCTTGATGTTTTGGTGTAACTAGCTTGAAAATGAAAAGTGTATGCTTAATCTTTGATTTTGGATGATGAAATGTGTTTAGATGTTAATGTTTGTGTGTTCAAAGTGTTAGTTACTTCAATAGCTTCGTTTTGGTGTGTTGATTGACATGAAAACCTTACATTAACATGATTAGTGATTTTGAGGTTTTGGTTAGGGTTTGACAACTCTTAAAACGAACTTTTGATGCGTTGAATGCTTGTTAATGTTATTGATAAGTGTTTAGTTGTATTACATGTTTCATTACCTTCAAAACGGCATATCATATGTATAAATTGGATTCCCGAAACTTAAATTGCAATTGATGAACTTAAAACTTGAAAATAAACCTCTATTGATCACTTGACGGGATTTCGGTTATTGTATATGATGTTTTTGCTTGATGAAAAGTGCTTAGTTGCATTCCTTGTCGAAAGAGCTTTCCGGTGATATAAAATACATGTTCTAATTGTTTGCGGATCATAAATTGTGATTGTTTGAAGTTTGGGTCGTGCACTTGTGTTTTTCTGCAAACAGGACCTGAATGCCCATTGGGACGCCGTCCTGATTTTTGGGACGCCGTCCCACTCTTCAATTTGGGACGCCGTCCTGATTTTGGGACGCCGTCCCACTCTTCATATTGGGACACCGTCCTGATTTTGGGACACCGTCCTGATACACTAAAATGGGCTGTTTTGCTTGGTCATTTGACGTAAAATGTTTGATATGCTACGGACCTCCGATTAACATGAAACTTGGCCAACATGCTCATATATGATTATATAACTTAGAAAAATTGTCGGATACCCGACCCGACCCCGTTGACTTTGACTTTGACCAAGTTTGACTTTTAGTCAAACTTAACTAAACACTTATGCAATCGTTCTAGTCTTTATTTTATACTTGATTCTTGCATGAAACTTGACAACGTGATTCACATGCTATACTTTTCGAGTCGTAACGAGCCATAGGACTAATTGAACACATTTCACCCGACCTTATGTCGTAACCGGTTAATTGATACAACTTACTTGTTTAGGTCAAGGCTAAGCAACTTTCATGCACACGTTTACTTTGTGAAGTACTTTTATACTCGTGCACTCGAGGTGAGATCATAGTCCCACTTTTCAACAACTTTTATACTTTTAAATCGTGGGCTGAGAAACACATACATTACGTACTTATATACATTTCACACGTATATATATTTTTCATACTTTTATACATTGAACACAATTGTGAATACAAAGATACGGACGAGTTTGAACGAAAATCCTTAATTCAATTATCATTAATTACATCAGATGGTGTAAGCGAGACTATGTTGTGTGGATCCATACGGGTTTGACTAACCCTCATTCGGACGGTTCGCTACCGTTAAGCGAATGAAATATATTCTGGTACGGTGTATGTTCTAACACTTTTATGCTGAGGTAAATGATACGGTTAAGCTTTGATAATTGGGTGCTCGGTAAACAACAATACTTATGGAATTCAAACGATTCGGAAAATCGACTTATACTATAACTTGTGGTTCAACTTATTTTACTTACATACTCATTTACTAAACCTATGATTTCACCAACGTTTTCGTTGACAGATTCCTCTATGTTTTTCTCAGGTTTTGAATGCTTAAGTGATACATGCTTCCGCACTCTTTTGATACTTGCTTGGATGTCGAGTATACATGCATATTTGGAGCATCTTTTTGGCTACTTTTAAATTGTGTCGCATAGGTTTCAATTGTACGTTTAACATTGTAATGTAACTAGCCTTCGAACTTCTTTTTGTAAACTTGAAACACCCTTTTACATTGAAATGAATGCGACATATTTTGGTCAAACGTTGTCTTAAAGACTTATGACCATGTAATGGGACCTACGTAGTCGACGCCGTCACTTGACGATTTGTCGGGGTCGCTACACCTATCATTAAGGTCTCTCCTCGAGAAAGACAAACTCAACCATACGAACTTTATGGATTGGTTTCGCAATCTTAGGATTGTCCTCAAACTTGAGGATAAGGCGTATGTGTTGGAAGACCCCATTCCCGATCAACCCGACGAGGATGATACGGAAGGCATGGCTTATTGGGATAAGTATTGCGCCGATTCGGTACAAGTTGCTTGCCTAATGCTTGGGACTATGATACCCTAACTCCAAAAAGATTTCGAGCATCATACTGCATACGACATGATCACGCAATTGAAGGAGATGTTCCTTCAACAAGCTCGTGTCGAGCGCTTTGAAACGGTCCGAGCGCTTCATGCATGTCGTATGGACGACTCCCAATCCGTTTCATCTTATGTCCTTAAGATGAAAAGCCTCATTGATCGCGCAAACTGTCTTAATCTCAACATATCTAATGAGCTAGCCACGGATCTTATCATAAACTCCTTGTCAAAGAGGTTTGACCAATTTGTAATTAATTACAATATGAATGGGATGGATAAGACCATTGGCGAACTTCATGGCATGCTTAGGACGGCAGAAACTAGCATGGGTAAGAGGGCTTCACCCGTGCTAATGATCAATGATGGTGGGTCCAAAGGTAATAACACCTCTAAGCCAAAGGCGGCTAAGAGGAAAGGACCCGCCCATCAAGGCAAGGGAAAGTGGAGGATGGTTACCCCAACCAAAAACAAGAACAAGAAGCAAAAGGTTGCCGGACAAGCAAACCCCAAGGAAGACCCGTACTTCGGTTGCGGTGAAATGGGTCACTGGAAACGAAACTGCCCGGTCTACCTTAAGGAGTTGAAGGAAAAGAGGGATGCGGGGCAAACCTCAGGTAATATATATATGGTATATATAGAGCTTAGTATTACTTCTTCTAATGCATGGGTATTAGACACTGGATGTGGAACTCACATTTGCAATTCTTTACAGGGGTTCAAAAGAAGTAGCAAGCAAACGGGAACATCAAGTCTCTTTATGGGTAATGGAGCCAAAGTTCAAGTGAAGGCTCAAGGAGACTTTGTATTAAAGCTTCCAAGTGGTTTGGAACTTATTTTGAACAATGTTTTGTATGCACCGGATTTATGTCGAAACATTATTTCAGTTTCCCGTTTAAAACAATGTGGTTTTTATCTTAATTTTGTTAATGATGATATCTACGTTTATTTAGATAATGTATTCTATTTTAAGGCTTCGCCTTCAAATGGAATTTATGAATTGGTTCATGATGACACATCATCTAGTAGCTCAATATACCATACTAGCACCAAGAAACTCAAAAGGGATTTGAGTGATTCCTACTTATGGCATTGTCGCCTTGGTCACATAAACAAAAATCGAATGCATACACTTCAAAAGAATGGCCTTTTGAAATCAAATGAACTAGACTCGTTTGATGTATGTGAATCTTGTTTACAAGGTAAAATGACTAAAGCACCTTTCAAAGGGACCTATGAAAGGGCTAAGGACTTATTGAGATTAATACATTCGGATGTATGTGGACCCTTTAAGCGCATAACTAGGAATGGTGAAAGATACTTCGTTACTTTCATTGATGACTTCAGTCGTTTCGGATATGTCTACTTGTTAAGACATAAGGACAAAACTTTTGAAGCATTCAAAGAGTATCAAAGCGAAGTACAAAATCAACTCAATAAGACAATCAAGGTACTTCGTACCGATAGAGGAGGTGAATACCTAAGCGATTCTTTCCAAGATCATCTTAGAAGTTGTGGGATTATCTCGCAACTCACCCCTCCTGGAACACCCCAACTGAATGGAGTTTCCGAAAGGAGGAACCGAACCCTAATGGATATGGTTCGATCTATGATGGCTAGAAGCTCGTTACCTCTATCATTTTGGGGTTATTGTCTATGCTCCGCGGCTCGTATTTTAAATATGGCCCCAACCAAGAAAGTGGAACGAACACCTCATGAGATGTGGTTTGGAAAACCTCCATCTCTATCATTCTTAAAGGTATGGGGATGTGAAGTTATCCTAAGCATTACGTCCCTAATAAGTTGAATGCTCGATCCACGAAGTGTATCTTCATAGGATATCCCAAGGATAATATGGGATATTATTTCTATGATCCATCCGAGCAGAATGTATTTGTTGCTTGGAAGGCTGAATTCCTTGAAACTAAGTTCCTAATGGAAGGAAATAGTGAAAGGAAGATAGATCTTGAAGAGGTTCAAGATCAAGTAGATGATACACAATTGGTTGACACTAGCACTCAACATGAAAATGTTGAGAGTGATCAAATGGATGATCAAAATACACAAGACGTTCGCAGATCTGGTAGGATTAGTAATCCTCCTGAGAGATATGGGTTTCTCATGGATGGTTGCTATGTGGTTGATTTAGATGAACCAATAAACTACCAAGATGCTTTATCAAGGATTGATAAAGATAAATGGCAGGAAGCCATGAACGCTGAGATGCAATCCATGTATGACAACCAAGTTTGGGAACTTGTTACACAACCTGCTGGCTCAAGGCTAGTTGATTGTAAATGGCTTTTCAAAATGAAAACCGACATACATGGAAACTTGGATACATATAAAGCTAGACTTGTAGCAAAAGGTTTCACTCAAACTCAAGGGGTTGACTATGATGAAACTTTTTCACCAGTGGAAACGCTAAAGTCTATTAGGATATTACTTGCCATTGCTGCTCATTATGATTATGAAATATGGCAAATGGATGTCAAGACTGCTTTCCTAAATGGATATCTTGTGGAAGATGTCTATATGATTCAGCCTGAAGGTTTTGTTGATCTGAAATATCCTAAAAAGGTATTCAAGTTAAAGAAGTCAATCTACGGATTGAAACAAGCATCTAGAATGTGGAATCATCGTTTTAATGAGGAAGCCGTGAAATTTGGCTTCATTAAAAATGGTGATGAAGCTTGTGTACATAAGAAAGCTAGTGGGAGCACTATCATGTTCCTTGTACTATATGTGGATGATATATTGTTATTTGGAAATGATATTCCGGCAATGCAAAGAGTTAAAACTTGGCTAAGTAAATGCTTCTCCATTAAGGATCTTGGAGAAGCACAATACGTTTTGGGGATTGGGATCTACAGGGATAGATCCAAGAAACTGATAGGTTTGAATCAAAGTGCATACATTGAAAAGATCTTGAAAAGGTTCAAGATGGAGAACTCTAAGAAAGGTTTGGTACCTATTCAAAGAGGAACACTCCTTAGTTCATCTCAGTGCCCCACCACGAAAGATGAACAAGAGAGAATGAAGAAAGTCCCATATGCGTCTGCCATTGGGTCAATCATGTATGCAATGATATGCACTAGACCGGATGTGTCATGGGCTCTTAGCCTGATAAGTAGATACCAGAATAACCCAGGAAATAGTCATTGGATTGCTGTCAAAAGTATATTGAAATACCTTAGGAGGACTAAGGATATGTTTCTAATATATGGGTCTGGTGAGGAGGAACTCGCTGTAAAAGGTTACGTGGATGCGAGCTTCCAAACTGATCGAGATGATTCTCGATCACAATCCGGCTATGTCTTCACATTAAATGGAGGTGCAGTCTCTTGGAAGAGTTCAAAACAGGATGTTGTTGCTCTATCCACTACAGAGTCGGTGTACATCGCCGCATCATTGGTAGCTCAGGAAGCTGCATGGATGAAGAAATTCATCGACGACTTAGGAGTAGTCCCTTCCATTCAGGACCCTCTTGGGATCTTTTGTGACAACGAGGGTGCGATTGCTCAAATCAAGGAACCTCGTGCTCACCAAAAGACCCGTCACATTGAGCGGAGATTCAACTACATAAGGGATGAAGTTGAAAAGGGAAAGATATGTACTCGCAAAGTTCACACAGATCTTAATATAGCGGATCCTCTCACGAAGCTCTTACATGGAGCAAAACATACTGGACATGTTTGTGCATTAGGGCTTCGATATTCTAGTGATTGGTCATGATCTGTTTTAAGTATTGTAACGGAACGAAATTGTTCAAACTCATTAATATAATTATGGTATTAATTTATTTTGAGTTATGTTCCTATTTTGCATATTTTATCCATGAATAAGTAATTATTCTAAATTCCGTAGTCGATCGCAGTTGTGGGAACAAGTGTGAGGTTTAGACTATTATGAACTTAGATTGGTATACATTCACGGGATGAATGTGGGGCAAGGTTACAACCAAGGTTCATAGATATTTGTGGGACACAAATATTGGAAGACCTGCTCTCAAGACTTACTAAATAGAGCCTTTGTGGTTGATCACTTGTAATCTTGAGTAAAGGCGAATATCATTGTGTCCTCTGACCTGAGATACATATTGGGTTCGGATATTTACCAAGTATTGTGCCTTGATTCTTTCCTTCGCTATTCTAAAATATGGTAGTTTATAAGGAAGAGCTCAGGTGTAATACAAAGTATATATCTAGGACGTATGTAATCAAGATGGAATTTGTCCCTCTTATTCGTTGAGAGTCAGATGTCTAAGGCCTGATAAAGTTAAATCTAAAAGAGAGTGATCAATCTGTGTCTCTTGGATTTAACATGACATCTAGGACGAAAGGATGTGATGAAAGATTCACCTATTCATATTTGAGATGGAAACTCTAAAGGGATGATGTTATTGAATGGCACATAGTCATAACATATTGGGGGTGATGGACGGTCGTTAGGTGGTATCCATCACTTGCATTAATTTCTTATGTTCTCGTGCAAGTGGGAGATTGTAGGTTTTTCTTATGCCCGAGAGACATATTAAATTAATGTAGCTAATACGTTATGACCCCAAGTCGGGTCATACCCAATAACAAGGTTGCCGACACTCTATATGTATTTAATCTCAACGGTTGGATCGTTAAATAAATACGTAACACTTGAACTTTAGAAAATCGGTTTTCTAAAATATTATCACTTGAGATAAATTATTTGGATAATTTATATTTAATTATTTATAGGTTTAAATAATTATATTGTGTTATATTTTATAAAAGGTTTATAAAATAAGCAAGTAACTTAATAAAATACATGGTTTTATATAAATATAACAAGTTTTACATACATTAAGACATTGTTATTTTATTAAACATCTGCAGAATTTGTGTCTCCAAGGATGACACACCCATGCCTATTTTGTTACTATTAACACAATATTCCTTATGTACATGCAAGGGTCTTAAAACCAAGGCTTGACTCAAGTTGTAGTACACATAAGTGACAAAAAAAAAACTGCATTCAGCTCATTTTTTTGGGCATTTCTGGCTGAACTGTTTTAACAAAAAAAAGGGAGCATTTTGCTAGTAAAATCAAGTGATTAAGTGTTCTAAATCCTAACCAATTTGAAGGTTTTGTTGGTGCATCAAAAGCTTGGGGTATTACACACTTGAGGCTTCAAGTTAGAAGCTTTCTTGCCTTCATCTTCATCATCATCTTGCACATTTGTAAACTACCCTCAACAAGCTTGAGGAGGTATAAACTCTAAACCCACTCTTAGTTTGTAAGTATGTTTCACAACTTGATCCTTTTTGGGATTTAACTTTAAATGGTTAAAGATTTACAAGTTCAAAAATGGTAATTTATACGCTTTCGCAAATCTTATTTCTTGAATGATTATAAGTATTATGAAACTTGTTAAATCCCAACAATCTCGGACAGAAAGGAAGTATGACGATGATGATGATGATGATGGTGGTTTTTGTGGTAGTATTCGACTGGAAACAGAATCATAGCAGACGCAGCAGTCATGGTTGATCTTTTATGGTTGTTGTAGTGACCTGAACTTTTCCATGTTTATATTTATTAAATGAAATTGATATTTACATGATTAAGTGTTTCCAACATGTTAAGCAATCAAACTTGTTAAGACTTGATTAATTGAAATAGGTTTCATATAGACAATTGACCACCCAAGTTGACCGGTGATTCACGAACGTTAAAACTTGTAAAAACTATATGATGACATATATATATGGTTATATATATAGTTAACATGATATTATGATAAGTAAGTATCTCATTAGGTATTTTAACAATGGTTTATATACATAAAAATGAGACTATTGAATTAGGAAACTGAAAACGATATATATAACGATTATCGTTATAACAACGTCTTACTAAATACATATGAATCATATTAAGATATTGATACACTATGTTTAATCATGATAAATGATAAGTAAACATGTCATTAAGTGTATTAACAATGAACTACATATGTAAAAACAAGACTACTAACTTAATGATTTCGAAACGAGACATATATGTAACGATTATCGTTGTAACAACATTTAACTGTATATATATCATACTAACATATATTAATATATCATAATATCATGATAATGTAATAATTTAACATCTCTTTAGATATAATAAACAATGGGTTAACAATATTTAACAAGATCGTTAACCTAAAGGTTTCAAAACAACACTTACATGTAACGACTAACGATGACTTAACGACTCAGTTAAAATGTATATACATGTAGTGTTTTAATATGTATTCATACACTTTTGAAAGACTTCAAGACACTTATCAAAGTACTTTTACTTAACAAAAATGCTTAGAATTACATCCTCATTCATTTTCATCAATAATTCTACTCGTATGCACTCGTATTTGTACTCGTACAATACATAGCTTCTAAATGTATTTACTATTGGTATATACACTCCTATGATCAGCTCTTAACAGCCCATGTGAGTCACCTAACCATGTAGGAACCATCATTTAACATCTAAAATGAAATATCTCACAAAATAACAAACTAATGGAGCCTATAGGATGGATCATAATTCACGTGAATGATGGTGTACACAAACACTTTCATTTTGCAACTTACATGCATCAAACTACTCTCTCTCAAGTGTTCTTCCATTGTTCTAAGTGTTCTTCATCATCTTCATTAAAATCCAGCTCAATCTAGTTCATAAATCCATACATAAACCAAGTTATAAAACAACTACTCAAGAACACACCAACAACACTTCCAAGTTTGCTAGCTTACTTCCAATTTTACAAATCCACTTTGAGTAATCATCCAACCTCAAGAAATCTTTATTATTTACAGTAACACTACTACAAAAAGGGGAATAGGAACCGGTTTTTAAGGCTTTAGAAACCAGTTTTAAAACCGGTTTCTATGTATGGGGGTTTCTAAAGTGGAGACCGGTTTCTAAACTAGACTTTGGGAACCGGTTTTTTCGTAAAAACAGGTTCCTATTCTTTACAATAGAAACCTCTTTTTTAATAAAAACCAGTTTCTAAAGTAATTTTTATTAAAAAGTAAATCCTCTATAATATACAGTTACAGTCATGTTTTACTTCAAGATTGTTTAAAGCACAATTCAAATTTCAGACTAAAACATAACATATTTATCACTTACATATTAAAAACTTAGAATACGATGTAAATAATATGAGCAATACTCGTTTTCATTCAGGAACCAAAAACGTATACGAGCTATTATAAACAATTTTGTTTTGTTGAAACATGTACTAATAAAATGTTTAAAAATTACATTTCACTTGTTTAACGTGGTGATTCCTCTAGTTCTAGCTTGTTTGAGGTAGCCGTATATCATTAAACACAATTTCTCTTGCTCCATTCCACTTGTTGAAGGTTGTGATGCTCTCTAGTTTTAGCTCGTCTTCACTTACTTGAAGATGAGCATCTTCAAATTCATAATAAGCATCATCTTCAGATTGGATTGGTGTTATCTGCTACAAAGATTAATAAATATATTGAAATATCACTAGCATTATACAGTAGCATAGAACAAGTTCTACAATTTCTATATATAAAATCTAATGTAGTGATATAATATATAAGTTATAAACTAACTGTTCATACGAATGAAAGACAAACAGCTGAAATTAACAAACACGTACCTTTTCTGATAATGGAGGAATAGATAAAACAAGCTATACTTCAAACGCAACCTGGTCCTAAAAATGAAGAAATGAACACGAACACTTTGAATTAGGATGCACATACCTTGTTCACAGGTTATGAACTTGTTAGAATAAAGAATTTTAAATTAATAAGACAAGTTATGAATCCTAAAGGTTAGGTCCACTCAAATTTTTCCATTGCCCGCTCAAATTTGGTTTCCCGCTTGGGGTATGGAGACCGGTTCTTAAAAAAGGGGTTTCCAAAGTGTGGTATGAAGATCGGTTTCTTTAAAAAAAGGGGTTTCCAAAGTGGAAACCAGTTTTTAATAAGAAACCGGTTTCCAAAGTAAACTTTAGGAACTGGTTTTTAAAAAAAACCGGTTTCTCATTTCCGCCTAATAAAAAACCAGTTCTTATTACCTTTAGAAACCTGTTTTTAGTTATTACCCACAAAAACGGTTTCTAAAAGGGGTCTCTATTCAAATTTGTGTAGTAGTGTAAGATATCATTCTAATACAAGGTAATACTCATATTCAAACTTTGATTCAATTTCTATAATTTTAACAATCTTATTTCGAGTGGAAATCTTACTTGAACTTGTTTTCGTGTCATGATTCTCCTTCAAGAACTTTCAAGCCATCCAAGGATCCTTTGAAGCTAGATCTATTTTTCTCATATCCATTAGATTTATTCACAAAATCTGAGGTAGTAATGATGTTCATAACATCATTCTATTCATATATATGAAACTATCTTATTCGAAGGTTTAAACTTGTAATCACTAGAACATAGTTTAGTTAATTCTAAACTTGTTCGCAAACAAAAGTTAATCCTTCTAACTTGACTTTTAAAATCCACTAGACACATGTTCTATATCTATATGATATGCTAACTTAATGATTTAAAACCTGAAAACACGAAAAACACCGTAAAACTGGATATACGCCGTCGTAGTAACACCGCGGGCTGTTTTGGGTTAGTTAATTAAAAACTATGATAAACTTTGATTTAAATGTTGTTCTTCTGGGAAAATGATTTTTCTTATGAACATGAACTATATCCAAAAATCATGGTTAAACTCAAAGTGGAAGTATGTTTTCCAAAATGGTCATCTAGACGTCGTTCTTTCGACTGAAATGACTACCTTTAGAAAAACGACTTGTAATCTGTATTTCCAACTATAAACTTATAATTTTTCTGTTTAGATTCATAAACTTAAGTTCAATATGAAACCATAGCAACTTGAATCACTCAAAACAGATTTAAAACGAAGAAGTTATGGGTAAAGCAAGATTGGATAATTTTGCTTGTTGTAGCTACGTGAAAATTGGTAACAAATATATATTAATCATATCCTAGCTAACTCATATTGTATTATACATGTATTCTAATATATTATGTTATCTTGGGATACCATAGACACGTATGCAAATATTTTGACATATCATATCGACCCATGTATATATTATTTGGAACAACCATAGACACTCTATATGCAGTAATGTTTAAGTTAGCTATACAGGGTTGAGGTTGATTCCAAAAATATATATACTTTGAGTTGTGATCTAGCCTGAGACGTGTATACACTGGGTCGTGGATTGATTCAAGATAATATATATATATCAATTTATTTCTGTATATCTAACTGTGGATAACTAGTTGTAGGTTACTAACGAGGACAGCTGACTTAATAAACCTAAAATAGTAAAATGTATTAAAAATATTGTAAATATAGTTTTAACATACTTTGATATATATGTACATATTTGTTATAGGTTCGTGAATCGACCAGTGGCCAAGTCTTACTTCCCGACGAAGTAAAAATCTGTGAAAGTGAGTTATAGTCCCACTTTTTAAACCTAACAATTTTGGGATGAGAATACATGCAGTTTTATAAATGTTTTACAAAATAGACAGAAGTACGTGAAACTACATTTTGTGGTTGAATTATTAAACCGAATATGCCCCTTTTTAGTCTGGTAATCTAAGAATTAGGGAACAGACACCCTAATTGATGCGAATCCTAAAGATAGATCTATTGGGTTCAACAAACCCCATCCAAAGTACCGGATGCTTTAGTACTTCGAATTTATCATGTCCGAAGGGAGTCCCGGAATGATAGGGGATATTCTATATGCATCTTGTTAAGGTCGGTTACCAGGTGTTCACCATATGAATGATTTTTATCTCTATGTATGGGATGTATATTGAAATATGAAATCTTGTGGTCCATTATTAAAATTTGATAAATATATAGGTTAAACCTATAACTCACCAACATTTTTTTTTTTATGTTTAAAGCATGTTTATTCTCAGGTGATTATTAAGAGCTTTCGCTGTTGCATGCTAAAAAATGGACAAGATTTGGTGTCAGCATGCTTGTATAATATTGTTTAAAACTGCATTCGAGATTTACTTTATTGTAACATATTAATATTATAAACCAATATGTATTGGTAGTGTGTAAGTGTGATATTTTTAGATTATTATTTCTGGATAATCTAGGTAGTGTCTTTTTAACCTTTTCGATAAAATAAAGGTTATGGTTTATTTTAAGAACGAATGTAGTCTTTGAAAAACGTCTCATATAGAGGTCAAAACCTCGCAACGAAATCAATTAATATGGAACATTTATAATCAATATGAACGGGACATTTCAGTTGGTATCCGAGCGTTGGTCTTAGAGAACCAGAATTTTTGCATTAGTGTGTCTTACCGAGTTTGTTAGGATGCATTAGTGAGTCTGGACTTCGACCGTGTTTTTCTTTAAAAACGACTGCTTAACACTTTTGTTGGAAACTATATATTATTAACATGTAATTATTATGTGATATATTAACCTCTTAATGTGTTTGATATTGTGTGATAGATGTCTACCACTAGTACAAATCCCATCGACTCACCTAATAATAATGAAGAGTCGAATATATTTTGGGAAGATTCACAAATTCCAGAAGAGGAACCGGAAGAGGAGGAACCAGAGAGGAGGAACCAGAAGAAGAGGAACCAGAAGAGGGGGAACTGGAAGAGGAGGAACCGGAAGAAGAAGAGGTTCCGGAGGAAGAAATATTGATACCTACATTAAATCGATTAAATAAAAGAAAATCCTCAACCAACGGACCAAAGTTAAAAATGGTCAATGGTGTTTCCGCTGAGGAAGCAAAATATTGGGAAGATTACCAATTTTCCGATGAATCGTATCCCGATGAGGATTCCGATGATGTTATAGAAATTACCTCGACCCAATTTAATAAAGCAAAAGAAAATAATAAGGGAAAAGGTATAAAAATAGAGAAACCTGATTCCAACCCCGATGAACTTTATATGTGTAGTGACCCGAACTTTTCCATGTTTATATATATTAATTGAGATTGATATTTACATGATTAAATGTTTCCAACATGTTAAGCAATCAAACTTGTTAAGACTTGATTAATTGAAATATGTTTCATATAGACAATTGACCATCCAAGTTGACCGGTGATTCACGAACGTTAAAACTTGTAAAAACTATATGATGACATATATATGGATATATATATATAGTTAAGATGATACTATGATAAGTAAACATATCATTAAGAATATTAACAATGAACTACATATGTAAAAACAAGACTACTAACTTAATGATTTTTAAACGAGACATATATGTAACGATTATCGTTGTAAAGACATTTAATGTATATATATCATATTAAGAGATATTCATACATGATAATATCATGATAATATAATAATTTAAAATCTCATTTGATATTATAAACATTGGGTTAACAACATTTAACAAGATCGTTAACCTAAAGGTTTCAAAACAACACTTACATGTAACGACTAACGATGACTTAACGACTCAGTTAAAATGTATATACATGTAGTGTTTTAATATGTATTTATACACTTTTGAAAGACTTCAATACACTTATCAAAATACTTCTACTTAACAAAAATGCTTACAATTACATCCTCGTTCAGTTTCATCAACAATTCTACTCGTATGCACCCGTATTCGTACTCGTACAATACACAGCTTTTAGATGTATGTACTATTGGTATATATACTCCAATGATCAGCTCTTAGCAGCCCATGTGAGTCACCTAACACATGTGGGAACCATCATTTGGCAACTAGCATGAAATATCTCATAAAATTACAAAAATATGAGTAATCATTCATGACTTATTTACATGAAAACAAAATTACATATCCTTTATATCTAATCCATACACCAACGACCAAAAACACCTACAAACACTTTCATTCTTCAATTTTCTTCATCTAATTGATCTCTCTCAAGTTCTATCTTCAAGTTCTAAGTGTTCTTCATAAATTCCAAAAGTTCTAGTTTCATAAAATCAAGAATACTTTCAAGTTTGCTAGCTCACTTCCAATCTTGTAAGGTGATCATCCAACCTCAAGAAATCTTTGTTTCTTACAGTAGGTTATCATTCTAATACAAGGTAATAATCATATTCAAACTTTGGTTCAATTTCAATAACTATAACAATCTTATTTCAAGTGATGATCTTACTTGAACTTGTTTTCGTGTCATGATTCTGCTTCAAGAACTTCGAGCCATCCAAGGATCCATTGAAGCTAGATCCATTTTTCTCTTTTCCAGTAGGTTTATCCAAGGAACTTAAGGTAGTAATGATGTTCATAACATCATTCGATTCATACATATAAAGCTATCTTATTCGAAGGTTTAAACTTGTAATCACTAGAACATAGTTTAGTTAATTCTAAACTTGTTCGCAAACAAAAGTTAATCCTTCTAACTTGACTTTTAAAATCAACTAAACACATGTTCTATATCTATATGATATGCTAACTTAATGATTTAAAACCTGGAAACACGAAAAACACCGTAAAACCGGATTTACGCCGTCGTAGTAACACCGCGGGCTGTTTTGGGTTAGTTAATTAAAAACTATGATAAACTTTGATTTAAAAGTTGTTATTCTGAGAAAATGATTTTTATTATGAACATGAAACTATATCCAAAAATTATGGTTAAACTCAAAGTGGAAGTATGTTTTCTAAAATGGTCATCTAGACGTCGTTCTTTCGACTGAAATGACTACCTTTACAAAAACGACTTGTAACTTATTTTTCCGACTATAAACCTATACTTTTTCTGTTTAGATTCATAAAATAGAGTTCAATATAAAACCATAGCAATTTTATTCACTCAAAACGGATTTAAAATGAAGAAGTTATGGGTAAAACAAGATTGGATAATTTTTCTCATTTTAGCTACGTGAAAATTGGTAACAAATCTATTCCAACCATAACTTGATCAACTTGTATTGTATATTATGTAATCTTGAGATACCATAGACATGTATACAATGTTTCGACCTATCATGTCGACACATCTATATATATTTCGGAACAACCATAGACACTCTATATGTGAATGTTGGAGTTAGCTATACAGGGTTGAGGTTGATTCCAAAATATATATAGTTTGAGTTGTGATCAATACTGAGATATGTATACACTGGGTCGTGGATTGATTCAAGATAATATTTATCGATTTATTTCTGTACATTTAACTGTGGACAACTAGTTGTAGGTTACTAACGAGGACAGCTGACTTAATAAACTTAAAACATCAAAATATATTAAAAGTGTTGTAAATATATTTTGAACATACTTTGATATATATGTATATATTGTTATAGGTTCGTGAATCAACCAGTGGCCAAGTCTTACTTCCCGACGAAGTAAAAATCTGTGAAAGTGAGTTATAGTCCCACTTTTAAAATCTAATATTTTTGGGATGAGAATACATGCAGGTTTTATAAATGATTTACAAAATAGACACAAGTACGTGAAACTACATTCTATGGTTGAGTTATCGAAATCGAATATGCCCCTTTTTATTAAGTCTGGTAATCTAAGAATTAGGGAACAGACACCCTAATTGACGCGAATCCTAAAGATAGATCTATTGGGCCTAACAAACCCCATCCAAAGTACCGGATGCTTTAGTACTTCGAAATTTATATCATATCCGAAGGGTGTCCCAGAATGATGGGGATATTCTTATATACGCATCTTGTTAATGTCGGTTACCAGGTGTTCACCATATGAATGATTTTTATCTCTATGTATGGGATGTGTATTGAAATATGAAATCTTGTGGTCTATTATTATGATTTGATATATATATAGGTTAAACCTATAACTCACCAACATTTTTGTTGACGTTTTAAGCATGTGTATTCTCAGGTGAATACTAAGAGCTTCCGCTGTTGCATACTAAAATAAGGACAAGATTTGGAGTCCATGTTTGTATGATATTGTGTAAAAACTGCATTCAAGAAACTGATTTCGATGTAACATATTTGTATTGTAAACCATTATGTAATGGTCGTGTGTAAACAGGATATTTTAGATTATCATTATTTGATAATCTACGTAAAGCTTTTTAAAACCTTTATCTATGAAATAAAGGTTATGGTTTGTTTTAAAAATGAATGCAGTCTTTGAAAAACGTCTCATATAGAGGTCAAAACCTCGCAACGAAATCAATTAATATGGAACGTTTTTAATCAATAAGAACGGGACATTTCAGTTGGTATCCGAGCGTTGGTCTTAGAGAACCAGAAAATTTGCATTAGTGTGTCTTATCGAGTTTGTTAGGATGCATTAGTGATTCTGGACTTTGACCGTGTTTTCTTTAAAAATGATTGCTTAACATTTTTGTTGGAAACTATATATTTTTAACATATGAATATTATGTGATATATTAATCTTTTAACGTGTTTGATATTATGTGATAGATGTCTACCTCTAGAACAAGTCCCATTGACTCACCTAATAATAATGAAGAGTCAAATGTAAATTGGAATGATTCATGGACTGATTCACAAGTTCCCGAAGAGGAACCGGAAGAAGAGTCGGAACCGGAAGAAGAATCGGAACCGGACGAAGAATCGGAACCGGAAGAAGAATCGGAACCGGTGGGGGAAATAATAAAACGGTTAAGTAAAAGAGAATCCTCAACCAACCGACCAAGGTTAATTATGGTCAATGGTGTTTCCGCCAAGGAAGCAAAATATTGGGAGGATTACCAATTCTCCGATGAATCGGATTCCGACGAGAATTCCGATGATGTTATAGAAATTACCCCACCTGAATTTAAAAAGGCAAAAGAAAATAATAAGGGAAAGGGCATAAAAATAGAGAAATCTAATTCCAACCCCGATGAACTTTATATGTATCGTCAACGCCCGAAGTCCTTAAGTTGTAACAATGACCCGGGAACCTCTAAACCACAAGGTTTTTCTAAACCAATGTGGACAACGACGGCTCGTATTAGGGGAACATCATATATCCCTAGAAACTTGGCAAAACGAACCAAAATCGAAGAAGAAGAAACGAGCGAGTCGGAATAAGATAGTTGTATTCGTGTGGTGTAATATATGTAATATAGTGTTTTTATGCTTTATGATATATGTAAAAATTGCTTGTATTAATAAGTATTTTTTTATGAATCTAACTCTTGTCTATTTTACAGTTTAAAAACACAAAATGGATAGACAACCCAATATTTTAAGAGACCTACCCGGAGACATGATTGATGAAATCTTGTCTAGAGTCGGCCAGAATTCCTCGGCACAACTATTTAAGGCGAGATCAGTTTGTAAGACATTCGAAGAACGTTCCAAGAATGTCTTGGTTTATAAGAGACTTTCATTTGAAAGATGGGGGATATCACATTGGGAAACCCATAAGTTACGATGTGTTTACTTTGACGCATATATTGCGGGGAACCCAAATGCTATTTTACGCAACGGGTTAAGAAATTATTTTGACTCAATATATCCGAATATTGGACTTCGTGATTTAGAAAAAGCGGCTAGCATGCAACATAAAGAAGCATGTTATGCTTACGGATTAGTAATGTTCGCTTCTCACCAAAGTGAGAACAAGAACATCGGGCTACAACTATTAAACAAAACGTTTCCACAAGTGACGGAGTCGGTAATTGGGGTAAGAAATGAGGTTTTTAGATTATTACGGGACTGTTGGACATTACGTAACCCTCGTCCCTTTGACGACGTTACAACACGCTGTCTTATCAACGGCCATAACGGTTATGTTCCGCAAGACCAAGGATGGGAAGTAGTCCTAGTAAAACCAGAATGCATGACTTGTTTCTGGACGTATGAATTACGTGTCTTTATTGCCTTTGCTGAACGACTTGTGTACTAGCTAGAATTATCTTCACATCTATCTTGTATCAAAGTTATTGTGTGCTATATTTCATGCTTTATGTAAAATAAGCGGTATTGTAAGTTTGTAAAATATTGTATAAAAGTTTGAACGCGAAATATTATTATAATCAGTTTTTCATATAGAATTGTAGTAGTTGAATTGTATATTAGCTACTAAGTATGAACTTAACGGGTAGGTACTACCCGAATTTAAACTTATAAAACGCTAATATGAAGAAAAAGCTTTTATAAATGAGTTCATATTATGCTACGAAATACTATTAACTACTCTTAATATTCTGTATGATTAACTTGTTCCATTTGACTATTTTGAAGGAAATGGCACCGACTACTCGACACACCGTGAATATGAATGAAGAGGAATTCCGTACTTTTCTAGCTTCAAACATAGCCGCAGTACAGGCTGCGCTACATACCAACAATAACCTTGGATCTAGCAGTACAGGAAATCGTGTAGGATGCACCTACAAAGAATTCACTGCCTGCAAACCTTTGGAATTTGATGGAACCGAAGGACCGATCGGATTGAAACGGTGGACCGAGAAGGTCGAATCGGTGTTTGCCATAAGTAAGTGTACTGAAGAGGACAAAGTGAAGTACGCTACGCATACCTTCACAGGTTCTGCATTAACATGGTGGAATACCTATCTAGAGCAAGTGGGACAAGACGATACGTACGCACTACCGTGGTCAGCATTCAAGCACTTGATGAACGAGAAGTACCGTCCCAGAACCGAGGTCAATAAGCTTAAGACAGAACTTAGAGGGTTACGAACCCAAGGATTTGATATTACCACGTACGAAAGACGATTCACAGAATTGTGCCTATTGTGTCCGGGAGCATTCGAAGATGAGGAAGAGAAGATCGACGCGTTTGTGAAAGGATTACCGGAAAGAATCCAAGAAGATATAAGTTCACACGAGCCCGCCTCCATACAACAGGCATGTAGAATGGCTCACAAACTCGTGAACCAAATTGAAGAAAGAATTAAAGAACAGACTGCTGAAGAGGCCAATGTGAAGCAAGTCAAAAGAAAGTGGGAGGAAAACGGTGATAAGAATCACCAATACAACAACAACAGCAATTACAACAATAATCGCAACAATTATCCCAACAATCGCAACATCAATCGCAACTACAACAAACGGCCCAACAACAACAACAACAACAACAACAGCAACTACAACAATCATCCCAACAACAATAATAACTGCAACAACAACAACAATCAGAAGCAGCTATGCCAAAGGTGTGAAAAGAATCACTCGGGGTTCTGCACCAAATTTTGCAACAAGTGTAAAAGAAATGGTCATAGCGCGGCGAAGTGTGAGGTCTACGGACCAGGGGTTAATAGAACGAAAGGAACAAATGGTGTCGGAACGAGTAGTGGCGGAGCAAGTAGTGTCGGAGCAAGTTATGCCAATGTAGTTTGTTATAAATGTGGAAAACCGGGCCACATTATTAGAAATTGCCCGAACCAGGAGAACACGAATGGACAAGGCCGTGGAAGAGTTTTCAATATTAATGCGGCAGAGGCACAGGAAGACCCGGAGCTTGTTACGGGTACGTTTCTTATTGACAATAAATCTGCTTACGTTTTATTTGATTCGGGTGCGGATAGAAGCTATATGAGTAGAGATTTTTGTGCTAAATTAAGTTGTCCATTGACGCCTTTGGATAGTAAATTTTTACTCGAATTAGCAAATGGTAAATTAATTTCAGCAGATAATATATGTCGGAATCGAGAAATTAAACTGGTTAGCGAAACATTTAAGATTGATTTGATACCAGTAGAGTTAGGGAGTTTTGATGTGATAATCGGTATGGACTGGTTGAAAGAAGTGAAAGCGGAGATCGTTTGTTACAAAAATGCAATTCGCATTATACGAGAAAAAGGAAAACCCTTAATGGTGTACGGAGAAAAGGGCAACACAAAGCTACATCTTATTAGTAATTTAAAGGCACAAAAACTAATAAGAAAAGGTTGCTATGCTGTTCTAGCACACGTCGAGAAAGTACAAACTGAAGAAAAGAGCATCAATGATGTTCCCATTGCAAAAGAATTTCCCGATGTATTTCCGAAAGAATTACCGGGATTACCCCCACATCGATCCGTTGAATTTCAAATAGATCTTGTACCAGGAGCTGCACCAATAGCTCGTGCTCCGTACAGACTCGCACCCAGCGAGATGAAAGAACTGCAAAGCCAATTACAAGAACTTTTAGAGCGTGGTTTCATTCGACCAAGCACATCACCATGGGGAGCTCCTGTTTTGTTTGTCAAGAAGAAAGATGGTACATTCAGGTTGTGTATCGACTACCGAGAGTTGAACAAACTTACCATCAAGAACCGCTACCCACTACCGAGAATCGATGACTTATTTGATCAACTACAAGGCTCGTCTGTTTATTCAAAGATTGACTTACGTTCTGGGTATCATCAAATGCGGGTGAAAGAAGATGATATTCCAAAGACTGCTTTCAGAACACGTTACGGTCATTACGAGTTTATGGTTATGCCGTTTGGTTTAACTAATGCACCAGCTGTGTTCATGGACCTTATGAACCGAGTGTGTGGACCATATCTTGACAAGTTTGTCATTGTTTTCATTGATGACATACTTATTTACTCAAAGAATGACCAAGAACACGGTGAACATTTGAGAAAGGTGTTAGAAGTATTGAGGAAGGAAGAATTGTACGCTAAGTTTTCAAAGTGTGCATTTTGGTTGGAAGAAGTTCAATTCCTCGGTCACATAGTGAACAAAGAAGGTATTAAGGTGGATCCGGCAAAGATAGAAACTGTTGAAAAGTGGGAAACCCCGAAAACTCCGAAACACATACGCCAGTTTTTAGGACTAGCTGGTTACTACAGAAGGTTCATCCAAGACTTTTCCAGAATAGCAAAACCCTTGACTGCATTAACGCATAAAGGGAAGAAATTTGAATGGAATGATGAACAAGAGAAAGCGTTTCAGTTATTGAAGAAAAAGCTAACTACGGCACCTATATTGTCATTGCCTGAAGGGAATGATGATTTTGTGATTTATTGTGATGCATCAAAGCAAGGTCTCGGTTGTGTATTAATGCAACGAACGAAGGTGATTGCTTATGCGTCTAGACAATTGAAGATTCACGAACAAAATTATACGACGCATGATTTGGAATTAGGCGCGGTTGTTTTTGCATTAAAGACTTGGAGGCACTACTTATATGGGGTCAAAAGTATTATATATACCGACCACAAAAGTCTTCAACACATATTTAATCAGAAACAACTGAATATGAGGCAGCGTAGGTGGATTGAATTATTGAATGATTACGACTTTGAGATTCGTTACCACCCGGGGAAGGCAAATGTGGTAGCCGATGCCTTGAGCAGGAAGGACAGAGAACCCATTCGAGTAAAATCTATGAATATAATGATTCATAATAACATTACTACTCAAATAAAGGAGGCGCAACAAGGAGTTTTAAAAGAGGGAAATTTAAAGGATGAAATACCCAAAGGATCGGAGAAGCATCTTAATATTCGGGAAGACGGAACCCGGTATAGGGCTGAAAGGATTTGGGTACCAAAATTTGGAGATATGAGAGAAATGGTACTTAGAGAAGCTCATAAAACCAGATACTCAATACATCCTGGAACGGGGAAGATGTACAAGGATCTCAAGAAACATTTTTGGTGGCCGGGTATGAAAGCCGATGTTGCTAAATACGTAGGAGAATGTTTGACGTGTTCTAAGGTCAAAGCTGAGCATCAGAAACCATCAGGTCTACTTCAACAACCCGAAATCCCGGAATGGAAATGGGAAAACATTACCATGGATTTCATCACTAAATTGCCAAGGACTGCAAGTGGTTTTGATACTATTTGGATAATAGTTGATCGTCTCACCAAATCAGCACACTTCCTGCCAATAAGAGAAGATGACAAGATGGAGAAGTTAGCACGACTGTATTTGAAGGAAGTCATATCCAGACATGGAATACCAATCTCTATTATCTCTGATAGGGATGGCAGATTTATTTCAAGATTCTGGCAGACATTACAGCAAGCATTAGGAACTCGTCTAGACATGAGTACTGCCTATCATCCACAAACTGATGGGCAGAGCGAAAGGACGATACAAACGCTTGAAGACATGCTACGAGCATGTGTTATTGATTTCGGAAACAGTTGGGATCGACATCTACCGTTAGCAGAATTTTCCTACAACAACAGCTACCATTCAAGCATTGAGATGGCGCCGTTTGAAGCACTTTATGGTAGAAAGTGCAGGTCTCCGATTTGTTGGAGTGAAGTGGGGGATAGACAGATTACGGGTCCGGAGATTATACAAGAAACTACCGAGAAGATCATCCAAATTCAACAACGGTTGAAAACCGCCCAAAGTCGACAAAAGAGCTACGCTGACATTAAAAGAAAAGATATAGAATTTGAAATTGGAGAGATGGTCATGCTTAAAGTTGCACCTTGGAAAGGCGTTGTTCGATTTGGTAAACGAGGGAAATTAAATCCAAGGTATATTGGACCATTCAAGATTATTGATCGTGTCGGACCAGTAGCTTACCGACTTGAGTTACCTCAACAACTCGCGGCTGTACATAACACTTTCCACGTCTCGAATTTAAAGAAATGTTTTGCTAAAGAAGATCTCACTATTCCGTTAGATGAAATCCAAATCAACGAAAAACTTCAATTCATCGAAGAACCCGTCGAAATAATGGATCGTGAGGTTAAAAGACTTAAGCAAAACAAGATACCAATTGTTAAGGTTCGATGGAATGATCGTAGAGGACCCGAGTTCACCTGGGAGCGTGAAGATCAGATGAAGAAGAAATACCCGCATCTATTTCCAGAAGATTCGTCAACACCTTCAACAGCTTAAAATTTCGGGACGAAATTTATTTAACGGGTAGGTACTGTAGTGACCCGAACTTTTCCATGTTTATATATATTAATTGAGATTGATATTTACATGATTAAATGTTTCCAACATGTTAAGCAATCAAACTTGTTAAGACTTGATTAATTGAAATATGTTTCATATAGACAATTGACCACCCAAGTTGACCGGTGATTCACGAACGTTAAAACTTGTAAAAACTATATGATGACATATATATGGATATATATATATAGTTAACATGATACTATGATAAGTAAACATATCATTAAGAATATTAACAATGAACTACATATGTAAAAACAAGACTACTAACTTAATGATTTTTAAACGAGACATATATGTAACGATTATCGTTGTAAAGACATTTAATGTATATATATCATATTAAGAGATATTCATACATGATAATATCATGATAATATAATAATTTAAAATCTCATTTGATATTATAAACATTGGGTTAACAACATTTAACAAGATCGTTAACCTAAAGGTTTCAAAACAACACTTACATGTAACGACTAACGATGACTTAACGACTCAGTTAAAATGTATATACATGTAGTGTTTTAATATGTATTTATACACTTTTGAAAGACTTCAATACACTTATCAAAATACTTCTACTTAACAAAAATGCTTACAATTACATCCTCGTTCAGTTTCATCAACAATTCTACTCGTATGCACCCGTATTCGTACTCGTACAATACACAGCTTTTAGATGTATGTACTATTGGTATATATACTCCAATGATCAGCTCTTAGCAGCCCATGTGAGTCACCTAACACATGTGGGAACCATCATTTGGCAACTAGCATGAAATATCTCATAAAATTACAAAAATATGAGTAATCATTCATGACTTATTTACATGAAAACAAAATTACATATCCTTTATATCTAATCCATACACCAACGACCAAAAACACCTACAAACACTTTCATTCTTCAATTTTCTTCATCTAATTGATCTCTCTCAAGTTCTATCTTCAAGTTCTAAGTGTTCTTCATAAATTCCAAAAGTTCTAGTTTCATAAAATCAAGAATACTTTCAAGTTTGCTAGCTCACTTCCAATCTTGTAAGGTGATCATCCAACCTCAAGAAATCTTTGTTTTTTACAGTAGGTTATCATTCTAATACAAGGTAATAATCATATTCAAACTTTGGTTCAATTTCAATAACTATAACAATCTTATTTCAAGTGATGATCTTACTTGAACTTGTTTTCGTGTCATGATTCTGCTTCAAGAACTTCGAGCCATCCAAGGATCCATTGAAGCTAGATCCATTTTTCTCTTTTCCAGTAGGTTTATCCAAGGAACTTAAGGTAGTAATGATGTTCATAACATCATTCGATTCATACATATAAAGCTATCTTATTCGAAGGTTTAAACTTGTAATCACTAGAACATAGTTTAGTTAATTCTAAACTTGTTCGCAAACAAAAGTTAATCCTTCTAACTTGACTTTTAAAATCAACTAAACACATGTTCTATATCTATATGATATGCTAACTTAATGATTTAAAACCTGGAAACACGAAAAACACCGTAAAACCGGATTTACGCCGTCGTAGTAACACCGCGGGCTGTTTTGGGTTAGTTAATTAAAAACTATGATAAACTTTGATTTAAAAGTTGTTATTCTGAGAAAATGATTTTTATTATGAACATGAAACTATATCCAAAAATTATGGTTAAACTCAAAGTGGAAGTATGTTTTCTAAAATGGTCATCTAGACGTCGTTCTTTCGACTGAAATGACTACCTTTACAAAAACGACTTGTAACTTATTTTTCCGACTATAAACCTATACTTTTTCTGTTTAGATTCATAAAATAGAGTTCAATATAAAACCATAGCAATTTGATTCACTCAAAACGGATTTAAAATGAAGAAGTTATGGGTAAAACAAGATTGGATAATTTTTCTCATTTTAGCTACGTGAAAATTGGTAACAAATCTATTCCAACCATAACTTGATCAACTTGTATTGTATATTATGTAATCTTGAGATACCATAGACACGTATACAATGTTTTGACCTATCATGTCGACACATCTATATATATTTCGGAACAACCATAGACACTCTATATGTGAATGTTGGAGTTAGCTATACAGGGTTGAGGTTGATTCCAAAATATATATAGTTTGAGTTGTGATCAATACTGAGATACGTATACACTGGGTCGTGGATTGATTTAAGATAATATTTATCGATTTATTTCTGTACATCTAACTGTGGACAACTAGTTGTAGGTTACTAACGAGGACAGCTGACTTAATAAACTTAAAACATCAAAATATATTAAAAGTGTTGTAAATATATTTTGAACATACTTTGATATATATGTATATATTGTTATAGGTTCGTGAATCAACCAGTGGCCAAGTCTTACTTCCCGACGAAGTAAAAATCTGTGAAAGTGAGTTATAGTCCCACTTTTAAAATCTAATATTTTTGGGATGAGAATACATGCAGGTTTTATAAATGATTTACAAAATAGACACAAGTACGTGAAACTACATTCTATGGTTGAGTTATCGAAATCGAATATGCCCCTTTTTATTAAGTCTGGTAATCTAAGAATTAGGGAACAGACACCCTAATTGACGCGAATCCTAAAGATAGATCTATTGGGCCTAACAAACCCCATCCAAAGTACCGGATGCTTTAGTACTTCGAAATTTATATCATATCCGAAGGGTGTCCCGGAATGATGGGGATATTCTTATATATGCATCTTGTTAATGTCGGTTACCAGGTGTTCACCATATGAATGATTTTTATCTCTATGTATGGGATGTGTATTGAAATATGAAATCTTGTGGTCTATTATTATGATTTGATATATATAGGTTAAACCTATAACTCACCAACATTTTTGTTGACGTTTTAAGCATGTGTATTCTCAGGTGAATACTAAGAGCTTCCGCTGTTGCATACTAAAATAAGGACAAGATTTGGAGTCCATGTTTGTATGATATTGTGTAAAAACTGCATTCAAGAAACTGATTTCGATGTAACATATTTGTATTGTAAACCATTATGTAATGGTCGTGTGTAAACAGGATATTTTAGATTATCATTATTTGATAATCTACGTAAAGCTTTTTAAAACCTTTATCTATGAAATAAAGGTTATGGTTTGTTTTAAAAATGAATGCAGTCTTTGAAAAACGTCTCATATAGAGGTCAAAACCTCGCAACGAAATCAATTAATATGGAACGTTTTTAATCAATAAGAACGGGACATTTCAATATGTATCGGCAATATCCGTATTTCCTAAAATGTAACAATAACTCGGGAACCTCTAAACCACCAGGTTTTTCTAAACCATTGTGGAAAATGACGGCTCGTATTAGAGGAACACCATATATCCCTAGAAAATTAGGAAAACGAACCAAGTTCGAAGAAGAAGAAACCAGTGATTCAGATTAGAGGGTTGTAATCATGTTGTGTATTATATGTATTGTAGTGTGCTTGTACTTTTATGTTCTACGTAAAAATTGCTTGTATTGTTTGTTAATTATCTTTTATGAATCTAATCCTTGTCTATTTTACAGTATAAAAACAAAATGGACGTTAAGGGTAGACAACCGAATAGTTTAGAAGACCTACCAGAGGATATGATTGAGGAAATCTTGTCTAGAGTCGGTCAGAATTCATCAGCACATTTAGTTATGGTGAAATTAACTTGTCAAACATTTGAAAGACTTTCCAGAAATGTCTTAGCTTATAAAAGGCTTTCCTATGATATGTGGGGTATATCACATTGGGGAGTCCGTAAGTTACGCCGTGTTTTCTTTAAAGCGTTAAATGCGGGAACCCAAATGCAATTTTACGCTATGGGTTAAGAACCTATTTTGACTCAACATATCCCAACATAGGATTTCGTAAGTTAGAAAGAGCTTCTAACATGCAACATAAAGAAGCATGTTATACTTACAGGTTAGTGATGCTCGCTTCTTACCAAAGTGAGAAAAAGAACATCGGATTACAACTTTTAAATAAAACCTTCCCATAAGTGATGGATTCAGTAGTTGGGGTGAGAAACAAGATATTCAGATTATTACGGGGCTGTTGGACATTACGAAACCCTCGTCATTTTGCCGACATTACAACATGCTGCCTAGCCAATGGTCATAACGGTTACTTTCCACAAGACCAAGGATGGGAAGTCGTCTTAGTAAAACCAGAATGCATGACTTGTTTCTGGACTTATGAATTACGTGTCTTTATTTCTTTTGCTAAACGACTTACGTATTAACTAGAATTGCCTTTATAGCTGCCGAGTAGTAAAGCTATTATGTGCTATATTTCATCCTATATGTATAATAGCGGTATTGTAAGTTTGTAAACTATTGTATAAAATTTGAACGTGAAATATTATTATAATCAGTTTTTTCATATAGAATTGTAGTAGTTGAATTGTGTATTAGCTACTAAGTATGAACTTAAGGGGTAGGTACTACCCGAATTAAAACTATAAAACGCTAATATGAAGAAAAATCTTTTATAAATGAGTTCATACTATGCTACGAAATACTATTGACTACTCTTAAAATTCTATATGATTAAGTTAATTCTTTTGGGCTATTTTTGAAGGAAATGGCACCGACGACTCGTCATAATTTGAACATGAGCGAGGAAGACTTCCGTGTTTTCTTTGCAGCAAACATAGCTGTAGTACAGGATGCGATGCAAAATAACAATAACTCTGGATCTAGCAGTGGAACTAATTCCACAAGAAATCATGTAGGATGCTCCTACAAAGAATTCACTGCCTGCAAACCTTTGGAATTTGATGGAACCGAAGGACCAATTGGATTGAAACGGTGGACCGAGAAGATCGAATCAATGTTTGCCATAAGTAAGTGTACTGAAGAGGACAAAGTTAAGTACGCTACGCATACCTTCACAGGTACTGCGTTAACGTGGTGGAACACCTATCTTGAATAGGTAGGACAAAATGTTGCTTACGCACTACCGTGGTCGGCATTCAAGCAATTGATGAACGAGCAGTACCATCGTAGAAACAAAGTCAATAAGCTCAAGGTAGAACTTAGAGAGTTACGAACACAAGGGTTCGACATTACCACATTTGAATGACGATTCACAGAGTTGTGCCTATTGTGTCTGGGAGCATTCGAAGATGAAAAAGAGAAGATCGATGCGTTTGTAAAAGGGTTACCAGTAAGGATTCAAGAAGATGTGAGTTCACTCGAGCCCGCTTCCATACAGAAGGCAAGTGGGATGGCTCATAAACTCATAAATCAGATTGAGGGGAGAATTAAAGAGCAGGCGACCGAAGAAGCCAACACGAAACAACTCAAGAGGAAGTGGGAGGAAAACGGTGACAAGAGTCACCAGTACAACAACAATAACAATTACAACCACAACCGTAACAACAATCGCAACAATAACCGCAATCCTAACAATAACTACAACAAACGTCCCAACAACAGCAACAACTAAAACAACTATTTCAACAACAATAACAATCCCAACAACAACCTCAATAACAACAAACAACAGAAACAACCATGCTTCAGGTGTGCAGAGTACCATCCGAATGCGTTTTGCACAACATTTTGCACTTAGTGTAAGAGAAGTGGTCATGGCGCGGCAAAATGTGAGGTTTACAGACCAAAGAACAACAAAAATAAAGAAACAAATAATGTCGGAACAAATAATGCCGACGTAGTTTGTTATAAATATGGAAAACCGGGCCACATTGTTAGAAATTGCCCAAAACCAAGGGAATACTAATGGGCAAGGCCGCAGAAGAGTTTTCAATATTAATACGGCAGAAGCGCAGGAAGACCCGGAGCTTGTTACGGGTACGTTTCTTATTGACAATACATCTGCTTATGTTTTATTTGATTCGGGTGCGGATAGAAGCTATATGAGTAGATATTTTTGTGCTAAATTAAGTTTTCCACTGACGCCTTTGGATAATTAATTTTTACTCGAATTAGCAAATGGTAAATTAATTTCAGCAGATAATATATGTCGGGATAGAGAAATTAAACTGGGGGATGAAACGTTTAAAATTCATTTAATACCAGTCGAGTTAGGAAGTTTTGATATAATAATTGGCATGGACTGGTTGAAAAAGGTGAGAGCAGAGGTCGTTTGTTACAAAAATGCGATTCGCATTATGCGTGAAAAAGGAAAACCTTTAATGGTGTACGGAGAAAAGAATAATGCGAAATTAAATCTTATTAGTAGTATGAAGGCGCAAAAACTAATAAGAAAATGTTGTTACATCATTCTAGCACACATCGAGGAAGTTAAACCTAAAGAAAAGAACATCAGTGATGTTCCCGTCGCAAAAGAATTTCCCGATGTATTTCTGAAAGAATTACCGGGATTACCCCCACATCGATCCATTGAATTTCAAATAGACCTTGTACCAGGAGCTGCACCAATAGCTCGTGCTCCATACAGACTCGCACCCAGTGAAATGAAAGAATTACAAAGTCAGTTACAGGAACTTTTAGACCGTGGTTTCATTTGACCAAGCACATCACCGTGGAAAGCTCCTGTTTTGTTTGTCAAGAAGAAGGATGGTACATTTAGGTTGTGTATTGACTACCGAGAGTTGAACAAACTTACCATCAAGAACCGCTACCCACTACCGAGAATCGACGACTTATTTGATCAACTACAAGGCTCGTCAGTTTATTCGAAGATTGATTTACGTTATGGGTATCATCAAATGCGGGTGAAGGAGGATGATATTCTAAAGACTGCTTTTAGGACGCGTTACGGTCATTACGAGTTTATGGTTATGCCTTTTGGGTTGACTAAAGCACCAGCTGTGTTCATGGACCTCATGAACCGAGTGTGTGGACCATACCTTGACAAGTTTGTCATTGTTTTCATCGATGACATACTTATTTACTCAAAGAATGACCAAGAGCACAAAGAACATTTGAGAAAAGTGCTAGAGTTATTAAGGAAAGAAAAACTGTACGCTAAGTTTTCAAAGTGTGCATTTTGGTTGGAAGAAGTTCAATTCCTCGGTCACATTGTGAACAAAGAAGGTATTAAGGTGGATCCATCAAAGATTGAAACCGTTGAAAAGTGGAAAACCCCAAAAATTCCTAAGCATATACACCAATTAATAGGACTAGCTGGTTACTACAGAAGGTTCATCCAAGACTTTTCCAGAATAGCAAAACCCTTGACTGCCTTAACGCATAAAGGGAGGAAATTTGAATGGAAGGATGAACAAGAGAAAGCGTTTCAATTGTTAAAGAAAAAGTTAACTACGGCACCTATATTGTCATTACCTGAAGGGAATGATGATTTTGTAATATATTGTGACGCCTCAAAGTAAGGTCTAGGTTGTGTATTAATGCAACGAACGAAGGTAATTTCTTATGCGTCTAGACAATTGAAGATTCACGAGCAGAATTATACGACGCATGATTTGGAATTAGGCGCGGTTGTTTTTGCATTAAAGACTTAGAGGCACTACTTATATGGGGTCAAAAGTATTATATATACCGACCACAAAAGTCTTCAACACATATTTAATCAGAAACAAGTGAACATGAGGCAGCGCAGGTGGATTGAATTATTTAATGATTACGACTTTGAGATTCTTTACCACCCGGGGAAGGCAAATGTGGTAGCCGATGCCTTGATCAGAAAGGACAGAGAACCCATTCGGGTAAAAGCTATGAATATAATGATTCACACTAACCTTACTACTCAAATAAAGGAGGCGCAATAAGGAGTTTTAAAAGGGGGAAATTTAAAGGATGAAATACCTAAAGGATCGGAGAAGCATCTTAATATTCGGGAAGACGGAACCCGGTATAGGGCTGAAAGAATTTGGGTACCAAAATTTGGAGATATGAGAGAAATAGTACTTAGAGATGCTCATAAAACTAGATACTCAATACATTCTGGAACGGGGAAGATGTACAAGGATCTCAAGAAACATTTTAGGTGGCCGGGTATGAAAGCCGATGTTGCTAAATACGTAGGATAATATTTGACGTGTTCTAAGGTCCAAGCTGAGCATCAGAAACCATCAGGTCTACTTCAACAATCCAAAATCCCGGAATGGAAATGGGAAAACATTACCATGGATTTCATCACTAAATTGCCAAGGACTGCAAGTGGTTTTGATACTATTTGGGTAATAGTTGATCGTCTCACCAAATCAGCACACTTCCTGCCAATAAGAGAAGATGACAAGATGGAGAAGTTATCTCGACTGTATTTGAAGGAAGTCGTCTCCAGACATGGAAACCAATCTCTATTATCTCTGATAGGGATGGCAGATTTATTTCAAGTTTCTGGCAGACATTACAGCAAGCATTAGGAACTCGTCTAGACATGAGTACTGCCTATCATCCACAAACTGATGGGCAGAGCGAAAGGACGATACAAACGCTTGAAGACATGCTACGAGAATATGTTATTGATTTCGGAAACAGTTGGGATCTACATCTACCGTTAGCAGAATTTTTCTACAACAACAGCTACCATTCAAGCATTGAGATGGCGCCGTTTGAAGCACTTTATGGTAGAAAGTGCAGGTCTCCGATTTGTTGGAGTGAAGTGGGAGAACAACGGTTGAAAACCGCCCAAAGTCGACAAAAGAGCTACGCTGACATTAAAAGAAAAGATATATAATTTGAATTTGGAGAAATGGTCATGCTTAAGGTTTCACCTTGGAAAGGCGTTGTTCGATTTGGTAAACGGGGGAAACTAAATCCAAGGTACATTGAACCATTCAAGATTATAGATCGTGTCGGACCAGTAGCTTACCGACTTGAGTTACCTCAACAACTCGCGGCTGTACATAACACTTTCCATATCTCGAATTTGAAGAAATGTTTTTCTAAATAAGATCTCACTATTCCGTTAGACGAAATCCAAGTCAACGAAAAACTTCAATTCATCGAAGAACCCGTCGAAATAATGGATCGTGAGGTTAAAAGACTTAAGCAAAACAAGATACCAATTATTAAGGTTCGATGCAATGCTCGTAGAGGACCCGAGTTCACCTGGGAATGAGAAGATCAGATGAAGAAGAAATACCCGCACTTATTTCCAGAAGATACGTCAACACCTCCAACTGCTTAAAATTTCGGGATGAAATTTATTTAACGGGTAGGTACTGTAGTGACCCGAACTTTTCTATGTTTATATTATTTAATTAAATTGATATTTACATGATTAAGTGTTTCCAACATGTTAAGCAATCAAACTTGTTAAGACTTGATTAATTGAAATAGGTTTCATATAGACAATTGACCACCCAAGTTGACCGGTGATTCACGAACGTTACAACTTGTAAAAACTATATGATGACATATATATGGTTATATGTATAGTTAAAATGATATTATGATAAGTAAGGGCTTGTTTACTTTTTCTATTATTAAGTCCATTATGGATATAGTTGGTATTATGGATATAGAAGTTAATATGGACTAAGCTATAAATTAATACATGGTGTTTCTTTTTTTGTTGGATGAAACTCATTAATAATAAAAAAGACAGTTTTACCCTTGTTGGATGAAAGTCCATTCTTTTTTTTTGTTCGATTACACAAATTCATTGTTTAGTTTACACCTTTCATTCCCATATTCCCATATTCAACAAAATGAAAATCACAAAACAGTAAAACCCAATTTCACAAATTATTTTCAATTTCAGCGATTTTCACAAATTATTTAGTTGTTTCATCAAAGAAATACATACAATCACCCTAAATCATAAATATAGGATACTGCCATAACCGATCTATGTTTGGTGGCAAAAGGTTGACTAATCTCTCAGATCTAACGATATGCGTATCCACTTGCTAGTTAAAATGATTTGTGGTTCGCTGAATCACAATGGTGATATTTCCCTATTCAAATTTATCGACTGGGACTATAAACCCTAATTTTATGTTAGGTGAGAGATAAAACTTCTATTAGATGTGAAGTTACAGGTAAAAAAAATTCAAGGTGCGGATGAAGCATAAATAATTTTTAGTTTTGGAAAGAGGAAGAGGGTAGGGTAATATTGTAAAGGGGATGAGCTAAATGGGGACAAGTGTGGTTTTTGAGGTGACCCAGAATGCTCTCCAGATGGACATTTCATTAATTTAAGGTGAAAGTAAACAGCTTTTTTGGTGACCGAATAAGTTGTACACTTAACTCAGCCCATTAAGCATAAAGTAAACAAGTCCTAAGTATCTCATTAGGTATATTAACAATGTGTTATATACATAAAAATAAGACTATTGAATTAAGAAACTCGAAAATGATATATATAACGATTATCGTTATAACAACGTCTTAGTAAATACATATGAATCATATTAAGATATTGATACACTATGTTTAATCATGATAAATGATAATTAAACATGTCATTAAGTGTATTAACAATGAACTACATATGTAAAAACAAGACTACTAACTTAATGATTTCGAAACGAGACATATATGTAACGATTATCGTTGTAACAACATTTAACTGTATATATATCATACTAAGATATATTAATATATCATAATATCATGATAATTTAATAATTTAACATCTCTTTATATATAATAAACAATGGGTTAACAACATTTAACAAGATCGTTAACCTAAAGGTTTCAAAACAACACTTACATGTAACGACTAACGATGACTTAACGACTCAGTTAAAATGTATATACATGTAGTGTTTTAATATGTATTCATACACTTTTTAAAGACTTCAAGACACTTATAAAAGTACTTATACTTAACAAAAATGCTTACAATTGCATCCTCATTCATTTTCATCAACAATTCTACTCGTATGCACTCGTATTTGTACTCGTACAATACACAGCTTCTAAATGTATTTACTATTGGTATATACAATCCAATGATCAGCTCTTAGCAGCCCATGTTAGTCACCTAACCATGTGGGAACCATCATTTAACATCTAACATGAAATATCTCACAAAATAACAAACTAATAGAGCCTATATGATGGATAATAATTCACGTGAATGATGGTGTACACAAACACTTTCATTTTGCAACTTGCATGCATCAAACTACTCTCTCTCAAGTGTTCTTCCAATGTTCTAAGTGTTCTTCATCATCTTCATCAAAATCTAGCTCAATCTAGTTCATAAATCCATACATGAACCAAGTTATAAAACAACTACTCAAGAACACACCAACAACACTTCCAAGTTTGCTAGCTTACTTCCAATCTTGCAAATCCACTTTGAGTGATCATCCAACCTTAAGAAATCTTTCTTATTTACAGTAAGATATCTTTCTAATACAAGGTAATACTCATATTCAAACTTTGATTCAATTTCTATAACTTTAACAATCTTATTTCGAGTGAAAATCTTACTTGAACTTATTTTCGTGTCATGATTCTACTTCAAGAACTTTCAAGCCATCCAAGGATCCTTTGAAGCTAGATCTATTTTTCTCATTTTTAGTAGATTTATTTACAAAATCTGAGGTAGTAATGATGTTCATAACATCATTCGATTCATATATATGAAACTATCTTATTCGAAGGTTTAAACTTGTAATCACTAGAACATAGTTTAGTTAATTCTAAACATGTTCGCAAACAAAAGTTAATCCTTCTAACTTGACTTTTAAAATCAACTAGACACATGTTCTATATTTATATGATATGCTAACTTAATGATTTAAAACCTGAAAACACGAAAAACACCGTAAAACCGGATATACGCCGTCATAGTAACACCGCGGGCTGTTTTGGGTTAGTTAATTAAAAACTATGATAAACTTTGATTTAAAAGTTGTTCTTCTGGAAAAATTATTTTTCTTATGAACATGAAACTATATCCAAAAATTATGGTTAAACTCAAAGTGAAAGTATGTTTTCCAAAATGATCATCTAGACGTCGTTCTTTCTACTGAAATGACTACCTTTACAAAAACGACTTGTAATCTATATTTATGACTATAAACTTATACTTTTTCTGATTATATTCATAAACTTAAGTTCAATATTAAACCATAGCAACTTGAATCACTCAAAACGGATTTAAAACGAAGAAGTTATGGGTAAAACAAGATTGGATAATTTTGCTTGTTGTAGCTACGTAAAAATTGGTAACAAATCGATATTAATCATATCCTAGCTAACTCATATTGTATTATACATGTATTCTAATATATTATATAATCTTGGAATACCATAGACACGTATGCAAATATTTTGACATATCATAGCGACCCATGTATATATATTATTTGGAACAACCATAGACACTCTATATGCAGTAATGTTTGAGTTAGCTATACAGGGTTGAGGTTGATTCCAAAAATATATATACTTTGAGTTGTGATCTAGCCTGAGACGTGTATACACTGGGTCGTGGATTGATTCAAGATAATATATATCGATTTATTTTTGTACATCTAACTGTGGACAACTAGTTGTAGGTTACTAATGAGGACAACTGACTTAATAAACTTAAAATAGTAAAATGTATTAAAAATGTTGTAAATATATTTTGAACATACTTTGATATATATGTACATATTTGTTATAGGTTCGTGAATCGATCAGAGGCCAAGTCTTAATTTCCGACGAAGTAAAAATCTGTGAAAGTGAGTTATAGTCCCACTTTTTAAATCTAACATTTTTGGGATGAGAATACATGCAGTTTTATAAATGTTTTACAAAATAGACACAAGTACGTGAAAATACATTCTATGGTTGAATTATTAAACCGAATATGCCCCTTTTTAGTCTGGTAATCTAAGAATTAGAGAACAGACACCCTAATTGACGCGAATCCTAAAGATAGATCTATTGGGTTCAACAAACCCCATCCAAAGTACCGGATGCTTTAGTACTTCGAATTTATCATGTCCGAAGGGAGTCCCGGAATGATAGGGGATATTCTATATGCATCTTGTTAAGGTCAGTTACTAGGTGTTCACCATATGAATGATTTTTATCTCTATGTAAGGGATGTATATTGAAATATGAAATCTTGTGGTCTATTAATACAATTTGATAAATATATAGGTTAAACCTATAACTCACCAACATTATTGTTGACGTTTAAAGCATGTTTATTCTCAGGTGATTATTAAGAGCTTCCGCTATTGCATGCTAAAAAATGGACAAGATTTGGTGTCAGCATGCTTGTATAATATTGTTTAAAACTGCATTCGAGATTTACTTTGTTGTAACATATTAATATTGTAAACCAATATGTATTGGTAGTGTGTAAGTGTGATATTTTTAGATTATCATTTCTGGACAATCTAGGTAGTGTCTTTTTAACTTTGTCGATAAAATAAAGGTTATGGTTTGTTTTAAGAACGAATGTAGTCTTTGAAAAACGTCTCATATAGAGGTCAAGACCTCGCAACGAAATCAATTAATATGGAACTTTTATAATCAATATGAACGGGACATTTCAATTGTTTGGGTCGATTGAAACAGACAATTATCATGAAGTAGCAGACTTACATAAGGTATCGATTAAACGGCTGTTGAGTGGTTTTGGTAGCCGAGTAGCTGTACAGAAGAAAAGAGACGAGCAACATCAGTTTTTGTGGTTTATTGAATGCGATATAAACAGAAAAGCAGAAGTAACTGCAGCAGTTAAAGTGACGTGTTTGTATGGTGTTTCACATAAAGAATAGAAGAAAGAAAAAATAACCAGTCTGGTAAGAAACAGAAATATAATCGGCTGTGATGTTATGGAGGTTGAAACGTATGATGGTGGTGGTAGCACGATGTTTGAAGTGTCGAAGGTGATGGAGGTTTGTGGTGTGGGTTCGGGTGATGATGATGAGGGTAGTTAAGGAAGACCATGGCGGTTTATGGTGACAACAATGGTGGTTAGGTGGTGGCTTGCAGGTTCTTGGTAATGGAAGGAAGGTCGTGGGTTTCGGTTGATGATGATGGGTTCGTAATGGGTTTCGATAGTGTTCCATTGTAGGGTCATTTTGGTGTTTGAATGAAAGTAGTGGTGGGTTTTAATGGTTTCACTAGTCTCATGTGTGAGGTCAAAAACAGAAGAAAGATGTAGTAGTCAATGGTGAGATTGTAGAACAAACAATAACAGTGAACAATGGTGAAGTAGGTATCAGATATGAGGAAGAGAAAGAGTTTTATGTGTTATGATAGGCTAAATCAAAAGCAATACAGTGATAAATATTATATATTCATATTTCAAGTGCATGTAATATCATATGTAAAGCAAAGGTAATATGAAAACGAACACAGTACACATATTTAATAATTATATATATAATAATAATAATAATAATAATAATAATAATAATAATAATAATAATAATAATAATAATAATAATAATAATAATAATAATAATAATAATAATAATAATAATAATAATATTAATAATAATAATAATAATAATAATAATAATAATAATAATAATAATAATAATAATAATAATAATAATAATAATAATAATAATAAAAAAAAAACACTCCCGTGACATTTTAATTAACTTATGTTACTGACAGTTTAATACGGATATAATATCCAAATTTGTTAACCAGCTGCGGATAAAAGTATACAGAAAAATTCCAAAATTTTATATTAATTGTGTTTATTTATTTTAGTCATTAAATGTGAAAAACCGAATTAAAAGGGTTCGTCTAATATTTGTTTTTAGTTCTAAGTATTATGTACGGAGTACTAAAATTTAAACTAAAAAGATAAAAATATTTCTATCAACTCTATAATCTCCGTAATCTATTTACAGACTAAATTTTATTTTAAATCTTCATAAACTTGTATTAGATCTATATGAACACTAACGAAATGTCAACCGAGTATTACAACCGTTTACTAATTAAGCTTGAAATCATTTATTTTCAATATACTATATATATATATATATATAGATTCAATTTAATAATAAACATTATTATATCATTTATTATTTTATATTCTTAATTCCAACAATTAATAATTTATTAATGTATAATTATATATAATTATTTATATCTCATTATTTATATCTACATATCTAATGTTCGTGAATCGTCGTAAATGGTCGAAGGTTAATTGAATATGAAAACAGTTCAAAATTTTTGAGACTCAACTTTACATACTCTGCTCATCGTGTCAAAAATATAATATCGTATCGAGAGTTTGATTTAAAATTAGTCAAAAAATTTCGGGTCGTGACAGTACCTACCCATTAAAGAAATTTGTCTTGAAATTTGATCGAGGTCGTCATGGCTAACACAAAAAATGTTTTCACGACGAATATATGTTGATAAATAGAGTTTTATCACCGTTGAATAATATGGATAAAACAATTCGATCATGCAAAGAGTACGAATTAAGCTATCACAAAAGAGTGAAATGAGAAATAAAGATTCGTCTTAACTTTTGACATAGTTACGGTTGATTTCCGGAATTCAAGGGATTTAAAGAAAATCTTCTAAGCGGAAAGGAAAATGTAATAGCACGATTTATTAGCAAAAGGTTGGAATTACAGAAGAACAAAAATATCAAGGAAATATTTCCGTGATATGCTTAGAGATTAAGTAGAATGTAAGAGTTATGTAACATGGTTCATGATGAGGGTATGATCTGTGAACCATCATCACGTTTCATTAGAAATTCAGCATGACTTAGTGTAATATAACCACATTGGTCGGGATCATTATATTATACTAACTCATGCTTCAACTCCCAACAATTCTCCAGAAATCATTCATAATTTAAGCTCAAATTGTATAGGAGGATAGAAACTAAAATAGTTTCTTTTATGACGTAACATAGATAACATGAGGAGATAGATAATTTTGGACAAAGATATTTATGAAGGTATCTTCAGAAATATCAAAGATATTTATAACGAAAGATACGATGATATCTTAGAATTTAAAATATCTAGAATCAAAGGATCTTGCAGAACTTTTTCGCAAGGATTTAGAATAAGCAAGGAGCAAGATATTTGCTAAAGATTTCAGCAGATACGAAATCATCTGAATTCTGTAAGTACAGATTTTGTGATTTATCCACAGCCTCCTTCGTAGTCTGCTCAATCTGTTTTTCAGTTCCAAAACTGAGCCTTTTCAACACACCATTCTTTATTATTAAGCTTCTGGTCATTAGGACCATCTATAGCTTTTGCAGCTTCATCAGAACTCTCGTATCTAAATCATTGGTTATCAATCTGAGGTGTTTTCAAGAGTTTGAAGGTTTGAATGAAGATTGTAATTGTCAAGATACAAATGATGTTTAAGATGGAATCAAGTGGCAAACTTGAAGAAATATTTAACTGTAGAAGATGTAACTTATTAACGATATTTAAATCAAAATGTGTTATAATTAATATTTTCTACTCTTTTAATACTTTTTAATTGTCCAAGGTTAGTAGTGCAAAGTTAGTAGTCCAATAGTCCAATAGTTCAATAATCCAATGGTCCGATATATAATCTTAGAATTAATCAAGATTATATTATATTGTCTCGGGATTAACCAAGACTAGTATATTATGACAGTATTTAAATAATGATAAATAAAGTGCGTAAAATAAATAACAGTATTTAAATGACGATAAATAAAATTGCGAGTATTAAAATTGCGATAAATAAATTGCGATAATTAAAATGACAATAAATAAAATGTAATAAGGAAATAGTCATAACGGATATAGGAACAGTTAGCTATGATTTAGTCAGCATAGGTTTAAAATTTTACGTAGTTAATTAATTAGTTACTAATCAATTTTATTTTGTCCATTATTTTCTTCATTATGCCACTTGTCAAATCTTGACTTGGATTCTGATTGGTAAAAATTCGTATATGAAATTGAATTGGAATAAAAATGGTTATTCTTTGGTGAACGGATACGTATGTCTGCAGATTTGAGTGGGATGTTAAACGTTTGTTGAATCCAAATCGAAGAATGTACAGTGTAAATATTAATGTGAAATCTAAATATTTCTCGGGTATTTTCTACCCGTTAAAATATTCTCATCATTAATAGTTTTTACAAAACAATCTTTAATTATAATCTTTATGAAAATATACTTAGATATATATTTTCTTTAGATACAATCATGGATTTAATGAGTCAGTATGATATTAATCTTATTTGATTTATCGTTAAAACTAGAATACACAATCTCTAAAACATTAGAGATTACATAATCGCCATGAAGAACAAAGAAAATGATGTAGAACGATATGTAGAACGATAATTATACTCGAGGTATAGATTGTGATCTTGAGGCGTATGATGTTGAGGCTTGTAGATTTTTCACCATATTCTCCAAAGTTACTACTCGGGTACGAAGTTTGTTGACTTCTTCTATTACCCCGGGATGGTTGATGGTTAGAACGAGCGGATGAATAAGGTTTAGAATTAGAGATATTATATAATCGTTGCGAGCTATCCGGGAAATGAGAGTGAAAATGGTGTTTCAGACTGGTTCGCCAGTAAGTGCTTCAGGTTTTTCGCCAAAAGTGCAGGTTGGTGGGTGGAAGGGATCACCTTCTTCTCGTCTCCATTGATTAAGTCGAATACGAACCCATCCCCAATTCATCCAGAATTCAAGATGACTAATTTGTTGCTCCATTCCGGTTACACTGCTTTCAGATCTCGGGTGAATATCCATGTCGGAATAGCTATCGGAATTCGAGGAATTTGAACTAGTTGCGAGTTCCATCTTGTACTATCAAGGAAATGAATTTCGATATGAAATAGATTATAAGACTTAGATTGGGATCCATCAATACATAATTTACATATGTATATATATAATACCAAAATCCCATAGATTACAGAGGAATCTTCGGAACCTGTCAGACAAAGGTTATAGTAACAGATATGCTAAGATATGAATCTGTCAATACACTATCTATGCAATAAATGCGGTAAGACATTTCTAGACTTAGGAATGCTAAGAAGGAAATTTTCCACTAGGAATGATAAACAAAACTTATAATATACAGCTATGGTCAAAGTCCAGAATCGCTAATGCATCCTAACGACTATCAGTTAGACACACTAATGCAAGACCTGGTTCGCTAAGATCACCGATCTGATACCAACTGTGAAGGCCCATCCTAATCCACCTGGATGAAGTCATCAACATTTGGTCCCATTATGAGGTACTGACCTAAATATGCCATGAACGACTCCAAGTAATATCTTTAAAATGAGCAAATGCACAGCGAAAGATTTTCTTTCATACCTGAGAATAAACATGCTTAAAAGAGTCAACCAAAAGGTTGGTGAGTTCATTAGTTTATCATAAACATTCATTTCCATCATTTTAATAGACCACAAGATTTCAAATATTTAATTGTACACGTAACCCAAGTACAAAAATAATACACATAACCAATGTATAAAAGTCATTCAGTCGATGAATCCTTGGTAACCGACATTAACAAAATGCATATAGAATATCCCCCAGCATTCCGACATGGTCATTATGCTAACAGCATACAAACAGGCCATCCCTTTTAAAAATGACGAGTGTATATGTAGTGACCCGAACTTTTCCATGTTTATATATATATTAAATGAAATTGTTATTTACATGATTAAGTGTTTTCAACATGTTAAGTAATCAAACTTGTTAAGACTTGATTAATTGAAATAAGTTTCATATAGACAATTGACCACCCAAGTTGACCGGTGATTCACGAACGTTAAAACTTGTAAAAACTATACGATGACATATATATGGTTATATATATAGTTAACATGATTTTATTATAAGTATGTATCTCATTAGGTATTTTAACAATGAGTTACATACATAAAAATGAGACTATTAATTTAAGAAACTCGAAAACGATATATATAACGATTATCGTTATAACAACGTCTTACTAGGTACATATGAATCATATTAAGATATTGATACACTTGGTTAATTATGTTAAATTATAAGTAAATATATTATTAAGTGTATTAATAATGAAATACATATGTAAAAATAAGAGTACTAACTTAATGATTTCGAAACAAGACATATATGTAACGATTATCGTTGTAACGACATTTAACTGTATATATATCATACTAAGATATATTATATATCATAATATCATGATAATATAAAAATTTAACATCTCATTTGTTATAATATACATTGGGTTAACAACATTCAACAAGATCGTTAACCTAAAGGTTTCAAAACAACATTTACATGTAACGACTAACGGTGACTTAACGACTCAGTTAAAATGTATATACATGTAGTGTTTTAATATGTATTCATACACTTTTGAAAGACTTCAAGACACTTATCAAAATTCTTCTACTTAATAAAAATGCTTACAATTACATCCTCGTTCAGTTTCATCAACAATTCTACTCGTATGCACCCGTATTCGTACTCGTACAATACACAACTTTTAGATGTATGTGCTATTGGTATATACACTCCAATGATCAGCTCTTAGCAGCCCATGTGAGTCACCTAACACATGTGGGAACCATCATTTGGCAACTAGCATAAAATATCTCATAAAATTACAAAAATATGAGTAATCATTCATGACTTATTTACATGAAAACAAAATTACATATCCTTTATATCTAATCCATACACCAACGACCAAAAACACCTACAAACACTTTCATTCTTCAATTTTCTTCATCTAGTTGATCTCTCTCAAGTTCTATCTTCAAGTTCTAAGTGTTCTTCATAAATTCCAAAAGTTCTAGTTTCATAAAATCAAGAATACTTCCAAGATTGCAAGTTTACTTCCAAGTTTTCTAAATCAATTCCAAGTAATCATCCAAGATCAAGAAACCTTTGTTACTTACAGTAGGATATCTTTCTAATACAAGGTAATAATCATATTCAAACTTTAATTCAATTTCTATAACTATAACAATCTTATTTCGAGTGGAAATCTTACTTGAAATTGTTTTCGTGTCATGATTCTGCTTCAAGAACTTTCAAGCTATCCAAGGATCCTTTAAAGATAGATCTATTTTTCTCATTTCCAGTAGGTTTATCCAAGGAACTTGAGGTAGTAATGATGTTCATAACATCATTCGATTCATACATATAAAGCTATCTTATTCGAAGGTTTAAACTTGTAATCACTAGAACATAGTTTAGTTAATTCTAAACTTGTTCGCAAATAAAAGTTAATCCTTCTAACTTGACTTTTAAAATCAACGAAACACATGTTATATATCTATATGATATGCTAACTTAATGATTTAAAACCTGGAAACACGAAAAACACCGTAAAACCGGATTTACGCCGTCGTAGTAACACCGCGGGCTGTTTTGGGTTAGTTAATTAAAAACTATGATAAACTTTGATTTAAAAGTTGTTATTTTGGGAAAATGATTTTTATTATGAACATGAAACTATATCCAAAAATTATGGTTAAACTCAAAGTGGAAGTATGTTTTCTAAAATGGTCATCTAGACGTCGTTCTTTCGACTGAAATGACTACCTTTACAAAAACGACTTGTAACTTATTTTTCCGACTATAAACCTATACTTTTTCTGTTTAGATTCATAAAATAGAGTTCAATATGAAACCATAGCAATTTGATTCACTCAAAACGGATTTAAAATGAAGAAGTTATGGGTAAAACAAGATTGGATAATTTTTCTCATTTTAGCTACGTGAAAATTGGTGACAAATCTATTCCAACCATAACTCAATCAACTTGTATTGTATATTATGTAATCTTGAGATACCATAGACACGTATACAATGTTTCGACCTATCATGTCGACACATCTATATATATTTCGGAACAACCATAGACACTCTATATGTGAATGTTGGAGTTAGCTATACAGGGTTGAGGTTGATTCCAAAATATATATAGTTTGAGTTGTGATCAATACTGAGATACGTATACACTGGGTCGTGGATTGATTCAAGATAATATTTATCGATTTATTTCTGTACATCTAACTGTAGACAACTAGTTGTAGGTTACTAACGAGGACAGCTGACTTAATAAACTTAAAACATCAAAATATATTAAAAGTGTTGTAAATATATTTTGAACATACTTTGATATATATGTATATATTGTTATAGGTTCGTGAATCAACCAGTGGCCAAGTCTTACTTCCTGACGAAGTAAAAATCTGTGAAAGTGAGTTATAGTCCCACTTTTAAAATCTAATATTTTTGGGATGAAAATAAATGTAGGTTTCATAAATGATATACAAAATAGACACAAGTATGTGAAACTACATTCTATGGTTGAATTATCGAAATCGAATATGCCCCTTTTTATTAAGTCTGGTAATCTAAGAATTAGGGAACAGACACCCTAATTGACGTGAATCCTAAAGATAGATCTATTGGGCCTAACAAACCCTATCCAAAGTACCGGACGCTTTAGTACTTCGAAATTTATATCATATCCGAAGGGTGTCCCGGAATGATGGGGATATTCTTATATATGCATCTTGTTAATGTCGGTTACCAGGTGTTCACCATATGAATGATTTTTATCTCTATGTATGGGATGTGTATTGAAATATGAAATCTTGTGGTCTATTGTTACGATTTGATATATATAGGTTAAACCTATAACTCACCAACATTTTTGTTGACGTTTAAAGCATGTTTATTCTCAGGTGAATACTAAGAGCTTCCACTGTTACATACTAAAATAAGGACAAGATTTGGAGTCCATGTTTGTATGATATTGTGTAAAAACTGCATTCAAGAAACTGATTTCGATGTAACATATTTGTATTGTAAACCATTATGTAATGGTCGTGTGTAAACAGGATATTTTAGATTATCATCATTTGATAATCTACGTAAAGCTTTTTAAACCTTTATTTATTAAATAAAGGTTATGGTTTGTTTTAAAAATGAATGCAGTCTTTGAAAAACGTCTCATATAGAGGTCAAAACCTCGCAACGAAATCAATTAATATGGAACGTTTTTAATCAATAAGAACGGGACATTTCAGTTGGTATCAGAGCGTTGGTCTTAGAGAACCAGAATTTTGCATTAGTGTGTCTTATCGAGTTTGTTAGGATGCATTAGTGAGTCTGGACTTCGATCGTGTTTACTTGAAAATTTGATTGCTTAACAAATTTTGTTGGAAACTATATATTTTTAACATGTGAATATTATGTGATATATTAATCTCTTAACGCGTTTGATATTATGTGATAGATGTCTACCTCTAGAACAAGTCTCATTGACTCACCTAATAATAATGAAGAGTCAAATGTAAATTGGAATGATTCGTGGACTGGTTCACAAGTTCCCGAAGAGGAACCGGAAGAAGAGTCGGAACCGGAAGAAGAATCAGAACCGGAAGAAGAATCGGAACCGGTAGAAGAAATAGAACCAGTGGGGGAAATAATAAAATGGTTAAGTAGAAGAAAATCCTCAACCAACCGACCAAAGTTAATTATGGTCAATGGTATTTCCGCCAAGGAAGCAAAATATTGGGAGGATTACCAATTCTCCGATGAATCGGATTTCGATGAGAATTCTGATGATGTTATAGAAATTACCCCAACTGAATTAAAAAAGGCAAAAGAAAATAATAATGGAAAGGGCATAAAAATAGAGAAATCTAATTCCAACCCCGATGAACTTTATATGTATCGTCAACCCCCGAAGTCCTTAAGTTGTAACAATGACCCGGGAACCTCTAAACCACCAGGTTTTTCTAAACCAATGTGGAAAACGACGGCTCGTATTAGGGGAACATCATATATCCCTAGAAACTTGGCAAAACGAACCAAAACCGAAGAAGAAGAAACGAGCGAGTTGGAATAAGATAGTTGTATTTGTGTGGTGTAATATATGTAATATAGTGTGCTTATGCTTTATGATATATGTAAAAAATTGCTTGTATTAATAAGTATTTTTTTTATGAATCTAACCCTTGTCTATTTTACAGTATAAAAACACAAAATGGATAGACAACCCAATATTTTAAGAGACCTACCCGGAGACATGATTGATGAAATCTTGTCTAGAGTCGGTCAGAATTCTTCGGCACAACTATTTATGGCGAAATTAGTTTGTAAAACATTCGAAGAACGTTCCAAGAATGTCTTGGTTTATAAGAGACTTTCGTTTGAAAGATGGGGGATATCACATTGGGAAACCCATAAGTTACGATGTGTTTACTTTGACGCATATATTGCGGGGAACCCAAATGCTATTTTACGCAATGGGTTAAGAAATTATTTTGACTCAATATATCCGAATATTGGACTTCGTGATTTAGAAAAAGCGGCTAACATGCAACATAAAGAAGCATGTTATGCTTACGGATTAGTAATGTTCGCTTCTCACCAAAGTGAGAACAAGAACATCGGGCTACAACTATTAAACAAAACGTTCCCACAAGTGACGGAGTCGGTAATTGGGGTAAGAAATGAGGTTTCTAGGTTATTACGAGATTGTTGGTCATTACGTAACCCTCGTCCCTTTGACGACGTTACAACACGCTGTCTTATCAACGGCCATAATGGTTATGTTCCACAAGACCAAGGATGGGAAGTAGTCCTAGTAAAACCAGAATGCATGACTTGTTTCTGGATGTATGAATTACGTGTCTTTATTGCCTTTGCTGAACGACTTGTGTACTAGCTAGAATTATCTTCACAACCATCTTGTATCAAATTTATTGTGTGCTATATTTCATGCTATATGTAAAATAAGCGGTATTGTAAGTTTGTAAAATATTGTGTAAAAGTTTGAACGCGAAATATTATTATAATCAGTTTTTCATATAGAATTGTAGTAGTTGAATTGTATATTAGCTACTAAGTATGAACTTAACGGGTAGGTACTACCCGAATTTAAACTTATAAAACGCTAATATGAAGAAAAAGCTTTTATAAATGAGTTCATATTATGCTACGAAATACTATTAACTACTCTTAATATTCTGTATGATTAACTTGTTGCATTTGACTATTTTGAAGGAAATGGCACCGACTACTCGACACACCGTGAATATGAATGAAGAGGAATTCCGTACTTTTCTAGCTTCAAACATAGCCGCAGTACAGGCTGCGCTACATACCAACAATAACCTTGGATCTAGCAGTACAGGAAATCGTGTAGGATGCACCTACAAAGAATTCACTGCCTGCAAACCTTTGGAATTTGATGGAACCGAAGGACCGATCGGATTGAAACGGTAGACCGAGAAGGTCGAATCGGTGTTTGCCATAAGTAAGTGTACTGAAGAGGACAAAGTGAAGTACGCTACGCATACCTTCACAGGTTCTTCGTTAACATGGTGGAATACCTATCTAGAGCAAGTGGGACAAGACGATGTGTACGCACTACCGTGGTCAGCATTCAAGCACTTGATGAACGAGAAGTACCGTCCTAGAACCGAGGTCAATAAGCTCAAGATAGAACTTAGAGGGTTACGAACCCAAGGATTTGATATTACCACGTACGAAAGACGATTCACAGAATTATGCCTATTGTGTCCGGGAGCGTTCGAAGATGAGGAAGAGAAGATCGACGCGTTTGTGAAAGGATTACCGGAAAGAATCCAAGAAGATATAAATTCACACGAGCCCACCTCCATACAACAGGCATGTAGAATGGCTCACAAACTAGTGAACCAGATTGAAGAAAGAATTAAAGAACAGACTGCTGAAGAGGCCAATGTGAAGCAAGTCAAAAGAACGTGGGAGGAAAACGGTGATAAGAATCACCAATACAACAACAACAGCAATTACAACAATAATCGCAACAATTATCCCAACAATCGCAACATCAATCGCAATTACAACAAACGGCCCAACAACAAGAACAACAACAACAACAACAACAACAACAACAACAACAACAACAACAACAACAACAACAACAACAACAACAACAACAACAACAACAACAACAACAACAACAACAACAACAACAACAACAACAACAACAACAACAGCAACTACAACAATCATCCCAACAACAATAATACCCACAACAACAACAACAACAACAACAACAACAACAACAACAACAACAACAACAACAACAACAACAACAACAACAACAACAACAACAACAATCAGAAGCAGCTATGCCAAAGGTGTGAAAAGTATCACTCGGGGTTCTGCACCAAATTTTGCAACAAGTGTAAAAGAAATGGTCATAGCACGACGAAGTGTGAGGTCTACAGACCAGGGGTTAATAGAACGAAAGGAATAAATGGTGTCAGAACGAGTAATGGCGGAGCAAGTAGTGTCGGAGCAAGTTATGCCAATGTAGTTTGTTATAAATGTGGAAAACCGGGCCACATTATTAGAAATTGCCCGAACCAGGAGAACACGAATGGACAAGGCCGCGGAAGAGTTTTCAATATTAATGTGGCAGAGGCACAGGAAGACCCGGAGCTTGTTACGGGTACGTTTCTTATTTACAATAAATCTGCTTACGTTTTATTTGATTCGGGTGCGGATAGAAGCTATATGAGTAGAGATTTTTGTGCTAAATTAAGTTGTCCATTGACGCCTTTGGATAGTAAATTTTTACTCAAATTAGCAAATGGTAAATTAATTTCAACAGATAATATATGTCGGAATCGAGAAATTAAACTGGTTAGCGAAACATTTAAGATTGATTTGATACCAGTAGAGTTAGGGAGTTTTGATGTGATAATTGGTATGGACTGGTTGAAAGAAGTGAAAGCAGAGATCGTTTGTTACAAAAATACAATTCGCATTATACGAGAAAAAGGAAAACCCATAATGGTGTACGGAGAAAAGGGCAACACGAAGCTACATCTTATTAGTAATTTGAAGGCACAAAAACTAATAAGAAAAGGTTGCTATGCTGTTCTAGCACACGTCGAGAAAGTACAAACTGAAGAAAAGAGCATTAATGATGTTCCCGTTGCAAAATAATTTCCAGATGTATTTCCGAAAGAATTACCGGGATTACCCCCACATCGATCCGTTGAATTTCAAATAGATCTTGTACCAGGAGCTGCACCAATAGCTCGTGCTCCTTACAGACTCGCACCCAGCGAGATGAAAGAACTGCAAATCCAATTACAAGAACTTTTAGAGCGTGGTTTCATTCGACCAAGCACATCACCGTGGGGAGCTCCTGTTTTGTTTGTCAAGAAGAAAGATGGTACATTCAGGTTGTGTGTCGACTACCGAGAGTTGAACAAATTTACCATCAAGAACCGATACCCACTACCGAGAATTGACAACTTATTTGATCAACTACAAGGCTCGTCTATTTATTCAAAGATTGACTTACGTTCCGGGTATCATCAAATGCGGGTGAAAGAAGATGATATTCCAAAAACTGCTTTTAGGACGCGTTATGGTCATTACGAGTTTATGGTTATGCCGTTTGGATTGACTAACGCACCAGCTATGTTCATGGACCTTATGAACCGAGTGTGTGGACCATACCTTGACAAGTTTGTCATTGTTTTCATTGATGACATACTTATTTACTCAAAGAATGACGAAGAACACGGTGAACATTTGAGAAAGGTGTTAGAAGTATTGAGGAAGGAAGAATTGTACGCTAAGTTTTCAAAGTGTGCATTTTGGTTGAAAGAAGTTCAATTCCTCGGTCACATAGTGAACAAATAAGGTATCCAGGTGTACCCAGCAAAGATCGAAACCGTTGAAAAGTGGGAAACCCCAAAAACTCCGAAGCATATACGTCAATTTTTAGGATTGGCTGGTTACTATAGAAGATTCATCCAAGATTTCTCCAAAATAGCAAAACCCTTGACTGCATTAACACATAAAGGGAAAAAATTTGAATGGAAGGATGAACAAGAGAAGGTGTTTCAGTTATTGAAGAAAAAGCTAACTACGGCACCTATATTGTCATTGCCTGAAGGGAATGATGATTTTGTGATTTATTGTGACGCATCAAAGCAAGGTCTCGGTTGTGTATTAATGCAACGAATGAAGGTGATTGCTTATGCGTCTAGACAATTGAAGATTCACGAACAAAATTATACGACACATGATTTGGAATTAGGCGCGGTTGTTTTTGCATTAAAGACTTGGAGGCACTACTTATATGGGGTCAAAAGTATTATATATACCGACCACAAAAGTCTTCAACACATATTTAATCAGAAACAACTGAATATGAGGCAGCGTAGGTGGATTGAATTGTTGAATGATTACGACTTTGAGATTCGTTACCACCCGGGGAAGGCAAATGTGGTAGCCGATGCCTTGAGCAGGAAGGACAGAGAACCCATTCGAGTAAAATCTATGAATATAATGATTCATAATAACCTTACTACTCAAATAAAGGAGGCGCAACAAGGAGTTTTAAAAGAGGGAAATTTAAAGGATGAAATACCCAAAGGATCGGAGAAGCATCTTAATATTCGGGAAGACGAAACCCGGTATAGGGATGAAAGAATTTGGATACCAAAATTTGGAGATATGAGAGAAATGGTACTTAGAAAAGCTCATAAAACCAGATACTCAATACATCCTGGAACGGGGAAGATGTACAAGGATCTCAAGAAACATTTTTGGTGGCCGGGTATGAAAGCCGATGTTGCTAAATACGTAGGAGAATGTTTGACGTGTTCTAAGGTCAAAGCTGAGCATCAGAAACTATCAGGTCCACTTCAACAACCCGAAATCCCGGAATGGAAATGGGAAAACATTACCATGGATTTCATTACTAAATTGCCAAGGACTGCAAGTGGTTATGATACTATTTGGGTAATAGTTGATCGTCTCACCAAGTCAGCACACTTCCTGCCAATAAGAGAAGATGACAAGATGGAGAAGTTAGCACAACTGTATTTGAAGGAAGTCGTCTCCAGACATGGAATACAAATCTCTATTATCTCTGATAGGGATGGCAGATTTATTTCAAGATTCTGGCAGACATTACAGTAAGCATTGGGAACTCGTCTAGACATGAGTACTGCCTATCATCCACAAACTGATGGGCAGAGCGAAAGGACGATACAAACGCTTGAAGACATGCTACGAGCTTGTGTTATTGATTTCGGAAACAGTTGGTATCGACATCTACCGTTAGCAGAATTTTCCTACAACAACAGCTACCATTCAAGCATTGAGATGGCGCCGTTTGAAGCACTTTATGGTAGAAAGTGCAGGTCTCCGATTTGTTGGAGTGAAGTGGGGGATAGACAGATTACGGGTCGGGAGATAATACAAGAAACTACCGAGAAAATCATCCAAATTCAACAAAGATTGAAAACCGCCCAGAGTCGACAAAAGAGCTACGCAGACAGTAAAAGAAAAGATATAGAGTTTGAAATTAGAGAAATGGTCATGCTTAAGGTTTCACCTTGGAAAGGCGTTGTTCGATTTGGTAAACGAGGGAAACTAAATCCAAGGTACATTGGACCATTCACGATTATAGATCGTGTCGAACCAGTAGCTTACCAACTGGAGCTACCTCAACAACTCGCGGCTGTACATAACACTTTCCACGTCTCAAATTTAAAGAAATGTTTTACTAAAGAAGATCTCACTATTCCGTTGGACGAAATCCAAATCAATGAAAAACTTCAATTCATTGAAGAACCCGTCGAAATAATGGATCGTGAGGTTAAGAGACTTAAACAAAACAAGTTACCGATTGTTAAGGTTCGATGGAATGCTCGTAGAGGACCCGAGTTCACCTGGGAGTGTGAAGATCAGATGAAGCAGAAATACCCGCATTTATTTCCAGAAGATACGTCAACACCTCCAACTGCTTAAAATTTCGGGACGAAATTTATTTAACGGGTAGGTACTTTAGTGACCCGAACTTTTCCATGTTTATATATATATTAAATGAAATTGTTATTTACATGATTAAGTGTTTCCAACATGTTAAGTAATCAAACTTGTTAAGACTTGATTAATTGAAATAGGTTTCATATAGACAATTGACCACCCAAGTTGACCGGTGATTCACGAACGTTAAAACTTGTAAAAACTATACGATGACATATATATAGTTATATATATAGTTAACATGATTTTATTATAAGTATGTATCTCATTAGGTATTTTAACAATGAGTTATATACATAAAAATGAGACTATTAATTTAAGAAACTCGAAAACGATATATATAACGATTATCGTTATAACAACGTCTTACTAGGTACATATGAATCATATTAAGATATTGATACACTTGGTTAATTATGTTAAATGATAAGTAAATATATTATTAAGTGTATTAACAATGAAATACATATGTAAAAATAAGACTACTAACTTAATGATTTCGAAACAAGACATATATGTAACGATTATCGTCGTAATGACATTTAGCTGTATATATATCATACTAAGAAATATTATATATCATAATATCATGATAATATAAAAATTTAACATCTCATTTGTTATAATAAACAATGGGTTAACAACATTCAACAAGATCGTTAACCTAAAGGTTTCAAAACAACATTTACATGTAACGACTAACGATGACTTAACGACTCAGTTAAAATGTATATACATGTAGTGTTTTAATATGTATTCATACACTTTTGAAAGACTTCAAGACACTTATCAAAATACTTTTACTTAACAAAAATGCTTACAATTACATCCTCGTTCAGTTTCATCAACAATTCTACTCGTATGCACCCGTATTCGTACTCGTACAATACACAGCTTTTAGATGTATGTACTATTGGTATATACACTCCAATGATCAGCTCTTAGTAGCCCATGTGAGTCACCTAACACATGTGAGAACCATCATTTGGAAACTAGCATAAAATATCTCATAAAATTACAAAAATATGAGTAATCATTCATGACTTATTTACATGAAAACAAAATTACATATCCTTTATATCTAATCCATACACCTACGACCAAAAACACCCACAAACACTTTCATTCTTCAATTTTCTAAATCTAATTGATCTCTCTCAAGTTCTATCTTCAAGTTCTAAGTGTTCTTCATAAATTCCAAAAGTTCTAGTTTCATAAAATCAAGAATACCTCCAAGATTGCAAGTTTACTTCCAAGTTTTCTAAATCCATTCCAAGTAATAATCCAAGATCAAGAAACCTTTGTTACTTACAGTAGGTTATCTTTCTAATTAAAGGTAATAATCATATTCAAACTTTAATTCAATTACTATAACTATAACAATCATATTTCGAGTGGAAATCTTACTTGAAATTGTTTTCGTGTCATGATTCTGCTTCAAGAACTTTCAAGCCATCCAAGGATCCTTTAAAGCTAGATCTATTTTTCTCATTTCCAGTAGGTTTATCCAAGGAACTTGAGGTAGTAATGATGTTCATAACATCATTCGATTCATACATATAAAGCTATCTTATTCGAAGGTTTAAACTTGTAATCACTAGAACATAGTTTAGTTAATTCTAAACTTGTTCGCAAATAAAAGTTAATACTTCTAACTTGACTTTTAAAATCAACTAAACACATGTTATATATCTATATGATATGCTAACTTAATGATTTAAAACCTGGAAACACGAAAAACACCGTAAAACCGGATTTACGTCGTCGTAGTAACACCACGGGCTGTTTTGAGTTAGTTAATTAAAAACTATGATAAACTTTGATTTAAAAGTTGTTATTCTGGGAAAATGATTTTTATTATGAACATGAAACTACCTTTACAAAAACGGTCATCTAGACGTCGTTCTTTCGACTGAAATGACTACCTTTACAAAAACGACTTGTAACTTATTTTTCCGACTATAAACCTATACTTTTTATGTTTAGATTCATAAAATAGAGTTCAATATGAAACCATAGCAATTTGATTCACTCAAAACGGATTTAAAATGAAGAAGTTATGGGTAAAACAAGATTGGATAATTTTTCTCATTTTAGCTACGTGAAAATTGGTAACAAATCTATTCCAACCATAACTCAATCAACTTGTATTGTATATTATGTAATCTTGAGATACCATAGACACGTATACAATGTTTCGACCTATCATGTCGACACATCTATATATATTTCGGAACAACCATAGACACTCTATATGTGAATGTTGGAGTTAGCTATACAGGGTTGAGGTTGATTCCAAAATATATATAGTTTGAGTTGTGATCAATACTGAGATACGTATACACTGGGTCGTGGATTGATTCAAGATAATATTTATCGATTTATTTCTGTACATCTAACTGTGGACAACTAGTTGTAGGTTACTAACGAGGACAGCTGACTTAATAAACTTAAAACATCAAAATATATTAATAGTGTTGTAAATATATTTTGAACATACTTTGATATATATGTATATATTGTTATAGGTTCGTGAATCAACCAGTGGCCAAGTCTTACTTCCCGACGAAGTAAAAATCTGAGAAAGTGAGTTATAGTCCCACTTTTAAAATCTAATATTTTTGGGATGAGAATACATGCAGGTTTCATAAATTATTTACAAAATAGACACAAGTACATGAAACTACATTCTATGGTTGAATTATCGAAATCGAATATGCCCCTTTTTATTAAGTCTGGTAATCTAAGAATTAGGGAACAGACACCCTAATTGACGCGAATCCTAAAGATAGATCTATTGGGCCTAACAAACCCCATCCAAAGTACCGGATGATTTAGTACTTTGAAATTTATATCATATCCGAAGGGTGTCCCGGAATGATGGGGATATTCTTATATATGCATCTTGTTAATGTCGGTTACCAGGTGTTCACCATATGAATGATTTTTATCTCTATGTATGGGATGTGTATTGAAATATGAAATCTTGTGGTCTATTGTTACGATTTGATATATATAGGTTAAACCTATAACTCACCAACATTTTTGTTGACGTTTAAAGCATGTTTATTCTCAGGTGAATACTAAGAGCTTCCGCTGTTGCATACTAAAATAAGGACAAGATTTGGAGTCCATGTTTGTATGATATTGTGTAAAAACTGCATTCAAGAAACTGATTTTGATGTAACATATTTGTATTGTAAACCATTATGTAATGGTCGTGTGTAAACAGGATATTTTAGATTATCATTATTTGATAATCTACGTAAAGCTTTTTAAACCTTTATTTATGAAATAAAGGTTATGGTTTGTTTTAAAAATGAATGCAGTCTTTGAAAAACGTCTCATATAGAGGTCAAAACCTCGCAACGAAATCAATTAATATGGAACGTTTTTAATCAATAAGAACGGGATATTTCAGTATACACCTTACAAACAGGTCATTCCTTTTAAAGATGGTGGTTGTACACTAAAAGTCGAAGTACTAAAGCAGTTCAAATTCTCTGACTAGGGCTTGTCAAGGCCCATAGATCTATCTTTAGGATTTGCGTCAATTATAGGAAATTATAAAGTCAAACTAATTCTTAGGCTAGCAAGCAAAAAGGGCAATATCAGGTGTATTCATAAAAATTCAATCGTAGAATGTTTTTAAGTACTTGTGTCTATTTCGTCAAACATTTATAAAAGCAGTGCATGTATTCTCAGTCCCAAAAATATATATTGCAAAAGCATTTAAAAGGGAGCAAATGAAACTCACGATACGATATTTTGTAGTAAAAATATGCATACGACGGGACTGAACAATGCTGGGTTGGCTTCAGATTCACGAACCTATATCAGGTATATATATTAAAACATATAATCACATAATTCCCTTTATTAATTATATAATATTTATATATTAAGTGTTGTAGTTATATAACTAAATTTCAATTAAAATATATATATTTTATTTATATATTATATATTTAGCTATATGTTATATATATTTGTTTTGTGAAATAATTAATATTTATACATATAATTATATTAATCTATATAATTGGTATTGGTATTATATCAAAAATCAATAATTTGTTATATGTAATATTTATATAATTAATGTTAATATGTTTAATATAAAATTTTATGTAATATAAGTATATAATATTTATTTGTTATATAAAAATACTACTAATCATGATAAAAATCATGATAATTCTAATAATAATTAAAATGATAATTAAAATAATAATGATATATTTTTTTAAAAATAATGATAATACTAATAATAATATTAATAGTCACAATAACCTTCATGTCTAATTCCTAACTTATAATTATGAATTCTATAGTTCTAATTCATAATCATAATCTTTATCGTACACGTGTTAATATAATTATAATCTTCTTCCATAATCCTAAACATATCATCTTTTATTAAATTCGTAAAATAAATTTATTAACATGTTCCTAATAATAATAATAATAATAATAATAATAATAATAATAATAATAATAATAATAATAATAATAATAATAATAATAATAATAATAATAATAATAATAATAATAATAATAATAATAATAATAATAATAATAATAATAATAAATAGAGTCAAATTACTACCTCAAAGAAATGGCTTTTAACAAAAATAACGCCCCTGCCTAGGCTCGAACCCCCGACCTCTCGTATGTCACATAAACTCCCAGACCATTCAGCTGATACTTACTTTCCTGGTTTATAATACAACTTAAATTCATTTAAACCGAACTTCTGATTCTGTGTCTAGTCTACCATCGGCCCAACATAACATTCGGCCCAACTGCACAATCATATACGGCCCAACTTACTCACAAGCCCAACTCAAAAATCCATTTAAGTCCACCAGACCCATTTTATGATTTAATTAAATGATCGTGGTTGTGGGGCTGTAGGGTTTCGACAAAAGTAGAAAACATAACTGAATCACTTTTCATCATCGTTCTTTAATCATCAACCATTATCATTTTCCCTTCATCTTCTTCGTTATAACAAAACAGGAACAACAGCGTTGTAACAGTTTTAGCATGTGTTGGAAGGTGATCGATGTTTGGTTGTGATGTGATCTCGGATAGAAAGGAGGTATGACGATGATGATGATGGTGGTTTTTGTGGTAGTATTCGACTGGAAACAGAATCATAGCAGACGCAGCAGATATGGTTGATCTTTGATGGTTGTTTGGGTCGATTGAAACAGATAATAATCATGAAGTAGCAAACTTACATAAGGTATCGATTAAATGACTGTTTAGTGGTTTTGGTTGCCGAGTAGCTATACATAAGAAAAGAGACGAGCAACAGTAGTTTTTGTGGTTTATTGAATGCGATACAAACAGAAAAGTAGAAGTAACTGCAGCAGTTAAGGTGACGTGTTTGTATGGTGTTCCACAGAAAGAATAGAAGAAAGAAAAAAATAATAAATAAATTGTTCGATCAGTCTGGTAAGAAACAGAAATATAATTGGTTGTGATGTTATGGAGGTTGAAACGTATGATGGTGGTGGTAGCAAGATTTTTGAAGTGTCGATGGTGATGGAGGTTTGTAGTGTGGGTTCGGGTGATGATGGTGTGGGTAGTTAATGAAGACCATGGCGGTTTATGGTGACAACGATGGTGGTTGGGTGGTGGCTTGCAGGTTCTTGGTGATGGAAGGAAGGTTATGGGTTTCTATTGATGATGATGGGTTCGTAATGGGTTTTGATAGTGTTCCATTGTAGGGTCGTTTTGGTGTTTGAATGAAAGTAGTGGTGGGTTTTAATGGTTTCACTAGTCTCATGTGTGAGGTTAAAAACAGAAGAAAGATGTAGTAGTCGATGGTTAGATATGAGGTCAAACAATAACAGTGAACAATGGTGAAGTAGGTATCAGATATGAGGAAGTGAAAGAGTTTTATGTTAATCTACAACTTATATATATATATATATATATATATATATATATATATATATATATATATATATACAAAAAAATCGATGCATATGTATATATGTATATTTGATAGGCTAAATCAAAAGCAATACAGTGATAGATATTATATATTCATATTTCAAGTGGATGTAATATCATATGTAAAGTAAAGGTAATATGAAACCGAACACAGTACACATATTTAATAATTGTATATAATAATAATAATAACACACTCCCGTGACATTTTAATTAACTTATGTTACCGACAGTTTAACACGGATATAATATCGTGGTCCGTTGTTAACCAGCTGCGGATAAAAGTACACAGAAAAATTCCAAATTTTAAATTAATTGTGTTTATTTATTTTAGTCATTAAATGTGAAAAACCCTGATTAAAAGGGTTCGTCTAATATTTGTTTTTAGTTCCAAGTATTATGTACGGAGTACTAAAATTTAAACTAAAAAGATAAAAATATTTCTATCAAGTCTATAATCTCTGTAATCTATTTACAGACTGACTTTTATTTTAAATCTTCATAAAATCGTATTAGATCTATATGAACACTAATGAAATGTCAACCGAGTATTACAACCGTTTACTAATTAAGCTCGAAATCATATATATATATATATATATATATATATATATATATATATATATATATATATATATATATATATATATATATATATATATATATATATATATATATATATATATATATATATATATAGATTCAATTTAATAATAAACTTTATTATATCGTTTATTATTTTATATTCTTAATTCCAACAATTAATAATTTATTAATGTATTATTACATATAATTATTTATATCTAATTATTTATATCTACATATCTAATGTTCGTGAATCGTCGGAAATGGTCGAAGGTTAATTGAATATATGAAAATAGTTCAAAATTTTTGAGACTCAACTTTACATACTCTGCTCATCGTGTCAAAAATATAATATCGTATCGAGAGTTTGATTTAAAATTAGTCGAAATTTTTCGGGTCGTGACATTAAGTACATCGGGGCATCGTTATTATGAGTTATTGTTGGATGACTTCTCAAAATATTTATGGACATTTCCTATATCACAAAAGTCTGATGTATACGACTGTTTTCATAACTTATATTTTTATGTAAAACACAATTCAGATTATCGATTAAGTCCTTTCAATGTGATATTGCTACCGAGTACACCAACACTAAATTTCATGATTTCTGCATATCCTTTCTCTTCTCTTGTCCTTATACTTCTTCTCAAAATGGAAAATCGGAATGTAAAATCCAAGCTATAAATCGGAACGTAAAATCCTAGCTATAAACAACATTATTTGCACCTTACTTTCTCATGCTTCCATTCCTCCTAATCTTTGGCATCACGCTTTATCAACCGCCGCATATTTGCTAAATATTCTTCCAAGCAAACTTCTCTCTTTTCAATCTCCTACTCAAATAATTTTTTGCCGCACACCCTCATATACTCACTTACGAACCTTCGGTTGCTTATGCTACCCTTTACTCCCTTCTACTACTATCAACAAACTTCAACCCCGATTACTTCCGAGCGTTTTTCTAGGATATCTGAAACACCACCGTGGATTTAAATTTTATGATATCCGCTCTAAATGAATCTATCTTTCACGAAACGTTGTCTTTAATGAAAGTGTCTTTCCTTTTACACTGTAACACCGTACTTTTTACATACACATTTTTTTAAAGACACTCACAGCGGAAGACTTATTAATTTACATATCATATATCAGTACATATTTATATGATTACACAAAATCATAGGTTTTACGTTATTAATACAAGCCATTTGACCATATTGTTTATTACAAAATATCAGAGTTATACACTGTGTCAAATATCTTCACTTGCCTTGCAAAACCCACCAAAAGCTGCTAATCTATACCTGCAGGGCAAAACACTGTAGGGGAATTAGCATAACGCTAAGTGAATGGAAAATCTAGGTGGACATCACTACAAGCATCAAGCATAGCTTAAAGGCACTGGTCACTAATCACTTAAAGCCATATACAAGAGGACCGACAACCCATAGCTGATCAAGCTCGAATATATCGATAGTCCACACTACTGAGTCACTGGTATAGTATTCTAGATGTGATGCACTCGTCCTTCATACTATACCACTAATTAGTAACACTTGCACCCAATACTATTACCCTAAATACATAAGGTAAATAGCATTGACCTCTTATGTTGGAATTCACCATCGACGTTCACTGGTGCGCACATATTCACATATAGTCACTGCACTGGTCACAGACTCCTACACAGTCTAGTCATACACATGGCACAGATCACTATACTTGGCACTGTATAATCACATCCATAAAGATTGTCCCACTCACCAGGAATCACAAGTACTCAGTTGTCTAATATCAGTGAGCCTTCACATTTCCGTTTATCACCTGAGAATATCATACCTCTAGTTAGTACACTTTTCAATCAGGTTACACAACTGAATAAATAAACACGGTAACATATCAATTGGGTCAGAATTGCACTTGACCCAAACATATAAGCATTGTCACTCGCACGGATGAGTTCTCACTCGTGCGACTGACTAGATCACTCGTACGGGTGAGTATCCTCACTCGCCTAACTGGTCTATCACTTATATTAGTGATTATCAAACTCACTCAAGCGATTTAGTGTCTCACTCGTGCGAATGGACACTTCACTTATACGAGTGAGTGCCTCACACTCACTTTTGAGCAAGTACAGCAGCACACCTGCAATTCCATCTTTTTACACTCAACCCAAAGTTTGATTTAGTGTTTTAAAACTTTATCATTGGAAAGTAGACCTCAAGACGATTCCAATGATAGATTATTTGTCAAAAACGGAGTTACGGTTTGACCGTTACACCCTTATCAATTTTACGAAAAGCTGACCACTGCTCAACCGCGTGGTTGAATCCTCAACCGCGTGGTTGAGCCCTCGAAAGTGTGCTCAATCGCGTGGTTGAGTTGTCACTCGTGTGGGTGCTGAAAAACACCATCAACTCACTGTGTTTGAGTTTTCTACACCTAAAACTCGATTTCTGCTTGTTTTGATCAACCCAAAGGCTCAAGAACACTATATAACACATATATAATCTATTTCTAACCTCAATTAAGCATCACAAACATATTTAAATCAAGAATCATACATAAAAATCTTACTTTTTCAAAACCCATTCACAACCTAATTTAATTCTCGAAAATCTGAGATTTTTACCTTATTTTGATCCTTAAAAACACTTGAATTGGATGCACAAAATCACTAGCTTTGAATTACAATTCTTGATTTTAGAATTTAGAGAGCAGAGAGTTGTATTAGGGTTTGCATTTGCTAAAAATGGAAAGGAAATGAAACGTACAGACATCTATGGTTTATTTTTAGGTTTCTTCACTCATAGGTAACTCTTCCGTCTAACACACGGGTATTTACCAGTTATCTGAAATCCAAAATCTTTAATAACTTATTCTTTCTATGTCCAATTCATAAAAGAAAATATGTTATGTGACCCTTGTCACAAAACGTACATTATCTCATGCACAATAATTATTAAAATCACTATATTAGCACAGAAGGGTAAATAAGTCATTACCACTAGGCCCGAAGCTAGGCTGTTACAAATCTTCCCCCTTTAGAAGATTCCGTCCTCAGAATCTGGTCACGGTCAAACAGATGAGGGTATCTATAGGTCATCAACTCCTCAGTCTCCCATGTTAAATTGGTGCCTAAACTATTCTTCCATTCCACAAGCACCATTGGCATCTGCTTCTTGCGCAACTTAGTCAATTTTCCGTCGATGATTCTCACTAGTTCTTCCACCAATTTCTTACTAGAATCTACTTTCAGATCTTGTAGAGGAAGAATCTGACTTTCGTCGTCCACTTTACACTTTCGAATATAGCAGATGTTGAACGTGACATGAATATCTGCTAACTCTGGAGGAAGATCTAACTCTACAGTTTGATCATTTAGCACATGACGAATTCTAAAAGGACCAATGTATCTTGGAGTTAGTTTTCCTCGTTTACCAAACCGAATTACACCCTTCCACGGTGACACTTTTAGATACACACGTTCACCCACAATAAACATCACTGGTCATCAACGAGGATCTGCATACATCTTTTATCGATCTCTAGCAGCTTTTAGCTTTTCACGTGCGATAGCCACTTTTTTCGTAGTCTGCTGCATAATTTCTGGACCTGCAAACTGTTTCTCACCTGCCTCTAACCAACATGATGGAGTTCGACACTTTCTATCATACAACATTTCATAAGGCGGCATGCCAATACTTGAATGATAGGAGTTGTTGTAAGCAAATTCGATCAATGGCAGATGATAATCCCACGATCCACCATATTCTAACACACAAGCTCTTAACATATCCTCTAAAGTCTGAATAGTTCATTCACTTTGACCGTCAGTCTGAGGATGATAAGCTGTACTAAGGTTGACACGAGTACCCAAATTTTCTTGAAAACTATTCCAGAAACTAGACACAAATCGGTAATCTCTATCTGACACAATAGATAACGGTATCCCATGTCGTGATACTATTTCATTTAGGTACAACTGAGCTAATTTGGTCAACAAAGCTATTTCATTGGTAGCTAGAACATGCGCACTTTTAGTCAAACTGTCCACTACTAACCAAATCATGTCATTTCCTTTCTGGGTTCTAGGTAGGTTTGTCACAAAATCCATGGTGATATGTTACCATTTTCACTCTGGAATCTCTAATTGACACAAAGACCCATACGATTTCTGATGTTCTGCTTTCACTTGGGCGCAAATATGACACTTTTCCACGTATTGCGCGATGTCTGCTTTCATAGTTGGCCACCAATATAACACTTTCAGATCATGGTACATTTTTGTACTATCAGGATGCACAGACAATCTCGATTTATGTGCTTAATTTAAGATTAAATCCCTCAATCTTCCAAGTAACAGCACCTAAACTCGTTAACGAAAAATCTTTAATTCTCAAGAATCATTTATCAATTCTTTTTTTCTTGTCACCATTAACTCAGATTTCAAATGTTCATCTTGTAATGCTTCGAGTTGAGTTATCTTTAGTCGATCCACTAAATCAGACACAATCTCAATTCGCATAAATTTTACACTGTCAGCGGATATCTTACGACTTAACGCATCAGCCACGATGTTTTCCTTGCCAGGATGATATCTGATCTCTAATCCTTAATTAGTTCTTGCCACCGTCTATGGCGCATATTCATCTCTTTCTGCGAAAAGATATACTGTAAACTTTTATGATTGGTGCAGATAAAACAGTGCGTACCATAAAGATAATGTCTCCATAACTTTAACGCAAACACTACTGCAGCCATTTCTAGGTCATGTGCTGGATAATTCTTTTCACTTAGTTTTAACTGTCGAGACGCGTACGAAATACACGATCTTTTTGCATTAATACACAGCCCAAACCGGATAAGGATGCATCGCAGTACACAACGAAGTCGTCAGATCCTCAGGTAAGGCTAACACTGGTGCGTGACACAACAAACCATTCAATGTCTGAAATGCAGTTTTCTGTTCATTACCCCACTAAAAAGATGCATCCTTTCTAGTTAACTTTGTCAAAAAACTTGCAATCTTTGAAAAATCTTTAATAAATCGTCGGTAGTAACCGGCCAATCCTAAAAAAACTCTTGATTTCTATCGGATTCTTTGGTGAATTCCAATTCATCACAGCTTCAATTTTAGATGGATCCACTTTTATACCTTCTGCACAGATACTATGACCCAAAAATTGAACTTCACGTAACTAGAACTCACACTTGGAAAACTTTGCATACAATTGTTCACGTTTGAAAGTTCCAACACTTGTCTTATATGCTCAGCATGCTTGGATTCGGTTTTGGAGTACACTAAGATGTCATCAATGAACACGATAACAAACTTATCCAAAAATGGTTTACACACCCTATTTATGAGATCAAATAAAATTGTTGGAGCATTGGTTAACCCAAACGGCATCACTAAAAACTCATAATGACCATAACGAGTACGAAATGCAGTCTTAGGAATGTCAGATTCAGCAACACGAACCTGGTGATATCCCGAACGTAGATCTATTTTCGAAAAGAACGAAGCTCCTTGAAGCTGATCAAATAAGTCATCTATTCTAGGAAGAGGATACTTATTCTTCACTGTTCTTTTATTTAATTCACGATAATCTATACACATTCGGAGCGTAACATCTTTCTTTTTCACGAATAATACTGATGCACTCCACGGTGAAGAACTCAGATGAATGAACCCACGGTCCAACAGTTCTTGTATTTGAGACATCATTTCACGAATTTCTGAAGGAGCTAATCTATATGGAGCTTTGGCAACCGGCGTAGCCCCTGGCACTAACTCGATCTTATATTCAACTTCCCTGATCGGCGGTAAGCATGGAAATTCATCTGGGAACACTTCTGGGTATTCACACACCACAAGAATATCGTACACTACTTTCTTTTCCTTCTTTACATCGATCACATAAGCTAAGAAATAATCACATCCCTTGTCCAAAGATTTCCGAGCTCTCATCATCGACAATAATGGACAACGGAACCCGCCGCGATCACCACGAGCCACTACCCATCGAAAAAGAGATAACTTTCCTATCGTACTTAATACTCGCCTTATGGTCACTAAGCCAATTCATGTCTAGCACTACATCAAAGCTTGGTGTAGGCATCACTAGGAAAGTCACAGAGAAAAGACTACCCTCTATGTCAATAGTAATTCCAGACACAAACTTTGTGACTGGAACAGTTCTACCATCACTCACTTCGACACTTAAGGGTTCATTTATTACACTAACATACACATTTAACTTAGCACAACATTTAGTTGACACAAACGAGTGATTTTCTCCACAGTCAAATAGTACATGAGCCTGTACAGAATTTACTAAGAACATACTGGTGATTGCATCGTCATTAGCAGTGGCAATGTCTACTGACATTTGAAAGGCTCTAGCTTCAGGTGGTGGAGGATTCTTGCGCTTCAGTCCCATAGAGGAAGCAGGTGATCCCCCCAGCTGACACAGTACGTACCCCTGACCTGGACCCCGCCCCAGAATAACTCTTTCTTGTAGCTGGACACTCTGCAGATATGTGACCCTCTTTATGACAGTTCCAATACACATTATTCTTAAATGAGCAATTTTGAGGATCATGTCCCACTATACCACAACGCAAACATCGTTTCGTTAATGTTGAACACTGTCCACTGTGTGAAGACTTACACATTCTACACCATGTCTTCTGACTGCTTGATACTGATCCGCTATGGCTAGATTGCCCTTTTGGCTTAAACCGACTTTATTTCTTTGATTGTTGGCTAGACTGACTCGCCGCTAGTTTCACTTGCGACACACTTTCAGTTTTCACACTTCTGGCCGCCTTAATATCACTTTCATTTCCCTTTGCCAACATATGTGCTTGTGACAAAGTAGTAGCAAGTCTTGTAATCGTGCGATACTCAAGTCACAAAATTTCTACAAACCATTGCACTCTTGACTGTTCGTCAGGTATCTGCTGATGCACGAACCTTAATTTGTCCATAAACTGCTCAAATGCTTCATCGACTGTCATGTCTTCAGTCATTGTTATTTGCATGAAATCTTGCTTCAATTGATTGATATCAAATGCAGTGCAGTACTGCTCCTGGAACTTTGCAGCAAATTGATCCCAAGTGACCTGATTGAGTTGCTCTTCGGACAATGGAGCAGTAATTGTATCCCACTAAACCATAGATCGATTCTTTAATACTTGGCTGGCATAAGGTACCCGCAATTCTGGTTCACATTGACAGGCTTTCAGTGCCCATACAACTTTCGGTTAGCCAATTCATTGTCACAATCGGATTGTGATGACCCAAATACTCAGAGGGCTTGCAGTACATAAACTGCTTGAACGTACACTTTTTCTTATCCTTCACCACTTACTGAAACAAAGGAGTTTGAAATGGATTCGTTGTTGCGTACTGATATTGAAGAGGGCATTGGTATTTTTAGGAAGATTGATATGGCACTTGAGGTTGAGACTGAGATGGTTGAGAAGTACTTCCCAATGGTACAGACGTCTACTGAGTACCAGTAAACCCTGGAGGTATCGGTGGATCAATTGCTTCATACACCACAGTTGAATGCCTAGTTTGGGCCTCTAGTTCCTTCACTTTTTCTCGAGATTCTTGTAACTGACTTTCTAACTGGTGAACATACTCATTTGGATCATTTTCTGGACTATACCCACTGATGGCACCCTAAATATTCCAGGTTCGGGAGTCACAAGGGCATCGTTATTTCTGGTCTGGTCAGCTATACATGTCTGCAAACACATTATCTCACAAAAGTTTAGTTGATAACCTGTTAGCACATATCACTAAGCACAATCACCTAGGAACCTATCTCTACATTCACTTATTCCTCACTCAGTAGTTTAACACGATACATTTATAAGTTTGGGAGTAAGTCACTTATACAGTGCACATACTGCCAAACCTATGCTCTGATACCAACTTGTAATATCGTACTTTTTACATACATATTTTTTAAGACACTCACGGAGGAAGACTTATTAATTTACATATCATATATCAGTACATATTTATATGATTACACAAAATCATAGGTGTTACGTTATTAATACAAGCCATTTGACCATATTGTTTATTACAAAACATCAGAGTTATGCACTGTGTCAAATATCTTCACTTACCTTGCAAAACCCACCAAAAGCTGCTAATCTATACCTGCAGGGCAAAACAATGTAGGGGAATTAGCATACCACTAAGTGAATGGAAATATCTAGGTGGACATCACTACAAGCCTCTAGCACAGCTTAAAGGCACTGATCAAGCTCGAGTATACCGATAGTCTACACTACTGAGTCACTGGTATAGTCTTCTAGATGTGACGCACTCATCATTCATACCACTAATCAGTAACACTTGGACCCAATACTATTACCCTAAATACACAAGGTAAATAACATTGATCTCTTACGTTAGAATTCACCATCGACGTTCACTAGTGCACACATATTCACATATAGTCACTGCACTGGTCACAGACTCCTACACAGTCTAGTTATACGCATGGCACAGTTCACTATACTTGTCACTATATAATCACATCCATAAAGATAGTCTCACTCAACTGGAAGCATAAGTACTTAGTTGTCTTATATCACTAAGCCTTCACCTTTCCGTTTATCACCTTAGAATATTATACCTCTAGTTAGTACACTTTTCAATCATGTTACACATCTGAATAAATAAACACGGTAACATATCAAATGGGTCAGAATTTTACTTGAAACATATAAGCACTGTCACTCGTACGGATGAGGTCTCACTCATGCGGCTAACTAGGTCACTCGTACAGTTGAGTATCCTCACTCGCATGACTGATCTATCACTTATACTAGTGATTATTAAACTCACTCATACGGTTTAGTGTCTCACTCGTGCAAATGGACACTTCACTCGTACGAGTGAGTGCCTCAAACGCACGGTTGAGCAAGTACAGCAGCACACCTGCAATTTGAGCTTTTTATACCCAACCCAAATTTTGATTTAGTGTTTTAAAATCTTATCATTGGAAAGTAGACCTCAAGACAATTCCAATGATAGTTTATTCATCAAAAACGGAGTTACGGTTATAAAGTTACACCCTTATCAATTTTACCAAAAGCTGACCACTACTCAACAGCGTGGTTGAGCCCTCAACAATACAGTTGAGCCCTCAACCACGTGGTTGAGCCCTCAAAAGTGTGCTCAAACATGTGGTTGAGCTGTCACTCGTTTAGGTGCTGAAAAACACCATCAGCTCACTGTTTTTCAGTTTTTTACACCTAAAACTCGATTTTTGCTTGTTTTGATCAATCCAAAGGCTCAAGAAGACTATATAAAACATATATAATCTATTTCTAACCTCAATTAAGCATCACCAACACATTCAAAGCAAGAATCAATCATAAAAATCTTACTTTTTCAAAACCCAATTTAAATCACCAAAATCTGAGATTTTTACCTTGTTTTGATCCTTGAAAACACTTGAATTGGATGCACGAAATCACTAGCTTTGAATTACACTTCTTGATTTTAGAATTTAGAGAGTAGAGAGTTGTATTAGGATTTGGGTTTGCTAAAAATGGCAAGTAAATGAAACGTACAGACATATATGGTTTATAATAGGTTTCTTCACTCATAGGTAACTCTTTCGTCTAACACAAGGGTATATACCAGTTAGCTGAAACCCAAAATCTTTAATAACTTATTCATTCTAAGTTCAATTCACAAAAGGAAATATGTTCTGTGACCCTTGTCACAAAACGCACATTATCCCATACACAATAATTATAAAATACATAATTATTAAAATCACTATATTAGCACAGAAGGGTAAATAGGTCATTACCACTAGGCCCGAAGCTAGGCTGTTACATACACAAACTCACACATACACGCACACGCACACACACACCTTCTTCGTATCAGTTTTTACATGATTCCATTGATATGGCCGAAACGGACGGTTTTTATTTGCGCGATATCGTCGGGTCGCGGCTCGCCAGGATCAGCCACTCGTGAGAGAGGGTACTGTTTTAAATTTACATTTAGCAGGGCCTAAATCTTACTACTCCTTATAAGTAAGGGAAGTATGACCTAGAGTCGTATTTTTGAGATATCAGTAGAATCGAACCTATATTTAAGCCTAAGATAGTTAGGGAGTAGTGGTTATTTATTTTGGGATTTTCTAATATATAAGATAGATAATGTAAATGCGATAAAATTCGTAATTCATATAAGGTTAAAGTGAGTGCACACTATGACCTCATCAGTTATTCTGTCGAGATTATGGAATGCTGGCTCATGAATAGGCAGAGGCCTTGTATTCATTACACTGGTCCTAAACGCCCCTGTCATAAGACATGTCACTGGGTATTGCGTTAGACTTGAAGATTCTAAATAGACAGCAACGTCCCTTACCCCCGACGCCCGTGCTGTCTGACTACAGGCATACACGTTTAGATGGCTCATCCAATTGAGCGACTCGGTTGGGTGACGTATTAACATTCCAAAATGGTCTAAACTTTCTTAAAAATAATAGAATACATGGTTTACCATATCCAAGAGACGTGATGTGTTTCAATGCTTTCGTTAATGATTGGTTTTGAAAGATAGTTAGGCCCTTAAAAAGAGTTTAACCATAAAGAACACCATGGCCAAGTCAAGCTGACTTCCATGAACACGTTCGGTTATCCTAATGGTCCAATCCTTTACGTGTCTAAACAAACAGTTCCTTAATTAACTAAGAGTCCCTCAAGTGAAATGTCCCGTTCCTATTGATTATAAACGTTCCATATTAATTGATTTCGTTGCGAGGTTTTGACCTCTATATGAGACGTTTTTCAAAGACTACATTCGTTTTTAAAACAAACTTTAACCTTTATTTTATCGACAAGGTTAAAAAGTCACCACCAGATTATCCAGAAATGATAATCTAAAAATATCACACTTACACACTACCAATACATATTGGTTTACAATATTAATATGTTACAACAAAGTAAATCTCGAATGCAGTTTTAAACAATATTATACAAGCATGCTGACACCAAAACTACCAATCTCCTCCACCATCACACACTACCCATACACCACCCCACCATGAACAATTCGTCACGTAGATTACTACATCATCTTCATGCTCCATTCGGACTACCATCACTTTCACCACCTTAAACACTACAAAACGGCCAAGCATCACCATCAACTTCTTGCTCAAAACCAACGAACCATCACTCACTCTCATACAACTATCGGTCACCACCTTTATTTAACACTTTCAACCATCAAATGCAATTACAACAAGGTTCCTACTTCTATTTACGTTCAAGAACCTTAACACCCAATTGTTCTAAATCCTTCTATTTGATGTCTACTATTGCTCAATCAAGCTACATGTTATCGTTTGTTATTCGAAACCCACCACCGTATGAACCATCATTAATAACCCACCACTGTTGGTCTGAATTGTTGCTCGTGGATTTCTACTTATGTCATATTCGAAGACCACCACCGAACACCTTCTATCACCACCAAATACCACCATCAATCACCACTTATGACCGCCATCTTCAACAAACCCGTCTCATTTTTCGTGTTCTTGATCGATGAAACAAACCTCCCATCAACCTCATTCGTTCACCACCATGAATGCCGTACCACCACCATGATATTATCAACGAAGACCACAATCACTACCACCCTAAATTTCAAACCATAACCACCACTACCATTGTTTACACTAAAGCTATTATTTTTTTATTTTATTTTTTTTGCAAGTAAAACCACAACAAAAAAATTTGAAACCCATTTTATTTGTTATTGTTCCTACTGTTACCGCCACGTGCAAATCATCGACACCTTCGCTGCATTTTTTTCTTTTCGTTCCTTCTGTTTCTATTTAAACCTCGAACACAAAACATCCCAAGACTGCTACACCTGCCCTTCTTGTCTCCTGTTGAGCAGTTACGAAATGGATAACGATGATGATGAGCTATGATGATGACTAGTCGATGATGAAGATGATGAATAGAGGTGGTTAGGAATGTGATCGTGAAATGAGGGTATGGGAGTAGGTGGAACACTAGTGGCCAATATATTTGGTAAACCCCACTTAAGTGTGTTTGTTCTTTTGCATACCGAATTTTTTTTCTTCTCTTAAACATATCAATTAAATAACGGATGGAATTGATTTACTTAAAGTAATGGGCTAATGAGTACTACTTGGGCCGTGATCTTTGTTTATTCTGTTGGGCCAAGGATCCATCTTATTTAGTTGGGCCATGAATTAAGTTGCTGATGGGCCGTGATTAATTACTTGGGCCAAGAACTAAGTTTATTTAGTGGGCCGAAATTATAGGATAAGAGCTTTAAGGGTGTAAGTTAAAACAGAAAAATAGAAGCAGTGGGATGGTTATGGGTGTTTGTGTTTAGCGGGAGGTCTCGAGTTCGAGCCCTGTCTGAGGCATTTTTTTGGGAAAACTCCTAAAGGTAGTATACTTATTATTATTATTATTATTATTATTATTATTATTATTATTATTATTATTATTATTATTATTATTATTATTATTATTATTATTATTATTATTATTATTATTATTACTACTAATATCAATATTATTATCATTATCATTATTTTTACTACTAATATCATTATTATTATTATTACAACTATATTATTATTATTATTATTATTATTATTATTATTATTATTATTATTATTATTATTATTATTACTAATATCATTATTAATATTATTATTAACATTACTAATTATAACTTTAATTTTAAATGTATTTTGTATAACTATATTTTTATGACCTTAGACTAAAAAGATAGATATCATAAGTAGATACAAACATTAGATATGTAGAAGTATATATAAAAATAAGTATACTACTTTTACTAATAAAATACTTTTTGTTCAATTACATTTTAATATAACTCGAAATTATTAAAAATATTATCATATTAAAAATTATGAGTATTTAAAAATATTAATACTATGTACTTATTCAAAATATTTTAATAAAGTATATAATATATTATTATGATAAATTAATAAAATATATAAAATAGATATATTTAAGTAATTATTAATATTAAATCACAAGTATATTACTAATATCAAAATATATATTTAATTGAATAATATATGTGTTAATATACATACTTGATATAGGTTCGTGAATCCGATGCCAACCTTACACTTGTTCAATGTCGTCATATGTATTTTTACTACAAAATACAGTATGGTGAGTTTCATTTGCTCCCTTTTTAAATGCTTTTGCTATATATATTTTTGGGACTGAGAATACATGCGCTGCTTTTATAAATGTTTTACGAAATAGACACAAGTAATCGAAACTACATTCTATGGTTGGATTATCGAATCGAATATCACCCCTTTTAGCTTGGTAGCCTAAGAATTAGGAAATAGACACCCTAATTGACGTGAATCCTAAAGGTAGATCTACGGGCCCTGACTCCCCCCATACTGGAAAATGGTATGCTTTAGTACTTCGAGTTATTAATACAGATGGAATTATGTTTTGGGGATATTCTATATGCATTATGTTAATATCAGTTACCAGGTGTTCAATCCATGTAAATGATTTTTAAACACTTGCGAGTGTATGATTATTGAATAAAGGAAATCTTGTGGTCTATTAAAATTATGAAAATGATTGATTATGATAAACTAATGAACTCACCAACCTTTTGGTTCACACTTGAAAGCATGTTTATTCTCAGGTATGAAAGAAATCTTCCGCTGTGCATTTGCTCATATTAGAGATATTACTTGGAGTCATTCATGACATATTTCAAAAGATGTTGCATTCGAGTCGTCGGGTTCATCAAGATTAATGCTAAGTCAATTATAGTTGGATATATTATGAAATGGTATGCATGCTGTCAACTTTCGATGTAATGAAAGTTTGTCTTTTAAAAACGAATGCAATGTTTGTAAAATGTATCATATAGAGGTCAAGTACCTCGCGATGTAACCAAATGTAATGTATTCGTCCAGATGGATTAGGACGGGTCATGAAAGTTGGTATCAAAGCTGGTTTAAGCTGTGTCGTCAGCTTAATCGTAGAGGGGGTGCTCACAGTGTTACCTGTGATGAAGCATTGGCTCTTACTCCTAGTGGTCCGAATATGGTTGGCTTTTCCGAGAGGCATGGTCGTAAAATCAGTGTCTGAGGTACACTCAGTGGTCACCAGGCGGTTAGCTGGGAAGGCACTGGGTGGGACGTGTGGTGTCCCCAAATATGTGAAATCAAGCGGGGTGCAATGCTTGAAACCGCGTTATGGTGCAGTGTACTGGTCAACACTAACTGGGTTTCATGGCCTTACTTAGCAGAGGTACAGCTTACAACAACCATTGTACTAAGGGTCTAGTCAGATGTTTCACCGAAAGAGTACTCGGTCGGAATCCAGAGCTTGATAGACTTACTACAACCGGTGTGCCTCAGTCGATCTTACATTGTATCCGATAGACTTCTCTTACCAAGGGGTGACACAGATAGTGTACTCTGAATTGGGGTTCGCGACTTCCTAATAACAGAGCCTATAACTACGTTCTATTAGTTGGAAAAGCGATTGAGTTTAAAGCATAATCAGAAAGCATTTCAACAGCATGCACAGACCATAATATTATTTCGGCATTATAAATGCTTACATCATAGCATACACTAAATATAACTACTCGCTAATCATGGCAACAATATAATAAAACATTATATAAGATAAAGGATAGAAGTACCTATAGATTAAACGAGTTCTGAATACAAAAGTGACAACTTTAAGACTCCAGACCGCTCCTAATACAATCTTCAGCGTTCTTCTCCGGGTACTAGGTTTCCCGCATGGAGTCGAAGGCCTTGAGAGTATGACTAATATTGTACAAGAGAGAGAAAGAAGTGAATTGAAGTGTGTGTTGGAATGAATGACAAAGACCCTTTAAATAAGCAAAGTTTTTTGCCTGCAAACGGCTGGGAAGCCGTATGGCAAGCCATTTAGCAGGCCGTATTTGGTAAGCCGTTTGCTTGGCAGCCCGTTTCTTGGGGCCGTTTGCTGGACCGTTTGGCAGGTTTTACCCCATACTGGCAAGCCGTATGGCAGGCCGTTTTTGGTGCTGGTCAGCCTTGATTCACTGGATCGTAACTTGATTTCTTGTCTTTCACCGTTTTTGCTCTAGAATCTTCGTTTTAGCTCCGATTCTCTTGATTCTTTTTGCACCTCCTTCGTAATTACTTGTTCTTCAATTCTAACCGAAGAAGTGGGTATTTTTCCGACAAAGTTCGAATCTTTCTTGTTTTTGGGCCTTAATACCGGGGTGAAAACGTGACTTTTTAGCCGATATCAAATATCCTACACTTAGACTTTGCTTATCCTCAAGCAAACTCTCATTTCCTTAAGAATCTTTTCGACGTTTCTTTTCTAATAGCCTAAATGGTTCGCTTTTATTATAAGAGCAAAAGATAAGGTGAGTCATCTATGTTAGGATTGAAATTATCTCTACAAGCATGCGAGGAGGTTACATGACATAGGCTATCTTTCACGGGTCACTCAAATCACTCAAGTGGTTAGGGTTCCCTATAGATCTAAGAAATGAAAACGCTCATATCCTTTCATGGTACACCCATCGCCATAGGCCTGATAAAGACTCAAATTCGTCCTGCTAAGGCGAGAACGGTAGTAATCTCAGCATTATGGGTCATTTGTCAATGATGAAAAAGGAATTTTGGAGTGGTAGTGAAGTTGTTTTTGAGGGGTGAGATAAAGGGTAATGTAATCTTTATACAAACTTTTTATTCTGATAGATAGGAGTGCTTAAGTATTTTGAGAAGCACTTTTGAACTATTCTTCATTTGATAATCATTTTCGGTCGAGTTCTCTTCGGTATTTGTCTTATTTAGTTCTGCTCCTTTTTTTCAGAACTATATATATATATATATATATATATATATATATATATATATATATATATATATATATATATATATATATATATATATATATATATATATATATATATATATATATATATATATGTATATATATTCAGATAACTTCATCTCGAGAAACTTTTAGCCGGTAAACTTTTTCAAGACCTTTGCCATGATACTTGAGAGGTTTATAACATCGGGTATTCGAAAGGAGTTCTCATTTTCTGGATTTTTCGAGTAATAGTAAAGGTGAAGTGGAGTAGAAGTGGTGGAGGTGCAGAAGGCTTATGTTTGACAAATGTCTAGCTCTTTTGATTACAACCGAATCACGTTTCGCTGTTTGGAGATGTAGATCTAAAGTAAGTTCTGATTCTGAGCACAGACATCGGCACTCTCAATGGAAAATAGTGAAGCATTAAAGATGAATACTGGTCTTATTTGGGGTGCCTTACCATAATCAATTTAGGTCGATAATGCCTTAGTCATGCAATGCTCTATTAGAGATTCCAATCTAACAAGATTTCCACCTTACTTAAGCCTTATTTTTATTGATAAACGTTTCAGGTTTTCAAAAATACTTCTTTCGAAAAGGGTTTCTTTTGCAAAAATTTTGAAATTTGGCTGAAGGACTTGGAATCTTAGTAATGGGCTATTATAATACAGCATAAAAAGATATCAACATCCCATACTTAGACGAACATTGTCCTCAATGTTCCTAGTGTATCCCACACTTAGGTGTTTTAGTTGAAGATTTGGGAGTATTTTTCTAGTGCTTTTATTGGGTGTTATCTCACACTTAGTGATAAGCTAGGATGTGGCATAGTTTGAATCTTGAGCTAATAGCGAAAAGAAAGAAATACCCCTAGCAGATGTGGCTGGCTTCCAATCCTTGCTTCTTTATCGGCTCATTTGTCATCTTTTATTCTTCTACTCTACTTTATTGCACGGGTTGCCTCCCGAGAAGCGCTTTTGTTTAAGGTCGTTGGCTTTACCGTAGTGATGCTTTAAAAAGCAAACATTCTCGCTGATGGTTGTGATCCTAGTCTTCTCGAGTGAATGTGAGTCTTGGTGGGTAAATTCTGAGAAAGTGCCAGACCAATAGTGGTAAAAGATTCGGTACTTCTCTTGAAGATCTTCTGAAAGATAAGTAGTGCGCAGTTTCGACTCTTGATAAGTCTTGAGGTCTGATAAGAATATGATCTATGGCTCTGCTGGTTGACCCATGAATGTCAATCATAGAAGCAGTGCTGGTGGTGATTATTTCTTTGATGGGATGCTCATTTCAGAGGTCTTCAAATAATGTCAGAAACTGTATCTTTAGAATCTCGAAGTCTTCGAAATAGTGATCTCCACAGTAGGAGTCTGTAGCTTTGCACAGATTTGTTAAAAGATGAAGCTGGAAAGAAGTGAACAGCAATCCTGATCCGAGTATTAATTTCACCATCTTTGAGTATGTCTCCTGACATCCAGCTTTAAATGTGAAACTTGGATCTGCGGATTCGTGGAAGATACGTGATAGCTACTTCGTAACATAGGTGGCAATGTTGACTCGATCTGGTTCAAGATGAGAGAACGGATTGTTTCGCCTTGCTTCCTCCATAATAGCGTCTCGTAACTCTTTGATAATCAGATCAGCGTGGTGATCAATTGTTACGTAAATCACTAGTCTGTCTTGTGTGCTTTCGAAATTATCTCTTTCCAAAAGAGAAAAAAAGCTGTGAATATCCTCGATCATTTGCAAATCAGAGTGATAAGTCGGGCGTCCAGTGGAAAGATCCATATGCTTCCGGATGGGAGTCAGTAGTGCTCGTTGGTTTCGTGAGAACGAAAGTACAGATCCGGCCAAGGCATTATAAACCTTAGAGTAAATGATCTTCTGATCTCGACAAAATCTTGTCTCAAGAATAGTACGAACCACTGAATTGTGCTCTCGTTGCCTTTCTTCGTGATAGATATGATCGTGAAGAGAATTGATAAAGTCTTGAATGCGTTCTTCTAGGATTTCAACATCATTGTCTTCTCTTCGCAGATAAAGGTGGTGTTCTTCTCTGATAGCCATGATTCATTCTGTTAAGCGTAGTGAAAAATCAATGGTAGATTTTCAGATGGCTTCGAGAATGTCCTCAAATTCATCGGTATCATTGATGAAGGTTATGATGTCTGCGTGTGTGGATATAACCAGAATTCGATCTGAAGAAGAGTCCGGCTCCCCTTGATCTGGTTCGGTTAGAGAGTGTGAGTTATTCAGAATGTCTTCATGTTGCTCTTCCTCATTATCATTGGTGTATTGTTCTTCTGAGGATGCGTCTGATGAACGGGTTTCTTCAGTATTCTGATTCTCCACTTTGATACTTGAAGGATCAATTTCTATATCCTTAACCTCAGCCTTGTTGGTCTTCTTCTTGAAGCGAATGATTAAACTGTGATATTCTATCTCAAGCCTCATTATTTCTTCATGACGCTCAATGCTTGCATCGGGTATTGTCGCAGTTTCTTTTACGTCTTCCATTTTCTCTTCCTCCTCAGATTCCTCCTCTTCCTCTATTTCTTCACTGGGTTCCTCTTCGTCCATTTCTGGGTCATCTACAGACCGTGATTCGACACCCATCTCGATATCATCTGCTGGTGGTGAAAACTCGTCATCGGAAGTGATCCGTCTAGTGGAAATAGCAAACATCTCTGCCTGTCCAGAAAGATCAGTTGGTCGGTCAATTTTGAAGGTAACGCTCTCCCCATGTGATCGTAAGATCAAGGTTTGATTGTACACATCAATGACAGTCCTAGCCGTATTTATGAAAAGTCTTCCTAACACTACTGGGGTGTGTAGGTCTTCCTTAATATCCATTACTACGAAATCCATAGGATACAAGAATTTGTCGACTTTCACCAAGACGTTCTTAACTACGCCCTTAGGATATCGAATTGTGTGATCGACAAGTTGGATTGTCATTTTGGTTGGTGACAAGTCTTCTAACTCTAATCTCTTGTAGAGAGAGTAGGGGATTAGGTTGATACTTTCTCCTAAATCTGCTAGCGCATGAATGGTTCCAGATTGGTAGATTGAACACGGGAAAACGAATCGGCCCGTATCTCCTAGCTTTGGTGGTAGAGAGTTTCTGAGTAATGCAGAGCATTCTTTACTCAGTGGAATTTTGTTAGAGTCTGGTATCCTCTCCTTTATAGAAAGAAGCCTTCGGATGTATCTCTTCTGGTTGGGAACTTTGGACATAGTGTCCAGGAATCTTTCATCAAGTTTGAAGGAATCAAGCTTGGATGGTTCTTCTTGTAGCCTTCCAGGATAAGGTACGCGAACTGGAGTTTCAGGAGTCAGCTTCTGAATATATGTCGATTTGTTCTTGAGCCTAGCTGACCTTCTCCGTGGTTCTTCCTCTAGGATTACGGTATCCATTTGCTTTGCTTCTTCTATGTGGGGATTTTGGATAGTATTACTTGGCAATCTTCCCTGCGATCGGGTTTCAAGGCGTTGTGATAACTATCCGAGTTGCGTTTACAAACTTTTGAGCAGAGCCAATTGATTTCTCATTAGTATCTCCGTCTGATCTGGTTTGGCTGCAGTTCTCTGATTTAGCTGTTGTTGTCCTTGAATGAACTGAGTCAATTGATCATCAGCTCCGAGAGCGGGGTTAGTTACTTTTGTAATCTGGGTGGTAGAGGAATTTTCCTCAACTGGGGGACCAGTGAGTGGAAATGGTTGATCGTAGGTCAATTGAGATTGTTGGGCTGGATAAGGTGGATAGCGATAGCGGAAAGGTTGATTGCTTCTCTGAAATTGTTTAACCCTAGGTGGTTGATTGAATCCGGGATTTGGTGGACGAGATGGGTATTGGACGTAATTGACTGAACTGTCAGGGTTTTCGTACTCAACTTGATATTCTTCAGTGGGTTGCGGGTTGGTACAATTAACACAGGCCTTATAACGACCTGTCCTAATCCATCTGGACGAATACATTACATTTGGTTACATCGCGAGGTACTTGACCTCTATATGATACATTTTACAAACATTGCATTTGTTTTTAAAAGACAAACTTTCATTACATCGAAAGTTGAGGCGTGCATACCCTTTCATAATATTTCCAAATATAATTGACTTAGTAATAATCTTGATGAACTCGACGACTCGAATGCAACGTCTTTTGAAATATGTCATGAATGACTCCAAGTAATATCTCTAATATGAACAAATGCACAGCGGAAGATTTCTTTCATACCTGAGAATAAACATGCTTTAAAGTGTCAACTAAAAGGTTGGTGAGTTCATTAGTTTAACATAAATAATCGTTTCCATCATTTTAATAGACCACAAGATTTTCATTTATCATTTCTCATAAATATACGTCCCATGCATAGAGACAAAAATCAGTCATATGGATTGAATACCTGGTAACCGACATTAACAAGATGCATATAAGAATATCCCCTATCATTCCGGGACATCCATCAGACATGATAAAACAACATCGAAGTACTAAAGCATCCGCTACAACGGATGGGGTTTGTTAGGCCCAATAGATCTATCTTTAGGATTTGCGTCAATTAGTAGACTGGTTTACTAATTCTTAGGTTACCAAGCAAAAAGGGGCATATTCGGCTTCGATCATTCAACCATATAATGTAGTTTCGATTACTTGTGTCTATTTCATAAAACAGTTATAAAAGCAGCGCATGTATTCTCAGTCCCAAAAATATATATTGCAAAAGCATTTAAAAGGGGAGTAATGAAACTCAAGATACTGTATTTTGTAGTAAAAATACATATGACGACATTGAACAACTGAACAAAGCAGAGTTGGCCTTAGATTCACGAACCTATACCATTCGTGTATATATATTAAAACATGTAATCGTAACTGAACCAATTTGCTTATTATATCCTTAATTTATATCTTATGTATATTTATTTTGTGTATATATATTCAAAATGGTTAATATTTATATAGCTATATTAATATATCTATATTTATATACATACTTGTTTAATGTTATATTTAAAAATCGATAATTTTTTATTTGTAAATATTTATATAAATAATATTAGTAGGTTTGATACACATAATTATGTGAAATTTTTATATAATTATAAGTATATTTTATGTACAAAATATTTATCTGCTTAAAATGATAGTTTTGATATTAATGATTTACTAATAATAATAATAATAACTTTATTAAAAATGATAATATTAATAATAATAATATTGATATTGTTAATAATAATAATAATAGTTACAAAAGTGTTACTAATACAATATTAATGAAATTAATGATAACTTGTATTATTTTTATAATAATGCTGATAATAGTGTTCCTAATCATAATAATAATAATAATAATAATAATAATAATAATAATAATAATAATAATAATAATAATAATAATAATAATAATAATAATAATAATAATAATAATAATAATAATAATAATAATAATAATAATAATACAACTGTTAGTGATAGTAATAATAATATTCATACTTGTATTTATAATCATAATAAATGATAGTTTTATCATAATACTTATTTTAGTAGTAATAATAGTATTGATAATTATAATACTTGTAGTAATAATATTAATTAATAATGATAATCATAATCTTAAAAATGATAATAATACTAAAATGGTAAAATCAATAATAATAATTATATATTATACTTATACTGATACTAATGATAATAATAATAATAACAATAATATTCCTAATACTTAATAATAACAATATTAATAATAATAACAATAATACTAATACTTAATAATAATAACAATAATAATAATAATGATTTTTAGAAAAATGGAACTACCTCAATAAGTGTTGAAAAAAAAAATACTTGTCACCAGCAAGAATCGAACCCGAGACCTCTAGCACACACACACATCACTCCCTAACCATCGGACCATCTGTTTTTCTGTACAAAATCCTATCTAAATTTAATTAACCCGTTATCTTCTAACTCCATTACCTTCTTCTTTTCTTCGATTCATCCAGAGTTCAACCAATTCACAAAGAGTTTTCTTATTAAGTTTTAGGATTTTTAATTGAAGTACAATTATAGGTTGATTAATTTAATTAAAACCGAATCAAGATTAAAGAGTGAAGCTGGAACAGTCGATTGAAAAAAAAACACTGAATAAACTCAAAATCACTTTCGAACTTTTAAAATGTTTTACACTAAACTTATAACATGAAAATGGTTCTAAACCATCATTAGAAACTTTCTGTATCTTTAATTTAACTTGAAACATAAAATGGAAATCAAATTTCTTGATGAACGAATCTGTTGACTTTTGAAAATAAAACTTTGACTCTTGAATTCGTTCTTGATAGAAAAAATTGGGTTGTGTAATTTTGCAGATACTTTAAGTAAAACATTCTTAACAAGTCTGCATTTCCACTTTTTAGAATTCATTAAACAGTCGGGGTTTTTGAAAATTGGAACCAAGAACAGGGCAGGACCTGTTTTCTTGAACTTCTATTAAAATTAATCAATTAAAATAGATGAAAAAAATAAATAGATAATGATAACTTGCAGTTGATTGAATGTGAGGATAACTCTGGCTGATTCATTTGTTTAATAGTAATTCCATTCGACACAAAATATTTCACTGGTACGATAATTAAATAAAAAAAATTGGAAAGCTGAAAATGATACTCAACAGATTTTGTTACTTTGTGATTAACTTGGAATCAAATGGTACTAGGTTTAGACAGAAAATCAATTTAAATAAAGTTTGACAATGATTGTAACTACATACGTTCCAGCCTGTATATATATCTAATTCAGCATATATCATATATATTCGTATTTCTGGTTAACTAATTTTCCTGTATTTATATTTATATAAATTTTCCATATATGCGTATATATATAAATGTATATATAGCAGTATTTTGTGTATCTTTATTTATATAGCTGTATCGATTTTAATTTTATAAGTATATTGAATATATATAAGGAAAACATAATAATATTAATTATACATACCTTAATTTTTAATATAAATAATGAAATTAATAATAATAATAATATATAATCTTGATACTAGTAATAATACTGATAACAGTCCTATTATTAAGGTAAATAATCATAAAATGTATTGTTTTCTAATAAATATTAATTGTCATAACACTAATAATAATTATTTTAATTATAATAATATTAGATATTAATAATGATATTAACTATATAATGGTAGTAATATTATTATTCATAATACTAATAATACTACTAATGTTAATATTATTAATGATAATAATAATGTTAATAATATTAATAATATAATAATTTATATACATCAGATTTCATATTTATAACATAATATTATTAATATTGATATTTATTTTGAAAGTAATGATAATATTATTATAACAACTATATTTTAATTTGTAATTACCTTTAATATAGTAATGTTACAATTTATTACTTGTGTATAGTTAACTTGTTATACAATATATAATTAAATATATATATATATATATATATATATATATATATATATATATATATATATATATATATATATATATATATATATATATATATATATAATAATCATTCATAGCAATCATACATAATTTTATATAGATTCATATAGATATTTATTTAAATAGCAATTTATTATTTTGTATACTACTTTACATATTCAAATCAAATAATTAAATTGTATTTTATTGTTTTTTTTAAATATTATATATACACCTATATTTATATTTATAAATATATATATATATATATATATATATATATATATATATATATATATATATATATATATATACACACACATTTAAGTACACACAATTATTCGTGAATCGTCGGGAATAGTCAAAGGTTAAATGAATATATGAAACAGGTCAAACTTTTTGAGACTCAATCTTACAGACTTTTCTTATCGTGTCGAAATCATATTAAGATTAAGTTTAAATTTGATCAAAAATTTCTGGGTCGTCACAAGCCTGAGCTTGGTAAACCTGCTGCGGCTGCGTCTTTAATTCTCCGAGTTGTTTAGCAAGAGATTCCATCTTATCCGTGAGGGATTTGATGGCCTCCATTTGATTGTTAAGTGCAGAGAGTAGGGCAGATGATGAGGTTGTTTCACCACTGTTCCAGTCATGATGATGCATTGTCATGTTCTTGAGCAATTCCCATGCTTCGTCTGCGGTTTGGTTCATCAGATTCCCTTGATCTGTTGCATCGATCTTCTTCCTATGATTTACCGTAAGACCATTGTAGAAGGTACATATTTGGGCTGACCGTTCTAGCTGGTGATTAGGGCATTTCTTCAGCAGGGTTTTGAATCACTCTCATGCAATGTAAAGAGATTCATCATAACTTTGTTTGAAGTTAATGATGTCATTCTTCAGTTTGGTTTGTTTAGAAGGAGGAAAATATTTGGTTAGGAATTTAGTAGCCATCTCCGTCCATGACGTGATGGAATCTTTTTCCAGTCCTTCAAACCAAGTTTTAGCATGATGAGTGAGAGAATAGGGGAACAAGTATAGCCATACTATATCTTTTCCTATCCCTGGCTGTTTGTAGGAGTTTGAAAGATATATGAATTTATCAAGTTGAGAATTAGGATCGTCGTTCGGTAATCCATGAAACTGACAGCTATTCTGGATGAGCTGGATGATGTGATATTTTAACTCGAACGAGTGTCCTTGAATCTCTGGAAATCTGATTGGTCCTCCTCGACCTTCAATCGAGGGTTTGGTGTTTTCTGCTAAAGTAACGCGTAATGCCATTTGATTTCTGATTCGTGCTTCCTTGCGTGCTTTAGAGATTATTGCGTCTGGATCAGGTACAAATAACAACGGACCTGGTCTAGATCGGGTTTGGGTCATACACTGGGTATGCCTTTTTGTTTTTAGTTTTTTGCAAATAAACTAAGATAATCTAAAGTAAGCTAAACTAGTCTAAGGTAATCTAATTCTAAGGTAATCTAATTTTATCTAGTTTGATCTAAGGTATTCTAAAGTAATCTAAGGCAATCTAATTTAATTAACTAACTATCCTATGGTGGAATATGTTTTAGGTTCTGGCTACTGATTCCCTGGTATTTTGGTAACAGAGCTCTGCACGAACTATTCAACAAACCAAGTGGCCAGGCCGACTACGGAGAGGCAGGATCCTTTTGGTCCCAATATAATTGGCGACTGTTCGGAAAATCCAACAACCAAGTCCGTGTATAATTTCCTTTCTTAGACACCACTAAATACTTGTGAATAAGTTTGATAGAGAGCAGTATTGCCCAATACCAGTTCCCCGGCAACGGCGCCAAAAACTTAGTATTCTCCCTTGATATGGCCAAAATGGACAGTTTTTATTTGCGCGGTGTCGTCGGGCCGTGGCTCGCCAGGATCAGCCACTCGTGGGAGAGGGTACTGTTTTAAATTTATATTTAGCGGGGCCTAAATCTTACTACTCCTTATAAGTAAGGGAAGTATGACCTAGAGTCATATTTTTGAGATATCAGTAGAATCGAACCTATATTTAAGCCTAAGATAGTTAGGGAGTAGTGGTTATTTATTTTGGGATTTTCTAATTTATAAGATAGATAAAGTAAATGCAATAAAATTCGTAATTCAGATAAGGTTAAAGTGAGTGCTGAAATGTCCCGTTCTTATTGATTAAAAACGTTCCATATTAATTGATTTCGTTGCGAGGTTTTGACCTCTATATGAGACGTTTTTCAAAGACTGCATTCATTTTAAAACAAACCATAACCTTTATTTCATCAATAAAGGTTTAAAAAGCTTTACGTAGATTATCAAATAATGATAATCTAAAATATCCTGTTTACACACGACCATTACATAATGGTTTACAATACAAATATGTTACAACAAAATAAGTTTCTTGAATGCAGTTTTTACACAATATCATACAAGCATGGACTCCAAATCTCGTCCTTATTTAAGTATGCGACAGCGGAAGCTCTTAATAATCACCTGAGAATAAACATGCTTAAAACGTCAACAAAAATGTTGGTGATTTATAGGTTTAACCTATATATATCAAATCATAATAATAGACCACAAGATTTCATATTTCAATACACATCCCATACATAGAGATAAAAATCATTCATATGGTGAACACCTGGTAACCGACATTAACAAGATGCATATATAAGAATATCCCCATCATTCCGGGACACCCTTCGGATATGATATAAATTTCGAAGTACTAAAGCATCCGGTACTTTGGATGGGGCTTGTTGGGCCGATAGATCTATCTTTAGGATTCGCGTCAATTAGGGTGTCTGTTCCCTAATTCTTAGATTACCAGACTTAATAAAAAGGGGCATATTCGATTTCGATAATTCAACCATAGAATGTAGTTTCACGTACTTGTGTCTATTTTGTAAATCATTTATAAAACCTGCATGTATTCTCATCCCAAAAATATTAGATTTTAAAAGTGGGACTATAACTCACTTTCACAGATTTTTACTTCATCGGGAAGTAAGACTTGGCCACTGTTGATTCACGAACCTATAACAATATATACATATATATTAAAGTATGTTCAAAATATATTTACAACACTTTTAATATATTTTGATGTTTTAAGTTTATTAAGTCAGCTGTCCTCGTTAGTAATCTATAACTAGTTGTCCACAGTTAGATGTATAGAAATAAATCGATAAATATTATCTTGAATCAATCCACGACCCAGTGTATACGTATCTCAGTATTGATCACAACTCAAACTATATATATTTTGGAATCAACCTCAACCCTGTATAGCTAACTCCAACATTCACATATAGAGTGTCTATGGTTGTTTCGAAATATATATAGATGTGTCGACATGATAGGTCGAAACATTGTATACGTGTCTATGGTATCTCAAGATTACATAATATACAATACAAGTTGATTAAGTTATGGTTGGAATAGATTTGTTACCAATTTTCACGTAGCTAAAATGAGAAAAATTATCCAATCTTGTTTTACCCATAACTTCTTCATTTTAAATCCGTTTTGAGTGAATCAAATTGCTATGGTTTCATATTGAACTCTATTTTATGAATCTAAACAGAAAAAGTATAGGTTTATAGTCGGAAAAATAAGTTACAAGTCGTTTTTGTAAAGGTAGTCATTTCAGTCGAAAGAACGACGTCTAGATGACCATTTTAGAAAACATACTTCCACTTTGAGTTTAACCATAATTTTTGGATATAGTTTCATGTTCATAATAGAAATCATTTTCTCAGAATAACAACTTTTAAATCAAAGTTTATCATAGTTTTTAATTAACTAACCCAAAACAGCCCGCGGTGTTACTACGACGGCGTAAATCCGGTTTTACGGTGTTTTTCGTGTTTCCAGGTTTTAAATCATTAAGTTAGCATATCATATAGATATATAACATGTGTTTAGTTGATTTTAAAAGTCAAGTTAGAAGGATTAACTTTTGTTTGCGAACAAGTTTAGAATTAACTAAACTATGTTCTAGTGATTACAAGTTTAAACCTTCGAATAAGATAGCTTTATATGTATGAATCGAATGATGTTATGAACATCATTACTACCTTAATTTCCTTGGATAAACCTACTGGAAAAGAGAAAAATGGATCTAGCTTCAATGGATCCTTGGATGGCTCGAAGTTCTTGAAGCAGAATCATGACACGAAAACAAGTTCAAGTAAGATCATCACTTGAAATAAGATTGTTATAGTTATAGAAATTGAACCAAAGTTTGAATATGATTATTACCTTGTATTAGAATGATAACCTACTGTAAGAAACAAAGATTTCTTGAGGTTGGATGATCACCTTACAAGATTGGAAGTGAGCTAGCAAACTTGAAAGTATTCTTGATTTTATGAAACTAGAACTTTTGGAATTTATGAAGAACACTTAGAACTTGAAGATAGAACTTGAGAGAGATCAATTAGATGAAGAAAATTGAAGAATGAAAGTGTTTGTAGGTGTTTTTGGTCGTTGGTGTATGGATTAGATATAAAGGATATGTAATTTTGTTTTCATGTAAATAAGTCATGAATGATTACTCATATTTTTGTAATTTTATGAGATATTTCATGCTAGTTGCCAAATGATGGTTCCCACATGTGTTAGGTGAATCAAATGGGCTGCTAAGAGCTGATCATTGGAGTGTATATACCAATAGTACATACATCTAAAAGCTGTGTATTGTACGAGTACGAATACGGGTGCATACGAGTAGAATTGTTGATGAAACTGAACAAGGATGTAATTGTAAGTATTTTTGTTAAGTAGAAGTATTTTGATAAGTGTCTTGAAGTCTTTCAAAAGTGTATGAATACATATTAAAACACTACATGTATATACATTTTAACTGAGTCGTTAAGTCATCGTTAGCCGTTACATGTAAGTGTTGTTTTGAAACCTTTAGGTTAACGATCTTGTTAAATGTTGTTAACCTAATGTTTATAATATCAAATGAGATTTTAAATTATTATATTATCATGATATTATGATGTACGAATATCTCTTAATATGATATATATACATTAAATGTCGTTACAACGATAATCGTTACATATATGTCTCGTTTAAAAATCATTAAGTTATTAGTCTTGTTTTTACATATGTAGTTCATTGTTAATATGCTTAATGATATGTTTACTTATCATAGTATCATGTTAACTATATATATATCCATATATATGTCATCATATAGTTTTTACAAGTTTTAACGTTCGTGAATCACCGGTCAACTTGGGTGGTCAATTGTCTATATGAAACCTATTTCAATTAATCAAGTCTTAACAATTTTGATTGCTTAACATGTTGGAAACATTTAATCATGTAAATATCAATCTCAATTAATATATATAAACATGGAAAAGTTCGGGTCACTACAGTACCTACCCGTTAAATAAATTTCGTCCCGAAATTTTAAGCTGTTGAAGGTGTTGACGAATCTTCTGGAAATAGATGCGGGTATTTCTTCTTCATCTGATCTTCATGCTCCCAGGTGAACTCGGGTCCTCTACGAGCATTCCATCGAACCTTAACAATTGGTATCTTGTTTTGCTTAAGTCTTTTAACCTCACGATCCATTATTTCGACGGGTTCTTCGATGAATTGAAGTTTTTCGTTGATTTGGATTTCATCTAACGGAATAGTGAGATCTTCTTTAGCAAAACATTTCTTCAAATTCGAGACGTGGAAAGTGTTATGTACAGCCGCGAGTTGTTGAGGTAACTCTAGTCGGTAAGCTACTGGTCCGACACGATCAATAATCTTGAATGGTCCAATATACCTTGGATTTAATTTCCCTCGTTTACCAAATCGAACAACGCCTTTCCAAGGTGCAACTTTAAGCATGACCATCTCTCCAATTTCAAATTCTATATCTTTTCTTTTAATGTCAGCGTAGCTCTTTTGTCGACTTTGGGCGGTTTTCAACCGTTGTTGAATTTGGATGATCTTCTCGGTAGTTTCTTGTATAATCTCCGGACCCGTAATCTGTCTATCCCCCACTTCACTCCAACAAATCGGAGACCTGCACTTTCTACCATAAAGTGCTTCAAACGGCGCCATCTCAATGCTTGAATGGCAGCTGTTGTTGTAGGAAAATTCTGCTAACGGTAGATGTCGATCCCAACTGTTTCCGAAATCAATAACACATGCTCGTAGCATGTCTTCAAGCGTTTGTATCGTCCTTTCGCTCTGCCCATCAGTTTGTGGATGATAGGCAGTACTCATGTCTAGACGAGTTCCTAATGCTTGCTGTAATGTCTGCCAGAATCTTGAAATAAATCTGCCATCCCTATCAGAGATAATAGAGATTGGTATTCCATGTCTGGAGACGACTTCCTTCAAATACAGTCGTGCTAACTTCTCCATCTTGTCATCTTCTCTTATTGGCAGGAAGTGTGTTGATTTGGTGAGACGATCAACTATTACCCAAATAGTATCAAAACCACTTGCAGTCCTTGGTAATTTAGTGATAAAATCCATGGTAATGTTTTCCCATTTCCATTCTGGGATTTCGGGTTGTTGAAGTAGACCTGATGGTTTCTGATGCTCAGCTTTGACCTTAGAACACGTCAAACATTCTCCTACGTATTTAGCAACATCGGCTTTCATACCCGGCCAGCAAAAATGTTTCTTGAGATCCTTGTACATCTTCCCCGTTCCAGGATGTATTGAGTATCTGGTTTTATGAGCTTCTCTAAGTACCATTTCTCTCATATCTCCAAATTTTGGTACCCAAATCCTTTCAGCCCTATACCGGGTTCCGTCTTCCCGAATATTAAGATGCTTCTCCGATCCTTTGGGTATTTCATCCTTTAAATTTCCCTCTTTTAAAACTCCTTGTTGCGCCTCCTTTATTTGAGTAGTAATGTTATTATGAATCATTATATTCATAGATTTTACTCGAATGGATTCTCTGTCCTTCCTGCTCAAGGCATCGGCTACCACATTTGCCTTCCCCGGGTGGTAACGAATCTCAAAGTCGTAATCATTCAACAATTCAATCCACCTACGCTGCCTCATATTCAGTTGTTTCTGATTAAATATGTGTTGAAGACTTTTGTGGTCAGTATATATAATACTTTTGACCCCATATAAGTAGTGCCTCCAAGTCTTTAATGCAAAAACAACCGCGCCTAATTCCAAATCATGCGTCGTATAATTTTGTTCGTGAATCTTCAATTGTCTAGATGCATAAGCAATCACCTTCGTTCGTTGCATTAATACATAACCGAGACCTTGCTTTGATGCATCACAATAAATCACAAAATCATCATTCCCTTCAGGCAATGACAATATAGGTGCCGTAGTTAGCTTTTTCTTCAATAACTGAAACGCTTTCTCTTGTTCATCATTCCATTCAAATTTCTTCCCTTTATGCGTTAATGCAGTCAAGGGTTTTGCTATTCTGGAAAAGTCTTGGATGAACCTTCTGTAGTAACCAGCTAGTCCTAAAAACTGGCGTATGTGTTTCGGAGTTTTCGGGGTTTCCCACTTTTCAACAGTTTCTATCTTTGCCGGATCCACCTTAATGCCTTCTTTGTTCACTATGTGACCGAGGAATTGAACTTCTTCCAACCAAAATGCACACTTTGAAAACTTAGCGTACAATTCTTCCTTCCTCAATACTTCTAACACCTTTCTCAAATGTTCACCGTGTTCTTGGTCATTCTTTGAGTAAATAAGTATGTCATCAATGAAAACAATGACAAACTTGTCAAGGTATGGTCCACACACTCGGTTCATAAGGTCCATGAACACAGCTGGTGCATTAGTTAAACCAAACGGCATGACCATAAACTCGTAATGACCGTAACGTGTTCTGAAAGCAGTCTTTGGAATATCATCTTCTTTCACCCGCATTTGATGATACCCGGAACGTAAGTCAATCTTTGAATAAACAGACGAGCCTTGTAGTTGATCAAATAAGTCGTCGATTCTCGGTAGTGGGTAGCGGTTCTTGATGGTAAGTTTGTTCAACTCTCGGTAGTCAATACACAACCTGAATGTACCATCTTTCTTCTTGACAAACAAAACAGGAGCTCCCCACGGTGATGTGCTTGGTCGAATGAAACCACGCTCTAAAAGTTCTTGTAATTGGCTTTGCAGTTCTTTCATCTCGCTGGGTGCGAGTCTGTAAGGAGCACGAGCTATTGGTGCAGCTCCTGGTACAAGATCTATTTGAAATTCAACGGATCGATGTGGGGGTAATCCCGGTAATTCTTTCGGAAATACATCGGGAAATTCTTTTGCAATGGGAACATCATTGATGCTCTTTTCTTCAGTTTGTACTTTCTCGACGTGTGCTAGAACAGCATAGCAACCTTTTCTTATTAGTTTTTGTGCCTTCAAATTACTAATAAGATGTAGCTTCGTGTTGCCCTTTTCTCCGTACACCATTAAGGGTTTTCCTTTTTCTCGTATAATGCGAATTGCATTTTTGTAACAAACGATCTCCGCTTTCACTTCTTTCAACTAGTCCATACCGATTATCACATCAAAACTCCCTAACTCTACTGGTATCAAATCAATCTTAAATGTTTCGCTAACCAGTTTAATTTCTCGATTCCGACATATATTATCTGCTGAAATTAATTTACCATTTGCTAATTCGAGTAAAAATTTACTATCCAAAGGCGTCAATGGACAACTTAATTTAGCACAAAAATCTCTACTCATATAGCTTCTATCCGCACCCGAATCAAATAAAACGTAAGCAGATTTATTGTCAATAAGAAACGTACCCGTAACAAGATCCGGGTCTTCCTGTGCCTCTACCGCATTAATATTGAAAACTCTTCCACGGCCTTGTCCATTCGTGTTCTCCTGGTTCGGGCAATTTCTAATAATGTGGCCTGGTTTTCCACATTTATAACAAACTACATTGGCATAACTTGCTCCGACACTACTTGCTCCGCCATTACTCGTTCCGACACCATTTGTTCCTTTCGTTCTATTAACCCCTGGTCCGTAGACCTCACACTTCGCCACGCTATGACCATTTCTTTTACACTTGTTGCAAAATTTGGTGCAGAACCTCGAGTGATTCTTTTCACACCTTTGGCATAGCTGCTTCTGATTGTTGTTGTTGTTGCGGTTATTATTGTTGTTGGGATGATTGTTGTAGTTGTTGTTGTTGTTGTTGGGCCGTTTGTTGTAGTTGCGATTGATGTTGGGATTGTTGGGATAATTGTTGCGATAATTGTTGTAATTGCTGTTGTTGTTGTATTGGTGATTCTTATCACCGTTTTCCTCCCACTTTCTTTTGACTTGCTTCACATTGGCCTCTTCAGCAGTCTGTTCTTTAATTCTTTCTTCAATCTGGTTCACTAGTTTGTGAGCCATTCTACATGCCTGTTGTATGGAGGCGGGCTCGTGTGAACTTATATCTTCTTGGATTCTTTCCGGTAATCCTTTCACAAACGCGTCGATCTTCTCTTCCTCATCTTCGAATGCTCCCGGACACAATAGGCACAATTCTGTGAATCATCTTTCGTACGTGGTAATATCAAATCCTTGGGTTCGTAACCCTCTAAGTTCTGTCTTGAGCTTATTGACCTCGGTTCTGGGATGGTACTTCTCGTTCATCAAGTGCTTGAATGCTGACCACGGTAGTGCGTACGCATCATCTTGTCCCACTTGCTCTAGATAGGTATTCCACCATGTTAACGCAGAACCTGTGAAGGTATGCGTAGCGTACTTCACTTTGTCCTCTTCAGTACACTTACTTATGGCAAACACCGATTCAACCTTCTCGGTCCACCGTTTCAATCCGATCGGTCCTTCGGTTCCATCAAATTCCAAAGGTTTGCAGGCAGTGAATTCTTTGTAGGTGCATCCTACACGATTTCCTGTACTGCTAGATCCAAGGTTATTGTTGGTATGTAGCGCAGCCTGTACTGCGGCTATGTTCGAAGCTAGAAAAGTACGGAATTCCTCTTCATTCATATTCACGGTGTGTCGAGTAGTCGGTGCCATTTCCTTCAAAATAGTTAAATGGAACAAGTTAATCATACAGAATATTAAGAGTAGTTAATAGTATTTCGTAGCATAATATGAACTCATTTATAAAAGCTTTTTCTTCATATTAGCGTTTTATAAGTTTAAATTCGGGTAGTACCTACCCGTTAAGTTCATACTTAGTAGCTAATATACAATTCAACTACTACAATTCTATATGAAAAACTGATTATAATAATATTTCGCGTTCCAACTTTTATACAATATTTTACAAACTTACAATACCGCTTATTTTACATAAAGCATGAAATATAGCACACAATAACTTTGATACAAGATAGTTGTGAAGACAATTCTAGCTAGTACACAAGTCGTTCAGCAAAGGCAATAAAGACACGTAATTCATACGTCCAGAAACAAGTCATGCATTCTGGTTTTACTAGGACTACTTCCCATCCTTGGTCTTGTGCAACATAACCGTTATGGCCGTTGATAAGACAGCGTGTTGTAACGTCATCAAAGGGACGAGGGTTACGTAATGTCCAACAGTCCCGTAATAATCTAAAAACCTCATTTCTTACCCCAATTACCGACTCCGTCACTTGTGGAAACGTTTTGTTTAATAGTTGTAGCCCGATGTTCTTGTTCTCACTTTGGTGAGAAGCGAACATTACTAATTCGTAAGCATAACATGCTTCTTTATGTTGCATGTTAGCCGCTTTTTCTAAATCACGAAGTCCAATATTCGGATATATTGAGTCAAAATAATTTCTTAACCCGTTGCGTAAAATAGCATTTGGGTTCCCCGCAATATATGCGTCAAAGTAAACACATCGTAACTTATGGGTTTCCCAATGTGATATCCCCCATCTTTCAAACGAAAGTCTCTTATAAACCAAGACATTCTTGGAACGTTCTTCGAATGTCTTACAAACTGATCTAGCCTTAAATAGTTGTGCCGAAGAATTCTGGCCGACTCTAGACAAGATTTCATCAATCATGTCTCCCGGTAGGTCTCTTAAAATATTGGGTTGTCTATCCATTTTGTGTTTTTAAACTGTAAAATAGACAAGAGTTAGATTCATAAAAAAAATACTTATTAATACAAGCAATTTTTACATATATCATAAAGCATAAGAACACTATATTACATATATTACACCACACGAATACAACTATCTTATTCCGACTCGCTCGTTTCTTCTTCTTTGGTTTTGGTTCGTTTTGCCAAGTTTCTAGGGATATATGATGTTCCCCTAATACGAGCCGTCGTTGTCCACATTGGTTTAGAAAAACCTGGTGGTTTAGAGGTTCCCGGGTCATTGTTACAACTTAAGGACTTCGGGGGTTGACGATACATATAAAGTTCATCGGGGTTGGAATTAGATTTCTCTATTTTTATGCCCTTTCCCTTATTATTTTCTTTTGCCTTTTTAAATTCAGTTGGGGTAATTTCTATAACATCATCGGAATTCTCGTCGGAATCCGATTCATCGGAGAATTGGTAATCCTCCCAATATTTTGCTTCCTTGGCGGAAACACCATTGACCATAATTAACTTTGGTCGGTTGGTTGAGGATTTTCTTTTACTTAACCGTTTTATTATTTCCCCCACCGGTTCTATTTCTTCATCCGGTTCCGATTCTTCTTCCGGTTCCGATTCTTCTTCCGGTTCCGACTCTTCTTCCGGTTCCTCTTCGGGAACTTGTGAATCAGTCCACGAATCATTCCAATTTACATTTGACTCTTCATTATTATTAGGTGAGTCAATGGGACTTGTTCTAGAGGTAGACATCTATCACATAATATCAAACGCGTTAAGAGATTAATATATCACATAATATTCACATGTTAAAAATATATAGTTTCCAACAAAATTTGTTAAGCAATCATTTTTCAAGTAAACACGGTCGAAGTCCAGACTCACTAATGCATCCTAACAAACTCGATAAGACACACTAATGCAAAATTCTGGTTCTCTAAGACCAACGCTCGGATACCAACTGAAATGTCCCGTTCTTATTGATTAAAAACGTTCCATATTAATTGATTTCGTTGCGAGGTTTTGACCTCTATATGAGACGTTTTTCAAAGACTGCATTCATTTTAAAACAAACCATAACCTTTATTTCATCAATAAAGGTTTAAAAAGCTTTACGTAGATTATCAAATAATGATAATCTAAAATATCCTGTTTACACACGACCATTACATAATGGTTTACAATACAAATATGTTACAACAAAATAAGTTTCTTGAATGCAGTTTTTACACAATATCATACAAGCATGGACTCCAAATCTCGTCCTTATTTAAGTATGCGATAGCGGAAGCTCTTAATAATCACCTGAGAATAAACATGCTTAAAACGTCAACAAAAATGTTGGTGAGTTATAGGTTTAACCTATATATATCAAATCATAATAATAGACCACAAGATTTCATATTTCAATACACATCCCATACATAGAGATAAAAATCATTCATATGGTGAACACCTGGTAACCGACATTAACAAGATGCATATATAAGAATATCCCCATCATTCCGGGACACCCTTCGGATATGATATAAATTTCAAAGTACTAAAGCATCCGGTACTTTGGATGGGGCTTGTTGGGCCCGATAGATCTATCTTTAGGATTCGCGTCAATTAGGGTGTCTGTTCCCTAATTCTTAGATTACCATACTTAATAAAAAGGGGCATATTCGATTTCGATAATTCAACCATAGAATGTAGTTTCACGTACTTGTGTCTATTTTGTAAATCATTTATAAAACCTGCATGTATTCTCATCCCAAAAATATTAGATTTTAAAAGTGGGACTATAACTCACTTTCACAGATTTTTACTTCGTCGGGAAGTAAGACTTGGCCACTGTTGATTCACGAACCTATAACAATATATACATATATATTAAAGTATGTTCAAAATATATTTACAACACTTTTAATATATTTTGATGTTTTAAGTTTATTAAGTCAGCTGTCCTCGTTAGTAATCTATAACTAGTTGTCCACAGTTAGATGTACAGAAATAAATCGATAAATATTATCTTGAATCAATCCACGACCCAGTGTATACATATCTTAGTATTGATCACAACTCAAACTATATATATTTTGGAATCAACCTCAACCCTGTATAGCTAACTCCAACATTCACATATAGAGTGTCTATGGTTGTTCCGAAATATATATAGATGTGTCGACATGATAGGTCGAAACATTGTATACGTGTCTATGGTATCTCAAGATTACATAATATACAATACAAGTTGATTAAGTTATGGTTGGAATAGATTTGTTACCAATTTTCACGTAGCTAAAATGAGAAAAATTATCCAATCTTGTTTTACCCATAACTTCTTCATTTTAAATCCGTTTTGAGTGAATCAAATTGCTATGGTTTCATATTGAACTCTATTTTATGAATCTAAACAGAAAAATTATAGGTTTATAGTCGGAAAAATAAGTTACAAGTCGTTTTTGTAAAGGTAGTCATTTCAGTCGAAAGAACGACGTCTAGATGACCATTTTAGAAAACATACTTCCACTTTGAGTTTAACCATAATTTTTGGATATAATTTCATGTTCATAATAAAAATCATTTTCTCAGAATAACAACTTTTAAATCAAAGTTTATCATAGTTTTTAATTAACTAACCCAAAACAGCCCGCGGTGTTACTACGACGGCGTAAATCCGGTTTTACGGTGTTTTTCGTGTTTCCAGGTTTTAAATCATTAAGTTAGCATATCATATAGATATAGAACATGTGTTTAGTTGATTTTAAAAGTCAAGTTAGAAGGATTAACTTTTGTTTGCGAACAAGTTTAGAATTAACTAAACTATGTTCTAGTGATTACAAGTTTAAACCTTCGAATAAGATAGCTTTATATGTATGAATCGAATGATGTTATGAACATCATTACTACCTTAATTTCCTTGGATAATCCTACTGGAAAAGAGAAAAATGGATCTAGTTCAATGGATCCTTGGATGGCTCGAAGTTCTTGAAGCAGAATCATGACACGAAAACAAGTTCAAGTAAGATCATCACTTGAAATAAGATTGTTATAGTTATAGAAATTGAACCAAAGTTAGAATATGATTATTACCTTGTATTAGAATGATAACCTACTATAAGAAACAAAGATTTCTTGAGGTTGGATGATCACCTTACAAGATTGGAAGTGAGCTAGCAAACTTGAAAGTATTCTTGATTTTATGAAACTAGAACTTTTGGAATTTATGAAGAACACTTAGAACTTGAAGATGGAACTTGAGAGAGATCAATTAGATGAAGAAAATTGAAGAATGAAAGTGTTTGTAGGTGTTTTTGGTCGTTGGTGTATGGATTAGATATAAAGGATATGTAATTTTGTTTTCATGTAAATAAGTCATGAATGATTACTCATATTTTTGTAATTTTATGAGATATTTCATGCTAGTTGCCAAATGATGGTTCCCACATGTGTTAGGTGACTCACATGGGCTGCTAAGAGCTGATCATTGGAGTGTATATACCAATAGTACATACATCTAAAAGCTGTGTATTGTACGAGTACGAATACGGGTGCATACGAGTAGAATTGTTGATGAAACTGAACAAGGATGTAATTGTAAGCATTTTTGTTAAGTAGAAGTATTTTGATAAGTGTCTTGAAGTCTTTCAAAAGTGTATGAATACATATTAAAACACTACATGTATATACATTTTAACTGAGTCGTTAAGTCATCGTTAGCCGTTACATGTAAGTGTTGTTTTGAAACCTTTAGGTTAACGATCTTGTTAAATGTTGTTAACCTAATGTTTATAATATCAAATGAGATTTTAAATTATTATATTATCATGATATTATGATGTACGAATATCTCTTAATATGATATATATACATTAAATGTCGTTACAACGATAATCGTTACATATATGTCTCGTTTAAAAATCATTAAGTTAGTAGTCTTGTTTTTACATATGTAGTTCATTGTTAATATGCTTAATGATATGTTTACTTATCATAGTATCATGTTAACTATATATATATATCCATATATATGTCATCATATAGTTTTTACAAGTTTTAACGTTCGTGAATCACCGGTCAACTTGGGTGGTCAATTGTCTATATGAAACCTATTTCAATTAATCAAGTCTTAACAAGTTTGATTGCTTAACATGTTGGAAACATTTAATCATGTAAATATCAATCTCAATTAATATATATAAACATGGAAAAGTTCGGGTCACTACAAGTGCATACTATGACTTCATCAGTTATTCTGCCGAGATTATGGAATGATGGCTCATGAATAGGCAGAGGCCTTGTATTCATTACACTGGTCCTAAACGCCCCTGTCATAAGACATGTCACTGGGTATTGCGTTAGGCTTGAAGATTCTGAATAGACAGCAACGTCCATTACCCTCGATGCCCGTGCAGTCTGACTACAGGCATACACGTTCAGACGGCTCATCCAATTGAGCGACTCGGTTGGGTGACGTATTAACATTCCAAAATGGTCTAAACTTTCTTAAGCATAATAGAATACATGGTTTACCATATTCGAGAGATGTGATGTGTTTCAATGCTTTCGTTAATGATTGGTTTTGAAAGATAGTTAGGCCCTTAAAAAGAGTTCAACCATAAAGAACACCATGGCCAAGTTAAGCTTACTTCCATGAACACGTTCGGTTATGCTAATGGTCCAATCCTTTATGTGTCTAAACAAACAGTTCCTTAATTAACTAAGAATCCCTCAAGTGGGGTACAATGCTTGAGACCGCGTTATGGTGCAGTGTACTGGTCAACACTAACCGAGTTCCATGGCCTTACTTAGCAGAGGTACAGCTTACAACAACTGCTGTGCTTCAGCGTGCACGTACGAAGTTTATATGCTTAGTGACTACACTAGCATGGTCTAGGACCGAAAATGTACTAAGGGTCTAGTCAGATGTTTCACTACGAAAGAGTCCTCAGTCAGAATCCAGAGCTTTATAGACTTACTACAACCGGTGTGCCTCAGTCGATCTTACGTTGTATCCGATAGACTTCTCTTACCAAGGGGTGACACAGATAGTGTACTCTGAATCGGGGTTCGCGACTTCCCAATAACAGAGCCTATAACTACATTCTATTAGTTGAAAAAGTGATTGAGTTTAAAGCATAATCGGAAAGCATTTCAACAGCATGCACAGACCATAATATTATTTCGGCATTATAACTGCTTACATCATAGCATATACTAAAGATAACTACTCGCTAATCATGGCAACAATATCATAAAACATTATATAAGATAAAGGATAGAAGTACCAATAGATTAAACGAGTTCTGAATACAAAAGTGACAGCTTCAAGACTCTAGACCGCTCCTAATACAATCTTCAGCATTCTTCTCCGAGTACTAGGTTTCCCGCACGGAGTAGAAGGCCTTGAGTGTATGACTAATATTGTACAAGAGAGAGAAAGAAGTGAATTAAAGTGTGTGTTGGAATGAATGACAAAGACCCTTTAAATAAGCAAAGTTTTTTGCCTGCAAACGGCAGACAAGCCGTCTGGCAAGCAGTTTGGCAGGCCGTATTTGGCAAGCCGTTTGCTTGGCAGCCCGTTTCTTGCGGCCGTTTGCTGGACCGTTTGGCAGGTCGTACCCCATATTGGCAAGCCGTATAGAAAGCCGTATGGCAGGCCATTTTTGGTGCTGGTCAGCCTTGATTCACTGGATCGTAACTTGATTTCTTGTCTTTCACCGTTTTTGCTCTAAAATATTCGTTTTAGCTCCGATTCTCTTGATTCTTTTTGCACCACCTTCGTAATTACTTGTTCTTCAATTCTAACTGACGAAGTGGGTATTTTGCTGACAAAGTTCGAATCTTTCTTGTTTATTGGCCTTAATACCGGGGTGAAAACGTGACTTTTTAGCCGATATCACCATCCATCCCATTTTTCTTGATTCCCATTTATATTCAAACTCTACTATAAGCCCAACCATTCAGCCCAATATGTTTGTTTCCCAAACCTCGGATCTACCTCCTTCCTCTTCCATTTCCGGCTCAACATCACCATCTAACTTACACTCAACACCTGCTACTTCACTCTCCAACCCGAACTCTCCTCCTAATCAATCTGCGACATGTGTACCATCAAACCAACTATCTCTTACGCCTCCACCTGCTAGAACCATGAAAACATGCCTAATGTCTGGTATCACCAAACCTAAAATCCAGTTCAAAATATCCGCATCTACAACTATATCACCCATTCCTAAATCTCCTCATGAGGCAATTTCCGATCCAAACTGTGCAAATGCCATGACCGAGGAATTCCGAGCTTTAATGGAAAATAAAACGTGGATTTTAGTACCTATAACACCTGACATGACTGTTATTCGTAGTATGTGGGTTTTCGTCACAAACTTAAAGCAGATGGTACCCTTGATTTTTATAAAGCAATGTTCGTTGGTGATGGATGATCACAAATGATTGGCATTCACTGTCATGACACGATCAGTCCCGTTGTGAAACCTAAAACTATACATGTTGTTCTAAGTATCGCGTTATCTAAGTCGTGGTATATTTGCCAATTAGACATCAAGAATGCATTCCTGCATGGAAATTTGAAAGAAGTTGTGTACATGTGTCAACCATTTGGGTTTCGAAAGAAAAATCACTCGGATCATGTTTGTTACCTTCAACGGTCACTATACGGTTTGAAGCAAGTCCCCAGGGCATGGTACCAAAGGTTTGCGGAATTTGTCACTACACTCGGCTTCCAAAATAGCACATGTGACAACTCTTTATTCATTCTACATCGCGGGACTGATGTTGCATACTTGATCCTATACGTAGATGATATAATATTAATTCATCAACTACATCACTTCGTGAACGTATACTGCTATTACTTGCTAACGAATTCGCGATAAAGGATCTCGACCGCTTAGTTTCTTTTTGGATGTTGCTATCACAAACACAAAAGGGAGTCTATTTTTGACACAACAATGTTATGCAAAAGACATTATTTTTCGTACAGGTCTATCTAGCAGCAATACAGTTCGCACCCTTATAGACACTGTTGGTAAACTCAACGCTTTCACTAGTCCTCCTTGTTCTGATCCCAAGAATTTCGCAGTCTCGCGGGAGCACTTCAATACTTGACGTTTACAAGGCCCGATATCTCCTATGTCGTGCAACAAGTATGTCTTCATATGCACGATCCCAAGGAATGTCATATGCTTGAATTAAAGAGAATAATTCGCTATATAAATGGGACCTCTGACTATAGTTTGCACCTCTCACAATCAGCCGTGAACTTGCTGTCTCTTACACGGATGCAGACCGGACGGTTGCCCTGATACCCGACCATCAACCTCGGGATGTTACGTTTTTATCGGCTCTAATTTGGTCTCATGGTCTTCTAAAATACAACCTACCGTCTCCCGTTCAAGTGCCGAGGCCGAATACCAAGGTGTTACTAATGTTGTTTATGAATTGTGCTGGCTACATAATCTAATGCTTGAACTTCATTGTCCTATCCCTAAGGCGACTATAATGTTTTACGACAATGTTAGCGCCATATATCTTTCAGGTAACCTGGTTTAATACCAGCGCACAAAACACATAGAGTTGGACATCCATTTTGTACGAGAAAAGGCTTCTCACGGGCAAGTCAGGATTATGCATGTTCCTACTCGATTCCAATTCGCAGACATCTTCACTAAAGGACTGCCTCGATGACTACTTCGAGTTCTGTTTGATGACTTCCCGGCCAGTCATAGCATTCATCCTCCTCCTGCTCCAACTGAGGGGGCGTATTAGACCATATATTACTAAAATACATTGTATCTATATTTATCGCATGTTTTATCAGTGTATGTAATCCTGTACGTAAATAGTGCAAGGTTAGTTAGATAGTTACCAAAATTTGTGGTAACCATTCTCTGTATATATACGATTGAGATAATCAATAGAAAACACAGATTACATTTATGTAAAATTTACTTATAAAAACCTCTCAAGATTAATTCTCATTAATTTAGGGACACGAATAACAATTGAAATATTTGTATGATCGAGACATGCATTTCATATATCGAGTTTACAACCATTAATAAAATACTAATAAATAGAAAAAAAAATTAAACTAAAAAAATTTAGATGATGTATGAAAATTTCATAAGAGTATTACAAGTAAAATGGTGAGGCTAACATCATGTAAGCAACTACAAGATTTAAAATGAAAAATTGATAGAAGATACTGATGGAGTAATATTTGGTGGATCTACAATTAATCTCCTTCACTCATTCCTATCCTTCTTCCCTGCAACTCATCAAGCTTCCATTACCAACATTTTCTTCTTTATGTCTCTATTATCGATTTTCTTGAAAATTAATACAGATTACTAACATTAGATAGATTATTTAGATCCACCCCTACAAGTTCTATACCCCTTCAACGTATCTAATTTTTTCATATATATATGTAGTCACATACTTCCCTAACTTGACAAACAACTAGTTTTGTGAGTTGTTACCAATCAGAAGCATTGTAAAACAACACACATTGAAACAAAAATCTAAGTAGTACCCAACTCCACCTTAGAGCGCGAGGTATTCGTGTCCATTTCAATGTAGAAAATGAACCTTGAAATTGATTAAAGTGTCGTGTCGTTCGATGTCCTTGGTTCAAAATCTTGTTGAGAGAAAATATGACATGGACCAATAAGAAAATAGAATAATTAAAAAATAAAAAAAAAATCACCGTCGATATACCGATGATGGACAACCGACCGCGGGAATAGACATCAAGCGACGGTGGGCTGGTATCCATTTCAAGGGAAGCGTCGATCTCAACGATGGATCCGACTAGAGACACCCACTGCTCTTATAACTCCAAATCCCAAATAATCATCTCTTACGAAGTCGATAAACAAACACATAATTATACTTCTCTTTTTTATCGAGATCAACGCCCTTTATTCGACTTAAAACCATTTAGCCTCCAATGAGATTTTGTAAGCATATGGGTTAGTAGCTGTTTGAATGAAACTTTTTTAAGGTGGTAAAAGTTGTGTGCCAGCTAGTGAATTCTTCTAAAACTCGATCAAATTCATCTAAAGAATACAAAGAAAAAGTGACTGATTCTATAGTTCGGCTCGGCGGGGAAGGAATGGGAAATCGTCAGGAGATTGATGAAAGAAACTGGCTGAAGTCAGTGTTGTGTTCAACTTCGCAGTTGAAATGATTGTTTTCTGCCATCTGTATTTTCTTTCTCTCTTCTCTTAGAAAAGTAGGCTCAAACTTTTGTCCGAGAGTCCTATATGGAGGGGCTCTCGCTCAACGGATCAAGAAAGTTAATCTATTAATAAAGTACAACTTAGTGAGATTATAAAGATGATCATAAAAATGTGAAATTTTTAACGGGATCCATGTTGGCGCCTGCAGCAGCGCCTCTGGAACCGCCCTCGCCCTCGTTCCCAGGGGATGACTCGCCGGCTGTCGGATGGAGAATTTTTTGAGAAAAAGAACTTGAATAACTTCAGGAAAGAAGCAAAGAAGGGGTTGGCTTTCATCCAGTGGCGAAACTAGGATTTCAGGTGGATGAGGTCATAAAATAATATTGTAATGTAAAAATTCCCAAAAAAAATTAATTAAAAAAATCCAATTAAGTACTAAAATAAGAAATCAAGTTACTTTCTAACACAGTTATCCCCTACGAGATTTCATTCATTGAAAACGGTCCAAAACTGCTTCATCTGTAACACTAGCAAGCGTTTCTCTTTCTATGGCACCAAGAAGACAACACGTTCAAAAATTCATTATTCACTCGATAACGCAAATCTAATTTTACAAGCTTCATTATTGAAAAACACCCCTCTGTTGTTGTTGCTACAGGAAATACTAAAATAAGTTTAACAACCGATAGACATAATGAAATGAAATATGTTTTCTAGTGTCAATCATCAACCTAGCTTATTTTTAAAAATAAATGAGTTTGTATTATAATATTATAACTACTAAAATGACACATGGAACCACGAGTTTGTTCAAACGAAATAATATAATGATATGTTTTAGGTATTAATTGAATGTAAATGATAAAGCCGTTTAGTTTAATGACATGTGGAACCACGGATTCTGACTAATAAAATTGTTGTTGTTTTTACAAACATATTGATGTACTTAACTTGGTTAGAATAAACGAACTACATTTATTCTCGCACCATTATCTTTCAATTTTTATCACAATTATTATTTTCTTTGTCATAAAAGTGTACCTGACAACCTATTATTGAGACGTGTATTTCGTATATATATGTAATGTAATTAATCCCATAAAAAGAACTCATATTTGAATAATAATAAAATAATAAAAATAATTATAGTTATAATTATAATAAATATAATTATTATAATAAATAATAATAATACAGTTTGCTTAAAAATTGACTATTTATTTTTAATAATAACAAATACCTCTTGAAATTTTTTTAAAAACTAAAACACAATTATTATATGAAAGCTGTACAATATGCTTCAAAGTTTGTACACGTGTTCATGGGGTGTTTTGTAAAAGATTATACAATTTGTTTTAAAGTTTGTACATATGGTCATGGGGGTATATTATCATAAGGTTGTACATAATGCTTTAAATATTGTACATATAATCATGGAGTGTTTTACCATAAGGTTGTACACAATGCTTTAAATATTGTAAATATAGTCATGTGAGTGTTTTATCCTAAGATTGTACATAATGCTTAATATATTATACAATTAACATGTTAATATTTTTATTAAATATAATAAATTATTTTAATGAAATCATCATGGAGAGTTTTAAATTTTTTTTCTTTAATTTTAATAATCTTTATTTGTGACATCATTATTATGAAAATTTATTAGATACTACAGAAGATAAATAAATGTAAATATAAATATATGTTGCAAATTCAAGCCATCAAAGTACCACTCCATAACATAATACGAGATCCGAATCGGTCCGCACGTTTGCTGCAGGGCGTTTTGGGTTTCATACTTATATTTAACGTAGCGTTATGTATTTACATAAGGGAGAATCGCTCGTGTGTTAAGCCTCGGTTTAGATGTCGGTGTATTTAGCGTTTTTTAAAAAGTCTCCATTTTTCAGCGTAATTAGTTGCGTTTTGTTCATAAAATTATTTCGAGTTCAATAGTGTTGGCGATGGAAATTAAATTGTGGCAAGTAGAAAGATAAGGCCCGGTAAAAATTTGGGTAGAGTTTGATTTTTGGTTTCAAAAAACAAAATAGAATTTACGTGTTCTACCCCTGAAAATAGTAGGAGTTTATCTATTGAACCCTGAATTAGGGGTTGTAAATGAAAATTTGATGTTTTTAGTGCTGTTGTCGTTTGGACTTCATGGGGACAAATACGATCAAATCTTGCATTTTTTTAGTGTATAGAAGATAAATTTATGGATAATGTAAATGGGTTGCTATCAATGTGTCATATTTTGATAATCCAAAATTTTATATTATTAAATTAATATCAATGTGTATTATTTTGATAATCCAAAATTTTATATTATTAAATTAAATTATACAGAGTAGATCATAAGCCCAAACTTTTTTATTTTTGGTTGTGTCAATTGACCCCAACCATAGCAACATACCTACGCCTCTAATTTCAGTATTTCACCTATGATCAGATCAGTTCGCAACCATGACTGATGCGAGATATAACTCACTCAATGCCATGTCCTGGGATTGTTCGGATTTGCTCCAGGATAATAGTTGAGGGCGAATTATGTAACTACGTGAGATGAACGCGTGTGTGGTTCAGTTCTCCTGGCTGATCCCAAACTGATGTTCAAAAAATAAAGTAAACATAGCAACCGACATAACGAAAATGCACTAACTGTACCATACCAATTTTGATCATTAATTATACATTCGCAAACTTAAATTGGTTCTAAGATATTATTATAGAATATTTGTCCAATCATATTTTTGAGTCTAACGATTATAACATATCTTGAGACTGAATAACATAATTATTGATCATCTGGTCTTTTCGTATAATTGATTACCATGTTAGAGAATAGAACCCCGTGAATATTATTGATTATTGATGCGGTATTTATAGCGATACAAGATAACCTATACTACATCTAAAACCTAATGGACCCAAGCTCACATATTGGACTTGGGCCTAACTAATATGTCTAACACTCCCCCGCAGTTCGAGCGGCGAAATCGAGAAAACTCGAACTGGAACAAAACATTAATATTGAAAAGATGCTAAAAAAAATAAACAAAAGTAACTCTTTTTTTTCTTCTTTTTTTTTTGCATTAAATAAACTGATAATCGTTTGTAGAGTTGGAAATCTCTTTTACGGCTTCTCCTTTTTGGTAGCGTGTTTTTTTTCTTTTACGACGTGGCTTTGTAACATCCCAAACCAACCCGCGAACAAATCACGTGAAAAATACAAAATAAAAAAAAAAATCTGCACAGTGAATTGGCGCGGCGCGCCATTCGGGTCTGTCCGGAAAGTCTCAAAATGCGAAAAAGATCGACTAGTTCCCGACATTTTTAGACGACACGCTTTTAACCACACATTCAAATATGTAAAACTAACCTGTTTCAAACATAAAATCAATATTTTACAAGCGGGGCCCACACGACCCAAATTACAAGTTTAGTACAAGTTAAGAGTTTCGACCACCAAAAAATTTAAGTTCCAAACTACGCAATGAGCATGGTGTTTGGGATTAAACTACCCAACTATCGGTCAAACTCCAAGAGCTACTAAAGCCAAAAGCGTCCCCTAGCATCAAGCGGGATCTCTAGTCCAAAACGATGCCCTTACCCTTGTCCAAAACCGAACCTATAAAATGGTAAACAACGAGAGGGTAAGCAAAGCTTAGTGAATGCAATAATTATACGAATACATATATAATTATACCTACTTGCATACACTTACACACCAACCCGCAAACACGCTAGCATACACATTTAGCTTATCGTCACGATAACAAGCTATAAATCTCCAATACCACAAGCTAGCATAACAACCGCATATGAATATAACTCGAATAATATAATATGCTTACAACACAAATAACCATGGTTAACAAATAGTACAAGGGAACGACGCTCGCGAAAACGCCATCGGTGTTCACAACATCCGTTAGGGCACTTAACACCTCGCACCACTAACCCCTAGGGTGGCACCTTAACACCTCGGCACATCACCCCGAGTGGCATATTAACACCTCGATGCATCACTCATTAATTTACGGAGTGGCGTCTTAACACCTCGACACTACACTCCTAGGTGGCATCTTAACACCTAGATGCTACACCCGAGTGGCATCTTAACACCTCGATGCTACACTCTTCACTTGAAACATGGTGTCTTAGCACCTCGACACTACACATTTCACGCTACAACAAATAGACACATTATATACATACGCATATAATTATTCCACTCACCTCAAAGTCTTGTGAAAAGATACCCGAGCTTGCAAGACCTCAAAGTAACGTACCTATCATATAATACACATCATCAAACGCAAACTCAAGTCGGTCAACCAAACCCTTTTCACCATTCTAAGCCATTTTGACCCAAGGTGCAATTTCAACCCATTTGCACCCTTAACCCTAAATTGGGTCAACACACACCAAAACCCTAATCATTCGCCAAGATGGGTTTAAAACACATTTAGGTCGCAAGGCTAACTCGTTTTCATACTTGCTAGGCCACTTAGGTCTTACAACTCTCCCCACTTATTCGGATTGCGTCCTCGCAATCCAAGCCGCATGACACGAGGAAAGATAAACTAACACGAACTCTTCGGTGAAATGTCCCGTTCTTATTGATTAAAAACGTTCCATATTAATTGATTTCGTTGCGAGGTTTTGACCTCTATATGAGACGTTTTTTTTTCAAAGACTGCATTCATTTTTAAAACAAACCATAACTTTTATTTCATAAATAAAGGTTTAAAAAGCTTTACGTAGATTATCAAATAATGATAATCTAAAATATCCTGTTTACACACGATCATTACATAATGGTTTACAATACAAATATGTAACATCGAAATCAGTTTCTTGAATGCAGTTTTTACACAATATCATACAAACATGGACTCCAAATCTTGTCCTTATTTTAGTATGCAACAGCGGAAGCTCTTAGTATTCACCTGAGAATAAACATGCTTTAAACGTCAACAAAAATGTTGGTGAGTTATAGGTTTAACCTATATATATCAAATCGTAACAATAGACCACAAGATTTCATATTTCAATATACATCCCATACATAGAGATAAAAATCATTCATATAGTGAACACCTGGTAACCGACAATAACAAGATGCATATATAAGAATATCCCCATCATTCCGGGACACCCTTCGGATATGATATAAATTTCGAAGTACTAAAGCATCCGGTACTTTGGATGGGGTTTGTTAGGACCAATAGATCTATCTTTAGGATGCGCGTCAATTAGAGTGTCTGTTCCCTAATTCTTAGATTACCAGACTTAATAAAAAGGGGCATATTCGATTTCGATAATTCAACCATAGAATGTAGCTTCACGTACTTGTGTCTATTTTGTAAATCATTTATAAAACCTGCATGTATTCACATCCCAAAAATATTAGATTTTAAAAGTGGGACTATAACTCACTTTCACAGATTTTTACTTCGTCGGGAAGTAAGACTTGGCCACTGGTTGATTCACGAACCTATAACAATATATACATATATATCAAAGTATGTTCAAAATATATTTACAACACTTTTAATATATTTTGATGTTTTAAGTTTATTAAGTCAGCTGTCCTCGTTAGTAACCTACAACTAGTTGTCCACAGTTAGATGTACAGAAATAAATCGATAAATATTATCTTGAATCAATCCACAACCCAGTGTATACGTATCTCAGTATTGATCACAACTCAAACTATATATATTTTGGAATCAACCTCAACCCTGTATAGCTAACTCCAATATTCACATATAGAGTGTCTATGGTTGTTCCGAAATATATATAGATGTGTCGACATGATAGGTTGAAACATTGTATACGTGTCTATGGTATCTCAAGATTACATAATATACAATACAAGTTGATTAAGTTATGGTTGGAATAGATTTGTTACCAATTTTCACGTAGCTAAAATGAGAAAAATTATCCAATCTTGTTTTACCCATAACTTCTTCATTTTAAATCCGTTTTGAGTGAATCAAATTGATATGGTTTCATATTGAACTCTATTTTATGAATCTAAACAGAAAAAGTATAGGTTTATAGTAGGAAAAATAAGTTACAAGTCATTTTTGTAAAGGTAGTCATTTCAGTCGAAAGAACGACGTCTAGATGACCATTTTAGAAAACATACTTTCACTTTGAGTTTAACCATAATTTTTGGATATAGTTTCATGTTCATAATAAAAATCATTTTCCCAGAATAACAACTTTTAAATCAAAGTTTATCATAGTTTTTAATTAACTAACCCAAAACAGCCCGCGGTGTTACTACGACGGCGTAAATCCGATTTTACGGTGTTTTTCGTGTTTCCAGGTTTTAAATCATTAAGTTAGCATATCATATAGATATAGAACATGTGTTTAGTTGATTTTAAAAGTCAAGTTAGAAGGATTAACTTTTATTTGCTAACAAGTTTAGAATTAACTAAACTATGTTCTAGTGATTACAAGTTTAAACCTTCGAATAAGATAGCTTTATATGTATGAATCGAATGATGTTATGAACATCATTACTACCTCAAGTTCCTTGGATAAACCTACTGGAAATGGGAAAAATATATCTAGCTTCAAAGGATCCTTGGATGGCTTGAAAGTTCTTGAAGCAGAATCATGACATGAAAACAATTTCAAGTAAGATTTCCACTCGAAATAAGATTGTTATAGTTATAGAAATTGAATTAAAGTTTGAATATGATTATTACCTTGTATTAGAAAGATAACCTACTGTAAGTAACAAAGGTTTCTTGATCTTGGATGATTACTTGGAATGGATTTAGAAAACTTGGAAGTAAACTTGCAATCTTGGAAGTATTCTTGATTTTATGAAACTAGAACTTTTGGAATTTATGAAGAACACGTAGAACTTGAAGATAGAACTTGAGAAAGATCAATTAGATGAATAAAAATGAAGAATGAAAGTGTTTGTAGGTGTTTTTGGTCGTTGGTGTATGGATTAGATATAAAGGATATGAAATTTTGTTTTCATGTAAATAAGTCATGAATGATTACTCATATTTTTGTAATTTTATGAGATATTTCATGCTAGTTGCCAAATGATGGTTCCCACATGTGTTAGGTGACTCACATGGGCTGCTAAGAGTTGATCATTGGAGTGTATATACCAATAGTACATGCATCTAAAATTTGTGTATTGTACGAGTACGAATACGGGTGCATACGAGTAGAATTGTTGATGAAACTGAACGAGGCTGTAATTGTAAGAATTTTTGCTAAGTAGAAGTATTTTGATAAGTGTCTTGAAGTCTTTAAAAAGTGTATGAATACATATTAAAACACTACATGTATATACATTTTAACTGAGTCGTTAAGTCATCGTTAGTCGTTACATGTAAATGTTGTTTTGAAACCTTTAGGTTAACGATCTTGTTGAATGTTGTTAACCCATTGTTTATTATAACAAATGAGATGTTAAATTTTTATATTATCATGATATTATGATATATAATATATCTTATTATGATATATATACAGTTAAATGTCGTTACAACGATAATCGTTACATATATGTCTCGTTTCGAAATCATTAAGTTAGTAGTCTTATTTTTACATATGTATTTCATTGTTAATACACTTAATAATATATTTACTTATCATTTAACATAATTATCCAAGTGTATAAATATCTTAATATGATTCATATGTACCTAGTAAGACGTTGTTATAACGATAATCGTTATATATATCGTTTTCGAGTTTCTTAAATTAATAGTCTCATTTTTATGTATATAACTCATTGTTAAAATACCTAATGAGATACATACTTATAATAAAATCATGTTAACTATATATATAACCATATATATGTCATAGTATAGTTTTTACAAGTTTTAACGTTCGTGAATCACCGGTCAACTTGGGTGGTCAATTGTCTATATGAAACCTATTTCAATTAATCAAGTCTTAACAAGTTTGATTGCTTAACATGTTGGAAACACTTAATCATGTAAATAACAATTTCATTTAATATATATATAAACATGGAAAAGTTCGGGTCACTACATTCGGGCTCCCAAGTGAACTCGGAACCTTTACTTCGCCGCCATTGAACCTTGAAAGTTCTCACCTCTTTATTCCTCAACATTTTCACCTTCTCGTCAAGGATAGCAATCGGTTCCTCGACATATTCTAACTTGTTGTTTAGCTCGATCTCGTCTAAAGGCATCCATGAGGAATCATCCGCAAGACACTTACGGAGGTGGGAAACATGAAATGTATTATGGATCCCCGCAAGCTATTCGGATAATTCCAATCGATATGCAACTTCACTAACACGAGCTAAAACCTTGAACGGCCCAATAAACCGAGGAGCTAACTTTCCCCGTTTTCGAAATCGAATAATACCCTTCCATGGCGAAACCTTAAGCATCACCATATCGCCTTCTTGGAACTCAATCAATCGCCTACGTCTATCGGCATATGACTTTTGCCTATCTTGAGCCTTCTTCAAATGTTCCCGAATCAAATCGATCTTGCTATTGGTCTCTAAAACCAAATCGGTACTCCCGATCTCTCTTTGACCCACTTCTCCCCAACAAACGGGAGTTCGACACCTACGCCCATAAAGCATTTCGTAAGGTGGCATCCCGATACTAGTATGGTAACTATTATTGTACGAGAATTCCACCAAAGGCAAATGCTCATCCCAACTACCACCGAAGTCAATGATGCACGCCCGTAACATATCTTCCAAAGTTTGATTCGTACGTTCGGTTTGACCGTCCGTTTGAGGATGATACGCCGTACTCAACTTCAATTGCGTACCCATATCTTCATGAAACTTTTCCCAAAACCGAGATGTAAAACGGGTATCTCGATCCGAAATAATAGATATAGGAACCCCATATCGCGAGACCACTTCCTTGATAAACAACTTAGCCAAGGCCTCCGACGACATTGCTTCTTTAATGGGAAGAAACAAAGCGCTTTTTGTCAATCGGTCAACTATAACCCAAATCGAATCGAATTGGGTTCTCGCCGTTTTAGGTAACTTTGTAATGAAATCCATGGTAATGTGTTCCCATTTCCACTTCGGGATTTCTAACGGTTGCAACTTACCATACGGCTTTTGGTGTTTGGCTTTTAGTTGTAAACACGTGACACATTGCTCAACATACTTCACAACATCACGTTTCATGCCCGGCCACCAATAATATTTCTTCAAGTCATGATACATTTTTGTCGCGTCCGGATGAATGGAATATTTTGACTTATGTGCTTCATCAAGTAGCACCCGTCGGTAATCACCCATCTTAGGCACCCACACCCTTCCTTGAAAAGACAACATACCACGATTATCGCCCATAGTAATGAACTCTGATTGGCCCACGATTCGTTCCACATGCTTATTGTGAACGTAAGCCTCTATTTGAATCTCGCCAAGCTTCTAAAGAAAATCGTTGGAAATAATCAAACGTAACGACCCCACTTTTATCGCCGGATGTTGACTCTTTCGACTCAACGCATCCGCGACAACATTCGCCTTACCCAGATGATAAAGTATTTCACAATCGTAGTCTTTCACCACATCCATCCACCTACGTTGGCGATAATTCAAATCTCGTTGATTAAAGAGATGTTTCAAACTCTTATGATCCGAATAAATCGTACACTTGACACCATACAAGTAATGGCGCCAAATTTTCAACGCATGCACAACCGCCGCCAACTCAAGATCATGAGTCGGATATCTCATTTCGTGTTCCTTTAATTGTCGAGAGGCATAAGCGACTTTACCTCTTTGCATCTGAACACACCCGAGCCCATTTAGCGAAGCATCACAATAAACCGTAATATCTTCCACACCTTCCGGTAATACTAACACCGGAGCTTGACACAACTTCTCTTTTAACAATTGTAAAGCAATTTCTTGCTCGTTCTCCCAATTAAACTTAGCATTCTTTCTCGTCAACTTCGTTAATGGAGAAGCAATCTTAGAAAAGTCTTGGATAACCGAAGATAATAACCGGCCAATCCGAGAAAACTTCGAATTTCCGTAGGCGTAGTCGGTCGTCCCCAACTCTTCACCGTCTCTATCTTCCCCGGATCTACTTGAATACCGTCTTTGTTCACAATATGACCAAGGAATTGGACTTCCCTTAGCCAAAATTCACATTTGGAGAACTTAGCATACAACTTCTCCTTTCGTAAGGTCTTCAATACTTCACGTAAATGACGTTCATGTTCGTTCATACTTTTCGAATAGACTAGTATGTCGTCGATGAACACTATTACCGACTTGTCCAACATAGGTTGGCACACTCGGTTCATAAGATCCATGAATGCCGTCGGTGCATTCGTAAGACCAAAAGGCATCACCACAAACTCAAAATGCCCATACCACGTTCTAAAATCCGTTTTCTCAATGTCTTCCTCACGGACCCGCATTTGGTGATAGCCGGACCGTAGGTCGATCTTAGAGAAATACGTTGCACTGGAAGTTGATCAAATAAATCGTCAATCCTAGGTAATGGATAACAATTCTTGATCGTCACTTTATTCAACTCACAGTAATCAAGGCACATACGCATACTACCATCTTTCTTCTGCACAAATAACACCGGAGCGCCCCACGGTGAAGCACTCGGTCGAATAAAACCCATCTCGAGCAATTCTTGAATTTGATTTAACAACTCTTGCATCTCCGTTGGCGCTAAATGATAAGGAGTTTTAGCAATGGGGGTAGCCCCCGGAACCAACTCGATGCGAAATTCAACTTGTCTTTCAGCCGGAACACCCGGTAACTCATCCGGAAAAACATCTTCAAACTCATTAACCACCGGAATTTCACGAATAGGTGGTGGCTCATTACAAGTATCAACAACATGAGCAAGGAAAGCCATGCCACCGATAACAACATGACGACGTGCCCGTGCAAAAGTGCATATCGGCACCGGTCTCCTCTGCCTATTACCATGAATAACCAACTCTCCCCCACTTGGGGTCTTCACACGAATAAACTTATCATGGCATGCAATATCGGCTCTATAACGATTGAGCCAATCCATACCAACGACAATATCAAAGTCGCCCAAGGACATTGGAATAAGATCAATTTTAAAGGTTTCGGCACCAAAAACAACATCACAATTTTCACACACATCGACCACTAGCACCGTCTTGCCGTTCGCTATTTCGACTTCTACTGGACGACTTAACTTAGCAAACGGTCTATCAAGTTTAGGCACAAATCTAGGAGACACAAACGATAAATTTGCACCACTAGCAAAAAGAATCCTCGCCGGATTAGAATTAACCATGAAAGTACCTGAGACAACTTCGTTCGATTGTTTGGCTTCATCATTAGTCATCAAGTAGTTGCGACCCCTAGCCGTACCCACCGCCTTCTCTAACCGCTTCACATTATCATTTCGCAAATCGGGACACTCCGGCTTCTTATGCCCCTCTTTGCCGCAATTAAAACAAGTGACTTTGTTTCCGGAAGATGGTTTTGGACACTCACAAGCCATATGACCCGGTTACCCACAATTGTAGCACGTATAAGAAAACCCGCCGGTAGTGCCCTTCTTTGCACTATTGACACTTTCGGCCCCCCTCTTGCTCTTGCTCTTCTTGCTTAAGGCGTTAGAGTAACTAAAACCTTCAAATTTTCTTTTGGAAAACATGAAATCACTCTTTCTTGGAACCTCCGGCTCAAAACCCCGAGCCAACTCGAACAATTCATCAAAAGACTTAGCCATACCCCGACTAATCTTCCCCTTGTACTCATCATTCAAAGTACGGTAGAAATCCTTCATGATCTTATGATCATCACCCACATATTCCGGGCAAAAACGAGTCTTTTCCAAGAATGTAGACTTGAGTGTAACCAAGTCCATTGACCCTTGTTGCAAATGGTGCAACTCGTCCCGGATTCTATCGAGATCGGATGAAGTTCGGTATTCTCTGAAAAATTCTTTCTTGAACTCCTCCCATGTCAAGCCCATACATTGTTCTTCACCATACAAGTTGATTTTATCGTCCCACCACAACTTAGCTTCTTCGCGTAACATGCTAGAACCATACCTCGTCTTCTTTTCGGGAGGACATTCCGTGGTACCGAAAGCTCCCTCAATATCGGAGATCCAACATGTACTTTTTAAAGAATCCCGCACCCCATTAAACATCGGGGGTTGAGCATCCTTGAACTTCTTGTAGTGGAAGTCCCGCCTTCCTTCACCTCCTTCACAGCGAGGATAGATATTCCTAGCGTCAAGGGCCTCTTCGATAGTGGCCTTCATTCGTTCATTAATTAGATCGGTTATTTGCTCATCAACCGAATCTTGAAAGACCTTTCGAACGTCCGCAAGAAAATCCGCTTTTAACTTCTTAAAGACGGCCTCGACCTTGGTTGAGAACTCGGCGTCCCTGTTTGTACTTCCGTTATCATGTTCGGGACCGTTTCTCGTCTTCATTCTATAAAACGAATTAGGTTAAACCACCAAACGGAAGGACAAATTTTATATATATGCATACTCATACGCCACACTACTCCATCTCGCTCAACAATCGTCGTACATTACTTGTTTGACACGATTTGCACCCGTAACAATGGTAGCTAATCATTGTTACGCGGGCACGTCGCATTAACTTGCTAGTACAACGTCCATCTCGCTCGATGCTCGCTAAACATACATAACAAATAGCGCATGATTAGTTTACATAAACCTATGCACAAACTAATCCCGATCCGACCCAAGGTCCTACAAGTCCCGCATAGCGCACACACAAAAAGTCTAAGTCTAGGCGCCTATCTCAAGTCACCTAAATCCCTTAGACCATGCTCTGATACCACTTGTAACATCCCAAACCAACCCGCGAGCAAACCACGTGAAAAATACAAAATTAAAAAAAAAATCTGCACAGTGAATTGGCGCGGCGTGCCAGGATGGCCGCGCGGCGCGCCATTCGGGTCTGTCCGGAAAGTCTCAAAATGCGAAAAAGATCGACTAGTTCCCGACATTTTTAGACGACATGCTTTTAGCCACACATTCAAATATGTAAAACTAACCTGTTTCAAATATAAAATCAATATTTTACAAGCGGGGCCCACATGACCCAAATTACAAGTTTAGTACAAGTTAAGAGTTTCGACCACCAAAAAGTTTAAGTTCCAAACTACGCAATGAGCATGGTGTTTGGGATTAAACTACCCAACTATCGGTCAAATTCCAAGAGCTACTAAAGCCAAAAGCGTCCCCTAGCATCAAGCGGGATCTCTAGTCCAAAACGATGCCCTTACCCTTGTCCAAAACCGAACCTATAAAATGGTAAACAACGAGAGGGTAAGCAAAGCTTAGTGAATGCAATAATTATACGAATACATATATAATTATACCTACTTGCATACACTTACACACCAACCCGCAAACACGCTAGCATACACATTTAGCTTATCGTCACGATAACAAGCTATAAATCTCCAATACCACAAGTTAGCATAACAACCGCATATGAATATAACTCGAATAATATAATATGCTTACAACACAAATAACCATGGTTAACCAATAGTACAAGGGAACGACACTCGCGAAAACGCCATCGGTGTTCACAACATCCGTTAGGGCACTTAACACCTCGCACCACTAACCCCTAGGGTGGCACCTTAACACCTCGGCACATCACCCCGAGTGGCATCTTAACACCTCGATGCATCACTCATTAATTTACGGAGTGGCGTCTTAACACCTCGACACTACACTCCTAGGTGGCATCTTAACACCTCGATGCTACACCCGAGTGGAATCTTAACACCTCGATGCTACACTCTTCACGTGAAACATGGTGTCTTAGCACCTCGACACTACACATTTCACGCTACAACAAATAGACACATTATATACATACGCATATAATTATTCCACTCACCTCAAAGTCTTGTGAAAAGATACCCGAGCTTGCAAGACCTCAAAGTAACGTACCTATCATATAATACACATCATCAAACGCAAACTCAAGTCAGTCAACCAAACCCTTTTCACCATTCTAAGCCATTTTGACCCAAGGTGCAATTTCAACCCATTTGCACCTTTAACCCTAAATTGGGTCAACACACACCAAAACCCTAATCATTCGTCAAGATGGGTTTAAAACACATTTAGGTCGCAAGGCTAACTCGTTTTCATACTTGCTAGGCCACTTAGGTCTTACAGGCTTGCTGTGCCTAAGGATCAAGTACCGCTTTTTTTATATGCTACTTTCAAATCTCTTTTACGGCTTCTTCTTTTCCGTAGCGTGTTTTTTTTTCTTTTACGTCGTGGCTTGCTGTGCCTAAGGATCAAGTACCGTTTTTTTATATGCTACTTTTGTCGACGATAACAGTATTCTTCAACGCTGCAAAATAGAGCTTTTTATTTTTGTATTCCTCTTTGTTTTTCGGGGTTTGTAACCTAGTCAAGCTAGGCGACTCAGCCCCACGCCGATTATTATTTAAAAAAGGATACGATTTAATTAAAAAAGAATGAAAAAATTCGGCAAGTGAAAGATTTTATAATCTTTTGTCTAAATAAAGCAAAACAAGTTTTGGGGTCAGCCGCGCGTGCGGCGGCGGCCCCATATTTTTTATATACATAATTAGTCATTTTTTCGTTATACACATTTTTTGTTTAAAATAAATACTTAAATGTTAATAACTTAAACAAAATTAAAGAGAAAATATGTTTAATATATATATTTAAAATAGTTAAAATCAACATAATTTGAATATTCGTGTTATTTAATAGTAAATTTTGGGAGTAGAAAAAAATTATAAAGAAAAGGAGAAAAGAAAGAAAAATAAAAGTTTTTATATAGAATATTAAAAAAAAAAATTTAAAAAGTGGTTAAGAAAAAATTAAAAAAAAATCATATAAAATATTTTTAGAAATGTGAGATTACAAAAGAATTTAAAAATAAAAGAATGAAAATAGGAAGGGTGAATTATAACTAAAAAACATTAAGGGGTGAATTATGAAAAGTTAATAGATATGGAGGATCAATGGGTAAAAATAATAATAGAAAAAAAAAAAGATAAAGTAAAATGGGTTAAAGGGAATCAAACCTCTGAAGACTTGGTGGACAACATGCACGCTTAGCCACTCAACCAGTCTTGACTTTGTGTTACTTTTCACAACTGCTACTATATATATAATTGGAAAAAGGTGGTTTTAAAAGTAAAAATGACGGCTTAGTGTTTGCCCCTTTAGTTGAGGTTTATTACGGGATTATCCTAAATGAACAGTGTTTTCATTGATTTTCTAATTGAATATATTTAAAATAAAATATATAATAAGGTACCTAAAGAGAAGAAAGACACGGACAAAATGAGAAACATAGGAATAAGTGAAAGAGATAAAAGGAATAGAAGGCTACGAGGGTACTTTTAGGGTAAGCTAATAAAGAAAAAAAATTACGCCGTAATAAATGAAACAATCATACCGTAATAAATGAAACAATCATATGTTTAAAGGAATATTGCAAGTTACAAGTCGGGTGATGATATTTCTACTTTCCTAATTGATAAATCCACTTAAAGTACCTAATATACCCTTAAAAATGTATTGCAGTGATTTTATTTTAGAATTTATTTGAGGACATTGTTGGAAGATGATATGAAATATGTTTGGATCTATCATTTTTGAGGTTGGAAATATCAGTACCCAAAGTGAAGGTGGCATGCTACAATTATAGAGATGGTGCTAACTGATAAAGAAAAAAAAAAAAAAAAGATGTTGCGATGGTGATTGGTGGTGCGGCGGCTAAACTAGCACAGTATTTTTTTATTTTTTTTTTAAATAAGAGATGGTAGATAAGGAGCAAAATATAAACACCAATTTTATGATGATAACAAAACATAATACAAAGGCGGCAGACTTGTGTTTAGGGTAGAGAGGTTTGACAGCCATTAAACATGAATAAGATTATATGGATCCCTCCGGATCACCAACTAAGTAGTCGGTGACTCGAGGTTAATAAACTTAAAAATGAACAGGAAGCGACTGATACCTTGTTGAACAATGAAAACCCCATGAATATTATTGATTATTGATGCGGTATTTATAGCGATACAAGATAACCTAGACTACATCTAAAACCTAATAGACCCAAACTCACATATTGAACTAGGGCCTAACTAATATGTCTAACATATACCACCCCTATAAAGCAAAGTAAATTATCAAAAACGTTATGCAAAACTACAAACATAAAAATATTTGAATCAAAGTTATACTCTCAAGAAAAGGACAAGATGTTGAAAACCATGTAGTTCTTGTACAACAATCACATCCTCAACTGTAGAAGTGTTTGCCAATATCTCTATAACTAGCAACCAGTTCAAAACATCAATACACATACTCATATTTTTTACAGTGATGTTTTATTTATCTTAAAAACTACGAATGTGGACATAACTAAGGTGACACCCTTCTAGGTCGACGGAGATAGTCCCTCCATAACATGGTTACAATCGGTATCATAGCCTGCAGTGCGATTGAAGTACCCGTAAAAGCAAATGCAATCGCATTATTTGGCGCAATTGCAAACATACAAGTATTGTAAGTTGTACTGAGTGCAAACAGACAAAACTGCAATTCTAATCGCAAAGGAAAAGCTGCAGTAAGTACGTAGAACATATATATCGACGTATAGAACCCAACTGAATTCGCAAACAGAAATATACTATAAGCTATCGGGTTGTGAGTTCCCATTACCGCTCTTCCTGCAATATGCGGTTTCACATAAGTGGTATTACTATTATTTGTCGTAGATGGATTAGAATCGTCCTGCCAAACACCCCCTGGTGGACTAAGTGTGGCTTGATACGTTGCAGTCGTGATAAGTATGACTATTACTAGAAGCGTGTTTCTTACTATGCGAGGAGAGTCTTTGAGGTTATTGTATTTGAAATATTCCAACACTTTTTTAGATGGAGATCGAGATTCTTCACGACTTGTTTGTGGTCGATGTTGTCGTTCTTCTGAAGTTTGTAGTTTTTCGGATTTTAGTGCCCCGGCATGGATTAAAATTTCATCGATCTCTCGATCACCGGCTTCACTTTGTAACATTAGTAGCATGTCAAGAGGAGTTAAACCACTCTTGTTTAAGGAATTCAACTCTAAGTTTTCCTTATTAACTGGTCCATTTAGTAAAAAGTCAACCACCTGTAGTATACAAAATGCCATATATTTATTTCTGAGTATCAAATTACTATTTAAATTTTTTGTCAAAACATAAATAAGTATAAATCAGACACCAAACTATTGATGTGTGTTGCCCATCGGGCTCACACTTAGACCTGGTCTGTGAGCGGTCCATTATCTCTCCTCATAAACCGTAATATCTCCTCTATTAGTAGTGGGGCCTACTAACGGAACATCTTCTACGGTCTATGAAATACGATCTTTGCCTCTTATTACTTTCACCTTGGGCTTTACCTACACTCTGTGTAGGGTTTTTCTCTCGCCGAAGATTTGATCCGGCCATCGGCCATTAACCACCTTGTCGAGATCATCATCTCGACTAGGGTTCACCACGGTAACCGTACTGAAGTATTAACGCCTCTGATTTTCAAAATCCCTATATAACACTCAATCGTATCTTTGGCCTTACGGCAGAAATATGTTTGATCACTTAGGAGATAAAGCGAAATAATATTAAAAAAGTAATATTAGGAAAAATAGCACGCCCAACTTGACCATATAGGGAATTTACCTGTACTTAGGTCCAAGATTTTGTGTAACTTTTAAAAGTTATTTTGAAATTGTGATTTTTCACCATTATCCAATCAGTACAATTGCTTAATACATACTTATGTTGAATTTATCAAAACCCGACCAATTTGACCATGTAGGTAATTTTCTCTACATGAAAAATACATTTACCTCGTACTGTTTTTTGGATGCGGCTATGTGCAAGACCGTATTCCCGTGAGAATCCTGAACATTAAGAAGATCTTCTTTGTTCGCCTGCTTCATATGTTCAACCAAAACTTGAAAAGCTTCGAACTGGTTGTTCTTCGCGGCTAAATGAATGGAGGTCTCACCTTGAGCAGTGATGCATTCGACAGAATCTGAACTTGCCAAAAGCAACTCTTTTATAACATCAACGTTACCGTTGACCACTGCTACATGAAGAGGAATTCTTCTGTCTTTTCCTTTGACCAAACACAAACCAAGGTCAGCTTTCAGAAGTTCCTTCACAATTTCGATATGCCCACTAGCAGCCGCAATGTGCAAAGGACTAAAACCGTCCTGATTTAGCTCCCTTGAATATTTCGGCCTCAGTTTGAGGACTACAAATGCAAAGTTTAGATGTCCAGCTAAACAAGAAATGTGTAGCGGATTTTCACCACCATCTAACGACGTAACGTGAAGAATAGATGGATTGGTGTCGAGTTCCTTAAGCAGATAATCGACATCCCCATTCCATGCTGCCTGAAACAACACCCGATTCATGGCTCTATGAAATCTTACTAACTTAATCTGTAATCATGCTAATGAAGAGTTCTTTTATAACCTTTTGCGTATGCCACGTGTACATTGACATGTAGTTGAGTCAACAAGAGTAAGTTACGAGGAAACCTCAACGGTTTAATATTTAATTGTACAAGTGATGATAAATCAGGCTCAGTTACTTCCTAACCTCGTACTCCTTATAAAAAGGTCAAATGCAAAGTAATCAATCATATATGTTTTTATTTTAATGTTATGCAAAGTGAGTCAGTGACAGAGTTGAACACTAACAATGAGAGGGCTAAATAACTCAATTAAAACATTTAGTCACTTAAACTTAAAAATTCCACAAAGTTCAAAATAACATAGAATGATTAATGAGAGACAAAGAAACAAAACTACAACTCAACTCTACGACCCTTAAAGTCCATGAACTTATTAATTACATACTTTGGAACAAACGTATATAGTATAATTACAGAAAAAAACTACAACTGGGATGCCATATAACTAACATATATCTAATCAGAAATATATCGAATAAGTTTAATGATTAAATACAATGAATAATACGTATATAGTATTATTAATATTAGTTAATAAAATATCAAAAATATTGTAGTAACGATAAAAATAGAAAATAGAAAAAATAATACCTTTCATTGATGATCAAATACAAGACAGTTGAAAATAAAAAAGAAACCAAAAGTCAAAAACTGTATTTTTAACAAAACGTTAAAAACGGCAAGTTGATCTAACAGAGTTTAGTAATTTAATAACCATTTAATTTTGACATTTAATTAGCAAAAGATTTGATAAACTGCATATACGACATTCTAATTTTGTTATGGTGGGTCAAGATTCAAAGTTAACATATTTAGTTCCTAACACTAGAGAAATTACTAGTAAGGACAACACTTTTTGAGAGGATCATGGCTCACCCCTGCCCTTATTATCCTCCGTTGTTGCTTATGGGTACATGGAGGTCGATCGTTATGGCAGATGTTAGGCTTGTTGACTCGAGAAAATTAAGTTACAAGAATCTTCAAGACAATATAATATTCTGTTGATAAGGTCTGGCTAAATTACGTTCAAATGTTAGATTAGTTAAAAAATTTCCATAATATAATATCTCTTATGATATAAGCATCGCACACGGGTATATTGACTAGAATAACAATATTTTAATCATATGTATATGTATGAATATGTATGTGAGGTATGGAAAGGTGAGCCGTAGACAGTTCTCATCTAACGTAGAACAAAGGGAGTCGTTTCTTCATCGTTGCACGCATATAGATTATGAACTACTAATTTAGGTTGAAAATTCTCAACTAGGTTCCATATATGATCGAAGATGTTCGACCAATTAGCTATTTTAAATGGAGTATTTGTTGTTTGTTGTATATGAAAGGACCCGTCCTAATCCATCTGGACGAATACATTACATTTGGTTACATCGCGAGGTACTTGACCTCTATATGATACATTTTACAAACATTGCATTCGTTTTTAAAAGACAAACTTTCATTACATCGAAAGTTGACGGCATGCATACCATTTCAATAATATATCCAACTATAATTGACTTAATAATGATCTTGATGAACTCAACGACTCGAATGCAACGTCTTTTGAAATATGTCATGAATGACTCCAAGTAATATCTCTAAAATGAGCAAATGCACAGCGGAAGATTTCTTTCATACTTGAGAATAAACATGCTTTCAAGTGTCAACCAAAAGGTTGGTGAGTTCATTATTTTATCACAATTATTCATTTTCATCATTTTAATAGACCACAAGATTTCATAATAAGAGACAAAATGTCAAACATAAAGATTAGGACAATTATCTGTCGACATCCAAATTTAGAGGTATTATTTCGTGCTCCGTTGTTAATCAGTGGCGGATAAAAGTATTCAGAAAAATCTCATATTTGTAAATTAAATATATTTATTTATTTTGGTCATTATGGTATAAAATTCGATCCTTAATTTGTTAAATAAAAACTACATCGACTGTCCCTCTCATCTATGGTTAAAATATAAAAAGTGTTAAAACTTAACAAATAGTTCCTAAATACATTTTTATTAAGCCTAAAAATTATATAACTCATTTTCGGATCACAGTTTATTTTAAAATAATATAAGTTTGATTTTAACTTACATAATATCGATCGAATGACAATTGAGCGTTATTGTCGCTTACAAAATAAATTCGAAACTATATATGTATTCAATATACTTCATTTACATATATAAATATGTTTTAAATAATAATTATATATATTATTTTATTTTACATTATTAAGTCTAACAATTACTTCATATAATATTTCAATTTATATTTTCAATTATTATTTATATATATATGTATATATACACACATATCTATTTACAAATAGTTGTTCGTGAATCGTCGAGAATAGTTAAAGATCCAATGATTCCATATTAATAGTTCAAAAATTTTGAGATTCAATTTAATAGACTTTGCTTATCATGTCGAAATCAAATAAGAATTAAGTTTAAATTTGGTCGGAAATTTTTGGGTCGTCATAGTACCTACCCGTTAAAGAAATTTCGTCCCGAAATTTGAGTGAGGTTTTCATAGTTAACAATAAACATGTTTTATGATGAATATGAGTTAATAAATAGAGTTTTATTACCATAGAGTAATATGGGTAAAAAAATTTGATTACTCGAAGAGTACAAATGAAGCTATCACTAAATAGTGAAACGAGAAAGACAAGTTTCATCATAACTTTTGACTAGTCATGGTTGGATTCTGGAATTCAAGGGATTTCAAAGAAAATCTTCATTATCTATATAAGATTTGATTCATCAGTGATTAAGGAAATTAAGATCTCTTTAATTAAATGCGGTCATCTGCCTCGATTGCTCTGTCGGATGCTTCTATTATAAATTTACCTCTTCCGTTCCATTAGTTTTTACCACTTCTATACTCAATTCCCAAATTCAAAAGATTTTGAAAATGCTTAATCCAGTTCTGATCCTTGTCCTTATCCTTACTATCGTAACAATCATTCTCCTTTTCCAACTACCACCGGAGGAATCTGTTTTCTTCTACTTCGCCCTTGGGGTTATAATATTTTTAATTCTCCCGTGTCTTTATGTTGCAATAAACATTGATATACACGGTTTGTAATTTATGTGTCATTATCGGACTTTATATTCTCCCTTATATTTCGGAGTTTCATACTTTTGTTTTCTCTTCCCGACTTTAAGTCAAGCGAATAATGGTTCAAAATTTGTAGATATGAAATTTGGAATGAACATAGTTGATGTTATAAGAAGGAAATTGTAATGGCACAATCTTGATTTGTTAAATTACCAGAATACCTTGGAAAAGGCCGAATCATCAAGAAAAATATTTTCTTGATATATTTAGAGGTTAAGTAGAATACAAGAGTCGTGTAACATCGCACATGATGACGTTATGATCTGTGAATCATCACGTTCCATTTAGAAACTCAGCATGACTTACTGTAATATAATCACGTTGATCAAGTGTCATTATATTATACTAACTCATGCTTCAGTTCCCAACACTACTTCAGAATTCATTCATAGTTTATACTTAGATTTTACAGAAATTTCCAATATAATGTATTACAGATAGCATGAAGAGGTATATAATTTCGGATGAGAATATTTATGAAAATATCTTCAGAAGTGTCGAAGATATTTATGATGATGTTTTGGAATTTCTAAGTTCGAAAGTTGATAAGGAAAGATTTTCCGCAAGATTTTAACATGACTTTGGAGCAGGATATTCTCTAAAGATTTTATCGGATCCAGAATTACCTGGATTCTTTGAATATAGGGTTTGGTCCTTGTATTTTTCCTTGGTCTCCTTCATGGTTAGCTCAATCTGGATTTTTTTTTCATTACCAAATTTTCTATCGAGCGTTTCCGATATTCCATTCTTTATTATCAAACTTTTGGCCGTTTAGACCATCTACGATTTTGCTGTTTCCTCTGTATTTAATGCTACCATATCTGAATCATCGATTATCAATCCGGGGTGGTTACAAGAGAATTGTGTTTTTAGATGATTAAACGCTGATGGTAATATGGTGGAATATAAAAGGTTCCCCGGTATAATAAAAGAGCACGCATATATATTCTAATGACCCGTCCTAATCCATCTGGATGATTACATTACATTTGGTTACATCGCGAGGTACTTGACCTTTATATGATACATTTTACAAACATTGCATTCGTTTTTAAAAGACAAACTTTCATTACATCGAAAGTTGACGGCATGCATATCATTTCATAATATTTCCAACAATAATTAACTTAGTAATAATCTTGATGAACTCGACGACTCGAATGCAACGTCTTTTGAAATATGTCATGAATGACTCCAAGTAATATCTCTAATATGATCAAATGCACAGCGGAAGATTTCTTTCATACCTGAGAATAAAAATGCTTTCAAGTTGTGACGACCCGGGAATTTCTGACCAAATTTAAACTTAATCTTTATATGATTTCGACTAGATAAGCAAAGTCTATTAAACTGAGTCTCATAATGTTTGAACTATTTCCATGAATGCATTTAACCATTGACTATGTCCGACGATTCACGAACAATTGGGTATAACAAATATGTAAAAATTTAAATTTAAGTATATATACATAATTAATAAATTATAATATTAGTAAATTTACAAGGTTAATTATAGATATTATATTATTATTATATTCATCATTTTTTATTAATATTAATGTTGGTATTATTAATATTATCAAAATTATAATACTGAAATTGATACATTTGATTTATCCTTATTATTATTGTTAATATCATCGTTGTTATAGTTAGTAGTAAAGTTATAATATAGTTATTATGATTAGTATTATTATTATTATTAGACATTATTAATATTATTAATGTATTAGTATTCTATTATTGTTAAATATTGGTATTAGTATTCTATTAATATCATTATGAATGTTATTATTAATGAACATTATCATTAAAATCTATTATTATCAATATTAATACCAATATCTGCATTATTATTATGTGTAATATATCGATACAGAAATTAAAACATATAACTTATTGTTACTAGTACTATTATTAGATAGTATCATTAAGAATCATTATTATAACTATCATCAATATTAATTATTATTAAACTTATTATTTATCAAAGAAACCATTAATGTTATTATTAAAATTTTCATATTATTATTATTTATTAGTATTTTCATCATTATTAGTAGTATTATGATTATTATTATTATTATTATTATTATTTTTATCATTAATATTATTAAAATTATCATATTATTGTTATTAGAATTTTTATTATTACTAATAATATTAATTGTATTATTAATATTAATATATTATTATATTCTGTATATTTATTAATAAAAATAATATATATATACCAGCAGATTATTACGCGTCCCCTTTATCAGATATGTTTTATTTATTTATTCCTGTGTGGCTCTTGTGTACCTGTCGACTGATTTTTTCAATATGGGACAATCGATCTTATCAGCTTATTGAGGTTAATTTATTCAATTCTTTTACTTTCATTGTCATATACACATCACTTGTATCTGCTGTTAATCATTGAATTAAAACAGAAATGTGAAGAAAAGTCCCGACGGCTCTGCCTTGGCAACTTTTAATTCAAAATTCGATTCGTTATTAAATTTCAAAAATTATAAACACAGTAGTGTTAGAAATCATTTACTAAAACTATCTAGAAAGTTTCAAAACTCAGGTCTTCCTATCGAACTTGAATTTCGAGGTCAAAGTTTTAAAAACAAAAAGTCAACGTTTGTTCTTCAGTAAAATTTGAGTTGTCTGTTTCAATTCGAGTTAAATTGTTAATTTTTATAGATTCTAGGAAGGTTTAAGAACGTATTTCATTTAGGAATTATTGTCTAAAACGTTCTAAATTTCGTAATCATTTTTTTTTGTTTCCATCAGCGAACAGCAGCGAAGGCTGTTTTAAGTTTTTTTTATTTTTCTTAATTTTTTTTCATTTGTTAATGAATTTAAACTTGCTCTAAATGCTTCTGTGTTAATAAGAATTTTAAAAATCAAACGTTAAAGAGTGTGTTAATTGATCAGTGTTTGTGATCGATTTGATTTCTGTTAAAGAGGAAGAAGATGGAACACAGAAATACGGAGTTATAATTATATCGAATTGGTTAATAACAGAAAAACGACCACAGCCCAACTGGTTAGGGTGTTTGTTCGGGGTTCGAGAGGTCATGGGTTCAATTCCGGTCTTGGACTATTCTTTTTGTTGAGCGAATTCTAAAGGGTTTACATTCATTTTCTATTATTATTATTATTATTATTATTATTATTATTATTATTATTATTATTATTATTATTATTATTATTATTATTATTATTATTATTATTATTATTATTATTATTATTATTATTATTATTATTATTATTATTATTATTATTATTATTAGTATCATTATTATTTTTAATGTTTTTATGAATATTGTTATTGTTAAATATTGTTACTAGTACTAATTATTATAGTTATTATTATTATTATTATTATTATTATTATTATTATTATTATTATTATTATTATTATTATTATTATTATTATTATTATTATTATTATTATTATTATTATTACTAGTATGTATTAATTATCATTCATAATTATTATTATTATAATTATGATTATAACTAGAAATATTGCTATGACTATTATTATTATTATCTTATTTATTAACTACTACTAGATGTATTATCATTGTTATTATTACGTTAACATAAATACTATGATTAATATTATATTCATTTTGTTATTAAGTAACTTTATTAAGTGTTATTAGCGATATTATTAGTATTACTAATATTAAAATAAGTATTACTATGATTAGAATTATTATTATTGTTATTATGAAAATAATACGAACAACCATTATTTTCTGTATTAGTATCACTTTTGTAATTACTAGTATTATTATTATTATTATTAAACAAATGTATCATTATTAACAATATCATTATTTTTATTAATATTATCATTCTTAGTTAAGTTATTATTATTATTTTTAGTAAATCATTAATATCATAACTATCATAAACAATAAAATTAATACTTTTACAAGTACTATTATTAATATCATTGTTACTATCACTAATAGGGTTGTTATTAACATATGTATACTATTAATGTTATTATCATTATTTTTACTAATATTAACTTAGTATAATAAAACTACTGTTTTGATAAACAAATGAAATACATACATAAATATATATATATTTATATTTAACTCATATAACATGACAAAATTTAATATTTTATATACAAAATGAACATATAAAACATATATATATATATTATTATTAACATAAAAATGATATAACTAATACAATTATATATATGTGTTCAATTACAACTATGAATATTAATTAATATACAAATGATATACGTTCGTGAATCCGAGGTCAACCCTGCATTTATTCAATGTCGTTATATGTATTTTTACTACAAAATACAATAGGTGAGTTTCATTAACCCCTTTTTAAATGCTTTCGCAATATATATTTTGAGACTGAGAATACATGCGTTGCTTTTATAACTGTTTTACGAAATAGACACAAGTACTTAAAACTACATTCTATGGCTGGATTATTAAACCGAATATGCCCCTTTTTATTAAGTCTAGTAATCTAAGAATTAGGGAACATACACCCTAATTGACGCGAATCCTAAAGATAGATCTATCGGGCCCAACAAGCCCCATCCAAAGTACCGGATGCTTTAGTACTTCAAAATTTATATCATGTCCGAAGGAGGATCCCGGAATGATGGGGATATTCTTATATGCATCTTGTGAATGTCGGTTACCAGGTGTTCAATCCATATGAATGATATTTTTTTCTCTATGCATGGGACGTATGTTTATGAGAATTGGAAATATGAAATCTTGTGGTCTATTAAAATTATGAAATGATTATTTATGTTAAACTAATGAACTCACCAACCTTTTGGTTGACACTTGAAAGCATGTTTATTCTCAGGTACGAAAGAAATCTTCCGCTGTGCATTTGCTCATTTTAGAGATATTACTTGGAGTCATTCATGACATATTTCAAAAGACGTTGCATTCAAGTCATTGTGTTCATCAAGATTATTATGAAGTCAATTATAAATAGATATATTATGAAATGGTATGCATGCCGTCAACTTTCGATGTTATGAAAGATTGTCTTTTCAAAAACGAATGCAATGTTTGTAAAATGTATCATATAGAGGTCAAGTACCTCACGATGTAATCAACTGTTGTGAATTGTTTATAATCGATATGGACATCGTCCGGATGGATTAGGACGGGTCCTTTCAGTTGGTATCAGAGCGGTGGTCTTAGCGAACTAGGTCTGCATTAGTGTGTCTAACTGATAAGTCGTTAGGATGCTTTAGTGAGTCTGGACTTCGACCGTGTCTGCATGTCAAAAGTTTTGCTTATCATTTCGTGTCGAAAATTACCTACTTATCATCCTTAGGAAATTACCTGCTTACCATTCCTAGTCTAGACACATTTTACTGCATTGACTGCATGAATAGTGTATAGACAAAATTCATATCTTAGCGTATCTGTTATTGTTACCTTTGCTTGACAGCTTCCGTAGATTCCTCCGTTACTTATGGGATTTTAGTATTATATATGCATATGTAAATTATGTATTGCAGGGTACTAATCTACATCCTATAATCTATTTCTTATCAAAAATCCTTCATCTGATCGTACGAGATGAATCCCTCAACCAGTTCGAGTCCCACAGATTTCGATAGCCATTCCGATAGTTATTCCGATAGTTATTCCAACATGGATATTCACCTAAACTCCGAAAGTGGTGTCACCAGAATGAATCAACTAATCAGCCATCCCCAATTCATCTGATGGTTTCGTAGTCGACTTAATCAATGGAGACGCGAAAACGGCGATCCTTTCCACCAACCGAATTGCCCTCTTGGCGAAGAACCTGAAGTACTTACCGGTGAACCTGTTCGTAACACCATTTTCTCTCTCATTTCCAGAGTATCTCGCCACGACTATATCACAAGCCAGATTCAAAACCTTATTCATTCGCTCGTTCATACCGACAATCATCCCGGAGTAATAAAGTCAATGAGTTTTGCACCCGAGTTGTAGCCTTGGAAAATATGGTGCAAAATGTACCAGCTTCAACAAAATCAACGGCATCAACTGTACCACCAGCAACAACACAAACCACAACAACACAAGCCTCAACATCTCATTCTGTACCTCAAGTATAATCATCGTTCTACGTATTATTCTACATCAATTATCTCCGTTCTTCACGGCGATTATCTAATCTCTAAAGTTTTAGGGATTATTCATTCTTGTTCTAACGAAAAATCAAATGAGATTAATATCATATTAGCTCATTAAATTCATGATTACATCTAAAGAAAATATATATGTATATATGTTTTCATAAAGATTGTAATTAAAAATTCTTTTGTACAAACTGTTAATGGTGAAAATATTTTAACGGGTAGGTAATACCCGAGGAATATTTAGATTTCACATTAATAAGTTACATTGTACGTTCTTCGAATGACTCAACAGTCATTTACCATCCCACTTACATCCACAGATATACGAATCCGTTCACCGCAGAATTACCATTTTTTTTATCCAATTTCATATTTGGATTTTGATTTATCAGAATTCAACAAATGGCATAATGAAGAAAACATTTGACAAAATAAAATTTGTTAGAAACAAACAAATTAACTATAAGAAATTTTGTTAAGAATCCACGCTAATTGTTCCTAGCTAATTGCTCCTAGCTAACTGATTACATTTTATTTATTGTAATTTAATTATCGCAATTTACATTCTCACAAAATTTTTTTTTTTGTCATTTAATTTCTGTTATTTATTTTACGCACTTTAAATATCGGGACACGTATACAAGGTTTTGACATATCATATCGAATCATCTATATATATTATTTGGAATAACCATAGACACTCTATATGCAGTAATGCGGGAGTTAGCTATACAGGGTTGAGGTTGATTCTACAATAATATATATAGTTTGAGTTGTGATCGAGTCTGAGACGAATACGGGTCACGACACGTATTAATTAATTCGAATATTATATATTAAACTATATATGAAATATTGGACTGTCGACTGTGGACTATCGACTGTGGACAAATAACATTGGACAATTAAAATGAATTAAAATATTGATTATAATATATGAAACTAAACAATTCTTCAAGTTTGCCACTTGATTTCATCTTAAACCTCGTTTGTATCTCGACGATTACAATCTGCGTTCAAACCTTTCATGACTCTTGAAAACACCTCAATCGAGAGGATGAACCAACCGCACTTCATCTACGGATGAAAAGATTGATGCATATAGTTATGCACCTGAAAAACTCTCGAAAACTAAATAAACGTTTAACACGTACCTGTGCTAATTTCTTTAGTGTTATTATTACCCAAAATAACTTTGCAGTTCCTCTTCAAAATAGCCAATTTTGTCACAGCTCTAGCAAGACAACTTCGACTTTTCATTCGAAACAACCATATTATAACCTTGATTTATATGTGTGTTCTTTTATTGTTACTGGAGAACCATTTATATTCCACTATATTACCAGCAGACGTACCAGCAACCTCGTTATTTCTTGACTTAAATCTCTCTGATAAATCATTATATTTATTCATTGAAACCCTATCATATACTCATCCGCATCTTGTAACGAGAACTGACATACCAATTACCGGGAATCAGCAATCAGTACCTTAAAAACTCACAGCATATTTATATCAACAGTTATATGTATAACATTCATCTCTTAGAATTATGATCTTTCATTCTGAAATTCTGAACAGGACTCAGTCTACAAACCAATACTCTGAATGTTGAAAAAGCTGAATGAAGCAGCAGAAACTGTAGACAACTGTAAACGACCTTAATCGTCGGAAGTTTAATGATAAAGACTAGTATGTTGGAAAAGCTCAGAAAAGTTGAAACTGGAAAACGGATTGAGCTAACCACGAAGGAGACCAAGGACAAATACAAGGACCAAACTCTGTATTTAAAGAATCTGATGATTCTGTTTCTGATGAAATATTTAGCGAATACCTTGCTTCCGAATCTAAACCCTTACGGATAAATCTTCTTCATCATTCATCGATATTATAAATTCTAAGATATCATCGTATCTTTCATTATTAATATTCTCCATGTTTCTGAAGATATTTTCATAACTGTTCTTATCTGAAATCATTAATCTCATCGTGCTATCAGTGTTACATCATATAGAAACTGTTAGTTTCTATATTCTGTAAACTTTCGAGCTTAAAATATGAATGTTATTGAAGTAATGTTGGGAACTGATGCATGAGTTAGTATAATATAATGACACTTGATCAACGTGATTATATTACAGTAGGTCATGCTAAGTTTCTAGTGGAACGTGATGATTCACAGATCATAACGTCATCATGTGCCATGTTACATAACTCTTTCATTCTGCTTAACTTCTGAACATATCAAGAAAGTATATTCTTGATAGTTCTATTCTCAGTGATTCTGGTAATTTGACCAATCAAATCGTACTAATACATTAGTTCTTATTTAGAACACGATGTTTATCCAAAATTCCATACTTACGAATTCTGGACCGTTACTCGCTTATTTAGAGGTCGGGAGGATAATAAAAAGGCAAAGAGCTCCAAAATATAAGAGAAAATATAAAGCCCAATAACAACACGGAGGTTACAAACCGTAGATATTAATAGGAATAGCAATATAAAGACATGGCATAATTAAAAATAGTACCACCCCAAGATTATATTAAAAGTAAACAGATTTTTCTGGTGGAAGATTGAAAAGAAGGATGACAGAAATGATAATTAGGAAAATATTAGGGATTAGAACTGTACTAAGCATTTTCACAATCTTTTGGATGTATGAACTAAGAAAGAAAGTATAGGAATGGTGAGAATAATGGAACGAAGGAGTTTAATTTATAATGGAAATATCAGACATAGTAATCGAGGCAGAACACCGTATTAAATAATAGAGATCTTAATTTCCTTACTCACCGAAGAATCAAATCTTTTAGATTTCGAAGATTTTCTTTAAATCCCTTGAATTCCGGAATTCAACCAAGACAACGTCAAAAGTTAAGACGCACCTTATTTTCTAAATTCAACCCTGACTCTGTCGAAAGTTAAGATGAATATTTACTTTTCCTATTTCAATCTTTTGTGATAGCTTCGCTCGTACGCTTCGAATAACCGTATAGTTTTATCCAAATTATACAATGATGATAAAACTTATTTATCAACTCATATGCGTCATAAAAACATATTTATTGCTAGCCATGGCCACCTCACTCAAATTTCGGGACAAAATTTCTTTAACGGGTAGGTACTGTGACGACCCGGGAATTTCCGACCAAATTTAAACTTAATCTTTATATGATTTCGACAAGATAAGCAAAGTCTATTAAACTGAGTCTCATAATGTTTGAACTATTTCCATGAATGCATTTAACCAGTGACTATGCCCGACGATTCACGAACAATTGGGTATAACAAATATGTAAAAATTTAAATATAAGTATATATATACATAATTAATAAATTATAATATTAGTAAATTTACAAGGTTAATTATAGATATTATATTATTATTATATTCATCATTTTTTATTAATATTAATGTTGGTATTATTAATATTATCAAAATTATAATACTGAAATTGATACATTTGATTTATCCTTATTATTATTGTTAATATCATCGTTGTTATAGTTAGTAGTAAAGTTATAATATAGTTATTATGATTAGTATTATTATTATTATTATTAGACATTATTAATATTATTAATGTATTAGTATTCTATTATTGTTAAATATTGGTATTAGTATTCTATTAATATCATTATGAATGTTATTATTAATGAACATTATCATTAAAATCTATTATTATCAATATTAATACCAATATCTGCATTATTATTATGTGTAATATATCGATACAGAAATTGAAACATATAACTTATTGTTACTAGTACTATTATTAGATAATATCATTAATAATCATTATTATAACTATCATCAATATTAATTATTATTAAACTTATTATTTATCAAAGAAACCATTAATGTTATTATTAAAATTTTCATATTATTATTATTTATTAGTATTTACATCATTATTAGTAGTATTATGATTATTATTATTATTATTTTATCATTAATATTATTAAAATTATCATATTATTATTATTAGTATTTTTATTATTACTAATAATATTAATTGTATTATTAATATTAATATATTATTATATTCTGTTATTTATTATTTATTAATAAAAATAATATATATATACCAGCAGATTATTACGCGTCCCCTTTATCAGATATGTTTTATTTATTTATTCCTGTGTGGCTCGTGTGTACCTGTCGACTGATTTTTTCAATATGGGACAATCGATCTTATCAGCTTATTGAGATTAATTTATTCAATTCTTTTACTTTCATTGTCATATACACATCACTTGTATCTGCTGTTAATCATTGAATTAAAACAGAAATCTGAAGAAAAGTCCCGACGGCTCTGCCTTGGCAACTTTTAATTCAAAATTCGATTCGTTATTAAATTTCAAAAATCATAAACGCAGTAGTGTTAGAAATCATTTACTAAAACTATCTAGAAAGTTTCAAAACTCAATTCTTCCTATCAAACTTGAATTTCGAGGTCAAAGTTTTAAAAACAAAAAGTCAACGTTTGTTCTTCAGTAAAATTCGAGTTGTCTGTTTCAATTCGAGTTAAATTGTTAATTTTTATAGATTCTAGGAAGGTTTAAGAACGTATTTCATTTAGGAATTATTGTCTAAAACGTTCTAAATTTCGTAATCATTTTTTTTTGTTTCCATCAGCGAACAGCAGCAAAGTCTGTTTTAAGTTTTTTTTTTATTTTTTTTTATTTTTTTTCGTTTGTTAATGAATTTAAACTTGCTCTAAATGCTTATGTGTTAATAAGAATTTTAAAAATCAAACGTTAAAGAGTGTGTTAATTGATCAGTGTTTATGATCGATTTGATTTCTGTTAAAGAGGAAGAAGATGGAACACAGAAATACAGAGTTATAATTATATCGAATGGGTTAATAACAGAAAAACAACCACAGCCCAACTGGTTAGGGTGTTTGTTCGAGGTTCGAGAGGTCATGGGTTCAATTCCGGTCTTGGACTATTCTTTTTGTTGAGCGAATTCTAAAGGGTATACATTCATTTTCTATTATTATTATTATTATTATTATTATTATTATTATTATTATTATTATTATTATTATTATTATTATTATTATTATTATTATTATTATTATTATTATTATTATTATTGTTATTATTATTGTTATTATTATTATTATTATTATTATTATTATTATTATTAGTATGATTATTATTTTTAATGTTTTTATGAATATTGTTATTGTTAAATATTGTTACTAGTACTAATTATTATAGTTATTATTATTATTATTATTATTATTATTATTATTATTACTAGTATGTATTAATTATCATTCATCATTATTATTATTATAATTATGATTATAACTAGAAATATTGCTATGACTATTATTATTATTATGATTATTATTATCTTATTTATTAACTACTACTAGATGTATTATCATTGTTATTATTACGTTAACATAAATACTATGATTAATATTATATTCATTTTGTTATTAAGTAACTTTATTAAGTGTTATTAGCGATATTATTAGTATTACTAATATTAAAATAAGTATTACTATGATTAGAATTATTATTATTGTTATTATGAAAATAATACGAACAACCATTATTTTCTGTATTAGTATCACTTTTGTAATTACTAGTATTATTATTATTATTATTATTATTAAACTAATGTATCATTATTAACAATATCATTATTTTTATTAATATTATCATTCTTAGTTAAGTTATTATTATTATTTTTAGTAAATCATTAATATCATAACTATCATAAACAATAAAATTAATACTTTTACAAGTACTATTATTAATATCATTGTTACTATCACTAATAGGGTTGTTATTAACATATGTATACTATTAATGTTATTATCATTATTTTTACTAATATTAACTTAGTATAATAAAACTACTGTTTTGATAAACAAATGAAATACATACATAAATATATATATATATTTATATTTAACTCATATAACATGACAAAATTTAATATTTTATATACAAAATGAACATATAAAACATATATATATATATATATATTATTAACATAAAAATGATATAACTAATACAATTATATATATATGTGTTCAATTACAACTATGAATATTAATTAATATACAAATGATATAGGTTCGTGAATCCGAGGTCAACCCTGCATTTGTTCAATGTCGTTATATGTATTTTTACTACAAAATACAATAGGTGAGTTTCATTAATCCCTTTTTAAATGCTTTCACAATATATATTTTGGGACTGAGAATACATGCGCTGCTTTTATAAATATTTTACGAAATAGATACAAGTACTTAAAACTACATTCTATGGCTGGATTATTAAACCGAATATGCCCCTTTTTATTAAGTCTGGTAATCTAAGAATTAGGGAACAGACACCCTAATTGACGCGAATCCTAAAGATAGATCTATCGGGCCCAACAAGCCCCATCCAAAGTACCGGATGCTTTAGTACTTCGAAATTTATATCATGTCCGAAGGAGGATCCCGGAATGATGGGGATATTCTTATATGCATCTTGTGAATGTCGATTACCAGGTGTTCAATCCATATGAATGATATTTTTTTCTCTATGCATGGGACGTATGTTTATGAGAATTGGAAATATGAAATCTTGTGGTCTATTAAAATTATGAAATGATTATTTATGTTAAACTAATGAACTCACCAACCTTTTGGTTGACACTTGAAAGCATGTTTATTCTCAGGTACGAAAGAAATCTTCCGCTGTGCATTTGCTCATTTTAGAGATATTACTTGGAGTCATTCATGACATATTTCAAAAGACGTTGCATTCAAGTCGTTGAGTTCATCAAGATTATTATTAAGTCAATTATAAATAGATATATTATGAAATGGTATGCATGCCGTCAACTTTCGATGTTATGAAAGATTTTCTTTTCAAAAACGAATGCAATGTTTGTAAAATGTATCATACAGAGGTCAAGTACCTCACGATGTAATCAACTATTGTGAATCATTTATAATCGATATGGACATCGTTCAGATGGATTAGGAAGGGTCCTTTCAGAAGTGTCAACCAAAAGGTTGGTGAGTTCATTAGTTTATCATAATCATTTATTTTTATCATTTTAATAGACCACAAGGTTTTCGTTTCCATTTCACATAAATATACGTCCCATGCATAGAGATAAAAATCATTCATATGGATTGAACACCTGGTAACCGACATTAACAAGATGCATATAGAATATCCCCATCATTCCGGGACACCCGTTGGACATGATAAATTTCGAAGTACTAAAGCATTCCAAATTCAAGAATGGGGTTTGTTGAGCCCGATAGATCTATCTTTAGGATTCGCGTCAATTTGGGGGTCTGTTCCCAAATTCTTAGGCTACCAAGCTAAAAGGGGCATATTCGGCTTCGATCCATTCAACCATATAATGTAGTTTCAATTACTTGTGTCTATTTCGTAAAACATTTATAAAAATTGCCCATGTATTCTCAGACCAAAAATATAAAGGGTAAAAAGGCAAATGAAACTCACAATACTATATTTTGTAGTAAAAATACATATGATGACATTGAACAATGCAGGGTTGGCCTTGGATTCACGAACCTATATTATTCATTTATGTATATTAACATATGTAATGGAAATCGAACAAATATATATATATATATATATATATATATATATATATATATATATATATATATATATATATATATATATATATATATATATATATATATATATATATATATATATATATATATATATATTATTAGTGATTTTAATTGTTATTTTATATCATGAGTTTTATTAATAACTTAATTAGATATATTTATTTTTATATAGATAATTAACATTTATTACTAAAGTATTAATATAGTTAGATTTTATGTCCTAAATATTTTTTTATATAGACAATCTTTATTTAATATATAAATAATACTAATGATAAAAGTAATACTACTTATGATAAAAATTATGATAATTCTAATAATAATAAAAGTGATACTTTTAATAGTAAAAATGATAGCTTAAATAAAAGGTTAATTTCAATAATAATGATAAAATACTTTTAGTAATAGGGGTTATAATAATATTACTAATGATAATAATAATTATAATAACAATTTTTCTACTAATGATAATAATGATAATAATGTTAATGGTTTTATTAGTAACAAATATAATAATAACAATAATGGTTTTACTCATAATGGTGTTACTCATAATATCCTCAATACTAATAATAATACTAATACTAATAACAATAATTCTAAAAATAATAATTTTATTAATAATGATACACATATTGATAGTAATAATAATAATCATACTTTTTTTACTAATAATAATAATAATAATAATAATAATAATAATAATAATAATTAATAATAATAATAATAATAATAATATACATAATAATAACTAATAATAATAATGATAGAAATAAAGTAAAAGTGTATACCCTCTCCAAGCTTTTTCTAAAAAGAAATGCCCCATACGAGACTCGAACCCGCGACCTCTAGTTAACCCATAACACACTCAACCATCACATTGTTTCAGTCTTTCTGTATTAACTCGTGTTACCAGCTATATATCCCAATTCGAGCAGCCCAATTCTAAAAGCCTATTAAATTCACAAAGCCCAAATTGTATTAAGTCTGAAAGGAGCCCAACAGCATGTTTTAATGGGTTCGTGATCACGGCCCAAGGAAAGAAAAAAAATTTATCCATCACAGAATGTTGAATGGAATTCGCTGGCTTTTTTTAAGTGGGGTTCGGTTTTAGTCAAGTACAACAACCTCAATCATCATTCATAATCATTAACTTTCCTTTTTATTATTTTATGTAACCTTCATCACCTTTTTCCTAATACAACAACATCATCATCGTTGTTATTGTAACAGCAAACAGAAACAAACATAGCAGCCGCAGCAGTGAACAAACAAAAAAAAATATGGTGGTTTCAATGGTGAGGTTGGGTGGTTAAAGCTTTGAGATGATTCTAATGGATACAAGAAATAGTAGAAACATGAGAACAAGATGGTTCGATGGTGTTGAGTTTTGGTCTTTATTCATACAGAAACAATAGTAAACAGGTAAAGGTTCATGTGATGGTGTTTGGTGGTGATCGAATATCAAGACAGCAACAATAGAATTAGCAACGAGAAAAAAGTATCAATGATGATGGTTGCTTGGTGATTCACGGGGGATGGTGGGGTTGTTTGTTGATGGTGTACAACTTTAAACAATAACAAAAACAATCTATCCTCTAGTGGATTGAAGAGAGTGGTGTGTGGTTTTGATGGTGTTGGAGTGGTTCGATTTGATCATGGGTTTGGAGTGGTGGTGAAAACATGGTGATCATGGTGGAAGGTTTAGTGGTGGATCGAGGTTAGTAGACAAAGGTGATCGATGGTTTAGGTTTCGTTTGATGGTAATAGCAGCTAAACAAATGGGTTTTACTTCAAACATAATTAAAACTTAGGTGATTTAGGGTGGTAGTTTATGGTTGTGATGGTGGTGATAGTCGTGGTGGTGGTGTTCTAGAATGGCTTATGGTGGTTCTCGACGGGTTGCAACGAGGAGCAGGAGATGGTAGTGTATTTATGCTTGAAGAAAATTGTTGAAGATAGTTTAATTAGACGAAGAGGATGATTGTTGATGTTGGGTCTTGGGCAGGAAAACAAGAAAAAAACTGAAGATGTCTAATGACTTTTGGGTTTTGTTCTAACAAAATGGTGGATTGAGGGTGATGGTGGGTTTTAGTTTTGAGTTGATCATCAAGCAAAGAAGATGGGTTTTGATTCTTCTTTTTTTTTCGTCTAATGCACCAGCATGTATATGTATATATATGTCGATTCAGTGAAAGAAGGAAGGAAAGGAACACTAATATAAATTTAAGTGTGGTGATAGCTTTGGTTTGATAGGAAGCAAAAGAAGCTGAGAACGTTTTCATTCTAATATACATATATGTGTATATCCATATTATATATAGGAAAGAGGAGGTAGATATATAATATTATATATATAAAACTCATGTATCATGGACGAAACAGAAATCAGATATTTAATTCATGCATAGTGAAGCAGCCTTAATTCTTGTAATTACTCTACCGACCGTTTTCACGGACGGTGTATCGTGCGAAATCAGTGGCGGATAAAAGTGTTAAGAAAAATCCCATATTTTTAAATTAATTATATTTATTTATTTTGGTCATTATGGTATAAAATTCGATCATTAACTTTTAAATAAAAATTACATCAACTGTCCCTCTCATTTATGGGTGAAATATAAAAAGTGTTGAAATTTATTAATTAGCTTCTAAATATATTTTTAGTAAGCCTAAGATCTATAGAACTCATTTTCGGATCACCGTTTATTTTAAAATCATATAAGTTCAAATTTCACTTCTCTAATTAATAATCGAAACGTCCAACAAGTATTACAATTATTAAATAATTACATTTAATATACAATCTATATATATATTCACTTTAATAATAAACTTTATTATATCTTATATTAATTTATTTTACAAGAATTAATTCCAATAACTAAGTAATATAATGTTTCAAATTATATTTTGAATTAATATACATATCTATAATTTTAAATATATATGTATCTATTTACAAATAGTTGTTCGTGAATCGTCGAGAACAGTCGAAGGTCAATTGAATATATGAAGACAGTTCAAAATTTTCTGAGACTCAATATGACAGACTTTGCTTATTGTGTCCAAATCATATAAAGATAAAGTTTAAATTTGGTCGGAAATTTCCGGGTCGTCACATTACCTACCCGTTAAAGAAATTTCGTCCCGAAATTTGAGTGAGGTTGTCATGGCTAACAATATATATGTTTTCATGACAAATCTGAGTTGTTAAATATAGTTTATCACTATTGAATAATATAGATAAAATGATTTAATTACTTAAAGCGTACGAATGAAGCTATCACTAAATAGTGAAATGAGTAAATGCAGATTTGACTTAACTGATAACGTAGTCACGGTTGATTTTCGGAATTCAAAGGAATTAAAGAAATCTTTGAAATCTGAATAAGATTTGATTCTTTGGGATTGAAGGGAATTAGGATCTTCTTAATTAAATGCGATGATCTGCCTTGATTGTCCTGTCAGGTAATTTCTTTATAAATCGACCTTTTCCGTTTTATTATTCTCACCATTCCTATATCTTCTTCCTTAAACCATACATCTAAAAATTGTAACAATGCTTAATCCAGTTCTGATCCTTGTTCTTATTCTGACTATCTTAATGATCGTTCTTCTTTTCCAACTCCCACCGAAAGAATCTGTTTATTTCTACTATGCCCTAGGGATTATTGTATTTATAATCCTCCCATGTCTTTATATTGCTATACGCACTGATATCCACGGTTTGTAATTTCGGTATTGTTGTTGGGTGTTAACACCTATTTCCTTATGAGGTAAGGCTTAGTATGTCAACAAGAGACTAGAAGTGATCTAGCTTTAGGAGGGCGGAGTGTTGCTGATTGATTTTTACCTTCGGGAAATAATCCCTGCAGACCCGGTTCATAAGTGTAGAAACTTGTGGGGTGGTGTAACGACCCTACTTTTTCCGTTATCTTTTGCCGTTAACTATTTAACGACCGTTAATTGTTATTCGTGCCACGTCATTTCTATGACCTATATTATTATTTTTGTAATAATATATTAATTATTATGTGTTATATGAATATTTGTATTCATATTTTAAATTATACGTTCCTACGAGTCGCGGATTTCTATCCGGCGAATCTTTTCGGTTTTTAAACCAACGGTCGAGTTTTCTGGATTTTTAAATCCTAAATATTTTAAATATGATATTTTAAGGTCATATTATTAATAGGTGTATTTATATTTATTTTTCGTCGCGCGTTTGTTATCTTTCCGGATTTTTAATCGCGTAAGCGTGTTTTCGCGTTTCGGGTTTCGTTCGGGCTTTCGGGCCATCAGGAAATTACATTTAAGTGAGATGGACCAAGTGGGGCCCACCCCACTAAAGAATTCGGCTGAATCAATGGGAGGGAGTAATACTCCCTTGATTTTTCATTTTGTAATTATTTTGTAATTCACCAAAATATACCAAAAACCTAAATTCTATTTTTTTTCTCTCAAACTCTCTCTTCCTCCCTCCTTTGTGCCGCCACCATCACCACCATAAACCACCATCTTCATCAAAAAGCTAGCTTGGATCATTAAATCGTTTGCATAATCGTGTTCCTCTCTTCGTTCTCTACGCGATCATATACTTTGATTTTTGATTAGGGTATAAACCCTAACCCTAGATCTTTTCATATTTATTTATATTTCTGTATTTTGATGTTATATGATTAGTATGATATGTATAAGTTGTTGTATTGTTGTTTGAATGCGTAGAATTACTCGTTTGTTCATGTTTTCGGTTTGTAAATTTTGGACAGCAGCATAAAACGTATATTCTGACTTTGTAACTGATATGAATGTTAAAATTAAGTACATAAATGAGTTCCTCTCATCAAGACATTAATTTTAGACTCCGGATTCATGTCGTTTCGATTCCCGGAGCCCTAGATACGCTTAATTTGGTTTTTGTTAAAGATTGAAAGGTGTTCTTGGCATGAACAAGGTTGGGTCCGACTTTGTGACCATCCTTGGTGTCTTTAGGGTGTCTCATTTGGTTAGGACTGATGGTGGGACGAATATTCATGTTCGGGTCACCTAAATCCGAGCCACGGTTCACCCGTTGTGCCCGAATTACCGTTTTGAGTAAAATGATTTTCCCAATTGAAGTCATGGCTGATATGCACGACTTAGGGACTGTTCTTGGAGTGTTCTTGAGTTCATAAATGTGTCGGGTGGTTTGAGTAGGTGAAGTTACATATGTGGCTTGCCCGAAACTGACACCCAGGGCTCAAGATACGACCCGGCGAACTTTTAAATTTATACTTATGGTTAATGATTTAACTTATGATAAAAATTTATGGATTTCATTATTAAATAAATTACTTATGTTAAAGAAGTAATTATTTTATTTTAAGACTTTTAATATAATTATTTATTATATTATTTAATTATTAATTATAATTTAATTAACATTTTAATTAAACTTATGATTAGTAATACTTTTTTTTTTATTAAAGGAAAATACTTATGATAGGTATTAAATTTAATTATGAGAAATTATTATAAGACTTATAATAAAGATTAAATAATTATTTAATTATTATAAGACTTAATTATTATTTAATTATGATTTAATTATTAAATACTTATGATTTAATAATTTTAATTAGAAACTTATGATATGATTAATAATTCATTATTAATTAATAATACTTATGATATGATTTAAAATTTATTATAAATTAATAATATTTATATTATGATTGATATTTAATTAATTAATTAAATACTTATGTTATACTAATTATAACATTTCAACTTATATTAACTTTAATAATTCATTTTATTTAATTAAACTTATGTTAAGACAGTATTATACACTTTTGACTTTAAATAACATTATAACCTATGTTATTATTATAACTTACACTTTTAAAATTAATGTTGACTATGTTTGACCAAGGTTGACTTTTGAGTTGACTTTCGGTTGACTTTGACTTTCAGTTGACTTCTGTTGACTTTCTAAATAAGGAAACTTTCCTAACTTCATAACTTTCTAAAAATAGAACTTTCTAAATTTGGAAACTTTCCAAAAATAGAAACTTTCCAAAAATAGAAACTTTCCAAAAATAGAAACTTTCCAAAAATAGAAACTTTCCTAAAATAGAAAACTTTCCAAAAATGGAAACCTGCTAAAAATAGAAACTTTCTAAAAATAGAAAGTGTGTGTCCTTATGCTGTTCCAATCAAACCGATGCTTGTTGAGTAATGTTCTATGTCTACTTGCAACATGTACAATAGCTATCATACTAAGACTTGACCTAAGTTAGTTATTTATTTCGACCTGCTTTATTTATAGGTCGGCGTTGTGATCTTTCTTGATCACTTTACTTTACTTGCTGTTCGCTTGTCTTTGTGGTTTCTTCAGTTGCTATTTAAGGTGAGTTATAGTCCCATTTTTCTATTTAAATCTTTTGGGATGAGAATACATGCAATTTATTTTATATTTTGGACAAGTGGAAGTTGGTTTAAATTATTCATTGTGAGTTGAACAAAAATATTCCCTAGTCTGGTAACTGTAATCACTGGTTTCTACTGGTGAACGCGAATCCTATGGATAGATCTATCGGGTTTGACAACCCCATTTCGAGCTAGTCGCGCTAGCAATTTATAATCGGAATGTTTAGTACTTCGTATTTAGTTGAAGATACACTTGTTCGGTGTATATTATTTATTGTGTTTGGCAAGGGTAAATAAAGGGTTAAGTGGTTACCAGGTGGCTCACGGAAAATGGAATAATGTTTTATTATATGTTTTCTAGCATATAATTTGGTGGTTTAAAAGGAGTTTTATGTTTTCAAACATAAATTTTTATTGTTTAAATTAAATATTGTTTGCAATATTAAACCTATAATTCACTCAACATTTTTGTTGACAGTTACTCGCATGTTTTATTCTCAGGTTCATGATTGATTGCTTCCGCTGTGCTTAGAGAGTCTGCATATTTATGATGGCAGCTTTTGTTAAACATTAACTTGCATTCTATTTTGTTACATTAAAAAGTGGTTGTTTGTTGACTTTATTTTGGTCAACTTTTGGTTAAAGTATTATTGTATAGTTTTTCTAAACTTATACATTTTAGTAGATTTTCCTTTATAGGAAATCATTTTTAAATAAAGAATGCAAGGTTGTTTTATTAAATTCATATAGAGTTTCGATCAAGCTGTGGGACCAAGTGACGGAGCCGTTAAGTGTTTTGACGGAGTCGTCACAGTTGGTATCAGAGCATTGGTTGTAGGGAATTAGGCTGCATTGATGTCGTTACCCGAGTCAATAGGGTGCATTAGTGAGTCTAGTCTACAGCCCGGCCTATTATATATTATTATATGGGATTATTTGTATCGTGTTGGTATGTATATTGTTATCATACATACGTTTCTATTATGTTTTGAATCCGGGAGGAACTCCCATTCCGATTTAAACGTATTCTCCGACTCATGCGAGTTCATCTTTTAAAGGAACACCTCGGTTAGTGAAACCGAGGGGGTGTCTTTCTTGACTTCTGAAATTCTCGACATTTCTATGTCATAATTTGTGTTTATTGATATAACGTTTGGGTTCCATTACGTGTTCTAGAATTCTAGGCATTTCTATGTCATCTATAAGGGTTATGTATATAGCGTTTGAGTTATATTATGCGAGATGTCATTCTTGACTTCTAAAGGCTCGGCATTTCAATGTCAGCTATTGTGTTTGGGTATACAACATTTTTGTTATATTACGTGCCTTTGTGCCGTTGTGCCCATGTGCCTTGGTTTTTGAAACGGAAAACGTCATTCTTGACTTTTAGAGATTCTTGGTACTTCGAAGACATTTTTATGTCATCGTTACTCCTATTCATTACTTTCGATGTCTTTGTCTCTTGTGCTATCCTTAGCACATTGTTAAGAAATTGTTTTAGGGAAATTGTGTTGAAATTCGAGGATTGACCACGTGTCCTGACCTTATGTAGTGATATTGGAATGGAACTATGAGTTAGTGAAATATAATGGCGTCAGGCCAACGTGATTATATTACTTTAATTCATAAAAAGTCCCAATATTGTGACATGAGGAATAGAAAGCGAGTCAAAGAAAATTTGTACACCACTCATTCGGAAATTCTAACGTTGTTACATGAGTAAGGAAGATACTCATTATCTTATTTATTGATATACGAGAGACTCGTCTTTACCGAACTACTTACCCCATGTTTTATCATTTATAACTCGCTTGTTAGTGACAGCTTCGCACGTGAATAGTTTTGACCCAAGGACTTGTGTTCTGATAAAAGTCAAGACATTATTTGACTCATTGGTTTTCATGACCTCGTAGCATTTATTGAAGAGATGTCGCAAGACGATTCAAGTCCATCACCCGAGCTTTAACGATCTTACTTCAACTCGTAACCTCTGTGATGCGGATACCCTGCTTTCCATTAAAAATTTTACACATTTGTGTAATTGGGCGGTTCTCACGAGATTTATGGGCGAATAGAAGTAATGAAATATTTTGTCATGTATACTAATTATAAAATCATATATGTACGTATGAATTCGAATGGATAAATTTACCCTTACCTATTTTGGCTAGTATACACTAAATTGTACCTTCAAAATTATTTTAAAATCACTCATGTCGAGTTGTCTAGTTAACTCAAATTGTTTTACGTAAAATGGTACACGTTGTACATACTTCTAAATTTACTAAGAGCTTCGCTCCATTTATGGGGTTACATCAAACGTTTAAAGCTTTTTTTCAAAAACTTCTTTGATTGATTACATTAGAATTTTCGCATTACTCTACAGAGTGCTTGGATCACAGTTCTTCTCATCCTCCGTTTAAGGATGAAATTTACCATTAAGTTCGTTGATAGAAATTCTTACACCAGTTTGGATGTCGATTTTATAAAATTTGTTGGAAAGTCTTGGCGCCCATAGAATTTTCCCTCTTATGGTTGGACATGGCCGAAACGCAGATCGATAAATCAAGTTTCTGGGGTACACTCGATGGTCACCCTATTATAGAAAAGGCGCTAAGTGGGTTTCTACCCCAACTGTTGTTATGGCAGGTATCATGGATATATATTACACTAGACTGATTGAGGAGTTTCTACTCTCAATATTCACTGTCAATCGCAACACCCTCATAAACATCAATCCTAGGATTCGATACTTTAGGGTGCACGAAATTATTTTTGGAGATTCATCTCACCTGGAGTCGGCCATTCTTTATAACCCATGATTCGCGTTCTTTTCATCCGCACGTAAATTTAAGAATATGGATGAATCCTAGACTTCCTCGCTCATTGTACAAGGAAGTTCACTCTCGTTGAATTATCACACCTTTCATACGTCTTCCTTTCGGAAATATAATGAAAATTTACTTTGGAGTCCATGATCCTCGTTAACTCTTTTGAGAGAATTGCCTTAAATATCTATGCCACCAATGTGACTACTCCATATTTATTTCTTCCTTCATTATTGCAACTTTATTTCATCCGTCCCAGTTCGTCCCCTTGGGGAGCTCCCGTTTTGTTCGTTGAGAAGAAAGATGGTTCATTTCGTTTGTGTATTGATTATCGTGAATTGAACGAGCTTACTGTTAAAAACCGTTACCCTCTTCCGAGAATTGATGATCTGTTCGATCAACTTCAAGGTTCGTCCGTTTATTATAATATTGATCTTCGTTCCGGTTATCACCAATTACGCGCTAAAGAAACTGATATTCTGAAAACCGTTTTCTGTACCCGTTATAGTCACTTTGAATTTCTTGTTATGCCGTTCAGATTGACAAATGCACCTGTTGTGTTCATGGACCTCATGAACCGTGTGTGTAGACCCTATCTGGACAAATTCGTTACTGTTTTCATCGACCACATCCTTATTTATTCTAAGAGTGATGAAGAACACGAAGAATATTTGAAGTTGGTGCTTGATTTATTGAGAAAAGAAGGGTTGTATGCTAAGTTCTCTAAGTGTAATTTCTGATTAAGAGAAGTTCAATTCCTTGGATATATTGTTAGTAAACAAGGAATACTAGTTGATCCCGCCAAGATTGAGGCAATTGAAAAGTGGGAAATTCCGAAAACTCCTACTCAGATTCGCCAGTTTCTAGGATTAGCAGGCTATTATAGAAGGTTCATTCAAGATTTTTCACGAGTAGCGAAACCTCTGACTGCTTTAACGCATAAGGGGAAGAAGTACGAGTGGAAGAGTGAACAAGAGTCTGCTTTCCAAACTCTGAAGAAGAAGTTAACTTCTGCACCGATATTATCACTACCTGAGGGTAATGATGATTTTGTTATCTATTGTGATGCTTCGTGTCAAGACTTTGGTTGTGTTTTGATGCAACGAAAGAAAGTTATTGCGTACGCGTCACGTCAGTTGAAGATTCACGAGCAGAATTACGTAACCCATGATTTAGAGTTGAGAGCTGTTGTGTTTGCGCTTAAGATTTGCAGACATTATCTATATGGGGTCAAAGGTACATTGTACACTGATCACAAAAGTCTTCAACATATTCTTGATCAGAAACAGTTAAATATGAGGCAACGAAGATGGGTTAAGACGTTAAATGATTATGATTGCGAACTTTTATATCATCCGGGAAAGGCCAATGATGTGGCTGATGCATTAAGTCGTAAAGAAAGGGCTGAACCTCGCAGGTTTAGGGCCTTGAATATGACAATTCAAACAAACCTCGCTAGGCAGATCCTTGAGGCACAATAAGAAGCCTTGAAGGAGGAAAATTTTGTAACGGGAAGGTCCGAGGCTTGAGTAAACAGTTAGAGGTACAAACCGATGGTACTCGGTATTTTGCGGGATGCCTTTGGGTTCCGAAGTTTGGTGATCTACGAAAACTTGTTTTAGATGAGGCTCATAAGTCTAGGTACTCTATTCATCCTGGTTCAGGAAAGATGTATCATGATCTTAAGGAGCTGTATTGGTGGCCTAATTTGAAAGCTGATGTGGCTACGTATGTGGCTAAGTGTTTGACCTGCGCTAAGGTTAAAGCTGAACATCAGAAACCGTCTGGACTTTTGGTGCAACCTGAAATTCCCGAGTGGAAGTGGGAAGGTATTAAGATGGACTTCATTACGAAGTTACCAGGAGTTGTGGGTGGTTATGATACTATTTGGGTGATTGTTACCGACTCGCTAAGTCAACTCTTTTCTTGCCAATTAAGGAAACATATTCAATGAAGAAGTTTACTCGTTTGTATTTGAAGGAGATTATTTCGAGACATGGTGTTCCCGTATCGATTATGTTGGACTGAGGCAGTCCTAACAAGGTGCTCTAGGAACTAAATTGGATATGAGCACCGCTTATCATCCACAGACGGATGGTCAGAGTGAAAGGACCATTCAAACATAGAAAACATGTTAAGAGCGTGTGTTATTGATTTTGGAAATGGGTGGGATAAATATTTGTCGCTGGATGAGTTTTCTTATAACAGCAGTTATCATGCAAGTATTAAAGCCGCACCATTTGAAGCTCTGTATGGTAGAAAGTGTAGGTCTCCTGTCTGTTGGAATGAGGTTGGGGATGCTCAACTCACATGACCAGAGATCATTCACGAGACTACCTAGAAGATTGCACAGATTAAGGAAAGATTGAGAATCGCCAGAAGTTGGCAAAAGAGCTATGCCAATAAAAGAAGAAACGATATTGAATTTCAGGTCAGTGATCGTGTTATGTTGAAAGTTTCACCTTGGAAGGGTGTGGTACGTTTTGGTAAAAGGGGAAAGTTGAATCCTCATTTTGTTGAACCTTTTGGGATTATTGAGAGAGTTGGACCAGTGGCTTATCGTTTGAAATTGCCACAAGAACTCAGTGCTATTCGTGACGTTTTTCATGTATCGAATTTAAAGAAGTGTTTGGCCGAGGCCAATGAAACTATTCTTTTTGATGAACTTCATGTTGATAAGCAACTTTATTTTATTGAAGAACCTGTTGAAATTATGGACCGAGAGGTAAAGACTCTTAAGCAGAGTAAAATTCCTATTGTTCGAGTTAGATGGAACACCGGACGCGGTCCCGAGTTCACTTGGGAGCGTGAAGGTCAGATGAAGCAGAAGTAACCGCATTTGTTCTCAGATGCCGAGTCAACCCCTGCACCTGCTTAAATTTCGGGACGAAATTTCCGTAACGGGAAGGTACTGTAACGACCCTACTTTTTCCGTTATCTTTTGCCGTTAACTATTTAACGACCGTTAATTGTTATTCGTGCCACGTCATTTCTATGACCTATATTATTATTTTTGTAATAATATATTAATTATTATGTGTTATATGAATATTTGTATTCATATTTTAAATTATACGTTCCTACGAGTCGCGGATTTCTATCCGGCGAATCTTTTCGGTTTTTAAACCAACGGTCGAGTTTTCTGGATTTTTAAATCCTAAATATTTTAAATATGATATTTTAAGGTCATATTATTAATAGGTGTATTTATATTTATTTTTCGTCGCGCGTTTGTTATCTTTCCGGATTTTTAATCGCGTAAGCGTGTTTTCGCGTTTCGGGTTTCGTTCGGGCTTTCGGGCCATCAGGAAATTACATTTAAGTGAGATGGACCAAGTGGGGCCCACCCCACTAAAGAATTCGGCTGAATCAATGGGAGGGAGTAATACTCCCTTGATTTTTCATTTTGTAATTATTTTGTAATTCACCAAAATATACCAAAAACCTAAATTCTATTTTTTTTCTCTCAAACTCTCTCTTCCTCCCTCCTTTGTGCCGCCACCATCACCACCATAAACCACCATCTTCATCAAAAAGCTAGCTTGGATCATTAAATCGTTTGCATAATCGTGTTCCTCTCTTCGTTCTCTACGCGATCATATACTTTGATTTTTGATTAGGGTATAAACCCTAACCCTAGATCTTTTCATATTTATTTATATTTCTGTATTTTGATGTTATATGATTAGTATGATATGTATAAGTTGTTGTATTGTTGTTTGAATGCGTAGAATTACTCGTTTGTTCATGTTTTCGGTTTGTAAATTTTGGACAGCAGCATAAAACGTATATTCTGACTTTGTAACTGATATGAATGTTAAAATTAAGTACATAAATGAGTTCCTCTCATCAAGACATTAATTTTAGACTCCGGATTCATGTCGTTTCGATTCCCGGAGCCCTAGATACGCTTAATTTGGTTTTTGTTAAAGATTGAAAGGTGTTCTTGGCATGAACAAGGTTGGGTCCGACTTTGTGACCATCCTTGGTGTCTTTAGGGTGTCTCATTTGGTTAGGACTGATGGTGGGACGAATATTCATGTTCGGGTCACCTAAATCCGAGCCACGGTTCACCCGTTGTGCCCGAATTACCGTTTTGAGTAAAATGATTTTCCCAATTGAAGTCATGGCTGATATGCACGACTTAGGGACTGTTCTTGGAGTGTTCTTGAGTTCATAAATGTGTCGGGTGGTTTGAGTAGGTGAAGTTACATATGTGGCTTGCCCGAAACTGACACCCGGGGCTCAAGATACGACCCGGCGAACTTTTAAATTTATACTTATGGTTAATGATTTAACTTATGATAAAAATTTATGGATTTCATTATTAAATAAATTACTTATGTTAAAGAAGTAATTATTTTATTTTAAGACTTTTAATATAATTATTTATTATATTATTTAATTATTAATTATAATTTAATTAACATTTTAATTAAACTTATGATTAGTAATACTTTTTTTTTATTAAAGGAAAATACTTATGATAGGTATTAAATTTAATTATGAGAAATTATTATAAGACTTATAATAAAGATTAAATAATTATTTAATTATTATAAGACTTAATTATTATTTAATTATGATTTAATTATTAAATACTTATGATTTAATAATTTTAATTAGAAACTTATGATATGATTAATAATTCATTATTAATTAATAATACTTATGATATGATTTAAAATTTATTATAAATTAATAATATTTATATTATGATTGATATTTAATTAATTAATTAAATACTTATGTTATACTAATTATAACATTTCAACTTATATTAACTTTAATAATTCATTTTATTTAATTAAACTTATGTTAAGACAGTATTATACACTTTTGACTTTAAATAACATTATAACCTATGTTATTATTATAACTTACACTTTTAAAATTAATGTTGACTATGTTTGACCAAGGTTGACTTTTGAGTTGACTTTCGGTTGACTTTGACTTTCAGTTGACTTCTGTTGACTTTCTAAATAAGGAAACTTTCCTAACTTCATAACTTTCTAAAAATAGAACTTTCTAAATTTGGAAACTTTCCAAAAATAGAAACTTTCCAAAAATAGAAACTTTCCAAAAATAGAAACTTTCCAAAAATAGAAACTTTCCAAAAATAGAAACTTTCCTAAAATAGAAAACTTTCCAAAAATGGAAACCTGCTAAAAATAGAAACTTTCTAAAAATAGAAAGTGTGTGTCCTTATGCTGTTCCAATCAAACCGATGCTTGTTGAGTAATGTTCTATGTCTACTTGCAACATGTACAATAGCTATCATACTAAGACTTGACCTAAGTTAGTTATTTATTTCGACCTGCTTTATTTATAGGTCGGCGTTGTGATCTTTCTTGATCACTTTACTTTACTTGCTGTTCGCTTGTCTTTGTGGTTTCTTCAGTTGCTATTTAAGGTGAGTTATAGTCCCATTTTTCTATTTAAATCTTTTGGGATGAGAATACATGCAATTTATTTTATATTTTGGACAAGTGGAAGTTGGTTTAAATTATTCATTGTGAGTTGAACAAAAATATTCCCTAGTCTGGTAACTGTAATCACTGGTTTCTACTGGTGAACGCGAATCCTATGGATAGATCTATCGGGTTTGACAACCCCATTTCGAGCTAGTCGCGCTAGCAATTTATAATCGGAATGTTTAGTACTTCGTATTTAGTTGAAGATACACTTGTTCGGTGTATATTATTTATTGTGTTTGGCAAGGGTAAATAAAGGGTTAAGTGGTTACCAGGTGGCTCACGGAAAATGGAATAATGTTTTATTATATGTTTTCTAGCATATAATTTGGTGGTTTAAAAGGAGTTTTATGTTTTCAAACATAAATTTTTATTGTTTAAATTAAATATTGTTTGCAATATTAAACCTATAATTCACTCAACATTTTTGTTGACAGTTACTCGCATGTTTTATTCTCAGGTTCATGATTGATTGCTTCCGCTGTGCTTAGAGAGTCTGCATATTTATGATGGCAGCTTTTGTTAAACATTAACTTGCATTCTATTTTGTTACATTAAAAAGTGGTTGTTTGTTGACTTTATTTTGGTCAACTTTTGGTTAAAGTATTATTGTATAGTTTTTCTAAACTTATACATTTTAGTAGATTTTCCTTTATAGGAAATCATTTTTAAATAAAGAATGCAAGGTTGTTTTATTAAATTCATATAGAGTTTCGATCAAGCTGTGGGACCAAGTGACGGAGCCGTTAAGTGTTTTGACGGAGTCGTCACAGGTGGCATAATCAATCTGTCGTCCGTAGAGCGTAAGAGTGCTAGCCGGATGACTTCTAGTGAGAGAAAGTAGAGAGAGAAAGAGAAGTGAAGTCTCAGCTCTCAAAGTTGTCAGAATATCTGAACTTGTGTAAAATGACGACCCAAGGGGTCTATTTATAGTGTCAGATCTACCAGATTTGTTTGGGGACACGTGTCAAATGATGATACGTTCTGTTACATGTGCTCCGAAATTTATGCTAAATGCGGCGCTCCCCGGCCAGGGCTTATGCGCTAGGCGGCCTTCAGGGCTTACGCATGACGGAGCAGCCTGTACAGCGGAGAACGCTGGACGGATAACTCTACAGAACTGTTGTTTCCAGCCTTCTTGATGCTACTTTTATGCAACCATTATGCCTTTTATGTGTGTATACGATAGGATACACCATTAAGTCCCCCCCAGTTTAAGGACTTAAGCATTTGAAAAATGATTAAGTTGTTAAACTTTTGATAACGTATGCCAAACCAGCCTGTTCATTGCCCACTTGCATTGGGGAAAACATTTTAGGCATTAAATGCAGATGAATTTTACTGACACTGTTATGATTAATTTTTTACGGCTAAGATCATCCACGCGCCTCCAGCTGTAAAAAGTGTTATCTTGTATCCTTCGTTTAAACTCACCCATACACGTGTCTCAATCATGACCATAAAAATTGCACCGATGAACCCTTATAAAAACCGTCATAACCCTGTTACCATCACTTTTTTACCTTTGCCAAGATCCAAAAAGCATATTTCTCCCAAATCTTCATCGCCTTCTTCAATCTTCAACTTTTTAAGGTTTACCGTCTTCCAAGGTCAGTACACTTCATCTTACTGCTATTTTCTTCTTGTTGATATCTGTTACTGTATTATCATGGCTTCTTCACGGAGTACTGGCCAAGAACACGCCAAGCCTTCTTCATCAAATACTACTGACATTCCAGAAGTTAGCACGATGGCTTCATCATTGACTAGTGAATATTTAGATGGATTAAAGATTGCCTTTCGCCATCTCAATCAATACAACCCTGTTCTTCCCACCATCGGACAAACTGCTGACAACCCTCCTGAGGGGAAAATTATTTTATACGCTTTACAAATTACCCATGGCAACCTCCGTGTTCCCCTTACTAACTTTCTTCTTCGCCTTCTTAGATATTACGGGGCCTGTCTTAGTCAGATACATCCCATGGTCTTCAAAAAATCATCCTTTTTGAAATTTACTGCAATGCTATTAATATAAAGCCTCGCATTAATGTTTTTATCTCTTTGTTTAGAATTCGCACGATTAGCGATTGCTGGCTTACTATTATAGTAAGAAAAATAATCATTTTGTTGGTCTAAATAGAGTTTCAAACTTGAAGGACTGGAAAAGTCCATTTTTCTTTGTTGATGAAACTGTTATTCCGGAAGAATACTCTGTTGTCCGGGAGTGGGGTGCTATTGATGCTGGCATAGGAAAGGGTGTTAAAATTTCTCCCGCAGAACAACGGATAGTAAATAGCTTGAAAGGACTCCGTATTCCACCCATATCATACGAAAGGTATGAGGGAATCCTTGTGCTGTGAAAAGTGAGCCAAGAATGGCCAAGCAATTCTGTGCCAGTACTTCGTGAGAAAAAACAGGGTAGGATGTGATATGATCATCCTATTATATATATATAGATTTTTGTCTACTGTTTGTCATGTGTACTTATATTGCTATTAATATGTAATCTTTGCAGGCAACTCCGTGATGCAGGTCCGCTCTGCTCTTTTATCCCCTGATCTTGATGATGATGTGGAGGTCACTGCTTGTGACAAAATTGTTGAAGAGCTTGAGGCGGAGAGAGTTGCAGCTAAAGCTAAAGTTGCTGCTGATGCTGAAAAGGGGAAAGAAATTGCTGTGAGCAGCTCAGACAGCGAATCCGGGTCTGATCATACAGACACTGAGCAGACAACGGATGATACCACCACTGCCGATCAGCAAACATCGGCATCAGTTGACATTATGGGTGAAACCAACCCTACTCCTCCTCCAATCCAAAAGACAAGAAAGAAGAGCATAGGCTCTAAATGGGTGAAGAGTACTGAGGAGGGCAAAAAGCAAAAACGTAGGAGAAGTATGTCCATTCTCTCTCTTTTGAAAATGCACATGTTTTTACTTATAACTGTTATGTTTGTTCATAATACTAATTTGTTTTTGTTAGTACTTTTAGCAGAGTCGGATGATAGCCAAGGGAAGGCTACGAAGGGCGGTGACCGGAGGCCGGAGAGGAATCTTGAAAGTGAAGGAGAGAAGGGCCTGAAAATGCCTGACCCAAACTTTGCCCCCTTCGATGAATCTGAATTTCATGAAGATAGGCCTGAAGGCAACTCTGCTTATGATTCTCCTCTTCCTAATATCACTAATCCTGCTGTCACCTCCTCCAATGTTCAAGAGCCAACTCTTCTTGCTCATGTGAGGGCTTTGCAAGCCATCATTGCAAACCCGCCACTAACGATAAAGAATTTGCAACTCTTATTCAGGTATGAACGATAAGACCCTCTGCATATATATGCTTGTAATTTATTGATGTGAGCTGTTTGAAATAACTCATAAAATTTTATTGATGTACAGGGTTGTGTTATCCCTGAGTTGAAACCCCAATTCTCTGCTCTTCGTTCTCATCAACTCAGGGAATCAACTATGGCAGCTCATGTACTGCTAACCAACCACCTGGACTCTGTGCTGCAACTACAGGAACATCAAGAGTCTATTCTTGCCTTTGCTCGTAAAGACATAGCTGAAAGTGCAAATGCTCGTAAAAGAGCTGCTGATGCTGAGCGTGCCTTAAATGATGCGCAGAAAATAATAAAGGCTAAAGAAGTTGAGTTAAAAAGTGCTCAAGATGTTGCTGCTATTTTGCAAGGGGAAAAGGATGCTGAGCAGGTGAAAGTGGGTGAGCTGGAGAAACAGCTGAGTGCAGAGAGAGAGAAGTCTGCTGAGCTACTCCGGAGGGCGGAGAAAGGCGAAGGCAATTTTGCTGAGCTTAAGAAAGGTGTACCAGGTCTGATAGCTAAGGTGCTTGGATCCAGTCTTGTAGGGAATCCCTACAATGATTATGTTGATGCTGCCTGTGCCCATGCTATTGCTGATGTGACCGGCAAGCTGTTCAAACGCCTTGCTCCCAACCAAACTCCTTCTGCTGCCATTGTCAAACTTATGCCACCTGGTACTCAAGAAAAAGTTGATGAGGCCAAGAACAAATTGATAAATCTGAAGATAAATGTTTATGATGAAGTATGCAGCAAAGAAGACTCTTCTGCTCAAGATGTGCTTGGCGTGCAGTTTAATTGATCTTTGTAAAAATTTCAAACAATGTTTTGTAATAAATTTCTTACTGACTTTAACATTATATATATATATACTGATTTTATTGTGATGACTATGTGTGCTTATATGCTTGTTGCAAATATTTTTATTCTTAACGCTTTAAAACCAATCAATTATGCACCTGAGCATAAAATTTCTATACACAATTGTACAGTGTATAATTTGAGCAAATCATTTTGAAAAGTGCATAAGGTAACTCATATGTAAATGCCTTGCAGTATCAAGAATACGATGTCTGATTACGCCTTCCAACATAAAATTAATGAGGAAGAATTATGAAGTGTTTTAGAAGAATGACTATAAATCAATAAACTCTCCGTCTTACGCCTTCCGTCATAAAGTATATGAGGAAGAATTGCTAATTATTTTGCCTTCATACATAAAATATATTACTTCGTTCTGTGAAGTAATTTTTTATAATGTTTGTCATGACAAGTATCTGAGTTTTGTATCATGCCTCAGTGCGTTCTATTAAAACTTAAACGTTTTCTAGCCGATCCCTTGTGCCTTTACTGGCCGACACAAAAGCTTCCGCCATCGGAGGTATTTAAAAATACGATCCTTCTGTGGGCAGGTTATAAATGTAATGTTTTACATTTGTCACGGGCAGCACTTTGTTTAAGAAAAATATAAAATTATTGTTCAGTACTGTGCAGTACATAAACGATTGATGACAACTTTTAGGTGGATCAAGCCTAATTAGCATGTCATGAATGTTTAATGTATGCAATTGCTAATGTATGCACTACAAAATAACCACAATGGTTCACAGTAAGTTTGATAAACGCTGCTTCATCTTATAATTTTAAATGTGTTCTTCAAATGCCAAACAGGCATGAGTACAACGATTGTAAAAGACTGCTTTTATTGAAATGCTAAATGAAACTGCTCTTTATTAAAAAGATAAACACTGTTCTTGATAACTTGTTGGCAAATTGCTTCTTCATATTTCGAGCGCCCAGTGCTGTCCGGCCTTCACACTTGCTTACGGAATGAAAAACTCCTGAACTTCTTCCTAGCTGAATAACCTATCATGCCTTCTCTGATTCATTCTGCCTTCTGGCCCATTTGCAAACATTGATCTTTCCCTTGTTGGCTGCACATACTGTGAATGTATGGCTGCGACTCCATTTGGAGTGGGGAATCTGACCTCTGCATGGGCCGTTGATGTTATGGCGCCAAATTTTGCTATCGCTGTCCGCCCAAAAAGGACATTGAATCGAGAATTTCCATCTAGAATAGTAAAGTCAATCTTTTCTGCTCTCAATAGTGGAAATGTGCCCATAACAACTTCCAAACGAATCTGCCCCATGGCATTTATCGGTGCTCCTGTTAGTCCAGAAACTTGCAACCTCGTTTGCCTAGCTCTGCTCTGCACATGCCTTGGAAAAGTTCTCAAACAATGCCAGTAGATGATGTCATCTTCACTTCCTGTATCTGTGTAGATACAATTGACAAACTTATTTGCTATCTCTGCTGAAATGATCACTGGTTGGACGAACAACGCCCAATTCTGAATTGGCTGAAAGATAATTGGGGCATATCTCCAGCTGTCCAAATTGCTGTTTGATGATTCACCTTCTTCATAATGACCGTCGTTAATCCAAACCATCCTGATTACAACTTCTGGAGTTGTCTCACGCTCTGTGATCCGTTCTCTGTACTGCGGTTGGTTCCGATTATCTCTTCCGCCATGCTGATCTCTTTTGTTCTCTCCACGGCGTCCTCTGCTACCATCATTCCTTTGCCACGCAAATTTCCTACGAGGATCATTCCTCCTGTACTGTTTGCCAGGCAACAAATGATTCAATTCTCCTGCCTTGATTTTCGCTATAATTTCTCTCATCAAAGATTTGCAATTGTCCGTATCATGGCCCCAAGCCTCATGGAAATCACACCACAACTCACTCTTTGGACCCTCCCTCTCTTCCATAGGTGCTGGAGCATTGAAAGTGGTCCGAATTGGTTCAGTGAAAAGGATCTCTTTCGGCGTTTTAGTAAGCACCATTATCAACGGGTGCCTTTCGATTGGCCTTCTGTTGTGGTGGAAATCATTAGGGTGATTGTTTCCTCTCCATCCTCCATTTGAATTATCATTCCTTCTCTGATTTCTGTCAAAATACCGTCCTCCGTTGTGCGGCTTGCTACTGCCACCAGTTTCAAACTTGTTTAACCCACGCTCACCAGCTCGAACATGCCTCTGTGCTACCTCCAATGCCTGATGTAATGTTTTTGGCAAGTCATACCGTAACGCATGAACAAGTGCACTAAACTGTCGCTGGTCCAGACAAAAAATGAAGCCAGATACAAGCTGTGATTCTGGATAATCAGGAATCTTCTGTGCTTCAAGTGTATAACGTTTCATAAAATTGCTCAAAGATTCATTATGATGCATTGTGATCTCGTGTGCATCAAGATGAGTCAGAGTACAGCTCCGAAGATTTTGGTATTGCATCACAAATTTTGCTCTCAAATCGAGAAAACTGGTAATACTCCTTGGCGGCAAACCAGCAAACCATTCACGTGCCATTTTCTGCAGTACCATAGGAAACATATGACACGCAGTTTCATCCTCCCAATGCTGCAACCTCATAACGCCTTCAAACATTGTCAAAAAGTCTTCCGGATCCGTTGTGCCATCATAAACTCCAATTGTTGGTATAGCAAGATTTCTGGGCAATGGATAATTAGCAATTCGATCAATGAAACACTGCGTTGATTCTGCCATCGCTGGTGGCTTGGTGGCTTGTTCTCTAGTAATGAGGGCAAAAAAGTTGTCCACAGCCACAGCACGGACGGCGGGCTGCGCTAAGCGTTGCTTGTATTTTGCTGGAGCTGTCTGCTTAAGAATGTCATTTAAAAGCAACACTGCCTGCTTTTCTGACATGAACTCATCTTTGTCAATTTCATCATCAGAGTCATTATTATCACAACTCAGGTCATTATCATCCCCAGAATCATCAATAAGACTGCCCAGCTTGTCAAGTAGCCTGGATAACTTGTACTTTGATATAGATTGCCTTTTCATTATCTGCTTGTCTTTGCCATCCGCCATCCGCCGAAAAGGTATAAATGACGGACATCGCCGTGGTTGCATCAATGGTCGTCGCTCTGGATTAGTAACAAAATTTGGAAGTCTTTCTGCACTTTTAGCTGTCGCTTCTTCGATTACTGGCCTTTTCTCCGAATTAGTTGCCAAATGTTTAAGCCTTTCTGTAGTTTCAGCAACTGTTTCTTCAATCGTACCATCTAGTGGTGAAATAGGTACATCTTCAACAGTGACCATGTCGTCACTTGATGAATTGTTGACTGCTTTAAGTAAAAATGGAGCTTCAGCTGCTTTCATTCCTTTTCCGTTTCGTGTGTTCTTTGCATTAGTAGATGGCGCCATTGTTAACACCTATTTCCTTATGAGGTAAGGCTTAGTATGTTAACAAGAGACTAGAAGTGATCTAGCTTTAGGAGGGCGGAATGTTGCCGATTGATTTTTACCCTCGGGAAATAATCCCTGCAGACCCGGTTCAGAAGTGTAGAAACTTGTGGGGTGGCTTAATCAATCTGTCATCCGTAGAGCGTAAGAGTACTAGCCGAATGACTTCTAGTGAGAGAAAGTAGAGAGAGAAAGAGAAGTGAAGTCTCAGCTCTCAAAGTTATCAGAATATCTGAACTTGTGTAAAATGACGACCCAAGGGGTCTATTTATAGTGTCAGATCTACCAGATTTGTTTGGGGACACGTGTCAAATGATGATACGTTCTGTTACATGTGCTCCGAAATTTATGCTAAATGCGGCGCTCCCCGGCCAGGGCTTATGCGCTAGGCGGCCTTCAGGGCTTACGCATGACGGAGCAGCCTGTACAGCGGAGAACGCTGGACGGATAACTCTACAGAACTGTTGTTTCCAGCCTTCTTGATGCTACTTTTATGCAACCATTATGCCTTTTATGTGTGTATACGATAGGATACACCATTATTGGGCTTTATATTTTCTCTTATATTTTGGAGCTCTTTGCCTTTTTATTCTCTTCTCGACCTCTAGTAAAGTGAGTAATGGTCCAGAATTCGTAAGTATGGAGTTTCGGATGAACTTATTATTCTAAATAAGAAAGATCGTAATAGCACGATTTGATTTGTCAAATTACCAGAATCACTGAGAATAGAACTATCAAGAATATATTTTCTTGATATGTTCAGAAGTGAAGCAGAATGAAAGAGTTATGTAACATGGCGCATGATGACGTTATGATCTGTGAATCATCACGTTCCATTTAGAAACTCAGCATGACTTACTGTAATATAATCACGTTGATCAAGTGTCATTATATTATACTAACTCATGCATCAACTTCCAAAACTACTTCAAAATCATTCATAGTTTAAACTCGAAAGTTTACAGAATATAGAAACTAACAGTTTCTTATATGATGTAATACTGATAGCGTGAAGAGATAATAATTTCGGACGAGAATATTTATGAAAATATCTTCAAAAATATCGAAGATATTTATAATGATATTTTGGAATTTCTAAGTTCGATGGTTGATGAAGAAAGATTTTCTGCAAGATTTTAACATGAGTACGGAGCAAGATATTCGTTGAAGGTTTCATCAGATCCAGAATTACCTGGTTTCTTTGAATATATGGTATGGTCCTTGTATTTGGCCTTGTTCTCCTTCATGGTTTGCTCAATATGTTTTGCAGTACCAAATTTTCTATCGAGCGTTCCTAACACTCCTTTCTTTATCATCAAACTTTTGGCCGTTTAGACCATCTACAATTTTTCTGTTTCGTCTGCATTTAATGCTACGATATCTGAGTCATCGGTTATCAATCCGAGTTGGTTTTAGGAGAATTGTGCTTTTAGATGGTTAAACGCTGATGGTAATATGGTGGAATATAAAAGTGTTAGGACCCCGAAGTTGTATAGTGTTAATGTGAAAATAAGCTTAAATGAAGGTTCCTTAGAAGAGGGCTATATAAGGAACCTAAGTAGTCCTAATTAGATAGCCATTGCATTGTAACCGAGTTCTAGAAGCTGTGGAATGTAATTGTACCGATTCTCTTTAATACCGAGTCTTATGCTTACATACCGAATCTCTCTTTATCTTATCATTTCTCTCAATCTCAACATGATCTGACCTATCATTTGGTATCAGAGCTTCCAGGAAGTGATTCTACATCACTATATCAATCCAAAGATTGTAGATTACAGAATCTGATTACTCTCGGTATTTTGAATCACATTCGGTATCATCAAATTTGATAATCTGACGTTCAGATTCTTGTGATAAGTTCAGCAAAGGTGCATTAGGTATTTTAGAAAGAGTTTCGATCATCATTACAGCTTTTTAACTTCAATTATGGCGAATCAAGTTAATTTTTAGAGTTTGTGGCTAAAACTCTCGGTATTGCTTAATTTAAGCTTGATTCTGGATTTTTATGAAGATTTAAGGATTCAGTTGTGTTCGTGAGGTGTTAAATCACATTTCTGACGGTTCAATTTCTTCAATTCATTAAGTTTTGAAGATTTGATCAACACTCGGTATTGTAACTGTCATACCGAGTCTGCTTCATTACTTAAATTCATCTTAAGTGTTGCAGATTGTGGTGTGATTGTGATTCTATCACATTCGGTTTGATTATACGCAGCTAATTGGTGTGGTTTGAGAAAGGATTCTGTCATATTTCTAAGTTTTAAACTTAGACTCGGTATTGTCAACTGCTATAGTTGACATTCAGTATCCTATACTTTCGGTATCTTTGATATTTTGTGTGATACTAACGTGTTTCCTTGTGCAGCAAGGTTACAGAATCTAATTCAAAAGGATTGAATTGAGTTTGAACTTCAAATTCATAAAGAATCTGACTACCGAATCAAATACATAATCTGAGTTTCTGTATCACTTAATCCATTATTTTAAGTGGTTACAGGCTACAATTCTTGTGATTACCGAATCTATACTGAATCTGGGTGTGTCTATTGTATTTCTGATCAATTTCTTTTACAGGATCTGATATACAGAATCTTTACCGAATCTGCTACTTTACCAAATCTACTACAGTACCGAATCTGTTACAGAATCTGACATTCTGATCAGATTGTTGTGATTTTTCATCTTAGATTTGTGTAATACAGAATCTTTACCGAATCTACCTCATTTTCAAGATGTCTACTCAAGATACTTTGATCATTGGATCAGATTCCCGTCCTCCAGTGTTGTTTGATGGCAAATACACTCAGTGGCTTCACCGTATCACTCAGTACATAGACTATAAGGGTGAGAAAGCAAAACACATTTGGGCTTCTCTGAGAGATGGTCCAGTTGTTGATTATCATCTGGATACTGGTATGCCAATTCCAGTCTATGAACTTTCTGGTGATAAGCGTGAGAGAGATCAGGGTGACATAGAAGCAAAGAATATTGTTATGCAAGCTATCCCGTATGAATTGTTTGAAAATGTTGATAGCAACACAACAGCAAAAGATATATGGGATGAGATCAAATGACAGCAAGAAGGTTATGACATGTCAGACGTTACTAAATTGAATAAGGCTCTGAGATTCTATGAAGATTTCAAGCAGGAAACTGATGAACCACTCAAGGATACCTATCGTCGTTTCAATGGTGTTCTTAATGAGTTGAAAAGGTGCAATATCATAAAAGTAAATGCTGAAGTCAACATGAAGTTTCTCAAAAAGCTCAATGCTGATTGGCTTCCTTATGGAACCATTGTTCGATCTACTAAAGAGATTGACAAGTTGACTATTCATGAGCTTGTTGGAGTTCTTATGCATTACCAACCTGAAATGTCTAAACTTCAAGAAGGAAGGAAAGAGTCTTCTCCGGGCGATCCACTTGCCCTAATTGCCAAAAAGAAGAGCAAATCGTTGACGTCTTCCAAAAGCTTGTCCAAGAAAGTGCTTGTTGAAGAATCAACTGATTCAGAAGATTTGAATCTTTCTGATGTTGATGATTCTCATCTTGAATTAGTCAAGATGGCAGCCATGTTCACAAAATCCTTGAACAAACACAAGTTTAAAGGCAAATCAAGCAATCAACGCAAAAACTCGTCATCTTCCTCGTACTACAAGAAAGCTGATCAATCTAAACAACAACGTGCTGATGATTCCAAGAAGGAAGATTCAATTTGTTTCAATTGTGGCAAAGCTGGTCATTACTCTCGTGAGTGCAAGATGCCTAAGAAGAAGGACGCAGCTTACTACAAGAAGAAAATGTTGATGGCTAAGATTGTGGAAACTGGGGGAGAGCTAAAACCTGTTGATGATACTTGGTTTAACTGGACTGACGATTCAGATTCAGAGGTGGAACATGCAAATGTTTGCAAGGTGACAAAGCTCATCAAAGCTAAGGAAGCAATGGAGAATTCTGACTCAACATCCGATGATGATGAGGTACAATCATCTGAAATCTCACCTGATTTTATAAAAATGCAAAATGACTTGATGAAGAATCTAGTCTCAATGTCAAAAGAAGTCAAAGGCTTAAAATCTGAAAACAAAGTTTTAAAAGATAAAATCAAAATGAATGAGACCAGACCTTCCTCATCCAAATTGCAAACGGATGTGCAACAATTGACTCTCCAACTCAACTCTAAGGAAACTAAGTTGGAAGATCTGAAAAAGACAATTCATCCAATTAAAGTTGAAAGAACTGATTATCGTTTAAAATCGGAACGACTTGCAGAAAAAGTTCAATTTTTAGAAAAAGATCTTTCTGATTAGAAAAACCAACATGAACCTACACTTTTCAAAACTAAACAAGAAAATCGTTCAATTGGAAAACACCATAATTGAAAAGAACACTGAAATTTCTTTATTGTCAAAAGAATCTTTTCAAATGAAAGCACAACTTGCTCGATATGAGAAAAAACTCTATCGAACAGAGCAATCCAAAGCTATCATGGATATGGAACTTTCAAAACAAACAATTTTCATGAATAGATCAAAAATGATTCATGGTGAAAAGTGGGTTTTGGGTTATGAAGATCCGAAAATTTTGGAAGATGCTTCCAAAAAGATTCCAGGATTATATCATTCTGATTATTTTCAAGCTGGTTTACCATCGCATTTTGTACATGCTTCTGATGTTGATTTTGAAGATATTATTGTAAATCCTAAATCTAGGAAATACCATCAAATTAGCTTAATGTATGAAAAAATCAATGCTAAGATAGGTAAATCGAATCCTGATTTCTTGAAAAATCTTGTTGAAACTGAAAAGAACATGCAACGTGAAGATTATGTACCTAAGCGTAGACTGGTTTATATCCCAACACTCATGCTAGAGAAATATATTTTAATGCTTGAGAATGAAGTGTTTAACAAACCTAGTTCTAGCATTACTGCAATAGATGAAGTGTTTGATGAACCAATTTTTGATGTGAAACCAATTCTACCAACTTTACCTGCATGTACAGATGATGTTTTCCGTGCAGACCTAGCACATGAACTAACTGTCTTCTTTGAGACAGATTCTCTAGGTCAAAATTCTGTAGATGATAAAGTAGAACCTCAGGATGAACCGAACATTGAACCTTTGAGAGATTTTGAAAGTCAACTTGATCCTTTGCATGATTATTACTTGCATTTGCCTGCTGTACGTAATTTGAATCGCATAGTAGCTCAACTTGAACAGGAGAATATTGACTTGCAACTTAAGTACCAATCATTAGAACAAATGCTTGCTTTGTGTGATAAATTGCCTTCACTGCCTAAGAAAGAATGTACTTATGCTTTTAAGGAGGGTGAAGTGATAGTTTCTGCTGAAGAATTATGTCTTGAGATTAAAAGCTTAAAACAAAAGAATTCAAATGAAACAGGCTAACACACTTAAGCAAACGTCTAATGTTGCAACCAATGTTCTTGAATGTACTGGTGGGATTACTAAGAAGGGGAAGGGAACAACAACATCTAAGGATGTAAAACCCATTACTATTCTTAAAAATCCTCTATGTTCTCAATTTGGCAATCATGGTTCGAAAGTTGTTTCTACAACTCAGTATATTGTTAAAAAGGTTCATTCTCCAAATGGTTCTGTGTTAACTTAAAAGATTCCTATGATTCCTATGACAAAAACTTCAAAAGAGAGTCTTTTAAAGAAATCAGTTAAGTCCACAACACACACAAGTTCTAAACCTGATTTAAGTGAGTATGATGCAAAAGAACGTACAATCAAATTTGAAATTATGCAAAATCAGTCATCTCATGTGTCAACTGAAAAGTTTGGACGTCTAGCTAACAAAGGTATTTTTCGTGTCACAGGTCATAATCCAAACATGAATTACAAATCTGTATGGGTTCCTAAGTCCACGACTAAGAAAGTAGCAACCAAATCAAAGCAATCTATTAGTCGGCCTAGGAAATCATCTCATGTTTTTCAATTTTCGTCTGTGAACAAAACATCTACTTGGAATAAATTGTGTGTTAAGACTTCTGATAACGATGTGAAGATTGATATTGCGTATGATGCTTCATGTAATGTGGTTTTAAATGATGCTTTATTGTCTAAACTGCATGATGCTTTACGTGATTATTTCATCATTGATCCAAAGTTTGTTGTTAATCCAAAGTTTATTGTTGGTACTAACCGAAAAGGACCCAAAAAACTTTGGGTACCTAAACTCTAGGAAATTCACATTTACAGGGTTTCGACATCTGTGTTTGGTATATCGATTCCGGTTGTTCTCGACACATGACTGGCGATAAATCCTTTCTTGTCAACTTCATTGACAAATTCCTAAGAACGGTTACATTCAGAAATGATGAGATTGCAACAATAACGGGTTACGGAGATTTTGTGCAAAATGGCATAACAATCAAACGGGTTTCATATGTTGAGGGTTTGGGGTGCAGTTTATTTAGTGTGAGCCAATTCTGCTATGGAGATCTCAAAGTTTTGTTTGAACGTCGACAATGCTCGGTGCAATCTACCAGAGGGAATGATCTTCTTGTTGGTAAACATTGTGCTTCACTATATACTATTGACCTCAATGATGCACCATCACATGCAACCATGTGTTTGGCCACTCGTTCTACCAAAGAAAATTCATGGTTATGGCATCATCGGATGTCACACCTGAATTACAAGGGTATCAATCGACTAGTCTCTAAAGATTTAGTTGATGGTATTCCAACCTTTCAATATGATAAGCATCATGTGTGTCCATCATGTGCGATGGGTAAGCTGAAACGGACTAATCATCCGCTTAAGCAAAACCCCAGTACTTCATCGTCTTTGCAATTATTGCATATGGACTTATGTGGACCCATGCGTATTTCTAGCCTCGGTGGCAAGAAACATGTGCTTGTCATTGTTGATGACTATACCCGGTTTACATGCATTTTTCTTTTGCGAACTAAGTCAGAAACCCCCGCCATTATCATTGAATTTATTAAAAAGATTCAACGCTCTTTTAACAAACATGTTAAGAGCATCAGAACTGATAATGGGACGGAATTTAAGAATGACCCGCTTGATAGTTATTTGAAAGACAAAGGCATTGAACATCAGTTCTCTGCTGCTCGGACCCCCCAACAAAGTGGAGTAGTCGAACGACGTAATCGTACATTGTGCGAAGCAGCACGAACGATGCTTGCCTACTCCAAATTACCTCCAAAAATGTGGGGGGAGGCCATTTCAACTGCATGCTATACCCAAAATCGTTGTATTGTAAACAAATGTTTTGATAAAACTCCATATGAGTTATTATATGGTAGACGCCCGAATGTCAAATATTTCCGTGTTTTTGGTTGTATATGCTATGTGCTTAACGATTTTGACAGCCTCGGAAAGTTTGATCCTCATGGCGATCAGGCCATATTTCTTGGTTATTCCTCGAACAAAGTTGCTTATCGTGTTTATCATAAGCGGACAAAGATGATTAAAGAGAGCATTAACCTCAATTTCGATGAATTTTCGGGAATGGCTTTTGAACAACTCAGTTCAAAACCAGATCCTAACCTGGCTATTACTTCTTCCACGCAAAACTCAATTTTCTCGAAGAAGGGTGTTCCTACGGTTACATCAGAGGAACTGGATATCTTGTTTGATAGTCTTTATACTCCTCAACGGGATTCAAATGTTCAAGCCGTACCGGTTGCACCATCACAGTCAACTACTGTGGAGACTCTTCAAAGTCTTTTTGATGAAGATTCAACACCAACTGATTCACCTGTTGCTTCTTCATCCTCCCTCCAACCTCCTGTTACTGATAATCTTGAACCAATTCAAGATTCATCAGTTGATACAACTCCAGCTGTTTCTCCAGAAACTCTATTGAATCCATTAGATAATGTTACATCAGATCCAGTGGATCAAGGCTCAACGTCAACAACGGTTGATGTTTCAATGGATACTACTGATGTACAACCTCTTCCACACACCCGATGGACTAAAAGTCATCCAATAGATCTTATTATTGGTGACGCATCTGCTACAGTGTCAACTCGAAGGGCTACTCAAAATATGTGTCTATTCACAGCCTTTCTTAGTAAGATTGAACCAACAACGGTTGCTCAAGCTTTACTAGATCCATACTGGGTAGTTGCAATGCAAGATGAGATCAATCAATTTGAACGATTGAAAGTATGGCTATTAGTTCCAAGACCAACGGGTCAACGACCAATAGGGGTAAAGTGGATTTTCAAGAACAAAAAAGATTCTGAAGGAATTGTGGTTCGAAACAAGGCACGTCTTGTGGCCAAAGGATATCGACAACAAGTAGGCATTGATTATGATGAAACTTTTGCTCCGGTTGCTAGGATTGAGGCAATTCATCTTTTCCTTGCATTTGCTTCTCATATGAAGTTCACGGTGTTTCAAATGGATGTCAAAACTGCTTTTCTGAATGGTTATCTTCAAGAGGAAGTCTATGTTGATCAACCAGAGGGCTTTGTCGATCCCATTCATTTAAACCACGTTTACTACTTGGAGAAAGCTTTATACGGTCTGAAGCAAGCACCGCGTGCATGGTACGAGACCTTAACAAAGTATTTGCTGGACAATGGCTTCTCTCGTGGAACGATTGATACAACGCTATTCATCCGTAAAAACCACGGTCACATTCTCTTGGTTCAAATTTACGTTGATGATATTATTTTTGGTTCCACGTCCCCGGCCTTATGCAAAGAATTTGGTGACCTTATGACCAACAAATTCGAAATGATCATGCTTGACCAGTTAACTTTCTTCTTGGGGTTACAAGTAAAACAATTACCAAATGGGATTTTTATCAGTCAAACAAAGTATATCAATGATATGCTAAAACGTTTTAAAATGACTTCTTTAAAACCAATGACAACCCCAATGAGGACTTTACTGGATGCTAATACTAATGGGGAACCCTTTGATATTACGCTTTATCAAAGCATGGTTGGTTCTTTAATGTATCTGACTGCAAGTCGACCAGACATTACACTTGCCGTAACTGTCTGTGCCCGCTTTCAGTCCAACCCTAAGAAATCTCACTCCAAAGCGGTTGTTAGGATTTTTCAATACCTTAAAGGTACACCTAACCTTGGGATCTGGTATTCTCATGGATCCGATTTCAATCTCACTGCTTATACTGATGCGGATCATGGTGGTTGCCATGTTGATAGAAAAAGCACATCTGGATCAATTCAGATGTTGGGAAATAGGCTAGTTGGTTGGTTATCCAAAAAGCAGAACTGTGTGTCTTTATCAACAGCTGCGTCTGAGTACATTGCTGCATCTCACTGTTGTTCACAAGTTTTGTGGATGCAAACTCAACTCTTGGACTATGGCTTTAAGATTTCTAAGACCCCGATCTATTGTGATTCACAAAGTGCTATTGCAATAACAAGCAACCCGATTCAGCATTCTAAAACTAAACACATAGATATTCGTTATCATTTCATTAAGGACCATGTAGAGAAAGGGGATGTAGAATTATACTTTGTGCCTACTAAAGTGCAGTTAGCTGACATGTTCACTAAACCTTTAGATGAACTTAGGCTAAAATTCTTGATCAAAGAGATTGGCATGGTAGAGTATAGTGCTTGATATTCCTTAGATCTGTTGAGACTTATTTTTGGGATCTTGTGTTTAGGGGGAGTAGATACTTTCTAGGGGGAGCAACTAAGTTTCAGTGCTTTAGATAATTTTTCTTTAAGGGACTGCCTTTAGATTAATGATAACTTCCTTGGTACATTTGTTCAATGGTTACGCAAGGGGGAGGTAACTCATTGATATCCTATTTCAAGGGGTAGTTGATTCATTTTCTTGGGAACATAATCAAAATGTTGATTTACTTTCTTGTATATCACATTTTGAGGGGGAGAAAAAGGGAGAAAATGAGAAAATTATTCAAAAATATTGTTTTTCTAAAGTGAATTCAAAATTTCTTTGTTTTTATCTGAAATAATTCACTATGGCTTGTATACATCTCAGTATGCAACCCGTGTCAACAATTGGTATCACTGGAGATTTGTACTTTGTATAAAATTCAAAGTTCTTTTAAGTACAAATCTTATTTTGAAAAATTCATAAAAATTGTAAAAGATAAAATCCAAAAATATTTAAATTTTACTGAATAAATGCTATTTTTAGCATTTTACCGAGTCTGACAACCAACTGTACAGATTCGGTAAGTTCAAAGTTTTCAAAAAAAAATTGTCTCAGAATTGTTTTTCATGAAAAGATTGAAATGGATTTCAAGAGGAAAAATCAATTTGTCAAGATTTGGAGTTAAATTATTTATGTTTTGAAAAATTGGACTGAATTCGGTATATTAGGCCCATTCTGTAAAGCCCATTCGGTATTTTACCTTCGGTATCTATAAAAGGAGAGTCAAAGTCAAACATTACTCTTACTGTTATTAATTACCTACCGAGTCTGTTGATTATACTGAATCTGCCTAATTCTACCGAGTCCGTCATTCTGTTTCTTCAAATTCTTGGTAATTGTTCATTTTAATCAATGTTTAAGATATATTATTGTAGATCTGAGATAATTATGTTTTTATCAACCAGAAAAGTTCAAAATAACTGGATTATGATCTTTAATTTTTGAAATCTTGTTGATTATACCGAGTCTGAGTCGATTTCAATTAATCTTTGATTAAACTCAATTGATTTGGAAAATCAACATGAAATCTTGTCTAATCCGAGTTAAATTGACTGATCTATCATTTGACCGAGCCTGATTACATGTTTAATTGCTTATTTGATGGATTCTGTATCTACCGAATGTGTTCTTATCTTGATACCAAATTTGTTCATACAATTAACATGTTAATATGCTTGTAATTGAATGGTTGTTTGATCATGGTTGTGAAATTACATGATATGTGATAGAATATGCATGTTTGAGTGACTTTCTGTTAATTGTTGAATATACCGAATCTGGTTTTCCTTCTTGATACCGAGTCTGAAATTTGGTACCTTGAAATTTTCTGATTTTTATCTTCAAACACTTAACATGTTTATTCTATATTTTTCTGATATGAAAACTCAAGCTTATTTGGCTACATAATCTAAAGTTTTCATAACTATCGAATCTGCTTGAATTGTGCTGAAATTGACTAAGTGTTGTTTTGATTCCTTGTGTTATATAATTGACTTTGCATGATGATTTTGTACTAAGATGAATATCACATGAATGTCATGGTTGTCAATTATTTGTTCATATTTGAGAATAAAAGACTTTTATATTTGAAAAACCATAAAAATCTTAAAATTTAAAAATATAAAAAGGATTTCAAAGGCAAATAAGAATAGAGATATATGCTTTTTGTTAAATATCTTGTGGTCTTCTATTTCTTATTTTATACAGCTAAATGGCGAACAATCACTTTATCAACTCTGAAACCAATATTCCCTGCAAATATTGGACTGCAATTCTAGAGAGGCATACTTTATGGCCTGCTCTGAGCTCCACAGTTAGTGTGCCAGAAACAGACTTGGATATTCTTAACAGATCAATCAGATTTGTGAAGGCCACACAACCAAATGCTACTAATCCACAGGGCGAACCAGCCAGATTTGAATTTAGGCTGAGAGGAGTACAAGGATTCAGGAGTATCACAAAAAGCAGACTTTAGGAGGATATTCAGACTTCCTCTTGTACAGAATGCTCCTGCTTTTCCTGCTACTCAGCAAATGATGACTTCTGTCTTTGATCTTGGTTATGTTGGAGCTACCAATGTTCCACCAGCTAAGTTTTAGAAGAAATATCTGCACTAAAGGTGGTATGTGATCTTCTCAATCATCAACAGATGCTTGTTGATGACAAGAAGTGGATCTGATAGCTTAACTGTGCCGATGCTCAAACTTTTCTACTCATTCACAAGAGTAGAGAATCCTGATTATGCAGAACTTATATGGGATTTGGTTCAGGCACAGGTTGAAAAGCCAAGGGGTTCATACATCCCTTGCGAAAGGTTTTTCTGTATCTTTATCCATGATGCTATCAATGCTTGCAGAAATGCAAAAATCTTTGTACCAGGTACACATGGATTACAGATGAAAAGGTTTGGAGAGCTGAAGATGAACACCCCTATGGTGTCTGATAATCAATTCACTGCGCCAATTCCAAATTGGCTAGTGAGGCTAGCTGAACCCCAAGACGCTCGTATGCGTTCTTATTTTCAGGCTGTAGGAATACCTCTTCCGAACCCGGTACAACAAGAACAAGTTGAACCTGCCGTGGTTCCAGCCCCAGAGGTTGTAGAGGAACCTATAGTTCAACCACCCGGGCCAGCTAATCCTCCACTTAGGGTGAACCTCAAACGATCTAGGGTAGCGCACCAAACTCAACCCGTGAGGATCAGGGAACCTAGTCCAACTAGGATTGAACCAACCCTTTCCACAACACCCGAAGTAAGCAGTGACACTTCAGCAACAGCATCTGAATCATCTCCTGAACATTCTCCTAAGAGAACTTGATACATGCCTGATGAGATGATTCAGACTCCGCCAACCCAACGAGTAACTAGATCTAGGACTTCGACACCCATCGTCCGCCAAACAGTTACTCCAACCAGTGGTGATACGGACCAAGACCTAGAGCCAATTAGGTCACCCTCACCCATCTCCGTATCACATTCAAGAATAACAGTAAGCCCTACGCTAAATGAAGCGCAAGCTTCGGTAGGTAAGAGATCTAAACGCACGGATGGTAAAAAGACCACTAAGCCCATCCAATCTAAACAGGACTTAATAATAAATCATACAAAGCAAGGTGCTTCGGCATCTAAGGAAGTAAAGTCTTCCTCTGCAGTAAAGTCTGCGTTGACTCAATCGATTGAGGAAACTCAATCATTGAAGTCCAGAACGGCCGAAGGGGAGCCGAAAAATCTTGAAAAGGCACCCTGCGTATCGGCTGGAAATCCTCCTGTACTTCAACGTACAACAGGGTCTCGAGGTCCGGCTTATCTTGATGAGGAAGATCTGCTGCGTCTCATGGAAATGAGTCAACATGACAATCCTTCGGGATATTTATCAGACTTCCAGCAGACTGTTCCCTTGGTTCATGAAAGTGATCCATTGGTTCAAACCACTTCTCTTCCGGATTCTGAATCTCAGGGTCTGGAGGAAGAGTCTTTAACTGAAATAGATGTGCCACCTCATGGTATATCAATGATTTCAGGAGTCGGGGATAGCAATATCTCTGCGAGAACTAAACAGACGAGTAGTTCTACTACTCTGTCAGAGTCCCATGAGACCAAAGTCATGGAGGCGGATGCTTCGAAAGAAACTTCGCCGGTGACAACTCCGGTTGTTACCCAACCTCCATCAGAAGGGGATATCACGAATCTGACTAGTAGTATGTACAGCCCTACATATAAGAATAATATCGCACAATCATCCTTACCTGCCCTCACGACAACTCAAACACTTCCACCGACATCGCCTTCAACAGTTGCTGCTGCTGGTGTTCCTATTGTTACTTTTCCACCATCACCTTCTCGTTTACCACTTTTCTATGATGCTTTGGAGCAAGAATATTTCAGTCGTATGTTTTCTAGAGTCAATCTAGATGTTCTTCGACGCACTTCGCTTCAAGCATTGTTTCGTGCTCGTGTTCGATATCCACTTAATTCCTGCTCTTCTCCGTTGAGTCCTCACCGTGATGATGAACATGACGATTCGGATCCTCTGAATAGCCATGAGGGGGAGATAGGAGTAGATGGAGAATATCTAACGGTAAACATTTCAACTAAGGGTGGTGGTGTAAGGTCTTCATCAGCTTCACAAGCTCAACAAGTTCAGATGGAATCAGAAATAGTTTCTACACATGATGAAATTGATGATAAGTAGCCTGAGCAAGTTATAATTCCAATTATTCATAATGAGGCTGATAGTGGACTGGTAGATGAGGATTTGAACTTGAGTGTTTTCTATCTTGAAGAGACGGATGACGATGGATTTTTCATTCTAAGCAAGTTATCATCAGTATCTTCAATTCCGGAAGATGTAGAGATTGTAGATGAAGAGAATCCTGAACCAGTAATAGAAAGTGATGATGAAATGGATTCTTCTGATGACGATGAAGACAATCTTTATGTTAATCCAAATGAAGATGAGATCTTTGATCATATTGAAGATGATGATGCAACAAATCCTACTGGTCATTCATCAAATTCTACACTCTCATCGAGTTCAAATCCAACAAATGCTAATGAAAGTTCAACTTCTGCTACACCTACATCAAGTGAAACAGTGAATTCCAGATTTAAATACAATCATGGAATATTCTTTAAGAATCAGGAGCAAAGATTATTGTTGGGAGTAGAACATGATTTTATAACGTTACGAAACACATTCATCGAGGAAAATGCTTACAAGATCTTCCGCATCAATGAATTACCAAGGAGTAAAAGGTTTACTTATATAGGTTCACGATTGCTTCCAGCAAGTGAAAGGAATTGGTATGAGTTTATGTGGAGAAAACATATCAATAAAGATGAAGATGATTTGTGGCTTAAAAGAAAATATCGTATTTCAGAAGTGTTGAATATTACTCAAGTCGGAGTAGAGATAAGTGAAAAGAAAGACGTCATCAGTCAGTTCCACGTTATTAGAGAAGATGAGAAAGAGTACAAGTTCACAGAAGCAGATTTTCATAATCTTGACATGCTTGACATCATTCACATCTACAACTACCTCAGTATCATCATCATTCGACCTTTTGCTAAGGCCCAAGCTTTGGAAGCTGTGAAAAGATACATGATGGAGACAATTGAACTGATGAGACGTGAAGATTTTCAAACTGGTCTCGAAGCAAAAAGGAAAAAGATTCGAATTACGTGTCCGAACCAATTTACAGAGGGACTGAAGGATATGAGGATGTTTCAAATGCAATTCGAACCCGAAGGGTTTGTTTTTGTAAATTCTCAAAAAGAAAAGGTGTTCATTCGTACTGAAGAGCTGAACAAATATTCAAATGGAACACTTAAGGCTACACTGAAGTATCTTAAGATTCATCAAAGAAAGTTCGATGACATTGACATGATAATGGGTCTTGGAGAATTCATAAAGCATATAAGAGATCGTCTGAAACTCCGAGTTCGTACAAGACAGTTTGAGATACTTCGTGGACAGAGAAAGAGAAGATATTTCAAGGAAATGGATGAATATCCATTATATGAGGGAGATCCAAGAAAAGCGTGGGGTGTCTGGAAACCTTCTAAACAAGTTTCAGAAAAATCAAGTAGAAGTTTCGAAACTAGATGGCACACGATGGAAACTAACGTTTGGACCTCTCAAGATTTCAAAATAGGATTATGTTGTAAAGTTCACATTTAACACTACGGGGGAGATTGTTAGGACCCCGAGGTTGTATAGTGTTAATGTGAAAATAAGCTTAAATGAAGGTTCCTTAGAAGAGGGCTATATAAGGAACCTAAGTAGTCCTAATTAGATAGCCATTGCATTGTAACCGAGTTCTAGAAGCTGTGGAATGTAATTGTACCGATTCTCTCTAATACCGAGTCTCATGCTTACATACCGAATCTCTCTTTATCTTATCATTTCTCTCAATCTCAACATGATCTGACCTATCAAAAAGGTTTCCCGGTAACAATAAAAGAGCACGCACCTATAGCAAGGTTATAATTAGGTTGTTTCGAACGAAAATTCGAAGTTGATTTGCTGGAGCTGTGACAAAATTGGCTAATTTGAAAAAGATTTACAATGTTATTTTCGGTAATAACAATGCCAAAGGAGCTAACACAGATACGTGTTAAATGTTTACTTAGGTTCTGAGAATTTTTCAGGTGCATAACTATATGCATAAATATTTCTTTCCATAGATGAAGTGCGGTTGGTTCATCCTCTCGATTGAAGTGTTTTCAAGAATCATGAAAGGTTTGAACGCGGATTGTAATCATCAAGATACATATGAGGTTTAAGATGAAATCAAGTGACAAACTTGAAGAATTGTTTAGTTTCATATGTTATAATCAATATTTTAATTCATTTTAATTGTCCAATGTTATTAGTCCACAGTCGATAGTCTACAGTTGACAGTCCAATAATTCATATATAGTTTAATATATAATATTCGAATTAATTAATACGTATCGTGACCCGTGTACATGTCTCAGACTCGATCACAACTCAAATTATATATATTATTGTAGAATAAACCTCAACCCTGTATAGCTAACTCCAGCATTACTGCATATAGAGTGTCTATGGTTATTCCAAATAATATATATATAGATGCGTCGATATGATATGTCAAAACCTTGTATACGTGTCCCGATATTTAAATGCGTAAATAAATAACAGGAATTAAATGACGATAAATAAAGTGCGTAAAGTAAATAACAGAAATTAAATGACGATAAATAAAATAGCGATAATTAAATTGCAATAATTAAATGTACAATAAGGAATTAACAGTTAGCTAGGAACAGTTAGCTAGGATTTTGTTAGCATGGATTCTTAACAAAATTTCTCATAGTTAATTTATTTGTTTCTAACAAATTTTATTTTGTCCAATATTTTCTTCATTATGCCACTTGTCGGATTCTGATAGGTCAAAATCCAAATATAAAATTGAATGAAAATGGTTATTCTGTGGTGAACGGATACGTGCATCGGTGGATGTAAATAGGATAGTAAATGATTGTTGAATCAGATTTGAAAGAATGTACAGTGTAACTTATTAATGTGAAATCTAAATATTCCTCGAGTATTACCTACCCGTTAAAATATTTTCATCATTAACAGTTTGTACAAAAGAATTTTTAATTACAATCTTTATGAAAACATATATACATATATATTTTCTTCTGATGTAATCATAGATTTAATGAGTTAATATGATATTAAACTCATTTGATTTACCATTAGAACAAGAATATATAATCTCTAAAATATTAGAGATTACATAATCGCCATGTTGTACGAAGATAAATGATGTAAAACGTCATGTAGAACGAAGATAATCGATGTAGGACATCATGTAGTATGATGATTATGTTGGAGGTACAGACTGAGAGTTTGAGACGTGTAGTGTTGAGGCTTGTGCTGTGGATGTTGTTGTTGTTGGTACTGTTGTTGCCGGTGCTGTTGCTGAAGCTGGTAGGTTTTGCACCATATTCTCCAAATTGATTACTCGAGCGCGAAGTTCGTTGACTTATTCTATTATTCCGGGATGATTGTCGGTCGAAACGAGCGGATGAATAAGGTTTAGAATTTTAGATAGAATATAATTGTGACGAGATATTCGGGAAATGAGGGTGAAAATTGTGTTTCGGACTGGTTCACCGGTAAGTGCTTCGGGTTCTTCGTTAAGAGGGCAATTTGGTTAGTGGAAAGGATCGCCTTCTTCTCGTCTCCATAGGTTAAGTCGACTACGAACCCATCAGATGAATTGGGGATGGATGATTGGTTGATTCATTCTGGTAACACTGCTTTCAGAGCTTAGGTGAAACTCCATATCGGAATAGTTTTCGGAATCCGAGGAATTCGAACTGGTTGAGGGATTCATCTCGTATGATCAGATGAAGGATTTTCGATAAGAAATAGGTTATAGGATATAGATTAGTACCCTGCAATACATAATTTACATATGCATATATCATACAAAAATCCCATGAGTTACGGAGGAATCTTCGGAAGCTGTCAGGCAAAGGTAACAATAACAGATATGCTAAGATATGAATATTGTCTATACACTATTCATGCATTCAATGCAGTAAAACGTGTCTAGACTAAGAATGATAAGCATGTAATTTCTTAAGGATGATAAGCAGGTAATTTTCGACACGAAATGATAAGCAAAACTTTTGACATGCAGACACGGTCGAAGTCCAGACTCACTATTGCATCTAAACAACTATCAGTTAGACACACTAGTGCAAGACCTGGTTCGCTAAGACCACCGCTCTGATACCAACTCTAATGACCCGTCCTAATCCATCTGGACGAATACATTACATTTGGTTACATCGCGAGGTACTTGACCTTTATATGATACATTTTACAAACATTGCATTCATTTTTAAAAGACAAACTTTCATTACATCGAAAGTTGACGGCATGCATATCATTTCATAATATTTCCAACTATAATTGACTTAGTAATAATCTTGATGAACTCGATGACTCTAATGCAACGTCTTTTAAAATATGTCATGAATGACTCCAAGTAATATCTCTAATATGAGCAAATGCACAGCGGAAGATTTCTTTCATACCTGAGAATAAACATGCTTTCAAGTGTCAACCAAAAGGTTGGTGAGTTCATTAGTTTATCATAAACGATCATTTTCATAATTTTAATAGACCACAAATTTTCATTTCTCATAAATATGCGTCCCATGCATAGAGACAAAAATAATCATTCATATGGATTGAACACCTGGTAACCGACATTAACAAGATGCATAAAGAATATCCCCATCATTCCGGGACACCCATCGGACATGATAATTTCGAAGTACTAAAGCATTCCAAATTCCAGAATGGGGCTTGTTGGGCCCGATAGATCTATCTTTAGGATTCGCGTCAATTTGGGGGTCTGTTCCCAAATTCTTAGGCTACCAAGCTAAAAGGGGCATATTCGGCTTCGATCCATTCAACCATATAATGTAGTTTCAATTACTTGTGTCTATTTCATAAAACATTTATAAAAATTGCGCATGCATTCTCAGCCCAAAAATATAAAAGGTAAAAAAGGCAAATGAAACTCACAATACTATATTTTGTAGTAAAAATACATATGACGACATTGAACAATGCAGGGTTGGCCTTGGATTCACGAACCTATACTATTCATTTATGTATATTAACATATGTAATGGAAATCGAACAAATATATATATATATATATATATATATATATATATATATATATATATATATATATATATATATATATATATATATATATATATATTATTAGTGATTTTAATTGTTATTTTATATCATGAGTTTTATTAATAACTTAATTAGAAATATTTATTTTTATATAGATAATTAACATTTATTACTAAAGTATTAATATAGTTAGATTTTATGTCCTAAATATATTTTTATATAGACAATCTTTATTTAATATATAAATAATACTAATGATAAAAGTAATACTACTTATGATAAAAATTATGATAATTCTAATAATAATAAAAGTGATACTTTTAATAGTAAAAATGATAGTTTAAATAAAAGGTTAATTTCAATAATAATGATAAAATACTTTTAGTAATAGGGGTTATAATAATGTTACTAATGATAATAATAGCTATAATAACAATTTTTCTACTAATGATAATAATGATAATAATGATAATAATGATAATAATGTTAATGGTTTTATTAGTAATAAATATAGTAATAACAATAATGGTTTTACTCATAATGGTGTTACTCATAATATCCTTAATCCTTAATACTAATAATAATACTAATACTAATAACAATAATTCTAAAAATAATAATTTTATTAATAATGATACATATATTGATAGCAATAATAATAATCATACTTATTTTACTATTAATAATAATAATAATAATAATAATAATAATGATAATAATAATATACATAATAATAACTAATAATAATAATGATAGAAATAAAGTAAAAGTGTATACCCTCTCCAAGCTTTTTTTAAAAAGAAATGCCCCATACGAGACTCGAACCCGCGACCTCTAGTTAACCCATAACACACTCAACCATCACACTATTTCAGTCTTTCTGTATTAACTCGCGTTACCAGCTATATATCCCAATTCGAGCGGCCCAATTCTAAAAGCCTATTAAATTCACAAAGCCCAAATTGTATTAAGTCTGAAAGGAGCCCAACAGCATGTTTTAATGGGTTCGTGATCACGACCCAAGGAAAGAAAAAAAAAATTATCCATCACGGAATGTTGAATGAAATTCGCTAGCTTTTTTTTTAAGTGGGGTTCGATTTTAGTCAAGTACAACAACCTCAATCATCATTCATAATCATTAACTTTCCTTTTTATTATTTTATGTCACCTTCATCACCTTTTTCCTAATACAACAACATCATCATCGTTGTTATTGTAATAGCAAACAGAAACAAACATAGCAGCCGCAGTAGTGAATAAACAAAAAAATTTGGTGGTTTCAATGGTGAGGTTGGGTGGTTAAAGCTTTGAGACGATTCTAATGGATACAAGAAATAGTAGAAACATGAGAACAAGATGGTTCGATGGTGTTAAGTCTTGGTCTTTATTCATACAGAAACAATAGTAAACAGGTAAAAGTTCATGTGATTGTGTTTGGTGGTGATCGAATATCAAGACAGCAACAATAGCAGTAGCAACAAGAAAATAAAAAAAATATCAATGATGATGGTTACTTGGTGATTCACGGTGGATGGTGGGGTTGCTTGTTGATGGTGTACAACTTTAAACAATAACAGAAACAATCTATGCTCTAGTGGATTGAAGAGATTGGTGTCTGGTTTTGATGGTGTTGGAGTGGTTCGATTTGATCATGAGTTTGGAGTGGTGGTGAAAACATGGAGATCATGGTGGAAGGTTTAGTAGTGGATCGAGGTTAGTAGACAAAGGTGATCGATGGTTTAGGTTTCGTTTGATGGTAATAGCAGCTAAACAAATGGGTTTTACTTCAAACATAATTAGAAACTTAGGTGATTTATGGTGGTAGTTTATGGTTGTGATGGTGGTGATAGTCGTGGTGGTGGTGTTCTAGAATGGCTTATGGTGGTTCTCGATGGGTTGCAATGAGGAGCAGGAGATGGTAGTGTATTTATGCTTGAAGAAAATTGTTGAAGATAGTTTAATTAGATGAAGAGGATGATTGTTGATGTTGGGTCTTGGGCAGGAAAACAAGAAAACAACTGAAGATGTCTAATGACTTTTGGGTTTTGTTCTAATAAAATGGTGGATTGAGGGTGATGGTGGGTTTTAGTTTTGAGTTGATCATCAAGCAAAGAAGATGGGTTTTGATTCTTCTTTTCTTTCGTCTAATGCACCAGCATGTATATGTATATATGTTGATTCAGTGAAAGAAGGAAGGAAAGGAACACTAATATAAAATTAAGTGTGGTGATAGCTTTGGTTTGATAGGAAGCAAAAGAAGCTGAGAACGTTTTCATTCTAATATACATATATGTTTATATCTATATTATATATAGGAAAGAGAAGGCAGATATATAATATTATATATATACAACTCATGTATCATGGACGAAACAGAAATAAGATATTTAATTCATGCATAGTGAAGCAGCCTTAATTCTTGTAATTACTCTACCGACAGTTTTCACGGACGGTGTATCGTACGAAATCAGTGGCGGATAAAAATGTTCAGAAAAATCCCATATTTTTAAATTAATTATATTTATTTATTTTGGTCATTGTGGTATAAAATTCGATCATTAACTTTTAAAAAAATATTACATCAACTGTCCCTCTCATTTATGGGTGAAATATAAAAAGTGTTGAAATTTATTAATTAGCTTCTAAATATATTTTTAGTAAGCCTAAGATCTATAGAACTCATTTTCGGATCACCGTTTATTTTAAAATCATATAAGTTCAAATTTCACTTCTCTAATTAATAATCAAAACGTCCAACAAGTATTACAATTATTAAATAATTACGTTTAATATACAATATATATATATATTCACTTTAATAATAAACTTTATTATATCTTATATTATTTTATTTTACAAGAATTAATTCCAATAACTAAGTAATATAATGTTTCAAATTATATTTCGAATTAATACATATATATATACTTTTAAATATATATGCATCTATTTACAAATAGTTGTTCGTGAATCGTCGAGAACAGTTGAAGGTCAATTGAATATATGAAGACAGTTCAAAATTTTCCGAGACTCAATATGATAGACTTTGCTTATTGTGTCGAAATCATATAAAGATAAAGTTTAAATTTGGTCAGAAATTCCCGGGTCGTCACATATATCAAAGTTATAATAAGGTTGTTTCAAACGGAAAGTCGAAGTTGATTCGCTGGAGTTATGACAAAATTGGCTACTTTGGAAAGGGATTGCAAAGTTATTTTCGGTAATAACAACGCCAAAGGAGCTAGTACAGATATGTGTTAAATGTTTACTCAGGTTCCGAGTGTGTTTTCAGGTGCATAACTATATGCATCAATCTTTTCTTCCGTAGATGAAGTTTGGTTGGTTCATTCTCTCGATTGAGGTGTTTTCAAGAATCATGAAAGGTTTGAACGCAGATTGTAATCGTCAAGATACAAATGAGGTTTAAGATGAAATCAAGTGGCAAACTTGAAGAAGTGTTTAGTTTCATATGTTATAATCAATATTTTAATTCATTTTAATTGTCCAATGTTGGTAGTCCACAATTAGCAGTTCACAGTTAGTAATTCAATAATTCATATATAGTTTAATATATAATATTCGAATTAATTAATACATATCGTGACCCGTTATATACATGTCTCAGACTCGATCACAACTCAAAGTATATATATTATTGTAGAATCAACCTCAACCCTGTATTGCTAACTCAAGCATTACTGCATATAGAGTGTCTATGGTTATTCCAAATAATATATATAGATGCGTCGATATGATATGTCAAAACCTTGTATACGTGTCCCGATATTTAAAATCCGTAAATAACAGTATTTAAATGACGATAAATAAAGTGCATAAAATAAATAACAGAAATTAAATGACGATAAATAAAATTGCGAGAATATAAATTGCGATAAATAAACTACGATAAATAAATTGCGATAATAAAATGTAATAAGGAATTAACAGTTAGCTAGGAACAGTTAGCTAGGATTTTATTAGCGTGGATTCTTAACAAAATTTCTCATAGTTAATTTGTTTGTTTCTAACAAATTTTATTTTGTCTAATGTTTTCTTCATTATGCCACTTGTTGGATTCTGATAGGTCAAAATCCAAATATGAAATTGAATGAAAATGGTTATTCTGCGGTGAACGGATACGTATATCGGTGGTTGTAAGTAGGATAGTAAATGACCGTTGAATCAGCTTCGACGAATGTACAGTGTAACTTATTAAGGTGAAATCTAAATATTCCTTGGGTATTACCTACCCGTTAAAATATTTTCACCATTAACAGTTTGTATAAAAGAATTTTTAATTACAATCTTTATGAAAATATATATACATATATATTTTCTTCAGATGTAATCATGGATTAAATGAGTTAATATGATATTAAACTCACTTGGTTTATGGTTAGAACTAGAGTACATAATCTCTAAAACATTAGAGGTTATATAACCATCATGTCGAACGAAGATAAATGATGTAGAAAGTCATGTAGAACGATGATTATACTCGAGGTACAGAATGAAATGTTGAGGCATGTGATGTTGAAACTTGGGTTGTTGGTGGTACTGTTGGTGCCGGTGATGTTGCTAAAGCTGGTAAGTTTTGCACCATATTCTCCAAATTAATTACTCGAGCACGAAGCTCGTTGACTTCTTCCATTATTTCGGGATGATTGTCGATCGGAACGAGTGGATGAATAAGGTTTAGAATTGTAGATAGAATATAGTCGTGTCGAGCTACTCTGGAAATGAGGCTGAAAATGGTGATTCAGATAGGTTTGCCGGTAAGTGCTTCAGGTTCATCGCCAAGAGGGCAATATGGTGGATGGAATGAATCACCTTCTTCTTGTCTCCAATAATTAAGTAGGCTACGAACCCATCTCCAATTCATCCAGAATAGATGATGGTTAATCGGCTAGTTCATTCTGATCACACTGTTTTCGGAGCTCGAGTGAAATTCTATATCGGAATCAGAGGGGCTTGAAGTAGTGGCGAATTCCATTTCGTACGATTGAATAAAGGATTTTTCGATATGAAATTATTTTTGAATATTGGATCATATTCTAACTACATAGAATATCTATATATATATATATAGTACTAAAGATTTCGTAGACTACGGAGAAATTTACGACATATGTCAGGCAAGTCTACAGAAACAGATGCGCTAAGATATGAATTATCAGATACGCTAAGATATGAATTTTGTCTATACACTATTCATGCAGTCAATGCAGTAAAACGTGTCTAGACTAAGAATAATAAGCAGGTAATTTCCTAAGGATGATAAGCAGGTAATTTTCGACACGAAATGATACGCAAAACTTTTGACATGCAGACACGGTCGAAGTCCAGACCCAATAATGCATCTAAACAACTATCAGTTAGACACACTAATGCAAGACCTGGTTCGCTAAGACCACCGCTTTGATACCAACTGAAAGGACCCGTCCTAATCCATCTGGACGAATACATTACATTTGGTTACATCGCGAGGTACTTGACCTCTATATGATACATTTTACAAACATTGCATTCGTTTTTAAAAGACAAACTTTCATTACATCAAAAGTTGACTGCATGCATACCATTTCATTAATATATCTAACTATAATTGACTTAATAATGATCTTGATGAACTCAACGACTCGAATGCAACGTCTTTTGAAATATGTCATGAATGACTCCATGTAATATCTCTAAAAAGATTACTCTAAAATGAGCAAATACCTGAGAATAAACATACTTTTAAGTGTCAACCAAAAGGTTGGTGAGTTTATTAGTTTATCATAATCATTCATTTTCATCATTTTAATAGACCACAAGATTTTATTTTTCCATGAATATACATCTCATATCAGGCATTTCGCAAACTGCATAGAGATAAAAACCATTCATATGGATTGAACACCAGGTAATCGACCTTAACAAGATGCATATAGAATATCCCCATCATTCTGTGACTCTCATCGGATATAATAAATCGAAGTACTAAAGCATCTGTAACCCGGATGGGGCTTGTTGGGCACGATAGATATATCTTTAGGATTGACGTCAATTAGGGGTCATTTCCCTAATTCTTAGGCTACCAAGCTAAAAAGGGGCATATTCGATTCGATAATCCAACCATAGAATGTAGTTTCGATTAGTTGTATCTATTTCCTAAAACAGTTATAAAAGCAGCGCATGTATTCTCAAACCCAAAAATATATATTGCAAAAGCATTTAAAAAGGGAGCAAATGAAACTCACTATACTATATTTTTTAGTAAAAATACATATGACGACATTGAACAATGCAGGGTTGGCCTCGGATTTACGAACCTATATCATTCATATATATATTAAAACATATTCTTGTAATCGAATAAATATATATATTATTATTAATGATATAATTTTTATATCAATAACTTATATCCTATTATGTATTCTTTTTATATATTTTAATTAAATAAAAATATTAATTTTTGTTTGGTCATATGTACTATATATATATATATATATATATATATATATATATATATATATATATATATATATATATATATATATATATATATATATATATATATATATATCATTTGTTTGTTAAATCCGTATTTTAATAATACTCAGATAATATTTGTATAATAATGGTGATAATACTTATATTAATAATAATGATACTATTAATTATAATTCTATTAATAATAATATTAATGATAGTTTTCAATAATAAATCTCATAATAATGATAATTTCAGTAGTTTGTAATAAATTAAATAATTCAATAATAATGATAATGAAAGTAATACTTTTTGATATTAATACTTAATGCTTAGTAATAATTGTAATAATATTTTTGCTAATGGTAGTCTTAATAATAATACTTTTATTAATAATAATAATAATAAAATTTCTAAGTGATACTAATACTAATATTAATAAAATTAATAGTAACTCTTATTATTTTCATCATATTACTAATAATAATCCTAATAATAATAACAATAGTAATAATACATATATTAGTAATAATAATAGTATTAATAATTATAATACCTGTAATAATAACAATATTTAACAATAATAATCATAATCATAACCCAAAGATTCATTACACTTAATAATAATGCTAACAATAATGATAATACTAAGAAATATTAATTATAATACCAATAATAACAATAATAAAAATAATATTAACAATAATAATACTAGTAGTAATAATAATAATTTTTAAAAATGAAAACTACCTCAAAAGCTCTTTCTAAAAAGAAAACGCCACGAGCCGGGCTCGAACCCGAGGCCTCTCGCTCAATCATCAACACACCAAACCATCCTTCCATTTCAGTTTTTCTTTTAGAATTAAACCCATCTAATATAAATACAACCCGTTTTTATTTTTAACTAGAGTCTAGTCCATTACCAGCCCAACAGAAACCTGAAACCTCGGCCCAACTTCGGCCTAACAGACCCATACTTCTTAAGGCAGCTTTTAATAATTAAAAAGACTTGCAGGTTCCTGGGTTCGAACCCATGACCTCTTGTTTCCTAACCACACCCCTAACCATTGAACTATTAGTATTTCTCTGTATTAATTCGCATCTCTAACTATATAACCTATACGAACTATTAATCATCTTCTCTAACTTCATCATCTTCCATCACCATCATAATACGATATCATCATTATCATACAACCGTGATTATTATCAACATAAAGGAATATCATCATCTCATCACTTATCATTAACATCCTCATCATACACCTTCATCGTGATCACTGTTATCATCATAATCATCATATTAATTGGGATTTCGGCCCAATAGATACAAATATTAGAACACGGCCCAATAGCAGGAACCGGAATATAGCTCAACTTCAACATCGTACATAATCATTCTCGCATCTATTTTGGTTATCATCATCATGCTTACATCGTTGCAGTCGTCATCATCATCATTATCTTTATCACTTAATTTAATCATCATAAAAAAATAACCGAAAGTTTTTGTACCAGTTGTCGGCCACAACATATGAGTTGTTTTTACTTACACACTTTTTCCTTGTATCCCACTATATTAATTAATATCACAAGTGGGGTTTTGGTTTAGAGGTGTCGGCCAACAAAAGAGAATCCATAGCCAAGTTGTGGTTAAATTTATTTAATAACAAGGCAAAAGCAGTAACATCAATTTGGTGTTTAATAAAGGTAAGGTGGTGTTCTATAAAAAAATATAAACAACAATATACCATCTATTGGGATTCGTTTGAAATAGGAAACAAAGAGGTAGCAACAACAGTCCATGATTACGCATCTTAATGGGTTTAATGATGGTGGCTTAATGGGTTTGGGATGGTGGAATGGTGGTCATTCATGGTGGTGATGTTCGTTTAAATGGGTTTCGATGGGGTGATTCGGTTAAGAGTGTTTATTGGGTTCACGATAACGAAACAAAAAAATAGGGGAGAGATAGGTGACGGGTGGTGGGTTTAGTGTTTAGAAGGTGATGGGTTTATAAAGGTGGTGAAGGTGTGGTAGTTAAATGTCTCTGTGGTGGAGATGATGATGGGTGAGATGGTTGTGAGGGTGTCCGTGAGATGATTCATGGTAGAGGTTTAAGGTTAGTTGTAGATGGTGTGGAACCATGGTTAGTGAGGGTGGCATTTGTTCATTAGTAACATGAAACATAAACAAGAATTAGTAGCACTTATCATGGTGTGTCTAAATTGTAGAATTAAGTGGCATGGTTTCGTTTAACAGTTCATCAAGATGGTTTGGGTTTTCATTTGTTAATCAAATCAAAAGTGTGTTGATGGTTAAACTGTGGTGGGTATTAGGTGTAGTGGTGGTTAAGTTGCACTTGCAAGTAGGTTGTAATACTGATTGTGGTGTGATTCATCGGAGAAGTGGTGAAGAGTGATGAAAGTGATTTAAAACAAAAAGATGATCAAACTAGCGGAACAATATAGAAGAAACTTATATATTTTTTGTGGAGTAAGTTGGTGATATTAAATTGGAGAAAATCTCTTGGGATTTTTGGTTGGTCAGTGAAAGTATGTAAGATTATTTAAAGTCAAGCAATAATAGTAATATCCAAATCCAATCTATGTCTATGAATCAATTATACGAACTTTACAGTTCATAAAGTAATTAATAATTAATAATATACTAAAACTAATATGTTAAATAATAAGAGACAAAATGTCTAACAGAAAGATTAGGACAATTATCTGTCGACATCCAAATTTATAGGTATTATTTCGTGCTCCGTTGTTAATCAGTGGCGGATAAAAGTATTTAGAAAAATCCCATATTTGTAAATTAACTATATTTATTTATTTTGGTCATTATGGTATAAAATTTGATCCTTAATTTGTTAAATAAAAACTACATCGACTGTCCCTCTCATTTATGGTTAAAATATAAAAAGTGTTAAAACTTAACAAATAGTTCCTAAATACATTTTTATTAAGCCTAAAAATTATATAACTCATTTTCGGATCACAGTTTATTTTAAAATAATATAAGTTTGATTTTAACTTACATAATATCGATCGAATGACAATTGAGCGTTATTATCGCTTACAAAATAAATTCGAAGCTATATATATATATTCAATATACTTCATTTACATATATAAATATGTTTTAAATAATAATCATATATATTATTTTATTTTACATTATTAAGTCTAATAATTACTTCATATAATATTTCAATTTATATTTTCAATTATTATATATATATATATATATATATATATACACACACATATCTATTTACAAATAGTTGTTCGTGAATCGTCAGGAATAGTTAAAGGTCAAATGATTCCATATTAATAGTTCAAAAATTTTGAGATTCAATTTAATAGACTTTGCTTATCATGTCGAAATCAAATAAGAATTAAGTTTAAATTTGGTCGGAAATTTCCGGGTCGTCACAGTATATGTTAGGAATTTATGGACCCAACAACGATCGTCAATCAAGAGATTGTGATTCCACAAACAACAAACAGATAATAATAATGCAAAAAGAAGTAAACGACACAAGATATTACGTGGTTATATGCAATCGTTGTGATTGCTTTAGTCCACGGCCAACTAGTGATTATTTTTATTGAATTTTTGTAGCTTAGCTTTACAGATTACAAGGGGTTTAATTTATAGTGCAAATCAAAATAAGGAAATAAGAAATCGACTTTCTGTCGAAGCAAAGCCTCGCATTTTGCGAGCTTAGCCTCGCGTTTAGCGAGCCACTTCAGATGCGAAATCCTGACTCCAGATGCAAGATTTACATCTTTCACAAAAGTTCGATCCCTGCCATCTTTCTTGCATTTGGGACATCACTCTCACGTTCCACGAGATTTCTGCAGCTCCTTGGTTTGTTCATTGCGTCCAACAATCTCCCATATAAAGGAAAACATAAACAAAATCCAAATCTCATCAAACCAGAACATCCATTCCAACCAAGAACGTCGAACCAACTTTTATACCACCAATCAAACATGGTGAGACGACCCGTCCTAATCCATAAGGACGAATAAAATAACATATGATTTCATTGCGAGGTATTTGACCTTTATATGATACATTTTACAAACATTGCATTCATTTTAAAAGACAAACTTTCATTACATCGAAAGTTGACAGGCACGCATACCATTTCATAATATCCAACTATAAATGATCTAATCTTTATTGAACTCAATGACTTGCATGCAACATCTTTTGAAATATGATTGACTCCAAGTAATATCTTTAAAATGAGCTAATACATAGCAGAAGATTTCTTTCAATCCTGAGAATAAACATGCTTTAAAGTGTTAATCAAAAGGTTGGTGAGTTCATTAGTTTATCATCAATATTCATTTCCATAATTTTAATAGACCACAAGATTTTCATTTTCATTTTTCATAAATACACATCTCATATCAGGCATTTCGCAAACTGCATAGAGATAAAAATCATTCATATGGATTGAACACCTGGTAATCGATCGTAACAAGATGCATATAGAATATCCCCATCATTCCGGGACATCCTTCGGACATGATAAATTCGAAGTACTAAAGCATACGTGACATGGATGGGGCTTGTTGAGCCCAATAGATCTATCTTTAGGATTCGCGTCCATTAGGGTGTCTGTACCCTAATTCTTAGATTAGCAGACTAAAAGGGGCATATTCGATTTCGATCATTCAACCATAAAATGTAGTTTCGATTACTTGTGTCTATTTTGTCAAAAATTAATAAAAGCGCATGTATTCTCAGTCCAAAAAATATATATTGCAAAAGCATTTAAAAAGGGAGTAATGAAACTCACAATACGATATTTTGTAGTAAAAGTATTCATACGACGGAACTGAACAATGCAGGGTTGGCCTCGGATTCACGAACCTATATCATTTGTATATATTTTAACACATATAATTGTAGTCGAACAAATTTATATATAAATTTATTAGTTATATCATTTTTATATTGATAATATATATATGCTTCATTTATTCATTTTGTACAAAAATATTAATTTTGTTATTTTATATGTATTAAATATATTTTTATTTATATATATCATTTATTTATCAAAACAGTAATTTTAATTATACTAAGTTAGTATTAGCAATAATAATTCTAAAAATAATGATATTAGTATTAGTATTGATAGCTTTAATAATAATTGTAGTGATAATAAGGTTACTAAAATAATAGTGATAATAATAATTCTAATGATAATGATGTTAGTTTTTAATGATAACAAAATGATAATTTTAGTAAAATGTTACTTTAAATGGTAATACTAATTTTTAAAAAAATGATAGATTTAAAAATAATTACTTTTAGTAATAATGATAACAATAATAATACTGATAATAACTATAAAAGTAACCCTTTTACTATTAATGATAATAATGATAACAAGTTTAATAATAACAATACTAATAATCATATTAATAATAATAATGATATTATTTTATTAATAATAATAGTAATAATAATAATAAAAATTATAAAATGATACTAATACTAGTATTTATGATAATAATAATAGTTTTTGTCATTTTCATAATAATAATAATAATAATAAACATATTCATAATAATAATAATAATAATACTTACATTAATACTAATAATAATATTAATAATACTAATAATACCTAATGATATTACTTAATAATAAATAAAATGATAATAATAATAATAATCATATTATTAATATTGACATAACAATAACAATAATTAACAACAACAATAACAATAATAATAATATCAATAATAATAATAATGAATAAATAAATAACTACCTCAAATAAGTAGGCCTAAAAAAACGCCTCCACCCGAGTTCGAACTCAAGACCTCTCGTTAACCCGAACATCAACTAGGCCACTCCTCCATTCCTTTCATATCTGTTTTAAACCCAGACCAAACAAATATATCCCATCTATGAAGTGCTCTTCTTCTTCTTCCAAGAAGTTAATCGACTAGAAGAATCATAACAACAAAGCAAAGTGTTGGTTTATGGATTTACAAACAAATCGGTTGTGGAGGATTTTGATTTACAGAACTGAAGTAAAACAAAACAAGAATCGAACAGAAGCAATAATAAAACTCGAGAAGAAATATCCTTGAACTCAAACCTTGATTTTAATCTTTGGACGTTTTTAGATCTTCATTATAAGATGAAATAAGTCCTAAATCATTCCCTGAATCTTCGTAACTCGTCAATTGGTTCAAAAACAACAACACTGATTCGAATTTCTTGAAGAACATAATGTTTGACTTTTTAATTTGAAACTTGACTCTTCAAATTCGGGTTCGATTTAGCTAATTAAAAGTTAAGAAATTGAAGAAACAATCACGATGTGATTTAGAACACTTCTGCATTTCTACTTTTCTTTAATTGTTTTTGAATTAATTTATAGGCTAAATGGGTTCGCGGTTTATTTTGAAGAATATGAATTGTTTCATTTGATCTCTATCTTCTCTCCATAACAGCAACGAATGGCAGAATATAAATGATATTGAAGATGGTAATCGAATGATTAATTTTTGCAGACAGTAAAAGGATTGATTAAGGTTGTAGGATTTATGTGTTGAGGTAATCACAGGTGTACAGAAAGAAGAAGAAAAAAATGTAAAGTGGAAAGGGATGTGTAACTTAATTCGCGTACAGATATCTGATTTATTATATGTATTATTACTAATTTAATAATTATAAATATATTAATAATAATACTATTTAATATTAATAATAATAATTAATTATACTAATAATAATAATAATAATAATAATAATAATAATAATAATAAAAATAATAATAATAATAATAATAATAATAGGAACAATAATAATAATGTTAATAATACTAATCACAGAATAATACTACTAATAAGAAAAATGATAAAAGTAATAAAAATAATAATAATCTTAAATAAAAAATGATAATTTTTAGTAATTATGTTAATAATGATAATAATAACTATAAAATTGGTATTAATAATATAATTAATGATATTAATAATAATACCAATTATAATAATATGAGTAATAATAATACTATAACAATTTATATATATCAAAATTATATCTATAGATTATATATTTAAAATAATAATATTGATAACACTAGTATTGATATCAATATTGAAAGTAATAATAATATCATTATAACAACTTATATTTATAATAAAATTTAATATATTGGTATTACATTTTGTTGATTATGTAATAAAACTATATAATATCTGTGACGACCCGGGAATTTCCAACTAAATTTAAAGTTAATCTGTATATGATTTCAACACGATAAGCAAAGTCTATTAAACTGAGTCTCAAAATGTTGGAACTATTTTACATAGATACATTTGCCTCTGACTACTCCCGACGATTCACGAACAATTATTTGTAAATAAATATGTATACATATATAAAAGTATGTATATATATAATAAAGTTAAATTATAAAATATAAACATTAGAATTAAATATATAAAATAAGATACAAAATAACTAAGTGTAAATTAAAATGAGTTTATATATATATATATATATATATATATATATATATATATATATATATATATATATATATATATATATATATATATATTGTAATATACATATATATAAGAAATATAAATATTATGTGTTGAAACCTTTAATATATATTTCTATTACAAAATAATATAATATACTAAATGGATATATAATAGTTATGCATATAAAACATTATTAATGTATTCATATTTACATGTAACTAATATGCAAACACAATTACATACTATTATAGGATTTTGTAAATATTAAATTTTCAGTATACGTTATTATGAAACTAAATATGATATCTATTAAATACATATATAGAATATATAAATTTTAACTATTCAGTAAATGTCATCATATAACATAATCTTACATAAATAGTAAATGGTATTATATTAGATTACAAGTTTGAATATAATTAATATATTAAATTTATTAATACTTTCATTATTATTATTATTAATAACAGATTTAATACATGTAATATGCTATATTATTATTATTAGTATTATCATATTTATCATTATTGTTATTGATAAAATTATCATATTACCAAATTATCATTTTTTATTATTATCAATATTATTATTATTATTTATTAGTACTTTTATAAGTAATAACAAGTTATGTCATTTTATTAATAATTAAATTATATTTATATTTTAGCATTTTTAAATCAGATAAAAGTCAGTTTTATTAATTATTATTATTATTATTATTAATTGTATTATTGTTACTAATATATTAATTATTAATATATTTATTAAATATTAAGATTTATATTTATAAAAGACAGCTATTTAAAATTCAGATATATAGATTGCAGATGCAGCTAATCACGCGAAATTTATGTCTTTATCAGTTTTTATTTTATTTTTTTTTCCTGTCAAACTTGCTCTGCCCGTGACTATGTGTCGAGTGACCTCTGCATCGTATATCAATTGAATAACTCAGGTACTTGGGAAAATTACCTGTTCAGTTATCTATCATCAATCTCAAATGTTTTTTTGTTTTCTTGTTAATTGATGAATCAATCAGGGTTTATATTTTTTTTTAAACTCGATATCTCTGTATTGTAGCTTTTTACTCAATATTCGAAGATCAAATCCATTTTAAAATCTAATAATGCCAAGTTGTTAGGATTCAATTTGTCAAACTATCTGCAAATTTACAGACTCTAATTCTTTCGTTTGAGCTTGAATTTCGAAGTCAAACTTTTAAACTTAAAAAGTCAAACTTTGTTCATCAATCAAATTCGTGTTATCCGTTTCTATTCTAGTTAAATTAATGATCTGGAATGTTTCCACAAACGTTTTCTAACATATTTCATGTTGTAACTATGGACTAAAACATGTTCGATTTTGAAATCAATTTAAAAAAAAAAGAAGAACCGTAACAGCAGTAGTCGCTGTTCTTTTTTATTTTTTATTTTTTTAGACTAATTAATCATTATCGTTTATGTTTCATTTACAAAATCTTAAAATTAATTATGAAACACATTATATGTTGGGTTTACCTCTGTCAAATAGATTAAGGGAAGAAAGGGAGAAGAAGAAATAGAATAACAGATAATACGGTTTATATATTTTTGAAATGGGTATTAATCAGGAAAGTGGGCAATAGCCCAATGGTTAGATGGTGTTATGTGTGAGCGAGAGGTCACGGGTTCGAGTCCGGTCTCGCGCAATTCTTTTTAGGAAGCTTCTTTAAAGGGTACATATTTTTTATACTTCTATTATTATTATTATTATTATTATTATTATTATTATTATTATTATTATTATTATTATTATTATTATTATTATTATTATTATTATTATTATTATTATTATTATTATTATTATTATTATTATTATTATTATTATTATTATTTTAGTTATTACTATTATTATTATGATTATTATTGTTATGATTAGTTTTATTATAAGTATTATTATTATTATTGTTATTAGTGTTATTACTATATGGTTATTGATATTGTTATTATTATTATTATTATTATTATTATTATTATTATTATTATTATTATTATTATTATTATTATTATTATTATTGTTATTATAAGTATTATAATAATAATTATTAGTAACATAATAAGTGTTATAACAATTATCATTATTATTACTATATGTATTATTAATGTTGTTATCATTATTAAATTATCATTTTAGTACTACTATTATTATTATTATGATTATGATTATGACTAGGATTATTATTATTGTTAATATATAAAAAAAATAATACAAGTTATTATTGTTTTCACTAATATTAGTATTAATACCATTTTTTGTAATTATCAGTTTTATTATTATTATTATTATTATTATTATTATTATTATTATTATTATTATTATTATTATTATTATTATTATTATTATTATTATTATTAACATATGTATCAATTCTAATAATATCGTTATTAGTATTATCAATATTAAGAAAGTTATTATTAATAGTAAATCATTACTACCAAAACTATCATTTTGTTACAAATAAATATTTAGTACTAAGATATACATAATACATATATTATAATAATATAAATACTTCATATACCTACATATCACACATAATAACATTTGTATATAAATACTATATATAACAAACTAAGGATATTTTTATATAATACTAACTATATATATATATATATATATATATATATATATATATATATATATATATATATATATATATATATATATATATATATATATATATATATATATATATATATATATATATATATAGGTATATTAATATAACAAAATATATAGATATTAATAATTTTGAATATGTACACAAACTAAATAAATATAATATATAATTTAAAATATAATATATAAACTTGTTCGAATACGATTATACATTTTAATATATATACAAATGATATAGGTTCGTGAATCCGAGGCCAACCCTGCATTGTTCTGTTGATCAATATCGTTATATGTATTTTTACTACAAAAAACATTACTGTGAGTTTCATTTGCTCCCTTTTTAAATGTTTTTGCAATATATATTTTTGGGACTGAGAATACATGCGCTGCTTTTATAAATGTTTGACGAAATAGACACAAGTACTTAAAACTACATTCTATGGCTGGATTATTAAACTGAATATTCCCCTTTTTATTAAGTCTGGTAATCTAAGAATTAGGGAACAGACACCCTAATTGACGCGAACTCTGAAGATAGATCTATCGGGCCAAACAAGCCCCATCCAAAGTACCGGATGCTTTAGTAATTCAAAATTTATATCATGTCCGAAGGAGGATCCCGGAATGATGGGGATATTCTTATATGCATATTGTGAATGTCGGTTACCAGGTGTTCAATTCATATGAATGATATTTTTGTCTCTATGTATGGGACGTATGTTTATGAGAAATGGAAATATGAAATCTTGTGGTCTAGTAAACTTATGAAATGATTATTTATGTTAAACTAATGAACTCACCAACCTTTTGGTTGACACTTTAAAGTATGTTTATTCTCAGGTATGAAAGAAATCTTCCGCTGTGCATTAGCTCATATTAGAGACATTACTTGGAGTCATTCATGGCATATTTCAAAAGACGTTGCATTCGAGTCGTTGAGTTCATCAAGATTATTATTAAGTCAATTATAGTTAGAGGTATTATGCCGTCAACTTTCGATGTAATGAAAGATTGTCTTTTCAAAAACGAATGAAATGTTTGTAAAATGTATCATATAGAGGTCAAGTACCTCACGACGTAATCAACTGTTGTGAATCGTTTATAATCGATATGGATTTCGTCCGGATGGATTTGGACGGGTCTCTACAGTTGGTATCAGAGCAGTGGTCTTAGCGAACCAGGTCTTGCATTAGCGTGTCTAACTGATAGCTGTTTAGATGCATTAGTGAGTCTGGACTTCGACCGTGTCTGCATGTCAAAAGTTTTGCTTATCATTTCTAGTCAGAAATTACCTGCTTATCATTCTTAGTCTAGACACATCTTACTGCATTGACTGCATGAATAGTGTATAGACAAAATCCATATCTTAGCGTATCTGTCACTGTAGACTTTATCTGACACGTTCCTTAATTTTTTTCGTAATTCACGGGATCCTTGGAAGTATGTATAGATATTCTATATATAATTAGAATATCATTCGATATTCGAAAATCATTTCATATCAAAACCCTTTAACTGTTCGTGAGAGATGGATCCTACACCTAGCTTGGATTCCATTAGTTCCGGAAGCAATTTCGAGATGTATATTGAAGCAGACTCCGAAGTCAATGAACTAGAAGTGCCTCAACCATTTAGTTATTTTTCTTTCTGGAGGAGATGGGGGTGGGTCCGAGACTTACTCACTCGATGGAGAAATGAAGAAGGCGAGCCCTACCGCGAACCAAACTTACCTCCTAACATCGGAGAAAACGATGTACTCATCGGTGAACCTATGCGCAACACTGTATTCACCCTTCTTGCTAAAGTTTTCCACCTCGAAGGTCGCATTACTGCAATCTCAGAAAATATTCAACCTCTACTTCCGAATACCAATAGAAGGGAAATATTAGAAGAAGTTAGGGAACTTCGAATTGATAATCAAGATCTATCGAATCAGATGAGTGGATAGATAGAAATGATAGAGGGTAGGATAGAAACCCTGACAAGAATGGTGCGTGATTTACAAGCTATACTTACTACACTAACATCATCACCAACCTCAGCACCAACAACACTTGTAGCACCGACAACAACAGTACCATCATCAGCAGCACCAGCAGCATAACCAGTACCATCAACAATCCATGCCTCAACATCTCATTCCGTACCTCTAGTATAATCATCGTTTTACTTATTGTTCTACATCATTTATCTTTGTTCGACATGGCAATTATGTAATCTCTAATGTTTTAGAGATTATATATTCTTGTTCTAACGGTAAATCAAATGAGTTTAATATCATATTGACTCATTAAATTCATGATTACATCTGAAGAAAATATATATGTATATATATCTTCATAAAGAATGTAATAAAAAATTCTTTCGAACAAACTGTTAATGATGAAAATATTTTAACGGGTAGGTAATACCCGAGGAATATTTAGATTTCACATTAATAAGTTACACTGTACATTCTTCGAATCTGATTCAACGGTCAATTACTATCCTACTTACAACCATAGCTATACGAATCCGTTCACCACAAAATAACCATTTTCATTCAATTTTATATTTGGATTTTGACCTATCAGAATCCATCCAGTGGCATAATGAAGAAATAATGGACACAATAAAAATTGATTAGAAACAGACTAATTGACAATATGAAATTTTGTTAAGAAACCACGCTAACAAAATCCTAGCTAACTGTTCCTAGCTAACTATTAATTCCGTATTACATTTTATTTATCGCAGTTTATTTATCGCAATTTACATTCTCGCAATTTTATTTATTATCATTTAATTTATGTTATTTACTTTACGCACTTTATTTATCGTCATTTAAATTCTGTTATTTATTTTACGCACTTTAAATATCGGGACACGTATACAAGGTTTTGACATATCATATCGACGCATCTATATATATTATTTGAAATAACCATACACACTCTATATGCAGTAATGCTGGAGTTAGCTATATAGGTTTGAGGTTGATTCTACAATAATATAAATAGTTTAAGTTGTGATCGAGTCTGAGACGAATACGGGTCACGATCCGTATTAATTAACTTGAATATTATATATTAAACTATATATAAATTATTGAATTTCTAATTGTGGACTATCAACTGTGGACTACCAACATTGGACAATTAAAATGAATTAAAATATTGACTATAACATATGAAACTAAACAATTCTTCAAGTTTGCCACTTGATTTCATCTTAACCCTCATTTGTATCTTGACGATTACAATCTGCGTTCAAACCTTTCATGATTCTTGAAAACACCTTAATCGAGAGGATGAACCATCCGCACTTCATCTACGAAAGAATAGATTGATGCATATAGTTATGCATCTGAAAAACTCTCAGAAACTGAATAAACGTTTAACACATAGTTGTGCTAATTCCTTAGTGTTATTATTACCCAAAATAACTTGATAATCTCTTTTCAAAGTAGCGAATTTTGTCACAGCTCCAGCAAGATAACTTCGACTTTTCATTCGAAACAACCTTATTATAACCTTGATATATATGCGTGCTCTTTTAGTGTTACCGGGAAACCTTTCATATTCTACCATATTACCAGCTGACGTACCAGCAACCTCGTTGCTTATTGGTTTAAATCTCTCCGATAAATCACTATATTTATCTATTGAAGTCTCATCATGTACACATCCGCATCTTGTAACGAGAACTGCCATACCAATTACCGAGAATCAGCAATCAGTACTTTGAAAACTCACAGCATATCTACATCAACAGTTATATGTATGACATTTATCTCTTAGAATTATTACCTCTCATTCTGAAATTCTGAGAAAAAAATACTCAGTCACAAATCAATACTCTGAATGTTGAAAAAGCTGAATGAAGCAGCAGAAACCATAGACAACCGTAAACGACCTCAATCATCGGAAGTTTGATGATAAAGAATAGTATGTTAGAAAAGCTCAGAAAAGTTGGAACTGGAAAACGGATTGAGCTAACCACGAAGGAGACCAAGGACAAATACAAGGACCATACCATATATTCAAAGAATCCAGGTAATTCTGGATCCGATGAAACCTTCAATGAATACCTTGCTCCGTACTCATGTTAAAATCTTGTGGAAAATCTTTCTTCATCAACCATCGAACTTAGAAATTCCAAAATATCATCATAAATATCTTCGATATTTCTGAAGATATTTTCATAAATATTCTCGTCCGAAATAATATACCTCTTCGTGTTTCCTGTGTTTCATTATATTGAAAACTTCTGTAAAATCTAAATTTAATTTATGAATGAATCCTGGAGAAATGTAAAGAAATTGATGCATGAATTAGTATAATATAAAGACACTTGATCAACGTAATTATATTACAGTAAGTCATGCTGAGTTTCTAATGAAACCTGATGATTCACAGACCATAACTTCATCAGGTGCCATGTTACATAACTTCTTCATTCTGCTTAACTTCTGAACATATCAAGAAAAAAATTCTTGATAGTTCTATTCTCAGTTATTCTTGTAATTTGACAAATCAAATCGTGCTATTACGTTCTTTCTTATTTAGAACATTAAGTTCATTTGAAACTCCACACCTATGAATTCTGGACCGTTACTTGCGAAAAGAAAACAAAAGCATGAAGCTCCGAAATAGAAAAGGGGTATAAATCGCAGCAAATAGGAGAGAGCATTAACTGTGGATGACAATGATTATAGGAGACAGAAGCAGGGACATTGAAATATAAGGGAAGATATAAAACTCAACAACCACCCAAAAATTTCAAACTGTGGATATTAATACGAATAGCAATATAAAGACACGGTATAATTGAGAATAGTATCACCCCAAGGTAATAGTAGAAGTAAACAGATTTTTTTGGTGGAAGATTGAAAAGAAGGATGACAGAAATGATAACTAGGAAAATATCAAGGAATAGAACTGGATTAAGTATTTTCACAATCTTTTGGATGTATGAACTAAGAAAGAAAGTATAGGAATGGTGAGAATAATGGGATGGAAGAGCTTAATTTATAATGGAAATATCAGACAGAGAAATTAAGGCAGATCACCGTATATAGAAATCTTAGTTTCCTTATTCGCCGAAGAATCAAATCTTTTAGATTTCGAATATTTTCTTCAAATCTCTTGAATTCTGAAATTCAACCAATACAACGTCAAAAGTTAAGACGCGCCTTATTTTCTAAATTCAACCCAGACTACGTCAAAAGCTATGACGAATCTTTACTTCTTTATTTCGCTCTTTTGTGATAACTTTACTCGTACTCTTCGAGTAATTGAATTATTTTATCCATATTACTCAATGTTTATAAAACTCTAATTATCAACTCATATTCGTCATGAAAACATTTTTATTGTTAGCCATGACCACCTCACTCAAATTTCGGGACGAAATTTCTTTAACGGGTAGGTACTGTGACGACCCGGGAATTTCCAACTAAATATAAACTTAATCTGTATATGATTTCGACACGATAAGTAAAGTCTATTAAACCGAGTCTCAAAATGTTGGAACTATTTTACATAGATACATTTGACTCTGACTATTCCCGACGATTCACGAACAATTGTTTGTAAATAAATATGTATATATATATATATAAAAGTATGTATATATATAATAAAGTGAAATTATAAAATATAAACATTAGAATTAAATATATAAAATAAGATACAAAATAACTAAGTGTAAATTAAAATGAGTTTATATATATATATATATATATATATATATATATATATATATATATATATATATATATATATATATATATATATATATATATATATATATATATTTCTATACATAACTATCATAATATATATATATATATATATATATATATATATATATATATATATATATATATATTGTAATATACATATATATAAGAAATATAAATATTATGTGTTGAAACCTTTAATATATATTTCTATTACGAAATAATATAATATAGTAAATGGATATATAATAGTTATGTATATAAAACATTATTAATGTATTCATATTTACATGTAACTAATATGCAAACACAATTACATACTATTATAGGATTATGTAAATATTAAATTTTCAGTATACGTTATTATGAAACTAAATATGATTTCTATTAAATACATATATAGAATATATAAATTTTAACTATTCAGTAAATGTCATCAAATAACATAATCTTACATAAATAGTAAATGGTAATATATTAGATTACAAGTTTGAATATAATTAATATATTAAATTTATTAATACTTTCATTATTATTATTAATAACAGATTTGATACATGTAATATGCTATATTATTATTATTATTAGTATTATCATATTTATCATTATTGTTATTGATAAAATTATCATATTACCAAATTATCATTTTTTATTATTATAAATATTATTATTATTATTTATTAGTACTTTTATAAGTAATAACAAGTTATGTCATTTTATTAATAATTAAATTATATTTATATTTCAGCATTTTTAAATCAGATAAAATTCAATTTTATTATTATTATTATTATTATTATTATTATTATTATTATTATTATTATTATTATTAATTGTATTATTGTTACTAATATATTAATTATTAATATATTTATTAAATATTAAGATTTATATTTATAAAAGACAACTATTTAAAATTCGGATATATAGATTGCAGATGCAGCTAATCACGCGTAATTTATGTCTTTATCAGTTTTTTTTCCTGTCAAACTTGCTCTGCCCGTGACTATGTGTCGAGTGACCTCTGCATCGTATATCAATTGAATAACTCAGGTACTTGGGAAAATTACTCGTTCAGTTATCTATCATCAATCTCAAATGTTTTTTTTCCTATTAATTGATGAATCAATCAGGGTTTATTTTTTTAAAAAAACTCGATATCTCTGTATTGTAGCTTTTTACTCAATATTCGAAGTTCAAATCCATTTAAAAATCTAATAATGCCAAGTTGTTAGGATTCAATTTGTCAAACTATCTACAAATTTACAGACTCTAATTCTTTCGTTTGAGCTTGAATTTCGAAGTCAAACTTTTAAACTTAAAAAGTCAAACTTTGTTCATCAATCGAATTCGTGTTATCCGTTTCAATTCCAGTTAAATTAATGATTAGGAATGTTTCCACAAACGTTTTCTAACATATTTCATGTTGTAACTATGGTCTAAAACGTGTTCGATTTTGAAATCAATTTAAAAAAAAAAGAACCGTAACAGCAGAAGTCGCTGTTCTTTATTTATTTTTTTTAACTAATTAATCATTATCGTTTATGTATCATTTACAAAATCTTAAAATTAATTATGAAACACATTATATGTTGGGTTTACCTCTGTCGAATGGATTAAGGGAAGACAGGGAGAAGAAGAAATAGAATAACAGATAATACGGTTTATATATTTTCGAAATGGGTATTAATCAGGAAAGTGGGCAATAACCCAATGGTTAGATGGTGTTGTGTGTGAGCGAGAGGTCACGGGTTCGATTTCGATCTCGGGCAATTCTTTTTAGGAAGCTTCTTTAAAGGGTATACATATTTTTTATACTTCTACTATTATTATCATTATTATTATTATTATTATTATTATTATTATTATTATTATTATTATTATTATTATTATTATTATTATTATTATTATTATTATTATTATTATTATTATTATTATTATTATTGCTATTATTATTATGATTATTATTGTTATGATTATTTTTATTACAAGTATTATTATTATTGTTATTAGTGTTATTACTATATGGTTATTGATATTGTTATTATTATTATTATTATTATTATTATTATTATTATTATTGTTATTATAAGTATTATAATAATAATTATTAGTAACATAATAAGTGTTATAACAATTATCATTATTATTACTATATGTATTATTAATGTTGTTATCATTATTAAATTATCATTTTAGTACTACTATTATTATTATGATTATGATTATGACTAGGATTATTATTATTGTTAATATATATAAAAAAAAACAATACAAGTTATTATTATTTTCACTAATATTAGTATTAATACCATTTTTTGTAATTATCAGTTTTATTATTATTATTATTATTAACATATGTATCAATTCTAATAATATCGTTATTAGTATTATCAATATTAAGAAAGTTATTATTAATAGTAAATCATTACTACCAAAACTATCATTTTGTACAAATAAATATTTAGTACTAAGATATACATAATACATATATTATAATTATATAAATAGTTTATATACCTACATATCACACATAATAACATTTGTATATAAATACTATATATAACAAACTAAGGATATTTTTATATAATACTAACTATATATATATAGGTATATTAATATAACAAAATATATAGATATTAATAATTTTGAATATGTACACAAACTAAATAAATATAATATATAATTTAACATATAATATATAAACTTGTTCGAATACGATTATACATTTTAATATATATACAAATGATATAGGTTCGTGAATCCGAGGCCAACCCTGCATTGTTCTGTTGATCAATATCGTTATATGTATTTTTACTACAAAATACATTACTGTGAGTTTCATTTGCTCCCTTTTTAAATGCTTTTGCAATATATATTTTTGGGACTGAGAATACATGCGCTGCTTTTATAAATGTTTGACGAAATAGACACAACTACTTAAAACTACATTCTATGGCTGGATTATTAAACCGAATATGCCCCTTTTTATTAAATCTGGTAATCTAAGAATTAGGGAACAGACACCCTAATTGACGCGAACTCTAAAGATAGATCTATCGGGCCCAACAAGCCCCATCCAAAGTACCGGATGCTTTAGTACTTCAAAATTTATATCATGTCTGAAGGAGGATCCCGGAATGATGGGGATATTCTTATATGCATATTGTGAATGTCGGTTACCAGGTGTTCAATTCATATGAATGATATTTTTGTCTCTATGTATGGGACGTATGTTTATGAGAAATGGAAATATGAAATCTTGTGGTCTAGTAAACTTATGAAATGATTATTTATGTTAAACTAATGAACTCACCAACCTTTTAGTTGACACTTTAAAGTATGTTTATTCTCAGGTATGAAAGAAATCTTCCGCTGTGCATTAGCTCATATTAGAGACATTACTTGGAGTCATTCATGGCATATTTCAAAAGACATTGCATTCGAGTCGTTGAGTTCATCAAGATTATTATTAAGTCAATTATAGTTAGAGGTATTATGAATTGGTATGCATGCCGTCAACTTTTGATGTAATGAAAGATTGTCTTTTCAAAAACGAATGAAATATTTGTAAAATGTATCATATAGAGGTCAAGTACCTCGCGATGTAATCAACTGTTGTGAATCGTTTATAATCAATATGGATTTCGTCCAGATGGATTAGGACGGGTCTCTACAATATCTATTATGTAATAACTTATATTGAGTATTATCTTCTTATACATTTTAATGCATATACATTGTACATATAATAATTATGTACAGAAATCATATATATTTATATATAGATTCATTATATTATTTTACTTATTTAATTCAGATGATTAAACTGCATTCTATAATTCCAAATCATTATATATACTTATTTTTATATTTATATATACATATATATACATATTTACTTACAAACAATTGTTCGTGAATCGTTAGGTAAGGTTCAATGGATAGTTAAGTGTATGAAGTTATTTTAACATAAAACATCGATTTACTTAACTTGTCGATATCCATCTTCTAAGTTATCTACATTTCATAATGTCACTTTTACATTAAATAATATGGAAGTTAAATAGTTACCTTATCAAAAGTCACGAGTAAATCATTGTAAAGCATGTATTGAAAAATCAGACAAGAATCTCCATTAACTTTTGTCTAGTTATCGTTAATTGACACTTTGTTTTCATATGTAGATCACTTTAACATTTATTCCGAATATTGTTAAAATGGAAAGATTTCTCAAATCAACGTGGACCTCACAACATAGACTTATAATAATATCACAATCCTTAAGGGACATGATAAATATCTTTTAATTCAAACGTTTGACATTATTCTTTAACTTTGATATTTCAATATATCAAATAGATATGGAAACCAATAACTTCAATGTACGGTATCATACACGTAATACTTTGTTAATGTTTTCAATTAGTATAACTATATCTTATATATATACATATCGGTACACATAAATGTTCGTGAATCGTTGAGCACAGTCAAAGGGTAATTGATTACATGAACACAGTTCAAAGTTTTTGAGATTTCAAAATTACAGACTTTGCTTATCGTGTCAGAAACATATAAAGATTAAGTTTAAATTTGATCAAAAATTTTCGGGTCGTTACAGTACCTACCCATTAAAGAAATTTCGTCCTGAAATTTGATTGGGATGGTCATGGCTGACAATAAGTATGTTTTCATGACGCATACGAGCTGAAAATTAAAGTTTTATCATCATCGAGTAATATAAAAAAACAATTTGATTTTGTGAAGAGTACGAGTGAAGCTATCACAAAAGAGTGAAATGAGTAAATGCAGGTTTGACTTAATCGGTGACGTAGTTACGGTTGATTTCCGAATTTCAAGGGATTTAGAGAAAATCTTCGTAATAAGATTTGGTTCTTCGATAATTAAGGAAATTAGGATCTTCTTTGGTTAAATGCGATGATCTGTCTCGATTCCTCTGTCAGATATGTCACTATAAATCCACTCCCTTCGTTTCCTCATTTTTCACAGCTCACCCTTCTATTCTTTCTCCATCAATTCATACCTTAAAGCATTCGTCAATATGCTCCACCCAGTTCTGATCCTTGATATACTCTTAACTTTCATATATGTCATTTTTCTCTTTTATCTACCACCGGAGGATTTTATTTACTTTTACTATTACCTTGGGGTTATAGTGTTTTTAATTCTCCCGTGTCTTTTCGTTGCAATACATATTGATATACACAGTTTGTAATTTATGTGTTGCTGTTGGGCTTTATATATTTTCTTATTTTTCAAAGTCCCTTCTTATGTCTTTCTATAATTATTGACATCTACAGTTAATGATCTTTTCTGTTTGCTGCGATTTATACTCCCTTTCTATTTTCGGAGCTTCATGCTTTTGTTTTCTTTTCGCAAGTAATGGTCCAGAATTCATAGGTATGGAGTTTCGAATTATCATAATATACAAAGTTGATAGGAAAGGTAGTAGCACGATTTGATTTGTCAAATTACCAGAATATCCAGAAAAGACCGAATCATCAATAATTATTTTCTTGATATTTTAGAGGTTAAATAGAATACAAGAGTCGTGTAACATGGCACATGATGACGGTATGGTCTATGAATCGTCATGTTCCATTAGAAACTCAGCATGACTTACTGTAATATAATCACGTTGATCAAGTGTCATTATATTATACTAACTCATGCTTCAGTTCCTAACACTACTTCAAAAACATTCATATTTTAAACTCGAAGGTTTCAGAATTTAAAAACTAAAATGGTTTCTTTGAAGGTAGATTTCGTCCTTGTGATTTGTCCACAGCCTCTTTCATGGTTTGCTCAATCCGTTTTTTAGTTCCAAACCTTCTCTTTTTCTGAGCTTTTCTAACACATTATTCTTTATCATTAAACTTTTGACATTTACGGTTATCTGTAGTTTCTGCTGCTTCATTCAGCTTTTTCAAAATTTGGAGAACTAGTTCGCAGTTTAGGGAATTTTTCAGAAACTTCATATTCGCAGTATATAAGTCTAGGAGATAAACATTAAATGTATACATATAATTGTTAAAGTGAAAACGCTGCGAAATTCGAGATTGATGATTGATGATTCCCGGTAGTTGGTATGGCAATTATTGTTACAGAATGTAGGTGAGTACATGATGGGTTTTCATGTATAATATAGATATTTTTTAGATAGACTAAAGCCGAAGTTGCTGGTACATCTGCTGATAATGTCGTGGAATATAAATGGTTTTCTGATAGCGATGGCGAAAAGGGCAACGTATATATCGAGGTTATAATAATACTGTTTCGACTGAAAAGTCAAAGTTGACTTGCTGGAGCTGTGATAAAACTGGCTACTTTGGAAAGGAATCGCAAAGTTAATTTTTTTTTTTGCTAATAAATGCCAAAGGATCTGACACAGATACGTGTTAAACTATGACTTTGGTTTCGAGAATTTTTCAGGTGCATGACTATGGGTAACATGTGGTTGGATCATCATCTTAATTGTTCATTATTTGAAGTGTCTTCAGGAATTTTGAGGGAGTTTGAACACAGATTGTAATCGTTAATATACATATGATGTTCTAGAATTTTGAATGATACAATTTTTTTTTTCTGGGTTCTATGAATAGAAATGATGTTTTAGCATAGTTTTGAAGTCAAAGTATAGCTTTGAAAGATGTAAGAATCTAAGAGTGTTGTCTTCTGTTAAATCTTGACTTGGATTTTGATTTGTCAAAATCAGAATACGTAATCAAATTTGGATGATAATGGTTGTTTTGATTTTTATAAAAGAATGTATATTGTTGTGAAAGTAGTGAGTATAGTTGGTGATTGCTGAATCAGATTCGAAGAATGTAACATATTAATTGTGAATTTATATATATCTCTCGAGTATTACCCACCCATTAAAATTTTTTCACAATTAATATTTTGTACAAAAGAATTTTATTACAGTCTTTATGAAAATATATATGTGTATATTTTCTTCAGATGTAACATAGATTTAATGAGTTAATATTAAATTAAACTCATTTGATTTACGGTTGAAACTAGAATTGAATAATCCCTAAAACTTTAGAAATTACATAACTTTTACGAAGTATTTCTTCAATGAAATTGAAATTATGAATCAATACTTCGTTATTTGTTGATGCATGATGTTGGTGTTCGTGGAATTCTTGTGAACTTCGCAAGGTACGAATGATGTTATCAGAAAAGTTTCGAGTACATTGATGATGAAAGTGTAAAATTCAACATATATTTGAATAATACACTTGATTTATTAAGAAATGGAATTCATTGAATTGAAACAGAGATTGTAGTTAATGATGATTAAGTCGCTGACGAAGGATGTATATCATAGCATATTAGTAATATGAATTAACCGAGTAGTTAAGATTCACACATAATAGCTTAGTACGGAAAGATTTATTATGGCTTAAAAATTTTTATATATAAGATATACATATAAATCCTTCAGTGGAAATGAGTTAATACTTCATAATTCGTTATTTCGATATACCTATTGTTGATGGAGCTTGTAGTGTTACAGGTGTTGGTAATACTGACGGTGATGCTGGCGGTACTGTTGATGTTGTTGGTAAACAAGTCTAGCTTGTAATTCGTGCACCATCCTTGTTAGGGTTTCTATTCTTCCCTGTATCATTTCTATCCATCCATTCATCTTGGTTTACGGCTATGATTTGAATAAATTACCTCTAAAACTTTAGAGATTACATAATCACCGTAGAATATTTCTCTGATGAAGTTATGTATCAATACTTCATTGTTTGTTGTTGTTGGTACTCCTTGGTATCGACGGTGTGTGTGACGTTAATTCTCGAGGTACCGATTGTGATGTTAAAGTGTGGGGTGCGGATGTTGCTGTTGGTGGTGGTGATGGTACTATTGCTGCCGGTGCTGCTGCTGGTGCTTTTAACCTTTGCACCATATTCTCCAAGGCCACTACCCGAGCGCGAAGCTCGTTGACTTCTTCTATTACACCGGGGTGGTTGTCGGTTCGGACGAGTGGGTGAATAAGATCTAGGATTTGGGATAATATATAATCGTGACGAGATATTCTGCAGATGAGAGAGAAAATGGTGTCTCGAACAGGTTCGCAGTTTATTTTGAAGAATATGAATTGTTTCATTTGATCTCTATCTTCTCTCCATAACAGCAACGAATGGCAGAATATAAATGATATTGAAGATGGTAATCGAATGATTAATTTTTGCAAACAGTAAAAGGATTGATTGAGGTTGTAGGATTTATGTGTCGAGGTAATCACAGTTGTACAGAAAGAAGAAGAAAAAAATGTAAAGTGGAAAGGGATGTGTAACTTAATTCGCGTACAGATATCTGATTTATTATATGTATTATTACTAATTTAATAATTATAAATATATTAATAATAATACTATTTAATATTAATAATAATAATTAATAATATTACTAATAATAATTAATAATATTACTAATAATAATAATAATAATAATAATAATAATAATAATAATAATAATAATAATAATAATAATAATACTAATAATAATAATAATAATAATAATAATAATAGGAACAATAATAATAATGTTAATAATACTAATCACAAAATAATACTACTAATGAGAAAAATGATAAAAGTAATAAAAATAAAAATAATCTTAAATAAAAAACGATAATTTTTAGTAATTATGTTAATAATGATAATAATAACTATAAAATTGGTATTAATAATATTATTAATGATATTAATAATAATACTAATTATAATAATATGAGTAATAATAATACTATAACAATTTATATATATCAAAATTATATCTATAGATTATATATTTAAAATAATAATATTGATAACACTAGTATTGATATTAATATTGAAAGTAATAATAATATCTTTATAACCACTTATATTTATAATTAAATTTAATATATTGGTATTACATTTTGTTGATTATGTAATATAACCATATAATATCTATTATGTAATAACTTATATTGAGTCTTAACTTATACATTTTAATGCATATACATTGTACATATAATAATTATGTACAGAAATCATATATATTTATATATAGATTCATTATATTATTTTACTTATTTAATTCAGATGATTAAACTGGATTCTATAATTCCAAATCATTATATATACTTATTTTTATATTTATATATACATATATATACATATTTACTTACAAATAATTGTTCGTGAATCCTCGGGTAAGGATCAATGAATAGTTAAGTGTATGAAGTTATTTTAATATAAAACGTCGATTTACTTAACTTGTCGATATCCATCTTCTAAGTTATCTACATTTCATAATGTCACCTTTACATTAAATAATATGGAAGTTAAATAGTTACCTTATCAAAAGTCACAAGTAAATCATTGTAAAGCATGTATTGAAAAATCAGACAAGAATCTCCATTAACTTTTGTCTAGTTATCGTTAATTGACACTTTATTTTCATATGTAGATCACTTTACCATTTATTCCTTATATTGTTAAAATGGAAAGATTTCTCAAATCAACGTGGACCTCACAACAGAGACTTATAATAATATCACAATCCTTAAGGGAGTTGATAAATATCTTTTAATTCAATCATTTGACATTATTCTTTAACTTTGATATTTCAATATATCAAATAGATATGGAAACCAATAACTTTAATGTACGGTATCATACACGTAATACTTTGTTAATGTTTTCAATTAGTATAACTATATCTTATATATATACATATCTATACACATAAATGTTCGTGAATCGTTGAGCACAGTCAAAGGGTAATTGATTACATGAACACAGTTCAAAGTTTTTGAGATTTCAACATTACAGACTTTCCTTATCGTGTCGGAAACATATAAAGATTAAGTTTAAATTTGATCGAAAATTTCCGGGTCGTCACACATGGAACACTCAAACTTACCATCGCTGGAAGAGCAAACTTTCGATACTAGTTCTTCAACACTACTTGTTCGAAATCAATATTAATAACCCTTAAACTCTTGAGTCGATGTCTTCTTTCATCAGTTCATAAGAAGACCAGTTGAAGCTATGCAAAGCTTCAACTTTCCAATCGTAACCACCTTAGTACACATATCAACAGGATTCTCCGTACCAGAAATTTTAGCAAAAACTAAAGTACCATCATTTATGAGTTCGCAAATAAAATGACACCTCAGTATGATGTGTTTCGTATGACCATGAAACACCAGGTTCATCCCTAAGTGAATAGCACTTTTATTATCACAGTACAAGACACAATCTTGTTGAACTCGTCACTACTCCACCATGAAATTCTTCAACCATATAAGTTCTTTGCTTGCTTCGTGGCAGCTATATATTCTGCCTTCGTTGTTGACTACACAACACTCTTTTGAAGTCTAGACATCCAACTAACCACAGTCTTACCAACCGTGAAAATATAATCCGTAGTGCTTTTCCCCGAATCATCACAACCGCCCAAATCAGCATCCACGTACCCTCTCAAAATAGAATCACTTTGTGTATTGCAACCCCATTATAGAAGTACCTTTCTAGTTGCACAAAAGCCACTTTACTCCTTCCTAATGCTCCTTACCTGGATTCGACATAAATCGACTCACAACTCCCACTGCATGTGAAATGTCCCGTTCTTATTGATTAAAAACGTTCCATATTAATTGATTTCATTGCGAGGTTTTGACCTCTATATGAGACGTTTTTCAAAGACTGCATTCATTTTTAAAACAACCATAACCTTTATTTCATAAATAAAGGTTTAAAAAGCTTTACGTAGATTATCAAATAATGATAATCTAAAATATCCTGTTTACACACGACCATTACATAATGGTTTACAATACAAATATGTTACATCGAAATCAGTTTCTTGAATGCAGTTTTTACACAATATCAGACAAACATGGACTCCAAATCTTGTCCTTATTTTAGTATGCAACAGCGGAAGCTCTTAATATTCACCTGAGAATAAACATGCTTTAAACGTCAATAAAAATGTTGGTGAGTTATAGGTTTTACCTATATATATCAAATCGTAACAATAGACCACAAGATTTCATATTTCAATACACATCCCATACATAGAGATAAAAATTCATTCATATGGTGAACACCTGGTAACCGACATTAACAAGATGCATATATAAGAATATCCTCATCATTCCGGGACACCCTTCGGATATGATATAAATTTCGAAGTACTAAAGCATCCGGTACTTTGGATGGGGTTTGTTAGGCCCAATAGATCTATCTTTAGGATTCGCGTCAATTAGGGTGTCTGTTCCCTAATTCTTAGATTACCAGACTTAATAAAAAGGGGCATATTCGATTTCGATAATTCGACCATAGAATGTAGTTTCACGTACTTGTGTCTATTTTGTAAATCATTTATAAAACATGCATGTATTCTCATCCCAAAAATATTAGATTTTAAAAGTGGGACTATAACTCACTTTCACAGATTTTTACTTCGTCGGGAAGTAAGACTTGGCCACTGGTTGATTCACGAACCTATAACAATATATACATATATATCAAAGTATGTTCAAAATATATTTACAACACTTTTAATATATTTTGATGTTTTAAGTTTATTAAGTCAGCTGTCCTCGTTAGTAACCTACAACTAGTTGTCCACAGTTAGATGTACAGAAATAAATCGATAAATATTATCTTGAATCAATCCACGACCCAGTGTATACGTATCTCAGTATTGATCACAACTCAAACTATATATATTTTGGAATCAACCTCAACCCTGTATAGCTAACTCCAACATTCACATATAGAGTGTCTATGGTTGTTCCGAAATATATATAGATGTGTCGACATGATAGGTCGAAACATTGTATACGTGTCTATGGTATCTCAAGATTACATAATATACAATACAAGTTAATTAAGTTATGGTTGGAATAGATTTGTTACCAATTTTCACGTAGCTAAAATGAGAAAAATTATCCAATTTTGTTTTACCCATAACTTCTTCATTTTAAATCCGTTTTGAGTGAATCAAATTGCTATGGTTTCATATTGAACTCTATTTTATGAATCTAAACAGAAAAAGTATAGGTTTATAGTCGAAAAAATAAGTTACAAGTTGTTTTTGTAAAGGTAGTCATTTCAGTCGAAAGAACGACGTCTAGATGACCATTTTAGAAAACATACTTCCACTTTGAGTTTAACCATAATTTTTGGATATAGTTTCATGTTCATAATAAAAATAATTTTCTCAGAATTACAACTTTTAAATCAAAGTTTATCATAGTTTTTAATTAACTAACCCAAAACAGCCCGCGGTGTTACTACGACGGCGTAAATCCGGTTTAACGGTGTTTTTCGTGTTTCCAGGTTTTAAATCATTAAGTTAGCATATAATATAGATTTAGAACATGTGTTTAGTTGATTTTAAAAGTCAAGTTAGAAGGATTAACTTTTTTTTGCGAACAAGTTTAGAATTAACTAAACTATGTTCTAGTGATTACGAGTTTAAGCCTTCGAATAAGATAGTTTTATATATGAATAGAATGATGTTATGAACATCATTACTACCTCAAGTTTAGTAGGTAAACCTACTGGAAGTGACAAGAAATGATCTAGCTTCAAAGGATCTTGGATTGCTTGAAAGTTCTTGAAGTAGGATCATGACACAAAAACAAGTTCAAGTAAGATTTTTACTCGAATTAAGATAGTTTATAGTTATAGAAATTGAATCAAAGTTTGAATATGAATATTACCTTGAATAAGAAAGATAACCTACTGTATATAACAAAGGTTTCTTGATTTTAGATGATTACTTGGAATGGATTAGAAAGCTTGGAAGTAAATTAGTAAACTTGAAGGGATTTTTGAAGTGTTCTTGAAGTGTTCTTCCTATGATGATTATAGCTTGATTCTTGAAGTGATTTTTGATGAAGATGATGATTAACTACTGGAAAAATACTTTCATAATAGTGTGTGTGTGTTGAGAGAGAATTAGAAAGAGAATTGGAAGTGAAATGGAGTGAATGATGAGTGGTAATTGGTGAGTGGTGAGTGGGGTTAAAAGGAGTTCTAGTTAGTTGACTAGCTCATGGTAGAAGTTAAAATTGATTAGTCATACATGACATAATCAAGAGTGGAATCCCATGCTAGTTTCTATTGGTATATACCCATAGTAAGTACGTTTTGAAGCTGTGTATAATACGGGTAAGAATACGACTAGAATTCTTGATGAAAGAAAAGAATGGGAAAGTAACTGTAACCATTTTCGTTAAGTATGAGTGTTTTGATATATGTCTTGAAGTCTTCCAAAAGTATTTTAATACATCTAAATACACTACATGTATATACATTTTAACTGAGTCGTTAAGTCATCGTTAGTCGTTACATGTAAGTGTTGTTTTGAAACCTTTAAGTTAACGATCTCAATTAATGTTGTTAACCTATTGTTTATTATATCTAATGAGATGTTAAATTATTATATTATCATGATATTATGATATATTAATATATCTGAATATGATATATATACATTTAAATGTCGTTACAACGATAATCGTTACATATATGTCTCGTTTCGAAATCCTTAAGTTAGTAGTCTTGTTTATATGTATATAACTCATTGTTAATATACTTATGGAGATACTTACTTATCATAATCTCATGTTAACCATATGTATATCCATATATATATCGTCATGTCGTTTTTACAAGTTTTAACGTTCGTGAATCGCCGGTCAACTTGGGTGGTCAATTGTCTATATGAAACATATTTCAATTAATCAAGTCTTAACAAGTTTGATTGCTTAACATGTTGGAAACATTTAATCATGTAAATATCAATCTCAACTAATATATATAAACATGGAAAAGTTCGGGTCACTACAGTACCTACCCGTTAAATAAATTTCGTCCCGAAATTTTATGCTGTTGAAAGTGTTGACGAATCTTCTGGAAATAGATGCGGGTATTTCTTCTTCATCTGATCTTCACGCTCCCAGGTGAACTCGGGTCCTCTACGAGCATTCCATCGAACCTTAACAATTGGTATCTTGTTTTGCTTAAGTCTTTTAACCTCACGATCCATTATTTCGACGGGTTCTTCGATGAATTGGAGTTTTTCGTTGATTTGGATTTCATCTAACGGAATAGTGAGATCTTCTTTAGCAAAACATTTCTTCAAATTCGAGACGTGGAAAGTGTTATGTACAGCCGCGAGTTGTTGAGGTAACTCAAGTCGGTAAGCTACTGGTCCGACACGATCAATAATCTTGAATGGTCCAATATACCTTGGATTTAATTTCCCTCGTTTACCAAATCGAACAACGCCTTTCCAAGGTGAAACTTTAAGCATGACCATCTCTCCAATTTCAAATTCTATATCTTTTCTTTTAATGTCAGCGTAGCTCTTTTGTCGACTTTGGGCGGTTTTCAACCGTTGTTGAATTTGGATGATCTTCTCGGTAGTTTCTTGTATAATCTCCGGACCCGTAATCTGTCTATCCCCCACTTCACTCCAACAAATCGGAGACCTGCACTTTCTACCATAAAGTGCTTCAAACGACGCCATCTCAATGCTTGAATGGTAGCTGTTGTAGGAAAATTCTGCTAACGGTAGATGTCGATCCCAACTGTTTCCGAAAACAATAACACATGCTCGTAGCATGTCTTCAAGAGTTTGTATCGTCCTTTCGCTCTGCCCATCAGTTTGTGGATGATAGGCAGTACTCATGTCTAAACGAGTTCCTAATGCTTGCTGTAATGTCTGCCAGAATCTTGAAATAAATCTGCCATCCCTATCAGAGATAATAGAGATTGGTATTCCATGTCTGGAGACGACTTCCTTCAAATACAGTCGTGCTAACTTCTCCATCTTGTCATCTTCTCTTATTGGCAGGAAGTGTGCTGATTTGGTGAGACGATCAACTATTACCCAAATAGTATCAAAACCACTTGCAGTCCTTGGCAATTTAGTGATGAAATCCATGGTAATGTTTTCCCATTTCCATTCCGGGATTTCGGGTTGTTGAACTAGACCTGATGGTTTCTGATGCTCAGCTTTGACCTTAGAACACGTCAAACATTCTCCTACATATTTAGCAATATCAGCTTTCATACCTGGCCACCAAAAATGTTTCTTAAGATCCTTGTACATCTTCCCCGTTCCAGGATGTATTGAGTATCTGGTTTTATGAGCTTCTCTAAGTACCATTTCTATCATATCTCCAAATTTTGGTACCCAAATTCTTTCAGCCCTATACCGGGTTCCATCTTCTCGAATATTAAGATGCTTCTCCGATCCTTTGGGTATTTCATCCTTTAAATTTCCCTCTTTTAAAACTCCTTGTTGTGCCTCCTTTATTTGAGTAGTAAGGTTAGTGTGAATCATTATATTCATAGATTTTACTCGAATGGGTTCTCTGTCCTTTCTGCTCAAGGCGTCGGCTACCACATTTGCCTTCCCCGGGTGGTAACAAATCTCAAAGTCATAATCATTCAACAATTCAATCCACCTACGCTGCCTCATATTCAGTTGTTTCTGATTAAATATGTGTTGAAGACTTTTGTGGTCGGTATATATAATACTTTTGACCCCATATAAGTAGTGCCTCCAAGTCTTTAATGCAAAAACAACCGCGCCTAATTCCAAATCATGCGTCGTATAATTTTGCTCGTGAATCTTCAATTGTCTAGACGCATAAGCAATCACCTTCGTTCATTGCATTAATACACAACCGAGACCTTGCTTTGATGCGTCACAATAAATCACAAAATCATCATTCCCTTCAGGCAATGACAATATAGGTGCCGTAGTTAGCTTTTTCTTTAATAATTGAAACGCCTCCTCTTGTTCATCCTTCCATTCAAATTTCTTTCCTTTATGCGTTAATGCAGTCAAGGGTTTTGCTATTTTGGAGAAATCTTGGATGAATCTTCTGTAGTAACCAGCCAATCCTAAAAACTGGCGTATGTGTTTTGGATTTTTCAGGGTTTCTCACTTTTCAACAGTTTCTATCTTTGCCGGATCCACCTTAATACCTTCTTTGTTCACTATGTGACCGAGGAATTGAACTTCTTCCAATCAAAATGCACACTTTGAAAACTTAGCGTACAATTCTTCCTTCCTCAATACTTCTAACACATTTCTTAAATGTTCACCGTGTTCTTGGTCATTCTTTGAGTAAATAAGTATGTCATCAATGAAAACAATGACAAACTTGTCAAGGTATGGTCCACACACTCGGTTCATAAGGTCCATGAACACAGCTGGTGCATTAGTTAAACCAAACGGCATGACCATAAACTCGTAATGACCGTAACGTGTTCTGAAAGCAGTCTTTGGAATATCATCTTCTTTCACCCGCATTTGATGATACCCGGAACGTAAGTCAATCTTTGAATAAACAGACGAGCCTTGTAGTTGATCAAATAAGTCGTCGATTCTCGGTAGTGGGTAGCGGTTCTTGATGATAAGTTTGTTCAACTCTCGGTAGTCAATACACAACCTGAATGTACCATCTTTCTTCTTGACAAACAAAACAGGAGCTCCCCACGGTGATGTGCTTGGTCGAATGAAACCACGCTCTAAAAGTTCTTGTAATTGTCTTTGCAGTTCTTTCATCTCGCTGGGTGCGAGTCTGTAAGGAGCACGAGCTATTGGTGCAGCTCCTGGTACAAGATCTATTTGAAATTCAACGGATCGATGTGGGGGTAATCCCGGTAATTCTTTCGGAAATACATCAGAAAATTCTTTTGCAATGGGAACATCATTGATGCTCTTTTCTTCAGTTTGTACTTTCTCGACGTGTGCTAGAACAGCATAGCAACCTTTTCTTATTAGTTTTTGTGCCTTCAAATTACTAATAAGATGTAGCTTCGTGTTGCCCTTTTCTCCGTACACCATTAAGGGTTTTCCTTTTTCTCGTATAATGCGAATTGCATTTTTGTAACAAACGATCTCTACTTTCAATTCTTTCAACCAGTCCATACCGATTATCACATCAAAACTCCCTAACTCTACTGGTATCAAATCAATCTTAAATGTTTCGCTAACCAGTTTAATTTCTCGATTCCGACATATATTATCTGCTGAAATTAATTTACCATTTGCTAATTCGAGTAAAAATTTACTATCCAAAGGCGTCAATGGACAACTTAATTTAGCACAAAAATCTCTACTCATATAGCTTCTATCCGCACCCGAATCAAATAAAACGTAAGCAGATTTATTGTCAATAAGAAATGTACCCGTAACAAGCTCCGGGTCTTCCTGTGCCTCTGCCGCATTAATATTGAAAACTCTTCCGCGGCCTTGTCCATTCGTGTTCTCCTGGTTCGGGCAATTTCTAATAATGTGGCCCGGTTTTCCACATTTATAACAAACTATATTGGCATAACTTGCTCCGACACTACTTGCTCCGCCATTACTCGTTCCGACACCATTTGTTCCTTTCGTTCTATTAACCCCTGGTCCGTAGACCTCACTCTTCGCTGCGCTATGACCATTTCTTTTACACTTGTTGCAAAATTTGGTGCAGAATCCCGAGTGATACTTTTCACACCTTTGGCATAGCTGCTTCTGATTGTTGTTGTTGTCGCAGTTGTTATTGTTGTTGGGACGATTGTTGTAGTTGCTGTTGTTGTTGTTGTTGTTGTTGTTGTTGTTGTTGTTGTTGTTGTTGGGCCATTTGTTGTAGTTACGATTGATGTTGCGATTGTTGGGCTAATTGTTGCGATTATTGTTGTAATTGCTGTTGTTGTTGTATTGGTGATTCTTATCACCGTTTTCCTCCCACTTTCTTTTGACTTACTTCACATTGGCCTCTTCAGCAGTCTGTTCTTTAATTCTTTCTTTAATCTGGTTCACTAGTTTGTGAGCCATTCTACATGCCTGTTGTATGGAGGCGGGCTCGTGTGAACTTATATCTTCTTGGATTCTTTCCGGTAATCCTTTCACAAACGCGTCGATCTTCTCTTCCTCATCTTCGAATGCTCCCGGACACAATAGGCACAATTCTGTGAATCGTCTTTCGTATGTGGTAATATCAAATCCTTGGGTTTGTAACCCTCTCAGTTCTGTCTTGAGCTTATTGACCTCGGTTCTGGGACGGTACTTCTCGTTCATCAAGTGCTTGAATGCTGACCACGGTAGTGCGTACGCATCATCTTGTCCCACTTGCTCTAGATAGGTATTCCACTATGTTAACGCAGAACCTGTGAAGGTATGCGTAGCGTACTTTACTTTGTCCTCTTCAGTACACTTACTTATGGCAAACACCGATTCGACCTTCTCGGTCCACCGTTTCAATCCGATCGGTCCTTCGGTTCCATCAAATTCCAAAGGTTTGCAGGCAGTGAATTCTTTGTAGGTGCATCCTACACGATTTCCTGTACTGCTAGATCCAAGGTTATTGTTGGTATGTAGCGCAGCCTGTACTGCGGCTATGTTTGAAGCTAGAAAATTACGGAATTCCTCTTCATTCATATTCACGGTGTGTCGAGTAGTCGGTGCCATTTCCTTCAAAATAGTCAAATGGAACAAGTTAATCATACAGAATATCAAGAGTAGTTAATAGTATTTCGTAGCATAATATGAACTCATTTATAAAAGCTTTTCTTCATATTAGCGTTTTATAAGTTTAAATTCGGGTAGTACCTACCCGTTAAGTTCATACTTAGTAGCTAATATACAATTCAACTACTACAATTCTATATGAAAAAACTGATTATAATAATATTTCGCGTTCAAACTTTTATACAATATTTTACAAACTTACAATACCGCTTATTTTACATAAAGCATGAAATATAGCACACAATAACTTTGATACAAGATAGTTGTGAAGATAATTCTAGCTAGTACACAAGTTGTTCAGCAAAGGCAATAAAGACACGTAATTCATACGTCCAGAAACAAGTCATGCATTCTGGTTTTACTAGGACTACTTCCCATCCTTGGTCTTATGGAACATAACCGTTATGGCCATTGATAAGACAGCGTGTTGTAACGTCGTCAAAGGGACGAGGGTTACGTAATGTCCAACAGTCCCGTAACAATCTAAAAACCTCATTTCTTACCCCAATTACCGACTCCGTCACTTCTGGGAACGTTTTGTTTAATAGTTGTAGGCCGATGTTCTTGTTCTCACTTTGGTGAGAAGCGAACATTACTAATCTGTAAACATAACATGCTTCTTTATGTTGCATGTTAGCCGCTTTTTCTAAATCACGAAGTCCAATATTCGGATATATTGAGTCAAAATAATTTCTTAACCCATTGCGTAAAATAGCATTTGGGTTCCCCGCAATATATGCGTCAAAATAAACACATAGTAACTTATGGATTTCCCAATGTGATATCCCCCATCTTTCGAACGAAAGCCTTTTATAAACCAAGGCATTCTTGGAACGTTCTTCGAATGTCTTACAAACTGATCTCGCCTTAAATAGTTGTGCCGAAGAATTCTGACCGACTCTAGACAAGATTTCATCAATCATGTCTCCGGGTAGGTCTCTTAAAATATTGGGTTGTCTCTCCATTTTGTGTTTTTATACTGTAAAATAGACAAGAGTTAGATTCATAAAAAAATACTTATTAATACAAGCAATTTTTACATATATCATAAAGCATAAGCACACTATATTACATATATTACACCACACGAATACAACTATCTTATTCCGACTAGCTCGTTTCTTCTTGTTCGGTTTTGGTTCGTTTTGCCAAGTTTCTAGGGATATATGATGTTCCCCTAATACGAGCCGTCGTTGTCCACATTGGTTTAGAAAAACCTGGTGGTTTAGAGGTTCCCGGGTCATTGTTACAACTTAAGGACTTCGGGGGTTGACGATACATATAAAGTTCATCGGCGTTGGAATTAGATTTCTCTATTTTTATGCCCTTTCCCTTATTATTTTCTTTTGCCTTTTTAAATTCAGTTGGGGTAATTTCTATAACATCATCGGAATTCTCGTCGGAATCCGATTCATCGGAGAATTGGTAATCCTCCCAATATTTTGCTTCCTTGGCGGAAACACCATTGACCATAATTAACCTTGGTCGGTTGGTTGAGGATTTTCTTTTACTTAACCATTTTATTATTTCCCCCACCGGTTCTATTTCTTCATCCGGTTCCGATTCTTCTTCCGGTTCCGATTCTTCTTCCGGTTCCGACTCTTCTTCCGGTTCCTCTTCGGGAACTTGTGAATCAGTCCACGAATCATTCCAATTTACATTTGACTCTTCATTATTATTAAGTGAGTCAATGGGACTTGTTCTAGAAGTAGACATCTATCACATAATATCAAACGCGTTAAGAGATTAATATATCACATAATATTCACATGTTAAAAATATTTAGTTTCCAACAAAATTTGTTAAGCAATCATTTTTTAAAGTAAACACGGTCGAAGTCCAGACTCACTGATGCATCCTAACAAACTTGATAAGACACACTAATGCAAAATTCTGGTTCTCTAAGACTAACGCTCTGATACCAACTGAAATGTCCCGTTCTTATTGATTAAAAACGTTCCATATTAATTGATTTCGTTGCGAGGTTTTGACCTCTATATGAGACGTTTTTCAAAGACTGCATTCATTTTTAAAACAAACCATAACCTTTATTTCATAAATAAAGGTTTAAAAATCTTTACGTAGATTATCAAATAATGATAATCTAAAATATCCTGTTTACACACGACCATTACATAATAGTTTACAATACAAATATGTTACATCGAAATCAGTTTCTTGAATGCAGTTTTTACACAATATCAGACAAATATGGACTCCAAATCTTGTCCTTATTTTAGTATGCAACAGCGGAAGCTCTTAATATTCACCTGAGAATAAACATGCTTTAAACGTCAACAAAAATGTTGGTGAGTTATAGTTTTAACCTATATATATCAAATCGTAACAATAGACCACAAGATTTCATATTTCAATACACATCCCATACATAGAGATAAAAATTCATTCATATGGTGAACACCTGGTAACCGACATTAACAAGATGCATATATAAGAATATCCCCATCATTCCGGGACACCCTTCGGATATGATATAAATTTCGAAGTACTAAAGCATCAGGTACTTTGGATGGGGTTTGTTAGGCCCAATAGATCTATCTTTAGGATTCGCGTCAATTAGGGTGTCTGTTCCCTAATTCTTAGATTACCAGACTTAATAAAAAGGGGCATATTCGATTTCGATAATTCAACCATAGAATGTAGTTTCACGTACTTGTGTCTATTTTGTAAATCATTTATAAAACCTGCATGTATTCTCATCCCAAAAATATGAGATTTTAAAAGTGGAACTATAACTCACTTTCACAGATTTTTACTTCGTCGGGAAGTAAGACTTGGCCACTGGTTGATTCACGAACCTATAACAATATATACATATATATCAAAGTATGTTCAAAATATATTTACAAAACTTTTAATATATTTTGATGTTTTAAGTTTATTAAGTCAGCTGTCCTCGTTAGTAACCTACAACTAGTTGTCCACAGTTAGATGTACAGAAATAAATCGATAAATATTATCTTGAATCAATCCACGACCCAGTGTATACGTATCTCAGTATTGATCACAACTCAAACTATATATATTTTGGAATCAACCTCAACCCTGTATAGCTAACTCCAACATTCACATATAGAGTGTCTATGGTTGTTCCGAAATATATATAGATGTGTCGACATGATAGGTCGAAATATTGTATACGTGTCTATGGTATCTCAAGATTATATATATACAATACAAGTTGATTAAGTTATGGTTGGAATAGATTTGTTACCAATTTTCACGTAGCTAAAATGAGAAAAATTATCCAATCTTGTTTTACCCATAACTTCTTCATTTTAAATCCGTTTTGAGTGAATCAAATTGCTATGGTTTCATATTGAACTATATTTTATGAATCTAAACAGAAAAAATATAGGTTTATAGTCGGAAAAATAAGTTACAAGTCATTTTTGTAAAGGTAGTCATTTCAGTCGAAAGAACGACGTCTAGATGACCATTTTAGAAAACATACTTCCACTTTGAGTTTAACCATAATTTTTGGATATAGTTTCATGTTCATAATAAAAATAATTTTCTCAGAATAACAAATTTTAAATCAAAGTTTATCATAGTTTTTAATTAACTAACCCAAAACAGCCCGCGGTGTTACTACGACGGCGTAAATCCGGTTTTACGATGTTTTTCGTGTTTCCAGATTTTAAATCATTAAGTTAGTATATCATATAGATATAGAACATGTGTTTAGTTGATTTTAAAAGTCAAGTTAGAAGGATTAACTTTTGTTTGCGAACAAGTTTAGAATTAACTAAACTATGTTCTAGTGATTACGAGTTTAAACCTTCGAATAAGATAGTTTTATATATATGAATCGAATGATGTTATGAACATCATTACTACCTCAAGTTTAGTAGGTATACCTACTGGAAGTGACAAGAAATGATCTAGCTTCAAAGTATCTTGGATGGCTTGAAAGTTCTTGAAGTAGGATCATGACACAAAAACAAGTTCAAGTAAGATTTTTACTCGAATTAAGATAGTTTATAGTTATAGAAATTGAATCAAAGTTTGAATATGAATATTACCTTGAATAAGAAAGATAACCTACTGTATATAACAAAGGTTTCTTGATCTTAGATGATTACTTGGAATGGATTAGAAAGCTTGGAAGTAAATTAGTAAACTTGAAGGGATTTTTGAAGTGTTCTTGAAGTGTTCTTCCTATGATGATTATAGCTTGATTCTTGAAGTGATTTTTGATGAAGATGATGATTAACTACTGGAAAAATACGTTCATAATAGTGTGTGTGTGTTGAGAGAGAATTAGAAAGAGAATTGGAAGTGAAATGGAGTGAATGATGAGTGGTAATTGGTGAGTGGTAAGTGGGGTTAAAAGAAGTTCTAGTTAGTTGACTAGCTCATGGTAGAAGTTAAAATTGATTAGTCATACATGACATAATCAAGATTGGAATCCCATGCTAGTTCCTATTGGTATATACCCATAGTAAGTACGTTTTGAAGCTGTGTATAATACGGGTAAGAATACGACTAGAATTCTTGATGAAAGAAAAGAATGGGAAAGTAACTGTAACCATTTTCGTTAAGTATGGGTGTTTTGATATATGTCTTGAAGTCTTCCAAAAGTATTTTAATACATCTAAATACACTACATGTATATACATTTTAACTGAGTCGTTAAGTCATCGTTAGTCGTTACATGTAAGTGTTGTTTTTAAACCTTTAAGTTAACGATCTCAATTAATGTTGTTAACCCATTGTTTATTATATCTAATGAGATGTTAAATTATTATATTTTCATGATATTATGATATATTAATATATCTTAATATGATATATATACATTTAAATGTCGTTACAACGATAATCGTTACATATATGTCTCGTTTCGAAATCCTTAAGTTAGTAGTCTTGTTTATATGTATATAACTCATTGTTAATATACTTATGGAGATACTTACTTATCATAATCTCATGTTAACCATATGTATATCCATATATATATCCATATATATATATCGTCATGTTGTTTTTACAAGTTTTAACGTTCGTGAATCGCCGGTCAACTTGGGTGGTCAATTGTCTATATGAAACATATTTCAATTAATCAAGTCTTAACAAGTTTGACTGCTTAACATGTTGGAAACATTTAATCATGTAAATATCAATCTCAATTAATATATATAAATATGGAAAAGTTCGGGTCACTACAGCATGAGCTATGTCGGGTCTTGTGCAAACCATAACATACATTACACAACCCACCGATGATGTATGAGCCTTTTCCTCTTTGCCTCTTTTTCATTGTAGGTGATTGGCTCTTTGTTAACTTCAAAGTACCACCTAAAGGTATGGATCTTACCTTTGAATCTTCCATGTTGAATCGCTATACCACTTTCTCGATATACTTGATTTGAGACAAAGTTAAAGTACCTTCAATTGGAATACTAATCCCCAGTATTTTTTTAGCAGTGCTCAAGTCTTTCATTTTAAACTCATGAGACAATTGTCTCCTGAAATTACTCAAATCGGATAATGATGAGCATACATGCACATGCTAAATTGCATGAGGTTAGCACATGAATGTGATGACACTACTAACTTGAAAAGCGCAATAAAACTATGTAATAAAGTGATAAATGGATAAGTCCAACCTTAATCTAACTTTCTGAAGCGTTGTGACGAAATAACGCTGTTAGACTATGTGAAGCGCTAAACAAAAAGCACTGCAGTAGGTTGGCACGACCCAGACACTGTGCAATGGCCTGACAGTGGTAGTAGGCCATTGGGAGACATCACCAAGATAACGGCAGCATTTTTTTTGCAGCTTTATGGAATAAAATGACAAGAATGATACATCGTGGCATCAGTACGTCCTTTTGTGCCCTTACGTGGCAATAAATGACAAAAGCTTCCACCTATAAATAGACATAATACAAAACCAATTTGGGATCATCTCTTTCAACTTGAAAAATCCTTGATCCTTTACTCATCATCCTAAAAATTCCCCCTCTCAATATATATTCAGATGTTCATCAGTGGTTATACTATTCCAGTCATTAAGGGGTCTCTTAATCACCTCTCGTATTTACCCGCGCTACCGGAATACATATTGTACCCAACCCGCAGTTTCAGGTAATGTTCCTTAAACATAAATACTAACACCATCTCTGAGCCATTGATTTCGGCTAACCCGAATGATTGTGGGTCGACGGTTAACGACCCCTGTCGAAGATTTAAACTCACGGTACACTAGATCGAAGATTTAAACTCAAAAGAACCTTAAATCTCCCCTGAATTGTTGATCAAGTGTATACCGAACCCTATGAACCATTTTATGCTTGATAAAATGGCCCCATCCGAGGGACCATTTGATAAAAGACTTTCTTAATCTTTTTCCTTAAAGGTCCATTACATTCAGATATTCTTTCTAGTGTGTTCAGTTTCAGTTAATCGAACATAAAAGACATGACGAGCCAACCATAAGTTTCTAAAGCATTGCAAGCTTGGCCCCAATTACCGCGAGTGTCAAAGGCGGCTGATGCATGAAAGACTAGTGGTGCAAGCGTATTATCAGCTGGAGCAGCTCTCTCAATTTCTCCCGAAACTTCGGTACAAGGATTCAAAACCCAGGAGACTACGTGGCCAATACCTTGGGCCGCGAGTACTACCTATGTAGGAACCATTCCAATTTATACTGGTATGGCTGGATCATCTTCAGAAGACATTAAGACGAGATTGTCGAGTTTCAGCTCGCGCGCTCCGACCACGCCAGCAAGCGCAATGGAAGCCTTACAAAAAATGGGCTTTGACACACATGAATTGAACATTCAAAGCACTTAGCTAAACTTAGGGTTGTATCAAGTACCGCCTCCGTCGGAACTACGTTTAAGCCCTACAGTTTATGTTCCTCGACAGGCGCCCGTTCTTACAATGTCAAGTGCCGCACTAAACACTCAGATGCGAGAGGAACGCGCACAGAACCAGGCCAATCTGATCTACTTAATAATGAAGGTTGCACCAGACGACATGGTTCAAGAATTTAAGTAGCCCTGGAAAGCGGAACAAATGGTAAGAAACTTGTATGCATGAATGAAGGGGATTAGTGTTAAGCCGTCATTTGAAACTGCGCCTACCTAGGAAAAGTTCGCACCCCACATACTAAAATACATTTCTATGCCGCTACTGGTAATCCATTTAACATTGGGATACTACGATGGACTTTCAGATCTAGATGACTTCTTGTAAAAAATACAAAGATATAGCTCGCAATCAGCGTTGGGGCGATGAAACTTAATATGTGGAATTCCCTCCCCTTTTGGAAGGAATAGTGCGCCAATGATTCAATAATTTATCTTTGCCTCTTATCACTTGCTATAATGACATGAGAAAGCACTTTTACTTAATTTCCACAACATGAGGGCATCCCAAAGAACCCATTTCGAATGCCATGGTATTAAGCAAGGGCGCGGGGAGTCTATGGGACAGTTTATTGACCAGTATAACAGAGAGGTGGCGCACATCCCCAACTTGGATGAATCGCAGAAGGTATCAGGTTTCATCCATGGGATCTGCAGAGAACGACATCTGCAATTATGATAGAAATTGTAAAAGAGACCCCCAGAGACATTAGCAGAAACCATCAAGGAAGTACACAAACACCTCTTTGCATAAGAAGATGTCGTACGTTATTTGAGATACGGGAACAGTCACGAGAGACGCGATGACCACGAATCACCAAGGGGAGGGCGTCATTCCCACAAAATTGATAAAGGGTATCATGATCCCGTCCCCTATCATCATGGCAGTGACAACATTCGTGGACACACTGACGGACATCACGACGGCAGTAACCAACATAACAGGTAGAGGGATAACTATCAAACGCTCATCAAATGTTTGAAGAAACATCTTAAAGAAATCCATGGAAAAGAACCTATATCCCAGACATTTGGATGACCGGTGCGTATGTCAAAATATGCGCGACGCGAAAAATCCAAGTTTTGTATTTCCATGACGATTTTGGTCATGAGACAAACACGTGAAAAGTGCTGGTGGAAAAGATAGTTGCCTGTTTGAAATGAGGAGAGCTTCATCACCTAAAAGATCAAAGGGAACAGGCGCGCAAAGATGGTCGTGATGAAAGCAAGGTGAAACTACTAGATAAGGTAATCTACGTCATTACGGGAAAGAAGACATCGCCAACGCATAGGCCCCTACATTCTTGGGAGAAATTACCGATTTTTCCCATCTATCGGAGATCAAGGAGTGAAGAATGACCTTTTCATCATATGAGGATAATTACGTGAATGCGGACACGTAATCAAATGACTCTACATAAATACTAGAAGTAGCGCCAATATTGTTTGAACATTGCTATGATGAACTCTCATTCAGGGTTAAGTCAAACCTGAAACCTTCAACTGAAAGGTTCCGTGGACTTTCAGGCAAACCCACCTGGGTCCTGGGGACCTTAGAGGTTGAACTCTAGCTAGAAGACGACAAGGACAGGAGAAAAACACGAACATAAAAGGTAGATTTCAGCGTCATACGCGCATCTTCCGCCTACAATGCGCTATTCGGATACCCATCATTGCAAAAATTCGGTGTGATACCCTCTACTATGCATGATTTAATCAAATTTCCTACAAGGTCCGGAATCGCGACAATGGCATCAAAACCACCAGAAAGAGGTCAAGTCCTACATCAGGTATGTTTTGTTAATATAAATTTCATAATGACAAGACAAGCTGGATAACTATTCCGCCGGCTAAGACGCTTTAGCGCACATCTAGTTCTACGCGCTTAGCGCATTTAAAGGAGCACAATCTTGTAGAATCTAAAACATAAGATGCATATAAAAATGCATCTAATGCATAAGAATGCACATTCTTTGGTTTACAAAAACATTGAACTGGTATGAACAGGTGTTGAGTAATCGAGCATATGGCAGTGGAAAAGATGAATGGGGTGGTCCATCAATGACCACAAAGGTAGGGGATGACGATGATGGAAGCTCAGATTACAAATTTCAAGACTACTTGGATGAACACCTCCAAGAGGCGCGTGGATCGTGCTTAGGGTTTTATGACTCTGACTAAGCTTTTATTGATTATTACACGAAAATGTCATCGTATTACGTATGTAACGGTGCTTGCAGATAGTGTGCGATTATTGTAACCACTCTAAGTGAATGGTTAATGTTTTTCTTTTCAAGTTGTTGTCTGCAAAAGTCTGTGTGCAATGTGTCAATGCAAAATAGTCCTCTAACTTGAACTGGTACACACATTCGCGAATACCCAATGCACTCTTGCCTTTGAAGGGATGTTTTTTCCGACTCCCATGCAACAGAAGCTCGTTTGGTGACAAGATTTTATTACCGGAGGGCGACAGACATTGGTTGTCCTAACCCCACCCGTGCAGAATCTGAGATCGGCAAGTCATGACTATAAGCGATAGGGTTGGTCGCCCTTGACCTCAATCCTAAGTGTTGGCGTGCTTAGAAGTCTCTCTATGCGCATACGCGGGCGCATAATCTAAGTCTTTGTTGTGTGCACAACAACATATATGATAGATTAAGTGCTGACATGCTTTAAGTATAAATTGCAATTTATATCTAACTTTATTTAAGCCATACACGTCACGTCTAACGCTCAAAAACTGTTTATGCGCGTAGTTAGTATCACCACAATTCAAATGCAACCCGAAACTCAGTTCTAAATATACTCGTAACGATTAATGTAAGACGAAAAATACCATAATATTATTTACCAAACAAATAACGCGACTCATGCATAAACAAGCCATATGTAACAATCTTATCATTAAAAAAAAAGTAGAAGTCTAAGATAAGATACTTCATAATTCTTATTTACAAGGCACAAAGCGTATACAGAACAGTGAAAATAAAAATTACACAGGGGGATCGAGCATCTGTGGGCATCCGCTTCAGGATTCTTGGACAACTCGACTAGGATGGGTACCGCAACATTTGCCAACTCAGCCAGAACAACAGCCTCAACCTCTACAGTGCCAGAAAGAACCTTCCTGGCAAAAATAGACGAAAGAATGAAAGGGACTTCAATATGTTTTTTGATAAACTCCCTAAACCTCCACCTTTCCGCCACTATAATTGCGAGCGCAACTTTGGAGAAGCTGACATTCACAGCTGAAGAATTTCAAGTGCGCATCACCAAGGCCGGGAGGCCAAGTTTTAACGTCTCAAATTGTTCCCAGGTGTAGGCACGTGCTTCCTCTTGCTTGGCGAGCTGAGCAGAATGCTCCTCAACAACCTTGGACAGTGTGGCATTGCTAGCTTTGAGTGACTCTTGACTAGATAGTAGCCGGTGCCACTCAGCTCTCACAATCCCAAGCTCTTTGACGAGCGCATCCTTCTCTGTCGCCACCTGATTGGTGGTGGCCTTAGTGTTGGCCTACATTTTTTGTGCCATCTCAAGATCATCGCGAAGCGCATTAATTCGATCCCTCGCTTCCTGTACGTTGAGAGCCTCCTGCCCAGAGCTCAAATCCCACATCAAAAGCGTGTACTTAGCCTTGATCCAGTGAACAACACGCATAAAATTAATAAACGATGTTTGAATGTCCATTAACAAATCTGTTTCTGGTTCTTTTTCAAAATAAGTCAATGCACCAGCAAGAATGGACTCAGCGATAAACTTAACCTGCGTCATAGCAGCACCCATGGGCACGTACAAATAATCTGACACGCGGCTGAATTCCAGGACAATGTCTGGAGGTGCGCGAGCATCTCTATCTGTAACCATAAAAATAAACAAGTATATGTGTTAGAAATCGTATAGTAAAAGATAAGAGATAGACTTGCAAGATATCACAGGGCATAAAAATGCTCACAAGTCTTTTTATTCTTCTTGTGGGACTTCTCTTCCCCTTTGTCAGCACCCTTACGCTTCTTCTTCTTAGAGGAAGTGCCAGTGTCAATTGGATTTTCCTGACCCGTTGGAGGAGTGAGGACCCGGGTATCTTGATCACCTGAAAGCAGGTGATTGCTAACCTCTTCTTCAGAAAGAGGACTGTCCCCCTCATCAAAAGGATTACCTCCCTTAGGAGTAGTTCCCCCATATACAATAGGAGGAGAGCTGTTGAAACGACCCGTCCATATTACTATAAACGCAGTACATTATTCATTGGTCCCATAGCGAGGTAATTGACCTCTATATGATACGTTTTAGAAAATATTGCATTCGTTTCATAAAAATCACACCATTATTATACATATGGGAGATTATTTACAAAATAATCCCCATGATACATCGATTTTCAAATATTACAAAGGTGACATAACAGTCGAATATAATATATGACCAAAGTTTTATTGAATGCAACCCTCTTTTAAACAAAAGCATGAGACTCCATGCAAAGCTTGCTCAGATAATGCGACAGCGGAAGACTTTCTTAAGGATCTGAGAATAAACATGCTTAAACAGTCAACACAAAGGTTGGTGAGATATATAGATTTAAAGCTAGCATCGATATAAATATAGACCACGAGATTTCATAGTTACAAACTTTTCAATAAAGATATTCTATAAGTTATTGAGCGCTTCGGTAACCATAGTTAACCATTAATGTGGCATATTCCCTTTATTATGAAATCTCCCTACACTGTATCAAGTGTAGTAAAAACGAAGTACTATGCAACCGTTTACGATACTAGAGCGACTAGCCCGGTTGGGGTTGTCAAATCCGATAGATCTATCAATAGGATTCGCGCTTACATGTTATTACAACATGTAAATATTAGTTACCAAGTTATTAGGGAAGATATGCAAGGTGGTACAACTCAACGTAGATTATATTTTAAGTACTTGTGTCCATGGCGTAAAACATAATATGCACGTATTCTCATCCCAAAATATTTGTAGAGTTTAAAAATGGGACTATATACTCACGGTAGTAAAAGTATATTAATAATAAGTTTTCAACTTATTAAAAATATGGCTGTCGTCCTTGGATTCACGAACCTATAATAATAATAATGATTCAGATAATAATACGACATATGAAAAAAAAACAAGTTCATAGAATACTTATATAATAATTTTTAACATTTTATGTTGGTAGTCCAAAATAGTTCGAAAAGTTCATTAATCGGTATATATATAATCTTAGAATTACCCCATGGCGTATTGTGTACGTATTGTCTTGCATCAATCCAGAGATGTATTGTATACTTATTGTCTTAGAATTAACTAAGACGTATTGTATACGTATTGTCTTAGGATTTATCAAAACGTATTGTGCACGTATTGTCATGGAACGTACCAAGATTATTATATATATACAATCTCGGAATTAACCAAAATTATAATATTTTGTTATACTAATGATAACATGTACAAATATATATAGGATATAGGAAAAGTTAACAAGGATATGGTTAATATAGTTTTTATAATATAAATTTCGTCCATACAACGTTAATTTTAGCAGATTTTGTTTTACTCGCCAAATATTCATTACAACTCCGTTTAAAGTGAATCAAATTGCTATGGATTCCTTAAGAAGTAAATTTAACAAAACCAATTCGAAAATATCAGCCCAGGTAGTAATTTTTAGAGCTTTACCCTCTTTTTGTGTCGGTTGACAGATTTGGGAAAATCCCGACATCCACCCAATATATGATTTTTGATAAAATACTTCCACTTTGTCTAAAATCATGAAAAAATACTGGAAGTCTTATTTACATATATTAACATATTTCCAATGTCTTAGCCTCGAACTCAAAGTCTAAGATAGGTTTTTAATTTCCAACCCAAAACAGCCCGCTTTTTACCGAATGGAGATTAAAGGATATATGTTAAGTTTCAAGGTGTTCTTCATATGTACAAGTTATAAGTTCTTATATTAACTTAATATAACATCATAATACATATAAATAAGTGTTATTAGAGTTAAGTTAGAAAGATTAAATTAGTTTTTCAAACAAGTTTAGAATCAACTAAACTATGTTCTAGTTTATAAACTCTTATATAGATAGCTATAAACATATGAATTGAACAAGAGTTGAAGTAGAGTTTTTACCTCAAGTTTAGAATGTAAAGTTGCTGGAAAGAAGTAGTAGAACAAAACTTGAGAGTGTTCTTGCAAGTGTGTGTAAAAATGAGTTAGAAATGGTGCTTATTTATAGGCTTGAAAATTTGGTTTTTAGTGAAAATATCTAAGATAAGTTAAAATGTATTATGTCATGGATGACATATTAAATTGATTAGGTCATGGATGACATATTACACAAATAATTGCAGATTTCTATTGGTATATACCAATAGTAAATACTTCTAGAAGCTGTGTATAATACGGGTAAAAATACCGTATGAATGCGAGTAGAATTCTTGAGGAAATTGAATGAAAATACGAGTATAGCTATCCTTTATATGTATTAGTATATTATAAAGTGTATTCAATACTTGTAAGGATGTATTTACACTCTTAATACATTGTATGTACATACATTTTAATTTAAGTTAATTACGTCGTTTAAATAGTAACATATATATTGTTCAAAAACTCTTTAAATTAGTAGTATAAAAATATATATATATATATAATACTTTGTTAATATACTTAATGAGATATTTAATTATTATATTTTCAAGTTAAATATATGTATATATACACATATATATAATTAATACAAGTTATGACGTTCGTGAATCGTAGGAATAAAAGGGTGGTCAACTGCTTATATAAAATTCTTTTCGGAGGTTCAAGACTTATTAAAATTCATTGCTTATCATGTCAAAATTATTAAATCATATAAATAGTAGAATCAAGTAGTCAGAAAAATCCGGGTCATCACAGTACCTACCCGTTAAAGAAATTTCGTCCCGAAATTTGAAGTAGTACCTATTTAATGGGCGGTGTTTGTAAACAGATGTGGATACTTCTGTTTCATCTGGTCCTCTCTTTCCCAAGTGAACTCAGGACCTCTTCGAGCATTCCAACGAACCCTAACAATAGGTATGTTGCTTTGCTTGAGCTGTTTGACTTCACGGTCCATGATTTCGACAGCCTCTTCTATAAAATGCAGTTTCTCGTCGATTTGGATTTCTTTAAGAGGAACAGTGAGGTATTCTTTTGCATGGAATTTCCTTAGGTTCGAGACGTGAAAGGTATTGTGTACTCCAGCAAGTTGTTGTGGTAGCTTAAGTCGATAAGCCACCGGTCCAATACGTTCGATGATCTTGAATTGTCCTACGTATCTTGGGTTCAATTTACCCCTCTTACCAAAGCGTATCACACCTTTCCAAGGTGACACCTTTAACATAACCATGTCATCAACCTAAAATTCTAACAGCTTCCTTCGAACATCAGCATAGCTCTTTTGACGACTTTGGGCGGTCTTCAATCTCTCCTTGATTTGCACAATCTTATAAGTAGTCTCCTGTATGATCTCGGGACCAGTAAGTTTTCTGTCACCTACTTCATTCTAAAAGATAGGGGATCTACACTTTCTTCCATAAAGTGCTTCGAATGGTGCAGCATTAATACTCGTATGATAACTGTTGTTATATGAGAATTCTGCCAATGGTAAATATTTATCCCATCTGTTTCCGAAATCGATCACACATGCTCTAAGCATGTCTTCAAGAGTCTGAATGGTCCTTTCACTTTGCCCATCGGTCTGAGGATGATATGCAGTGCTCATATCCAGACGAGTCCCTAGAGTTTCATGTAGTGATTGCCAAAACCTTGACGTAAACCGACTGTCGTGATCGGATATAATGGAGATAGGTACTTAATGTCTTGAAACAACTTCCTTCATGTATAATCGTACCAATTTCTCCATCTTATCCATTTCCTTCATAGGTAGGAAATGTGCAGATTTGGTGAGACGATCGACAATTACCCAAATGGTGTCGTAACCCCATGCAGTCTTTGGTAGCTTCGTGATGAAATCCATAGTAATACATTCCCATTTCCATTCCGGGATTTCTGGTTGTTGAAGCAGACCTAACAGTTTCTGATGTTCCGCCTTGACTTTGGAGCAAGTCAAACATTCTCCAATGTACGTTGCAATATCAGCTTTCAAATTTGGCCACCAAAAGTGTGCTTTAAGATCTTGATACATCTTTCCAGCTCCGGGATGTATCGAGTATCTCGTCTTATGTGCCTCATCCAAAACCAATTTTCTTAACCCTTTAAACTTCGGTACCCAAATGCGTCCAGCGAAGTATCGGGTTCCGTCCTCCCGTGTAACAAGCTGTTTATATAACCCTTTAAGCATCTCATTTCCAAAGTTTTCTTCAGAAAGAGCTCCTTGTTGAGCCTCCTTAATTTGGGTAGTGAGGTTCGTACGAATCTTCATATTCATTGCTCGTACTCGAATCGGCTCTCTTTCCTTCCTGCTTAAAGCATCTGCTACTACAATTGCTTTCCAGGGATGATATCGAATTTCACAATCATAGTCGTTTATCAGCTCAACCCACCTACGTTGCCTCATGTTCAGTTGTTTTTGATTGAAGATATGTTGAAGGCTTTTATGATCGGTATACACAGTACATTTAACCCCGTACAAGTAGTGTCTCCAAATCTTTAATGCAAACACCACTGCTCCCAATTCTAGATCATGAGTCGTATAATTTTGTTCATGAATCTTCAGTTGTCAGGATGCATATGTAAAAACCTTCTTTCGTTGCATGAGGACACAACCAAAACCTTGTCGCGAAGCGTCACAATAAATTACAAAATCATCGTTCCCTTCAGGTAACGATAGAATAGGGGATGTAGTCAACTTCTTCTTCAATAATTGAAATGCGGCTTCCTGCTCAGAAGTCCATTCATACTTCTTCCCTTTGTGTGTTAATGCTTTTAATGGTTTGGATATCCGGCAAAAATCTTGAATAAACCTTCTGTAATAGCCAGCAAGACCCAAAAATTGGCGTATTTGCGTTGGAGTCTTTGGGGTCTCTCACTTTTCAATGGCTTCAATCTTGGCTGGATCAACCTGAATTCCTTCACTGCTGACAATGTGACCAAAGAACTGTACTTCCTTCAGCCAAAAGGCACACTTAGAAAACTTTGTATATAACTGTTCTTTCTTTAACAGTTCCAGCACCAACCTTAATTGTTGTTCATGTCCTGCTTCATTCTTAGAATAAATAAGAATCTCATTAATAAAGACAATAACAAACTTATCCAAATACGGACTGCATACCCGATTCATGAGGTCCATGAATACAGCTGGTGCATTTGTCAGCCCAAACGGCATGATTAAAAATTCATAATGACCGTAGTGTGTCCGAAATTCGGTTTTTGGAATATCTTCTTCTTTGTCACGCAACTGATGATAACCCGATCTTAGATCAATTTTGGAGTAAACACGTGATCCTTGCAGCTGATCAAACAAGTCATCAATTTTCGGTAATGGGTACCAATTCTTGATAGTTAACTTGTTTAATTCGCGATAATCTATACACATTTGAAAGGATCCATCTTTCTTCTTGACGAATAAAATTGGAGCTCCCCACGGTGAAGTGCTCGGTCGAATGAATCCACGGTCCAGTAATTCTTGTAACTGGATTTGTAACTCTTTCATCTCAGATGGTGCAAGTCTGTATGGAGCACGAGCCACTGGTGAAGCTCCTGGTACTAGATCTATTTGAAATTCTACAGATCTAAATGGAGGTAATCCTGGCAACTCTTCCGGAAAGACTTCAGGAAAATCTCTTGTCACAGGCACGTCATTGATGCTCTTCTCTTTTTCTTTCATTTTGTCTTTATTAACATGTGCTAGGATAGCATAGCACCCTTTCTTCAACACTTTTGGACTTTCAAGCAGCTAATGAGTTTTAGCTTTGAGTTACCCTTCTCTCCATAAATCATTACTTCCGTTTTATCCTTACGGGGAATGCGAATTGCCTTCTTGGCACACCCAACTTCAGCTCCTATTTTGGACATCCAGTCCATGTCGATTATCACATCAAAACTTCCTAATTCTACGGGTATAAAATCAATTTTAAACGTTTCTCCGGCTAAATTTATTTTACAATCACGGCAAATTTTATCGGCTTTAATTAGTTTACCATTAGCTAACTCAATCATGTACTTAGCATCTAGAGGTAATGATGAACAATTCAATTTAGCGTAAAAGTATCTACACATGTAACTTCTATCGGCACCAGTATCAAATATAATAGATGCAGATAAGTCATTAATGGTAAACGTACCCGTAACAAGCTCCGGGTCTTCACACGCCTCTCTAGCATTAATAACAAATGCTCTTCCCCGTGCAGGTCCATTATTCTTCTCTGGATTCAGGCACTGGCTCTTAATATGACCCTGTTTCCCACACCCGAAACAAGTAACAGTAGCCAAGGCAGTTCTATTTGCATTGGTGGAAGGAGTCTTGGTGCCATTTGTATTTGTAACGGGAACCCAACAATCTTCAGCAAGATGACCCCTTCGATTACATTTGTTGCACACCACATTACAAAAACCTGTGTGATATTTGTGGCATCTGTTACATAAGGGATTTCATCTTTTGTAACCTGAACTTGAACCACTACCCGTACCTTGCGTGGTTTCCTGTTTCTTGAGAGATTGTTGTTGGTGACCTCGATCACGGTTTCCATCCCACTTTCTTTTGTTATCCGATACCTTGGCATCGGTATTTGATGCGTTCTTATCCAGGATGATCTGATCCATTAGCTCGTTTGCCATGGTTATAGCTTCATGAATTGTCTTGGGTTTGGATGCTTGATGTTCTTTGGCAGACCATCTTTGTACAATTAAATCTTTCGCTATTCCGTTGGTACCAATTCAGGACATAACAAGGCTAATTCCATGAAACGCCTGTTATAGTTGGTAAGTTCGGTTCCGACAAATTTCAGATTTCGTAACTCGGCTTCTATTTTCCTAACCTCATTCCTTGGGCAGTATTCATTGATTAGCATATTTCTCAACTCCTCCCAAGGAGTATCATATGCTTCATCGCCCCCTACATCTTTTACATAGTTTTTCCACCATGTAAGTGCACCATCCTGTAATGTTCATGAAGCATACTTTGTCCTATCCCCTTCTGCACAACCACTGATTTTAAATACGGACTCGAGCTTTTCGAACCATCGGGTTAAACCGACTGGTCCTTCTGTTCCGCTGAATGATGAAGGTTTGCAACATTGAAATGCTTTATATGTGCATCCAACATGAGGGTTGGTGTTATTTGCTGGTGCTCTTGCCGCTTGGACCCAAAGCATACGGTCGTTTACGCGTTGCTTGATAAGCTCCTCAATTTCTTGTTCCGTCATTCGGTTTAATCGAGCCATGTTTCTTCAATAAACATATAAGATAATTAATCACATAGAATATTATAGATGTAGTGAGTAATTAATGGTACATCATGGCATATTAATAATACGAACCAATTATTATAAAAGCATTTTCTTCTTATTAGCATTTTATAATTATTTCTAGGGTATTACCTACCCGTTAAAGTTTATACTTAATAGCTTAGTACAAAAATTAACTACTACAATCTAGATAATATTCTATTATGAAAAATTTAAAGTAAAATCACATAATCATTTCACGCTTATTCATGATATAACAATACAATACCAGTATTTCACATAGGTTTATTTTACATAATACATATGTAGGATAAAATAAAGCACACTACATAATATTATACATGGCGTGAAATGTTATCATAGCGGGAGGTGATTTAAAAACGACGGGGCCTTTTAGTTGTTAGTGAATCAATTTGTTTAGGTGGAATGAGGGATAGACGCACAGTGTATTTTGTTGTTAGTCGTGGTTTGGAGGTACTTGGTATCTTGGTGGGATTATCAGGGAGATTTATATGGTAAGGGTGGTTTGGTGGTAAAAGGTGTTAGTTCTCAAGCCCTACTACAATAGGAAGTTTAACATCCCTTGTTACGTTATTCCAATGTTGTTTAGAAATTTCTTTGACTTCCTCCTTCGCCTCAGGATCGTTTTCAGGTTCTTTCACTTCTGGTTCTTTTGGAATTTGTGAATCTTCCCAAAATGCATCCCATTCTAGGTCATTATCGTCATCAGTTATATAGATAATTGATACATATTTCTTCGAGTCATCGTGGTTATCAGATAAATCAATGATTGGTACTTTTGCTGGAGATTCCTCTTCGGAGTCGCTGAATGTGATAATGAGATTGGTGCTAGAAGTAGACATCTATCACACATTAACTACCACATTAGAAATATATCACATAATATTTATATGTTATAATATTCAATTTTTGACCACAAATGATAAGCGATGGTTTTCAAAAACAAGTTTGGTCAAAGTCCAGACTCACTAATGCATCCTAACAAATACCGGTCAGACGCACTAATGCAATTTCTGGTTCGCTAAGACCTCTGCTCTTATACCAACTGAAACGACCCGTCCATATTACTATAAACGCAGTACGTTATTCATTGGTCCCATAGCGAGGTAATTGACCTCTATATGATACGTTTTAGAAAATATTGCATTCGTTTCATAAAAAGCACACCATTATTATACATAATACGAGTTTTAAACATATGGGCGATTATTTACAAAATAATCCCCATGATACATCGATTTTCTAATATTACAAAGGTGACATAATAGTCGAATATAATACATGACCAAAGTTTTATTGAATGCAACCCTCTTTTAAACAAAAGCATGAGACTCCATGCAAAGCTTGCTCAGATAATGCGACAGCGGAAGAATTTCTTAAGGACCTGAGAATAAACATGCTTAAACAGTCAACACAAAGGTTGGTGAGATATATAGGTTTAAAGCTAGCATCGATATAAATATAAACTACAAGATTTCATAGTTACAAACATTTCAATAAAGATATTCTATAAGTTGTTGAGCGCTTCGGTAACCATACTTAACCATTAATGTGGCATATTCCATTTATTATGAAATCTCCCTACACTGTACCAAGTGTAGTAAAAATGAAGTACTATGCAACCGTTTACGATACTAGAGCGACTAGCCCGGTTGGGGTTGTAAAACCCGATAGATCTATCAATAGGATTCACGCTTACATGTTCTTACAACATGTAAATATTAGTTACCAAGCTATTAGGGAAGATATGCAAGGTGGTACAACTCAACGTATAATATATTTTAAGTACTTGTGTCCATGGTGTTAGCCCTAATTCTTGCTAAGGTCGACCGGTTTTGTTAGTGAAAGTGGGTTTAGATGTTAAGAACAAGTAATATGGTGATAAGATTGAGAGAATATGTGTGAGAGATAATACTTGTCAAATAACTCAACTAGTTACAAATGAGAGTGGGAGGTTGCTTTTATACTAGCAACCTCCAAGTGGTAACATGATGAAATGTCCCGTTCTTATTGATTAAAAACGTTCCATATTAATTGATTTCGTTGCGAGGTTTTGACCTCTATATGAGACGTTTTTCAAAGACTGCATTCATTTTAAAACAAACCATAACCTTTATTTCATCAATAAAGGTTTAAAAAGCTTTACGTAGATTATCAAATAATGATAATCTAAAATATCCTGTTTACACACGACCATTACATAATGGTTTACAATACAAATATGTTACAACAAAATAAGTTTCTTAAATGCAGTTTTTACACAATATCATATAAGCATGGACTCCAAATCTCGTCCTTATTTAAGTATGTGACAGCGGAAGCTCTTAATAATCACCTGAGAATAAACATGCTTAAAACGTCAACAAAAATGTTGGTGAGTTATAGGTTTAACCTATATATATCAAATCATAATAATAGACCACAAGATTTCATATTTCAATACACATCCCATACATAGAGATAAAAATCATTCATATGGTGAACACCTGGTAACCGATATTAACAAGATGCATATATAAGAATATCCCCATCATTCCGGGACACCCTTCGGATATGATATAAATTTCGAAGTACTAAAGCATCCGGTACTTTGGATGGGGTTTTACGGTGTTTTTCGTGTCTCCAGGTTTTAAATCATTAAGTTAGCATATCATATAGATATAGAACATGTGTTTAGTTGATTTTAAAAGTCAAGTTAGAAGGATTAACGTTTGTTTGCGAACAAGTTTAGAATTAACTAAACTATGTTCTAGTGATTACAAGTTTAAACCTTCGAATAAGATAGCTTTATATGTATGAATAGAATGATGTTATGAACATCATTACTACCTTAAGTTCCTTGGATAAACCTACTGGAAAAGAGAAAAATGGATCTAGCTTCAACGGATCCTTGGATCGCTCGAAGTTCTTGAAGCAGAATCATGACACGAAAACAAGTTCAAGTAAGATTATCACTTGAAATAAGATTGTTATAGTTATAGAAATTGAACCAAAGTTTGAATATGATTATTACCTAGTATTAGAATGATAACTTACTGTAAGAAACAAAGATTTATTGAGGTTGGATGATCAACTTACAAGATTGGAAGTGAGCTAGCAAACTTGAAAGTATTCTTGATTTTATGTAACTAGAACTTGTAGAATATATGAAGAACACTTAGAACTTGAAGATAGAACTTGAGAGAGATCAATTAGATGAAGAAAATTGAAGAATGAAAGTGTTTTTAGGTGTTTTTGGTCTTTGGTGTATGGATTAGATATAAAGGATATGTAATTTTGTTTTCATGTAAATAAGTCATGAATGATTACTCATATTTTTGTAATTTTATGAGATATTTCATGCTAGTTGCCAAATGATGGTTCCCACATGTGTTAGGTGACTCACATGTGCTGCTAAGAGCTGATCATTGGAGTGTATATACCAATAGTACATACATCTAAAAGCTGTGTATTGTACGAGTACGAATACGGGTGCATACGAGTAGAATTGTTGATGAAACTGAACGAGGATGTAATTGTAAGCATTTTTGTTAAGTAGAAGTATTTTGATAAGTGTATTGAAGTCTTTCAAAAGTGTATAAATACATATTAAAACACTACATGTATATACATTTTAACTGAGTCGTTAAGTCATCGTTAGTCGTTACATGTAAGTGTTGTTTTGAAACCTTTAGGTTAACGATCTTGTTAAATGTTGTTAACCCAATATTTATAATATCAAATGAGATTTTAAATTATTATATTATCATGATATTATCATGTATGAATATCTCTTAATATGATATATATACATTAAATGTCTTTACAACGATAATCGTTACATATATGTCTCGTTTAAAAATCATTAAGTTAGTAGTCTTGTTTTTACATATGTAGTTCATTGTTAATATACTTAATGATATGTTTACTTATCATAGTATCATGTTAACTATTTATATATCCATATATATGTCATCATATAGTTTTTACAAGTTTTAACGTTCGTGAATCACCGGTCAACTTGGGTGGTCAATTGTCTATATGAAACATATTTCAATTAATCAAGTCTTAACAAGTTTGATTGCTTAACATGTTGGAAACATTTAATCATGTGAATATCAATCTCAATTAATATATATAAACATGGAAAAGTTCGGGTCACTACAGTACCTACCCGTTAAATAAATTTCGTCCCGAAATTTTAAGCTGTTGAAGGTGTTGACGAATTTTCTGGAAATAGATGCGGGTATTTCTTCTTCATCTGATCTTCACTCTCCCAGGTGAACTCGGGTCCTCTACGAGCATTGCATCGAACCTTAACAATTGGTATCTTGTTTTGCTTAAGTCTTTTAACCTCAAGATCCATTATTTCGACGGGTTCTTCGATGAATTGAAGTTTTTCGTTGATTTGGATTTCATCTAACGGAATAGTGAGATCTTCTTTAGCAAAACATTTCTTCAAATTCGAGACGTGGAAAGTGTGATGTACAGTCGCGAGTTGTTGAGGTAACTCAAGTCGGTAAGCTACTGGTCCGACACGATCAATAATCTTGAATGGTCCAATATACCTTGGATTTAATTTCCCTCGTTTACCAAATCGAACAACGCCTTTTCAAGGTGCAACTTTAAGCATGACCATCTATACAATTTCAAATTCTATATCTTTTCTTTTAATGTCAGCGTAGCTCTTTTGTCGACTTTGAGCGGTTTTCAACCGTTGTTGAATTTGGATGATCTTCTCGGTAGTTTCTTGTATAATCTCCGAACCCGTAATCTGTCTATCCCCTACTTCACTCCAACAAATCGGAGACCTGCACTTTCTACCATAAAGTGCTTCAAATGGTGCCATCTCAATGCTTGAATGGTAGCTGTTGTTGTAGGAAAATTCTGCTAACGGTAGATGTCGATCCCAACTGATTCCGAAATCAATAACACATGCTCGTAGCATGTCTTCAAGCGTTTGTATTGTCCTTTCGCTCTGCCCATCAGTTTGTGGATGATAGGCAGTACTCATGTCTAGACGAGTTCCTAATGCTTGCTGTAATGTCTGCCAGAATCTTGAAATAAATCTACCATCCCTATCAGAGATAATAGAGATTGGTATTCCATGTCTGGAGATGACTTCCTTCAAATACAGTCGTGCTAACTTCTCCATCTTGTCATCTTCTCTTATTGGCAGGAAGTGTGCTGATTTGTTGAGACGATCAACTATTACCCAAATAGTATCAAAACCACTTGCAGTCCTTGGCAATTTAGTGATGAAATCCATGGTAATGTTTTCTCATTTCCATTCCGGGATTTCAGGTTGTTGAAGTAGACCTGATGGTTTCTGATGCTCAGCTTTGACCTTAGAACACGTCAAACATTCTCCTACGTATTTAGCAACATCGGCTTTCATACCCGGCCACCAAAAATGTTTCTTGAGATCCTTGTACATCTTTCCCGTTCCAGGATGTATTGAGTATCTAGTTTTATGAGCTTCTCTAAGTACCATTTCTCTCATATCTCCAAATTTTGGTACCCAAATCCTTTTAGCCCTATACCGGGTTCCGTCTTCCCGAATATTAAGATGCTTCTCCGATCCTTTGGGTATTTCATCCTTTAAATTTCCCTCTTTTAAAACTCCTTGTTGTGCCTCCTTTATTTGAGTAGTAAGGTTATTATGAATCATTATATTCATAGATTTTACTCGAATGGGTTCTCTATCCTTCCTGCTCAAGGCATCGGCTACCACATTTGCCTTCCCCGGGTGGTAACGAATCTCAAAGTCGTAATCATTCGATAATTCAATCCACCTACGCTGCCTCATATTCAGTTGTTTCTGATTAAATATGTGTTGAAGACTTTTGTGGTCAGTATATATAATACTTTTGACCCCATATAAGTAGTGCCTCCAAGTCTTTAATGCAAAAACAACCGCACCTAATTCCAAATCATGCGTCATATAATTTTGTTCGTGAATCTTCAATTGTCTAGACGCATAAGCAATCACCTTCGTTTGTTGCATTAATACACAACCGAGACCTTGCTTTGATGCGTCACAATAAATAACAAAATCATCATTCCCTTCAGGCAATGACAATATAGGTGTCGTAGTTAGCTTTTCCTTCAATAACTGAAACGCTTTCTCTTGTTCATCATTCCATTCAAATTTCTTCCCTTTATGCGTTAATGCAGTTAAGGGTTTTGCTATTCTGGAAAAGTCTTGGATGAACATTCTGTAGTAACCAGCTAGTCCTAAAAACTGGCGTATGTGTTTCGGAGTTTTCGGGGTTTCCCACTTTTCAACAGTTTCTATCTTTGCCGGATCCACCTTAATACCTTCTTTGTTCACTATGTGACCGAGGAATTGAACTTCTTCTAACCAAAATGCACACTTTGAAAACTTAGCGTACAATTCTTCCTTCCTCAATACTTCTAACACCTTTCTCAAATGTTCACCGTGTTCTTGGTCATTCTTTGAGTAAATAAGTATGTCATCAATGAAAACAATGACAAACTTGTCAAGGTATGGTCCACACACTTGGTTCATAAGGTCCATGAACACAGCTGGTGCATTAGTTAAACCAAACGGCATGACCATAAACTCGTAATGACCGTAACGTGTTTTGAAAGCAGTCTTTGGAATATCATCTTCTTTCACCCGCATTTGATGATACCCGGAACGTAAGTCAATCTTAGAATAAATAGACGAGCCTTGTAGTTGATCAAATAAGTCATCGATTCTCGGTAGTGGGTAGCGGTTCTTGATGGTAAGTTTGTTCAACTCTTGGTAGTCGATACACAACCTGAATGTACCATCTTTCTTCTTGACAAACAAAACAGGAGCTCCCCACGGTGATGTGCTTGGTCGAATGAAACCACGCTCTAAAAGTTCTTGTAATTGGCTTTGCAGTTCTTTCATCTCGCTGGGTACGAGTCTGTAAGGAGCACGAGCTATTGGTGCAGCTCCTGGTACAAGATCTATTTGAAATTCAACGGATCGATGTGGGGGTAATCCCGGTAATTCTTTCGGAAATACATCGGGAAATTCTTTTGCAATGGGAACATCATTGATGCTCTTTTCTTCAGTTTGTACTTTCTCGACGTGTGCTAGAACAGCATAGCAACCTTTTCTTATTAGTTTTTGTGCCTTCAAATTACTAATAAGATGTAGCTTCGTGTTGCCCTTTTCTCCGTACACCATTAAGGGTTTTCCTTTTTCTCGTATAATGCAAATTGCATTTTTGTAACAAACGATCTCTGCTTTCACTTCTTTCAACCAGTCCATACCGATTATCACATCAAAACTTACTAACTCTACTGGTATCAAATCAATCTTAAATGTTTCGCTAACCAGTTTAATTTCTCGATTCCGACATATATTATCTGCTGAAATTAATTTACCATTTGCTAATTCAAGTAAAAATTTACTATCCAAAGGCGTCAATGGACAACTTAATTTAGCACAAAAATCTCTACTCATATAGCTTCTATCCGCACCCGAATCAAATAAAACGTAAGAAGATTTATTGTCAATAAGAAACGTACCCGTAACAAGCTCCGGGTCTTCCTGTGCCTCTGCCGCATTAATATTGAAAACTCTTCTGCGGCCTTGTCCATTCGTGTTCTCCTGGTTTGGGCAATTTCTAATAATGTGGCTCGGTTTTCCACATTTATAACAAACTACATTGGCATAACTTGCTCCGACACTACTTGCTCCGCCATTACTCGTTCCGACACCATTTGTTCCTTTCGTTCTATTAACCCCTGGTCCGTAGACCTCACACTTCGCCGCGCTATGACCATTTCTTTTACACTTGTTGCAAAATTTGGTGCAGAACCCCGAGTGATACTTTTCACACCTTTGGCATAGCTGCTTTTGATTGTTGTTGTTGTTGCGGTTATTATTGTTGTTGGGATGATTGTTGTAGTTGTAGTTGTTGTTGTTGTTGTTGGGCCGTTTGTTGTAGTTGCGATTGATGTTGCGATTGTTGGGCTAATTGTTGCGATTATTGTTGTAATTGCTGTTGTTGTTGTATTGGTGATTCTTATCACCGTTTTCCTCCCACTTTCTTTTGACTTGCTTCACATTGGCCTCTTCAGCAGTTTGTTCTTTAATTCTTTCTTCAATCTGGTTCACTAGTTTGTGAGCCATTTTACATGCCTGTTGTATGGAGGTGGGCTCGTGTGAACTTATATCTTCTTGGATTCTTTCCGGTAATCCTTTCACAAATGCGTCGATCTTCTCTTCCTCATCTTCGAATGCTCCCGGACACAATAGGCACAATTCTGTGAATCGTCTTTCGTACGTGGTAATATCAAATCCTTGGGTTCATAACCCTCTAAGTTCTGTCTTGAGCTAATTGACTTCGGTTCTGGGACGGTACTTCTCGTTCATCAAGTGCTTGAATGCTGACCACGGTAGTGCGTACGCATCGTCTTGTCCCACTTGCTCTAGATAGGTATTCCACCATGTTAACGCAGAACCTGTGAAGGTATGCGTAGCGTACTTCACTTTGTCCTCTTCAGTACACTTACTTATGGCAAACACCGATTCGACCTTCTCGGTCCACCGTTTCAATCAGATCGGTCCTTCGGTTCCATCAAATTCCAAAGGTTTGCAGGCAGTGAATTCTTTGTAGGTGCATCCTACACGATTTCCTGTACTGCTAGATCCAAGGTTATTGTTGGTATGTAGCGCAGCCTGTACTGCGGCTATGTTTGAAGCTAGAAAAGTACGGAATTCCTCTTCATTCATATTCACGGTGTGTCGAGTAGTCGGTGCCATTTCCTTCAAAATAGTCAAATGGAACAAGTTAATCATACAGAATATTAAGAGTAGTTAATAGTATTTCGTAGCATAATATGAACTCATTTATAAAAGCTTTTTCTTCATATTAGCATTTTATAAGTTTAAATTCGGGTAGTACCTACCCGTTAAGTTCATACTTAGTAGCTAATATACAATTCAACTACTACAATTCTATATGAAAAACTGATTATAATAATATTTCGCGTTCAAACTTTTACACAATATTTTACAAACTTACAATACCGCTTATTTTACATATAGCATGAAATATAGCACACAATAAATTTGATACAAGATGGCTGTGAAGATAATTCTAGCTAGTACACAAGTCGTTCAGCAAAGGCAATAAAGACACGTAATTCATACGTCCAGAAACAAGTCATGCATTTTGGTTTTACTAGGATTACTTCCCATCCTTGGTCTTGTGGAACATAACCGTTATGGCTGTTGATAAGACAGCGTGTTGTAACGTCGTCAAAGGGACGAGGGTTACGTAATGTCCAACAGTCCCGTAACAATCTAAAAACCTCATTTCTTACCCCAATTACTGACTCCGTCACTTGTGGGAACGTTTTGTTTAATAGTTGTAGCCCGATGTTCTTGTTCTCACTTTGGTGAGAAGCGAACATTACTAATCCGTAAGCATAACATGCTTCTTTATGTTGCATGTTAGCCGCTTTTTCTAAATCACGAAGTCTAATATTCGGATATATTGAGTCAAAATAATTTCTTAACCCATTGTGTAAAATAGCATTTGGGTTCCCCGCAATATATGCGTCAAAGTAAACACATCGTAACTTATGGATTTCCCAATGTGATATCCCCCATCTTTCGAACGAAAGCCTTTTATAAACCAAGTCATTCTTGGAACGTTCTTCGAATGTCTTACAAACTGATCTCGCCTTAAATAGTTGTGCCGAAGAATTCTGACCGACTCTAGACAAGATTTCATCAATCATGTCTCCGGGTAGGTCTCTTAAAATATTGGGTTGTCTATCCATTTTGTGTTTTTATACTGTAAAATAGACAAGAGTTAGATTCATAAAAAAAATACTTATTAATACAAGCAATTTTTACATATATCATAAAGCATAAGCACACAATATTACATATATTACACCACATGAATACAACTATCTTATTCCGACTCGCTTGTTTCTTCTTCTTCGGTTTTGGTTCGTTTTGCCAAGTTTCTAGGGATATATGATGTTCCCCTAATACGAGCCGTCGTTTTCCACATTGGTTTAGAAAAACCTGGTGGTTTAGAGGTTCCCGGGTCATTGTTACAACTTAAGGACTTCGGGGGTCGACGATACATATAAAGTTCATCGGGGTTGGAATTAGATTTCTCTATTTTTATGCCCTTTCCCTTATTATTTTCTTTTGCCTTTTTAAATTCAGTTGGGGTAATTTCTATAACATCATCGGAATTCTCGTCGGAATCCGATTCATCGGAGAATTGGTAATCCTCCCAATATTTTGCTTCCTTAGCGGAAACACCATTGACCATAATTAACCTTGGTCGGTTGGTTGAGGATTTTCTTTTACTTAACCATTTTATTATTTCCCCCACCGATTCTATTTCTTCATCCGGTTCCGATTCTTCTTCCGGTTCCGATTCTTCTTCCGGTTCCGACTCTTCTTCTGGTTCCTCTTCGGGAACTTGTGAATCAGTCCACGAATCATTCCAATTTACATTTGACTCTTCATTATTATTAGGTGAGTCAATGGGACTTGTTCTAGAGATAGACATCTATCACATAATATCAAACGCGTTAAGAGATTAATATATCACATAATATTCACATGTTAAAAATATATAGTTTCCAACAAAATTTGTTAAGCAATCATTTTTCAAGTAAACACGGTCGAAGTCCAGACTCACTAATGCATCCTAACAAACTCGATAAGACACACTAATGCAAAATTCTGGTTCTCTAAGACCAACGCTCGGATACCAACTGAAATGTCCCGTTCTTATTGATTAAAAGCGTTCCATATTAATTGATTTCGTTGCGAGGTTTTGAACTCTATATGAGACGTTTTTCAAAGACTGCATTCATTTTAAAACAAACCATAACCTTTATTTCATCAATAAAGGTTTAAAAAGCTTTACGTAGATTATCAAATAATGATAATCTAAAATATCCTGTTTACACACGACCATTACATAATGGTTTACAATACAAATATGTTACAACAAAATAAGTTTCTTAAATGCAGTTTTTACACAATATCATACAAGCATGGACTCCAAATCTCGTCCTTATTTAAGTATGCGACAGCGGAAGCTCTTAATAATCACCTGAGAATAAACATGCTTAAAATGTCAACAATAATGTTGGTGAGTTATAGGTTTAACCTATATATATCAAATCATAATAATAGACCACCAGATTTCATATTTCAATACACATCCCATACATAGAGATAAAAATCATTCATATGGTGAACACCTGGTAACCGACATTAACAAGATGCATATATAAGAATATCCCCATCATTCCGGGACACCCTTCGGAAATGATATAAATTTCGAAGTACTAAAGCATCCGGTACTTTGGATGGGGTTTGTTAGGCCCAATAGATCTATCTTTAGGATTCGCGTCAATTAGGGTGTCTGTTCCCTAATTCTTAGATTACCAGACTTAATAAAAATGGGCATATTCAATTTCTATAATTCAACCATAGAATGTAGTTTCGCGTACTTGTGTCTATTTTGTAGATCATTTATAAAACCTGCATGTATTCTCATCCCAAAAATATTAGATTTTTAAAAGTGGGACTATAACTCACTTTCACAGATTTTTACTTCGTCGGGAAGTAAGACTTGGCCACTGGTTGATTCACGAACCTATAACAATATATACATATATATCAAAGTATGTTAAAAATATATTTACAACACTTTTAATATATTTTGATGTTTTAAGTTTATTAAGTCAGCTGTCCTCGTTAGTAACCTACAACTAGTTATCCACAGTTAGATGTACAGAAATAAATCGATAAATATTATCTTGAATCAATCCACGACCCAGTGTATACGTATCTCAGTATTGATCACAACTCAAACTATATATATTTTGGAATCAACCTCAACCCTGTATAGCTAACTCCAACATTCACATATAGAGTGTCTATGGTTGTTCCGAAATATATATAGATGTGTCGACATGATAGGTCGAAACATTGTATACGTGTCTATGGTATCTCAAGATTACATAATATACAATACCCAAGTTGATTAAGTTATGGTTGGAATAGATTTGTTACCAATTTTTACGTAGCTAAAATGAGAAAAATTATCCAATCTTGTTTTACCCATAACTTCTTCATTTTAAATCCGTTTTGAGTGAATCAAATTGCTATGGTTTCATATTGAACTCTATTTTATGAATCTAAACAGAAAAAGTATAGGTTTATAGTCAGAAAATTAAATTACAAGTCGTTTTTGTAAAGGTAGTCATTTCAGTCGAAAGAACGACGTCTAGATGACCATTTTAGAAAACATACTTCCACTTTGAGTTTAACCATAGTTTTTGGATATAGTTTCATGTTCATAATAAAAATCATTTTCTCAGAATAAAAACTTTTAAATCAAAGTTTATCATAGTTTTTAATTAACTAACCCAAAACAGCCCGCGGTGTTACTACGACGGCGTAAATTCGGTTTTACGGTGTTTTTCGTGTCTCCAGGTTTTAAATCATTAAGTTAGCATATCATATAGATATAGAACATGTGTTTAGTTGATTTTAAAAGTCAAGTTAGAAGGATTAACGTTTGTTTGCGAACAAGTTTAGAATTAACTAAACTATGTTCTAGTGATTACAAGTTTAAACCTTCGAATAAGATAGCTTTATATGTATGAATCGAATGATGTTATGAACATCATTACTACCTTAAGTTCCTTGGATAAACCTACTGGAAAATAGAAAAATGGATCTAGCTTCAACGGATCCTTGGATGGCTCGAAGTTCTTGAAGCAGAATCATGACACGAAAACAAGTTCAAGTAAGATTATCACTTGAAATAAGATTGTTATAGCTATAGAAATTGAACCAAAGATTGAATATGATTATTACCTTGTATTAGAATGATAACTTACTGTAAGAAACAAAGATTTCTTGAGGTTGGATGATCAACTTACAAGATTGGAAGTGAGCTAGCAAACTTGAAAGTATTCTTGATTTTATGTAACTAGAACTTGTAGAATATATGAAGAACACTTAGAACTTGAAGATAGAACTTGAGAGAGATCAATTAGATGAAGAAAATTGAAGAATTAAAGTGTTTGTAGGTGTTTTTGGTCGTTGGTGTATGGATTAGATATAAAGGATATGTAATTTTGTTTTCATGTAAATAAGTCATGAATGATTACTCATATTTTTGTAATTTTATGAGATATTTCATGCTAGTTGCCAAATGATGGTTCCCACATGTGTTAGGTGACTCACATGGGCTGCTAAGAGCTGATAATTGGAGTGTATATACCAATAGTACATACATCTAAAAGCTGTGTATTGTACGAGTACGAATACGGGTGCATACGAGTAGAATTGTTGATGAAACTGAACGAGGATGTAATTGTAAGCATTTTTGTTAAGTAGAAGTATTTTGATAAGTGTATTGAAGTCTTTCAAAAGTGTATAAATGCATATTAAAACACTACATTTATATACATTTTAACTGAGTCGTTAAGTCATCGTTAGTCGTTACATGTAAGTGTTGTTTTGAAACCTTTAGGTTAACGATCTTGTTAAATGTTGTTAACTCAATATTTATAATATCAAATGAGATTTTAAATTATTATATTATCATGATATTATCATGTATGAATATCTCTTAATATGATATATATATACATTAAATGTCTTTACAACGATAATCGTTACATATATGTCTCGTTTAAAAATCATTAAGTTAGTAGTCTTGTTTTTACATATGTAGTTCATTGTTAATATACTTAATGATATATTTACTTATCATAGTATCATGTTAACTATATATATATCCATATATATGTCATCATATAGTTTTTACAAGTTTTAACGTTCGTGAATCACCGGTCAACTTGGGTGGTCAATTGTCTATATGAAACATATATCAATTAATCAAGTCTTAACAAGTTTGATTGCTTAACATGTTGGAAACATTTAATCATGTGAATATCAATCTCAATTAATATATATAAACATGGAAAAGTTCGGGTCACTACACATGACATGGTAAGTTACATTTACCATGGTTAAACTATCTAATAACATAACAAGTAAACTACCTATTACATTAAAACTAACTAAAACCGCATGCCACAAATAATAGACAATATTCATTGTCAACAATCTCCCTCTTGGCATGGGGTTTTCAAAACAGTGGTAGTTGTCAATAGTTTTCCCTTTGTCAACAGTCTTCCCCTTGATTATCAGCAATTAGTCCTTGGCGAGGGGTTTTCAAAAGATGTAACTCTCCCATGATCATGCTCTTGCAGTTTCTTGTGCAGCCTTCTTCTGGGCATTGATTTCGGTTTGAAGCTATGAAGCTTTTGTTGCTATCAGCTTTGAACACGAACTTTTACACATAGACTGAGTTTGATCTGGGAGTGTTATGGTTGATTTGTTTTGTCTTCTTCTTTAGTTTTGGGGATGAGGTCTTGATCTTTGACTTTCGACCATCTTTGTGAATTGAAAATAGTTTGATATGATCTTGTGTAAACCTCTTTTGCTCCCCCTCAAATGTTGAGTCGTCTTTTTCGAGACCGTGATTGGTTTGATTTTGACTCGTGTGTCATTCTCTCCGCATGATGAATATGGTGTACCGTGTTTAGCATGTGTAGCACGAATATGGCATCCCGTGTTCATCGCAAAATAGCAGAGAGAGCATATATGATTATCATTAGAGAGGGAATGTTTACCTGCTAAGAAGAAACAAATAGGTTAAGGTAAAAGTTTGATCCTCAGGGAAAACCGGATCTTTCCGAAACCGTTTTTGGTTTTGTAAAAATCAAGCTAGTTGTTATACTAGACAGGTTTAAATCAGGCATGCAAGTTGTTACACTAGACAAGTTTTCTGAAACCAAAACTGTTTCCGGATTTGGGGAACTCATCGGTATTGGTAGGTCCAAGTTTAACCTCGGTGGATGTTGAGGATGACTGGTCACCGAAGTTCCAGTCGGCGTTAGCAAGCTATCCACCTCCATGATTGAAGTATCATGGGACTTTTGTGCGACTATGTCGCTCTTGGTTATACCAAGCTTTCCAACTGTACCTAACACCGCATTGGTGTCGGTAGAAATCAATGTAATGTAGGAAGATGTTACATCACGTCCTGAAGTCATTGATATGTCATGAGGTGACACATCTCTTTTAGTTGTTACACTCTCTAAGGAGTGTGTGTTATCAGGCTTAAAGGCTGATTGATCGTTAAGGTGATCATCCTTCCGGAGGTCTGATAAATCTACCAAGGTAAGCCTAAGCATTGTCATATTGCCTCTCCGTTGAACTAGACAGATCTCCCTCATCAAGATAAGTCTAACCTCTGGACCCTGTTTGACGCTATTTGACGTTGAGGTCCCACGTTATAATTTCAATAAGGTGTTGATAGAGGATTTCCAACCGATAAGCAGGGTTCCTATTCATGTTTTTCGAAACCCCTTCGGTAGTTCGAGACACCAACCACTTAATTTGCATCAAGTTGTTGGGTCATTCCATATTTGAGGCAGTCATCTAGACACATCCTCCTGAGGCAGTCACTGAGACACATCCTCTGTCATTTGGTGACTGTTGTGGTTGAGGCAGTCATCTAGACATATCCTCTTGAGGCAGTCACTAGGACACATCCTCCGTCATTTGGTGACTGTTGTGGTTGAGGCAGTCATCTAGACACATCCTCTTGAGGCAGTCACTAGGACACATCCTCCGTCATTTGGTGACTATTTTAGTTGAGGCAGTCATCTAGACACATCCTCTTGAGGCAGTCACCAGGTCACATCCTCCGTCATTACTGACATTTGAATCTTTAAACTCCCTCTTAATAGTTTCACATTTTAGCTTTGATTTCTTGGGAGAGTTATGTGTGAAAATACTGGTTTTACACTGTTATTTGTGCAAAAGCCATTTTGATGTTTAACACCACCTTGAAGTGTGTTTGACACCACATTGAGATGCGGGTTCCACACAAAAATATGTAGTAGCCATTTTGGATGGAACTCATGTTGGTATTAATCCTTTTACCCTCCCCCTCAATATATGACGTGTCATGTTTTGATAAAACCTTTATTTTCTTGGTCTTTTTCTCCCCCTCAAAATATGATTTATTTGGAATTAAAACATATTTTGACAATTTGCTACATAGAAAATATAGGTTTTGTTGATAAAGGTTGTAAGGCAGTTGAGACACGGGCCATATAAGGTTTTGGTGAAAATCTTCATTGCGGGTCCATTTGGATAAAACCTTCTTTGCAGTGCGGTTCCCATACAGATCTATTATGGGAACTGTAACACCTCGTTTTCCCGTGCATGTCTAAAGGTACAAACTTAATTATTAGCACGTTTGTAACTTGTTCATTTATGTGATTAAATGAGCCTAGTGTGAGTTTATGAGTATATATATGTATATACATATGGATATGTGTCGCATTGGTGTTGAGTCGTATGAGGCTTAAGGTCGAAGCTTAGACGAGCATAAGAAGAGTGAATGAGGTGTGTTAGTGGTTTGAGCCATCATTCTATGCTAACTTGTCGAAGGGATCAGGATCAGGCCACTGCCGCGCCGCGAGAAATGGGTCCGCGACGCGACAAGCAAAGCAAATCTGGAACAGAACATGAGTTAAGAGGGGTGGTTTTTCCTATGTAACGTCGCGCTGCGGCAATTCTGCAGATCTGACTCTGATTACTACTCCTTTTAAAAGGGTTTTAGGGGTAAATTGGTCTTTTCACGTGTAGATCAGATTTGAGCATTTAATCTCAACCACTTGTTCATTTAATGTAATTTCTTGTCCTTTTTCTTTCCTATTTCTCTCCCAAAACTTAAAACCCATTTGAATTATAAGTGAGATTTGATAGTGAAGGATTGAGGGTTGATCTTTGGAGCGAGATTTAAAGTTGTTCCTTGTGTCTCTAGCTACGCATTGATAGTCTCGGTAAGTTCTAACTCTAAGTTTGAGTTTTTATTGGTTAATGACTAGGGTTTTGGGTACTAGAGATTTGTATAACCCATTTGAGGGTAAAATGGGTGAGTTTGGGTTATGTTGTTGTAATTAAACCCTAATAGCCATAATCTAGGGTTTTGGCCTTGTGATTTGAGGTTGTAAGTGTCAATTGGTGTTGATAGTCACTAATGCACTTTAAGATTTATGAAAGAAGGGTTCATGGGTAATTTTGAATTGATTGTGAGTTTAAGCGAGTTAAAATGGGTCAAAATGTACTAGTTGACCTAATGGGATGAAATGGGTATGGATTACCCTAAGTTTTGTGTTAATTGAAGTTAATAGACTTTAATTCACTAGTCTTAGTGATTAAAGTCGAGTCTTGGCCATTTATGGGCGGTTGTGAGTAGTGGAGTCATTTAATGCAAATTGGGACATTAAATGCTCAAGTGGGAGTATTGTGGTTAATCCCACTAGTTGTGAAATTGAATGTGCACTTAATGATTTAGGTACATTGCGTTGAAGCTCGGAAGTGCTAAATCATCATCCTTGTGACAAGGTGAGTGGAATAATTATGCGTTCATGTATATGGCATGTTTATTTGTGAATGTTATGGTATGAACCACGTGTCGGTAGTGCCATAACATGTGTGGGATAAGATGTGAACTACGAGCCGATAGCATCGAGTGTGAACCACGAGCCGGTAGCACTATAAACTAAGATGTGAACCACGAGCCGGTAGTATCGAGTGTGAACCACGAGCCGGTAGCACTATAAACTAAGATGTGAACCACGAGCCGGTAGCATCGAGTGTGAACCACGAGCCGGTAGCACTATAAACGAGTATGACTCAAATGCGTATGGTGTGAACCACGAGCCGGTAGCACATAGCGTTATTGGTTAACCATATTGAGATTGTTGTTTGTTTAGCATATAAACTATATTGAGTTGAGTATATGCTAATGAAGTGGTGTGATAATGTACGAATTGTTAGTGTTACGGGTATGTTGACATGCTATTTGAGTTACAAGTTCGTATGAGGTATTTGGTATTGTGATTGCAAATGGATAGGTTATATATATGTATGTATAATTGTTGCACACACTAAGCATTGCTTACCTTATCGTTGTTTACCATTTTATAGGTTCCGGCTTGGACAAGGGTAAGGGCATACGGTTGGATTAGTTGTCTCCCGTTTGTGTTGACAGGGGATGCTTTTGGGATAGCTTTTGAAGTGGCTGAACATTTTGAGTAGTTTAGCCCCAAACCATGCTCGAGTGTCGTTTGGATTATAAACTATCATTTATTGTTCGTCAAACTAGTATCACATTCGTTAATGGCCTTTGTGCCTTTTTGTAGACATTAAACTCGTAGTGTGTTTTGACGAATCGTGCGGAATGGGTTACATATTTAATTGGCGCGTAAATGTGTATTATATTTTAAAAAAAAATATTTATCGTACGGAGTACTGGTTGGGTTGTTTCAAGTGGTATCAAAGCATGGTCTAAGGGATTTAGGTAACTTGAGATAGGTGCCTAGACTTGGACTTTATTGTGTGAGCGCTTAATGCGGGACTTGTAGGACTTTGGGTCTAATCGGGAATTGTTAGTGCCTTGGTTTATGTGAACTAACCTTGTGCTAATTGTTTTGTATTGTGTTTAGCAATCATCAAGCAAGATGGACGTTGTACTAGCGAGTTAATGCGACTTGCTCGCGTAACAACGATTAGCTACCGTTGTTGCGAGTGCAAATCGTGTCAAACGAGTAATGTACGATGATTGTTGAGCAAGATGGGGTAGTGTGGTGTACATGTATATACTTACGTGTTATGTCTTTCGTTACATGGTTTAACCTACTTCGTTTTATAGAATGAAGACGAGAAACGGACCCGATCATGATAACGGAAGTACAAGCGAGGACGTCGAGTTTTCGGCTAAGGTTGAGGCCGTCTTTAAAAAGTTAAAAGCGGATTTTCTTACGGATGTCCGAAAGGTCTTCAAAGATTCGGTCGATGGGAAAGTGACCGATTTCATAAATGAACGAATGAAGGCCACTATCGAAGAGGCCCTTGATGCTAGAAACATTTATCCTTGCGGTGAAGGAGGTGAAGGAAGGCGGGACTTCCACTAAAAGAATTTCAAGGATACTCAACCTCCGATGCTTAATGGGGTGAGGGATCCATTGAAAAGCACTTGTTGGATTTCCGATATTGAGGGAGCGTTCCGTACCGCGGAGTGTCCTCCCGAGAAGAAGACGAGATATGGGTCTAGCATGTTACGTGAAGAAGGCAAGTTGTGGTGGGACGATAAAATCAATTTATATGGTGAAGAACAATGCATGAGCTTGACATGGGAGGAGTTTAAGAAGGAATTCTTCCAAGAATACCGAACTTCTTCTGACCTTGATAGAATCCGGGATGAGTTGCATCATTTGCAACAAGGTTCGATGGACTTGGTTACTCTAAAGTCTACCTTTTTGGCAAAGACTCATTTTTGCCCGGAATATGTTGGTGATGACCATAAGCTAATGAAAGATTTCTACCGTACCTTGAACGATGAGTTAAAGGGTAAGATTAGTCGGGGAATGGCTAAGACTTTTGAAGAGCTATTCAAGTTGGTTCGGGATTTTGAGCTGAAGGTTCCAAGGAAGAGTGATTTCACTTTTTCTAAAAGAAAGTTTGAAGGTTCGAGTCATTCAAACTTTTCCAATAAAAAGAACAAGAAAAGCTTCGAAAGCGTTAATAGTGTGAAGAAGGGTGCTTCCGGGGGGTTCAGGCCCACGTGTTATAATTGTAATCAAAGAGGACACATGGCCCGTGATTGCACCAAGGCGTCAACCAAAGTCACTTGCTTTAATTGTGGTAAGGAGGGGCACAAGGGCAGGAATGCCCCGATTTGAATAATGATAATGATAAGCAGTTGGAGAAAGCGACGGGTACGGCTAGGGGTAGAAACTATTTGATGACTAACAACGAAGCCAAGCAATCCAACGAAGTTGTCTCAGGTACTTTTATGGTTAACTCTAATCCGGCAAGGATTTTATTTGATAGCGGCGCAAATTTGTCGTTTGTGTCTCCAAAATTTGTGCCTAAACTTAATAGACCGTTAGCTAAGTTAAGCCGTCCGGTAGAAGTCAAAATAGCGGACGGCAAGACGGTGCTAGTGGTCGATGTGTGCAAACATTATGATGTTGTGTTTGGTGCCGAAAACTTTAAGATAGATCTCATTCCGATGACCTTGGGCGACTTTGATATCGTTGTTGGTATGGATTGGCTCGATCGAAATAGAGCCGATATTGCATGCCATGAAAAGTTTATCCGCGTGAAGACCCCAAGTGGGGGAGAGCTACTTATTCACGGCGATAAGCGAAGAAGACTTGTGCAGATATGTTCTTTCGCACGGGCACGTCGTTTTCTTGTTAGTGGTGGCATGGATTTTCTTACCCATGTTGTTGATACTCGTGATGAGCCACCACCTATTCGTGAAATTCCGGTGGTTAGTGATTTCGAAGATGTTTTTTCGGATGAGTTACCGGGTGTTCCGGCGGAAAGACAAGTTGAATTTCGCATTGAGTTGGTTCCGGGAGCTACTCCCATTGCTAAAACTCCTTATCGTTTAGCACCGATGGAAATACAAGAGTTGTTAAATCAAACCCAAGAGTTGCTTGAGAAGGGTTTTATTCGACCGAGTGCTTCGCCGTGGGGCGCTCTAGTTTTTTTCGTGAAAAAGAAGGATGGTAGTATGCGGATGTGCATCGATTACCGGGAGTTGAATAAAGTGACGATCAAGAATCATTATCCGTTGCCTCGGATTGACGATTTGTTTGACTAACTCCAAGGTGCGACGTATTTCTCTAAGATCGACCTACGGTCCGGCTATCACCAAATGCGGGTCCGTGAGGAAGATATCGAGAAAACGGCTTTTCGAACGCGTTATGGGCATTTTGAGTTCGTAGTTATGCCTTTTGGTCTTACGAATGCACCGGCGTCGTTCATGGATCTTATGAACCGAGTGTGCCAACCCATGTTGGACAAGTCGGTGATTGTGTTCATTGACGACATACTAGTCTACTCGAAAAGTATGAACGAGCAAGAACGTCATTTGCGTGAAGTATTGAAGACGTTACGAAAGGAGAAGTTGTATGCTAAGTTCTCCAAATGTGAATTTTGGCTAAGGGAGGTTCAATTCCTTGGCCACATTGTGAACAAGGACGGTATCCAAGTGGATCCAGGGAATATAGAGACGATGAAGAGTTGGAGACAACCGACTACGCCTACGGAAGTCCGAAGTTTTCTCGGATTGGCCGGTTATTATTGTCGGTTTATCCAAGACTTTTCTAAGATCGCTTCTTCATTGACGAAATTGACAAGGAAGAACGTGAGGTTTGTTTGGGAGAACGAGCAAGAAATTGCTTTTCAAGTGTTAAAGGAGAAGTTGTGTCAAGCTCCGGTGTTAGTTTTGCCGGAAGGGGTGGAAGACATGACTGTTTATTGTGATGCTTCGTTAAATGAACTCGGGTGTGTTCTAATGCAAGGAGGTAAAGTTATAGCTTATGCCTCTCGATAATTAAAGGAACACGAGACGAGATATCCGACTCATGATCTTGAGTTGGCGGCGGCTGTGCATGCGTTGAAAATTTGGCGCCATTACTTGTATGGTGTCAAGTGTATGATTTATTCGGATCATAAGAGTTCAAAACATCTCTTTAATCAACGAGATTTGAATTATCTTCAACGTAGGTGGATGGATATGGTAAAAGACTATGATTGTGAGATACTTTATCATCCGAGCAAGGCGAATGTGGTCGCGGATGCGTTAAGTCGAAAGATTCATCACCCGGCGTTACGATTGGGATTGTTACGTATGATTATTACTAACAATTTTCTTGAAAAACTCAGAGTGATTCAAATAGAGGCTTACGTTCACAACAAGCATGCGGAGCGAATTGTGGGACAATCGAAGTTCATTACTATGGGCTCGCGGGGTTTGTTGTCTTTTCAAGGAAGAGTGTAGGTGCCTAAGATGGGGGATTATCGACGAGTGCTACTTGATGAAGCACATAAGTCAAAGTATTCCATTCATCCGGGTGCAATGAAAATGTATCTTGATTTAAGGAAAGATTATTGGTGGCCGGGCATGAAACGTGATGTTGTGAAGTATGTTGAGCAATGCGTCACGTGTTTGCAAGTTAAAGCCGAGCACCAAAAGCCGTATGGTAAGTTACAACCGTTAGAAATCCCGAAATGGAAATGGGAGCACATTACCATGGATTTCATCATAAAGTTACCTAAAACGGAGAGAACCCAGTTTGATTCGATTTGGGTTATAGTTGATCGACTGAAGAAGAGTGCTTTGTTTCTTCCCATTCGGGAAGCGATATCGTCGGAGACCTTGGCTAAGTTGTTTATCAAGGAAGTCATCTCTCGACACGGTGTTCATATATCGATTATTTCGGATCGAGATACTCGTTTTACATCTCGATTTTGGGAAAAGTTTCATGAGGATATGGGTACACAATTGAAATTAAGCACGGCGTATCATCCTCAAACGGAAGGTCAAACCGAACGTACGAATCAAACTTTAGAAGATATGTTCCGTTCGTGCATTATCGATTTTGGTGGTAGTTGGGACGAGCACTTACCTTTGGTGGAATTCTCGTACAATAATAGTTATCATACTAGTATTGGAATGCCACCTTATGAGATACTTTATGGGCGTAGATGTCGAACCCCGATTTGTTGGGGTGAAGTGGGACAAAAGGAAATCGGGAGTACCGATTTGGTTTTAGAGACGAATAGCAAGATTGATGTGTTTCGAGAGCATTTGAAGAAGGCTCAAGATAGGCAAAATTCGTATGCCGACAAACGTAGACGAACGATCGAATTTCAAGAAGGTGACATGGTGATGCTTAAGGTTTCGCCATGGAAGGGTATTATTCGATTCCGGAAATGAGGAAAGTTAGCTCCTTGGTTTATTGGACCATTTAAGGTTTTAGCTCGTGTTGGTGAAGTCGCGTATCGTTTGGAATTACCCGAAGAGCTTGCGGGGATCCATAATACATTTCATGTTTCCCATCTCCGGAAGTGTCTTGCGGATGATTCATCTTGGGTGCCATTAGACGAGATCGAGCTAAACAATAAGTTAGAATATATTGAGGAACCGATTGCCATACTTGATGAGAAGGTCAAAAGGTTGAGACATAAAGAGGTTAGGACTTTTAAAGTTCAATGGCGTCGTAGTAAGGGTTCCGAGTTTACTTGGGAGCCCAAAGAGTTTGTATTGGTTTATCTTCCTTCTTGTCATGCGGCTTGGATCGCGAGGACGCGCTTCAATTTAAGTGGGGGAGAGTTGTAACACCCCGTTTTCCCTTGCATGTCTAAAGGTACAAACTTAATTATTAGCACGTTTGTAACTTGTTCGTTTATGTGATTAAATGAGCCTAGTGTTAGTTTATGAGTATATATATGTATATACATATGGATGTGTGTCGCATTGGTGTTGAGTCGTATGAGGCTTAAGGTCGAAGCTTAGACGAGCATAAGAAGAGTGAACGAGGTGTGTTAGTGGTTTGAGCCATCATTTTATGCTAACTTGTCGAAGGGATCAGGATCAGGCCACTGCCGCGCCGCGAGAAATGGGTCCGCGACGCGACAAGCAAAGCAAATCTGGAATAGAACATGAGTTAAGAGTGGTGGTTTTTCCTTTGTAAAGTCGCGCCGCGACATTTAGCGCCGCGCCGCGGCAATCCTGCAGATCTGACTCCGATTACTACTCCTTTTAAAAGGGTTTTAGGGGTAAATTGGTCTTTTCGCATGTAGATCAGATTTGAGCATTTAATCTCAACCACTTGTTCATTTAATGTAATTTCTTTTCCTTTTTCTTTCCTATTTCTCTCCCAAAACTTAAAACCCATTTGAATTATAAGTGAGATTTGATAGTGAAGGATTGAGGGTTAATCTTTGGAGCGAGATTTAAAGTTGTTCCTTGTGTCTCTAGCTACGCGTTGATAGTCTCGGTAAGTTCTAACTCTAAGTTTGAGTTTTTATTGGTTAATGACTAGGGTTTTGGGTACTAGAGATTTGTATGACCCATTTGAGGGTAAAATGGGTGAGTTTGGGTTATGTTGTTGTAATTAAACCCTAATAGCCATAATCTAGGGTTTTGGCCTTGTGATTTGAGGTTGTAAGTGTCAATTGGTGTTGATAGTCACTAATGCACTTTAAGATTTATGAAAGAAGGGTTCATGGGTAAGTTTGACCTGATTGTGAGTTTAAGCGAGTTAAAATGGGTCAAAATGTACTAGTTGACCTAATGGGATGAAATGGGTATGGATTACCCTAAGTTTTGTGTTAATTGAAGTTAATAGACTTTAATTCACTAGTCTTAGTGATTAAAGTCGAGTCTTGACCATTTATGGGCGGTTGTGAGTAGTGGAGTCATTTAATGCAAATTGGGACATTAAATGCTCAAGTGGTAGTATTGTGGTTAATCCCTCTAGTTGTGAAATTGAATGTGCACTTAATGATTTAGGTACATTGCGTTGAAGCTCAGAATTGCTAAATCATCATCCTTGTGACAAGGTGAGTGGAATAATTATGCGTTCATGTATATGGCGTGTTTATTTGTGAATATTATGGTATGAACCACGTGCCGGTAGTGCCATAACATGTGTGGGATAAGATGTGAACCACGAGCCGGTAGCATCGAGTGTGAACCACGAGCCGGTAGCACTATAAACTAAGATGTGAACCACGAGCCGGTAGCATCGAGTGTGAACCACGAGCTGGTAGCACTATAAACTAAGATGTGAACCACGAGCCGGTAGCATCGAGTGTGAACCACGAGCCGGTAGCACTATAAACGAGTATGACTCAAATGCGTATGGTGTGAACCACGAGCCGGTAGCACATAGCCTTATTGGTTAACCATATTGAGATTGTTGTTTGTTTAGCATATAAAATATATTGAGTTGAGTATATGCTAATGAAGTGGTGTGATAATGTACGACTTGTTAGTGTAACGGGTATGTTGACATGCTATTTGAGTTACAAGTTCGTATGAGGTATTTGGTATTATGATTGCAAATGGATAGGTTATATATATGTATGTATAATTGTTGCACTCACTAAGCATTGCTTACCCTCTCGTTGTTTACCATTTTATAGGTTCCGGCTTGGACAAGGGTAAGGGCATACTGTTGGATTAGTTGTCTCCTGTTTGTGTTGACAGGGGATGTTTTTGGGATAGCTTTTGAAGTGGCCGAATGTTTTGGGTAGTTTAGCCCCAAACCATGCTCGAGTGTCATTTGGATTATAAACTATCATTTGTTGGTGGTCAAACTAGTATCACATTCGTTAATGGCCTTTGTGCCTTTTTGTAGACATTAAACTCGTAGTGTGTTTTGACGAATCGTGTGGAATGGGTTACATATTTAATTGGCGCGTAAATGTGTATTATATTTTAAAAAAAAAAATTATTGTACGGAGTACGGGTTGGGTTGTTTCAGGAACCATCATGATCTATATGGGAACCAACATTCCCCCTTCTCCCCCTAAAAAAATTTTGACGTTTCTCCACTGAGATTTTTTTTTTTAAGAGAAAGAGTGGAAGGCATTTGAGACGTGGGGCATACACTGAAATGTGTGCATACACCATATAAGGTTTTGGATGAAACCTACTTTGATTTGCGAGTCCCTTAGAGATCTATTATGAGAACCATCATTCCCAGGGACTTCTTTGGTTTACGGTTACCATAGAGATCTATTATGGGAACCATCATCATCTCTATGGGAACACTCATTCCCCCCTTCTCCCCCTAAAAAAATTTGACGTTTCTCCATTGAACTGTTTTTAAAAGAAAGAAAGAGAGACATTTGAGACGCGAGGCATACACTGAAATGTGTGCATACACCGTATAAGGTTTTGGTGAAAACCTTCTTTGAAGTGAGGGTTCCATATAGATCTATTATGGGAACCATCATGATCTATATAGGAACCAACATTCCCCCCTTCTCCCCCTAAAAAAATTTTGACATTTCAGATTTTGAAAATCATCATTTCATTGCGGGTCTCATTGCTCCCCCTAGGCACATGCATTACTCCCCCTAGGAATATGCATTGCTCCCCCTAGACACATGTAGTTGTCAAGTTCATCCAGGAGAAGAAACTCAGATGAGTCGTTTTCAACGGATGGTGATTCGCCTATAACTACTGAAGTAGGTGTACCAAAGGATATGGATTCGGGCGGGGATTAAATGAGGTTAGAGGAAAGAAAGGTTCAAGCAGCACATCAGGTCATCTGAGGTTACGAGTGGGACATGCCTGAGTGGATATTCAGGTGTTAGCGGGTTAAGTCCGGGTCTTGAACCGATGTGTCCAAGAACCATTTTGCATTCAATTCACTTTTTGAAAGTCAGATTTGAATGCCATTTATAAGCATTGTTGATCTGACTTATGGACGTTGAATTCCACTTGGGTTTGATACACGACGTATCCTTAGAAAGTTGATTTTGTGGAATCAGGGATGGTTGAAAATCTTTTGACATAGCCAGAGAAACGGATCTCGACTTAAGTTTAAGTAACTCAGACGAAGAGTACTTAATTGGTTTTGCAGAAGAGATGGATCTTGGTGTTGAAAATGGTTTGGTTGTCCACTTCTTATTTGACACTTTTTTAGCAAGATTATTCTTTGAGTGTTTAGAAACAAGGTCAATTTTGGTGCGCAGGGTATTTTTCGGACCTATGGATGGCTTCATGGGTTTGTGTGGAAGCCAACCATATTGATCGCGAAGCCCCGTAATCTCCCCATTTTTCCCATAAGTTGTTTCCAGAAACGGACGGTTGATGTTGGTATGGTAACTGGAGTAAATCTTTTTGCTTGGGAACTTGGATGCTACGGGTAGGACAACGTTAGGTTCCTTTGGTTTGGGTTGAGTAACTTTGGGTTCGTTTGGTTTCGAGGATGTTTTTCTCAGAGTCACCATTGACTTTGGAGAACTTCGTTCTTTTGGTTTGGGGTTAGATGTCTGTAATGACCCGCACTTTTTCGATCGTTCTATACTTATAAGATTAATATTTACATAAATTAAACCTTACCAACATGATAAGCAATCCAAATTGTTGAGATTTATGTTTTTGAAAAGAGTTTTACACAACGTTTAACCGTCTAGTTTGACCGATGATATCACGAACTATATAACATATGATAATTATACATTTGTGTATATATATGTATATATACATATTTAACATGATCTAAGAATGTTTTAATACCTCATTTTGTATTAATAACAATAAGTTATAAGTATATTTTGAAACTACTAATTTAAGTTTTCAAAACAATAACCATACGTAACGTTTTTTGATATAAATACTTATGACCTATAATGTTTATACATATATCGTATATATAATGTATTTAATCACTTTTTAAGGACTTAAATACATAAAACAATATAAGTATATTCACAAAAGATAGCTATATTTGAATTCTCATTCCATTTTTCACAAGATTTCTATACGTATATCTACGGTATATGTACTCGTATCATACCTAGCTTCTATACATATTTACTATTGGTATATACACATCAAATCACCACCAACCAGCCCTTGTTCATGCCCTAGGTATAAGGTAATTGAATTTGGAGGATAGCTTGACTAATTACATAAAATTACAACTTGAAATTTTGTCCATGTCTACCCTTGATTCACGTTTTTAAGGAGTATCCGAGGATCATCATTTTGATTCATTTTACTTCAACTTTCTAGCCAAAACACACACATACTTAGAAGCCTTAAAACCCTTAATCAATTCAGCAAAGTTACCATGAAGATCTAGCTTCAAAAACATCACTTAATCACCATAAGAAAACCCTTACAAAAACACTTCAAGAATCCTTCCAAGAACACAAGTTTACTTCCAATTTTTCATTCAACTCCATCACTCTTTTGGTTCTAGATTTTTACTCCTCTTTTACAGCAATCTTGTCCAAGTAACTTGAGGTAGTAACTTTGTTCATAACCTTATTCGATTCATATATATATAGCTATCTTATTTTATGGTATAAAATTTTAACAACAAGAACATAGTTTGAATGTTTTCAAACTTGTTTGCAAACTAAATAGATCCTTCTAACTTAACTTTTAAAATACTTCAAGACCTGTAATATATCATAAATATATTCTAATTTAACAAGGTATAACTTGGTTTTTCATAGAACACCTTAAAAACTGTTTTTACGACGTCGGAGTGCAACCGGGGGCTGTTTTGGGTTGGATAATTAAAAACTATCTTGAACCTTGAATTGGAGGTTTATTTTCTGGAAAAATGATATTTACTATGAATATGATAACACATAAAAATTTTATGATTTAACTCAAAGTATAAGTATTTTTAGAAAAATAATCATTTAAGGTTGTTTACATGATGGAAAATGATTAACTTCATAAGTTTCACCAAAGTTTGACCTATGACCTGTGATTTCGAATACAAACTAAGGTATTTACAGTTCATATTCTTAAATAAGGACTCGATCCAAGGAAGTGGCAAGTTGAACCAACGAAAACGGAGTTGTAACGAAGAAACTATGACCAAAACAAAATCGGATATCCAAGACTAGTTTAGCCACGAAAATAATTGGAGAAAAATTAAATAAATCACATCTTTTTAAAATAACATGATATTTTATATATATGTACTCATAATTTAATTTTATATATTTCAGGATCACCCGTAAACAATACGAGAAGATTAATCATAAGATCCCATGATTGTACGCAACACGTCATTTGACAACACCGGTACTTTATGTACGCAACACGTCATTTGACAACACCGGTACCGTGGGTCAAGATTAATCCCGACCAATACGAATACGATGGGGGTTTTATTTATTTCGATGGGGGTTTTATTTAATTATTAAAACACCTAAAAATGAACCATTAAAATTAAATTACTAACTACGGACTAAGAAGACATAAAAAGTATTATAAGTATATATATGTGACGATTGTTTAAAATAAAAATATATTGATATATTATATATAGATAGGTTCGTGATATCAACCGGAGACCAAGTCAAAATATATATCTTCAAGGCAAAAGTGAGTATATAGTCCCACTTTTAAACTCTAAGTATTTCGGGATGAGAATACATGTATTTTATGTTTTACGTTATGGACACAAGTAACTGAAAAATATATTCTACGTTGAGTTGTACCACTGGCATACTTCCCTGTAGCTTGGTAACTATTATTTACAGCAGTATTGTAAACGCGAATCGTGTTGATAGATCTATCGGGCCTGACAACCCCAACCGGACTGGACGACCAGTATTCAACGGTTGCACAGTACTTCGTTTCGTAACTACACTTGTTACGGTGTAGTAAGATTTCATAATAAAGGGAATATGCGACGTGATTAAATGTTAAGTATGGTTACCAAGTGCTCAACCACTTAGAATATTTTTATTAAAATGTTTACATATGAAATCTTGTGGTCTATATTTATATCGCTGCCGGCATTAAACCTATATCTCACCAACTTTATGTTGACGTTTTAAACATGTCTATTCTCAGGTGATAACTAAAAGCTTCCGCTGCAACATATTGAATTTAAGCAAGATCTTGAGTATGCATATTTGTGTCAAAAATAAAACTGCATATCGGAGGATTTGTAATGTAAAATATGTTGGAAATCGTATTGTTATCATCACATGTAAAGTTTGTAAGTCTAAGATTATCGCTAAACGATAATCATCTTTATATTGTCTAAAGCTTGTATTAAAATAAGAGTTATGGTTTGTAATGTAAAATAAATGCAGTTGTTTTTTTAAAATGTCGCATATAGAGGTCAATACCTCGCAATGAAATCATACGTTATCTAACTCGTTCTTATGGTTAAGGACGGGTTATGACATGTGGTATCAGAGCGGTGGTCTTAGCGAACCAGGTTTGCATTAGTGTGTCTAACTGATAAGTCGTTAGGATACATTAGTAAGTCTGGACTTTGACCGGGTCTGATTTAAAAACCATTGCTTATCATTGTTGGTTGAAATTTATATGTAAATATTTTGTAGTACTAATGTGTTAGGTGTTTTGTGATAGATGTCTGGCTGAAAACTTGTTATCACATTCAGCGACTCCGAACCAGAATCTTCAGATGGTGTTCCAGTCATTAACCTATCCGATGACGAAAATAATATCTTTGGGGAAGACTCACAAATTCCGGATGAACCGACTATAGAGAACCCGGAAAGTGAACCCGAGGAGGAAAGTGAACCCGAGGAGAAAAGTGAAACCGAGGAAGAAATACAGGAAATTACAAAAGACAAGTTCGAAATAGGAAAGAAACGAAAGGCTAATGAATTAGAAAATTCAAATCCCGAGTTTAGTGAGGATGATGTGGCACCAACTCCACTAGACACTACCACCCCTATTCCTGCTATTCCTATTCGTTCTATCCCGGCATCCAGTTCTTCAGCCCCACAGCCAAAATATAGGCAGACAGCTAGGATAAGCGTTAAGCGATTCTTTGAACCTAAACGTCCTAGAAAATAGACCAAACGATGCGCTGCCGTATTAAACCATGGGATCATATAATGTTTTGTATAATATTATTAGTGTGGTTTGCTTAATGTTCAATGTAAGATAAGCATATGTAAAATAATGAAGTATGAAATGCAATAATTTTCCATGGTTAAGTATTATTTAGATGGTAGTAATTGGTTCTGTACTAAGCTATTAAGTATGGACATTAACGGGTAGGTACTACCCTAGATATAATTATAAAACGCTAATAAGAAGAAAAGGCTTTTATAATAATACCTGGTTCATATTATTAATAAGCTATAATGTACTGTAAATATACACTACATCTATAATATTCCATGTGAATAATTATTTTCTTTTCATTCTTATAGAAGAATATGGCGCGATTGAATCGAATGACGGAACAAGAAGTCGAGGAATTCATCAACCAGCGAGTGAACGATAGAATGTTATGGGTCGAGGCTGCAAGAGCTGCTGCAGTTAACCCAAATCCTCGCGTAGGATGCACCTACAAGACTTTTCAAGCATGCAAGCCCTCATCATTCAGTGGAACAGAAGGACCAATCGGTTTAACCCGGTGGATAGAAAAGATGGAGACTGTGTTTAAAATCAGTGGTTGTGTTGAAAAGGACATGACCAAGTATGCATCGTGCACTTTACAAGATAGTGCACTCACGTGGTGGAAAAATTTTGTGAAGGCTGTAGGAGGAGATGTAGCTTATGATACTGCATGGGAAGAATTCAAAACAATGTTAATCAACGAATATTGTCCAAGGAACGAGGTTAGGAAGTTGGAAGATGAATTACGAAGTCTGAAGGTTATTGGTACTGAAATCACCAACTACAATCAGCGATTCATGGAATTAGTTTTGCTATGTCCTGAATTGGTTCCAACCGAAGAACGGAAGATTGAAATGTACAAAGATGGTTTGCCCAAAAAGGTCAAGGCAAATGTTACAGCATCGAAACCTAAGACAATTCATGAAGCTATAACCATGGCAAACGAGCTAATGGATCAGGTCATCATGGATAAGAAAGTATCCAATACTGATGTGAGGGTATCAGGTAACAAAAGAAAGTGGAATGGAAATTATGGTTGAGGTAACCAACAACAATCTTTAAAGAAATAAGAAATCACGCAAGGTGCGGGTAGTTGTTTAAGCTTTGGTTACAAAGGACAAAATCCTTTATGCAACCGATGCCACAAACATCACTCTGGTTACTGTAATGTGGTATGCAACAAATGTAATCGAAAGGGTCATCTTGCTGAAGATTGTAGGGCTCTCGTTACAAATACAAACGGTACCAAGACTCCTGCCACCAATGCAAATAGAACTGCCTTGGCCACTGTTACTTGTTATGGGTGTGGGAAACAGGGTCATTATAAGAGCCAGTGTCCGAATCCAGAGAAGAATAATGGATCTGCACGTGGAAGAGCATTTGTTATTAATGCTAGAGAGGCGTGTGAAGACCCGGAGCTTGTTATGGGTACGTTTACCATTAATAACTTATCCGCATCTATTATATTTGATACTGGTGCCGATAGAAGTTACGTGAGTAGAGACTTTTACGTTAAATTGAATTGTTCATCATTACCTCTAGATGCTAAGTACATGATTGAGTTAGCTAATGGTAAACTAATTAAAGCCGATAAAATTTGCCGTGATTGTAAAATAAATTTAGCCGGAGAAACATTTAAGATTGATTTGATACCCGTAGAATTAGGAAGTTTTGATGTAATAGTCGGCATGGACTGGATGTCCAAAATAGGAGCTGAAGTTATGTGCGCCAAGAAGGCAATTCGCATTCCTCGTAAGGATAAAACGCCAGTAATGATTTATGGAGAGAAGGGTAACTCAAAGCTAAAACTCATTAGTTATTTGAAAGCTCAAAAGTGCTTGAAGAAAGGGTGCTATGCTATCTTAGCACATGTTAATAAAGTCGAAACGAAGGAAAAAGTGAAGAGCATCAATGACGTGCCTGTGGCAAGAGATTTTCCTGAAGTCTTTCCGGAAGAGTTGCCGGGATTACCTCCATTTAGATCTGTAGAATTTCAAATAGATTTAGTACCAGGAGCTGCACCAGTGGCTCGTGCGCCATATAGACTTGTACCGTCCGAATTAAAAGAACTTCAAAGTCAGTTAAAAGAATTACTGGACCGTGGATTCATACGACCAAGCACTTCACCGTGGGGAGCTCCAATTTTATTTGTTAAGAAGAAAGATGGATCTTTTAGGATGTGTATAGATTATCGTGAATTAAATAAGTTAACTATCAAGAATTGGTATCCACTACCGAGAATTGATGACTTATTTGATCAACTGCAAGGATCATGTGTTTATTCGAAAATCGACCTAAGATCGGGCTATCATCAACTACGCGTCAAAGAAGAAGATATACCGAAAACTGCTTTTCGGACACGCTACGGTCATTACGAATTTTTGGTCATGCCGTTTGGATTGACGAATGTGCCAGCTGTATTCATGGACCTCATGAATCGAGTTTATAGTCCATATCTAGATAAGTTTGTTATCGTTTTCATTGATGATATTCTTATCTATTCCAAGAGTGAGCAAGAGCATGAGCAGCATTTAAGGTTGATATTAGAGTTGTTAAGAAAAGAACAGCTATATGCTAAATTTTCTAAATGTGCTTTCTGGTTGAAAGAAGTGGAATTTCTTGGCCACGATGTTAGTAGCAAAGGAATTCAAGTTGATCCAGCAAAAATTGAAGCCATTGAAAAATGGGAGACTCCTAGGACACCAACGCAGATACGCCAATTTTTGGGTTTAGCCGGTTATTATAGAAGGTTTATTCAAGATTTTTCCCGAATAGCTAAGCCGTTGACAGCGTTAACGCAAAAAGGGAAGAAATATGAATGGACCTCTGAGCAGGAGAGTGCATTTCAATTACTAAAGAAGAAGTTAACTACGGCGCCTATTTTATCGTTACCAGAAGGGAACGATGATTTTGAAATATATTGTGACGCTTCGCGACAAGGTTTTGGTTGCGTTCTTATGCAATGGAAGAAAGTTATTGCATACGCATCCCGACAATTGAAGATTCACGAGCGAAATTATACGACGCATGATCTAGAACTGGGAGCAGTCGTGTTTGCATTTGAAGATATGGAGACACTACTTGTATGGGGTTAAATGCACTGTGTTTACTGATCATAAAAGCCTTCAACATATTTTTGATCAGAAACAGCTGAACATGAGACAACGTAGGTGGGTCGAGTTAATAAACGACTATGATTGTGAAATTCGTTATCATCCCGGGAAGGCGAACGTGGTGGCCGATGCTTTAAGCAGAAAGGAACGAGAACCAATTCGAGTTCGAGCGATGAACATAAAAATTCGCATGAATCTCAACTCACAAATCAAAGAGGCTCAACGAGAAGCACTTACTAAAGAAAATATAGGAAATGAAATAATGAAGAAGTATGAGAAGCAACTCGTTATACGGGAAGATGGAATTCGATATTTTGCAAATCATATTTGGGTACCGAAGTTGGGTGGATTAAGGAAGTTGATATTGAACGAGGCACATAAGACAAGATACTCGATACATCCTGGAGTGGGAAAGATGTACCAAGATCTTAAGACACATTATTGGTGGCCAAATTTAAAGACAGACGTTGCAACATATGTTGGGGAGTGTTTAACTTGTTCCAAAGTCAAAGCAGAACACCAGAAGCCGTCAGGGTTACTTCAACAACCAGAAATCCCAGAATGAAAATGGGATGGTATTACCATGGATTTCATCACGAAGTTACCAAAGACTGCCTGGGGATACGACACCATTTGGGTAATTGTTGATCATCTTACCAAATCTGCACATTTCTTGCCTATAAAGGAAACGGATAGAATGGAGAAATTATTACAATTATATATAAAGGAAATAGTTTCAAGGCATGGAATACCTATTTCCATTATATCTGATCGTGATAGTAGATTTACCTCAAAGTTCTGGCAATCACTACAGGAGGCACTAGGAACTCGTTTGGATATGAGTACTGCATATCATCCGCAAACCGACGGGCAGAGTGAAAGAACAATTCAGACTCTTGAAGACATGCTCAGGGCATGTGTGATCGATTTTGGAAACGGATGGGATAAATATCTACCGTTAGCAGAATTCTCGTATAATAATAGTTATCATGCGAGCATTAAAGCTGCACCATTCGAAGCACTGTATGGAAGGAAGTGTAGATCTCCTATCTATTGGAATGAAGTAGGAGATCGACAATTAACTGGTCCCGAGATCATACATGAAACTACTGAAAAGATAGTACAAATTAAGGAGAGATTGAAAACAGCCCGTAGTCGCCAAAAGAGCTACGCGGATGTTCGAAGGAAACCATTAGAGTTTCAGATCGGTGACATGGTTATGCTAAAGGTGTCACCTTGGAAAGGTGTAATACGTTTCGGAAAAAGGGGTAAACTGAACCCAAGATACGTAGGCCCGTTCAAGATTATCGAACGCATTGGACCGGTAGCTTATCGACTCGAGTTACCACAACAAATCGCCGGAGTACATAATACATTTCACGTCTCGAACCTTAAGAAGTGTCTTGCAAAGGAAGATCTCACCATTCCTCTTGAAGAAATCCATGTCGATGAGAAACTACAATTCATCGAAGAACCAATCGAAATCATGGACCGTGAAGTTAAACAGCTCAAGCAGAGCAACATACCGATCGTTAAGGTTCGTTGGAATGCTTGAAGAGGTCCTGAGTTTACTTGGGAACGAGAGGATCAGATGAAACAAAAGTATCCACACTTGTTTCTCGATGACGCAAAATAGGTACAATTTTAAAATTTCGGGACGAAATTTATTTAACGGGTAGGTACTGTAATGACCCGCACTTTTTCGATCGTTCTATACTTATAAGATTAATATTTACATAAATTAAACCTTACCAACATGATAAGCAATCCAAATTGTTGAGATTTATGTTTTTGAAAAGAGTTTTACACAACGTTTGACCGTCTAGTTTGACCGATGATATCACGAACTATATAACATATGATAATTATACGTTTGTGTATATATATGTATATATACATATTTAACATGATCTAAGAATGTTTTAATACCTCATTTTGTATTAATAACAATAAGTTATAAGTATATTTTGAAACTACTAACTTAAGTTTTCAAAACAATAACCATACGTAACGTTTTTTGATATAAATACTTATGACCTATAATGTTTATACATATATCGTATATATAATGTATTTAATCACTTTTTAAGGACTTAAATACATAAAAAAATATAAGTATATTCACAAAAGATAGCTATATTTGAATTCTCATTCCATTTTTCACAAGATTTCTATACGTATATCTACGGTATATGTACTCGTATCATACCTAGCTTCTATACGTATTTACTATTGGTATATACACATCAAATCACCACCAACCAGCCCTTGTTCATGCCCTAGGTATAAGGTAATTGAATTTGGAGGATAGCTTGACTAATTACATAAAATTACAACTTGAAATTTTGTCCATGTCTACCCTTGATACACGTTTTTAAGGAGTATCCAAGGATCATCATTTTGATTCATTTTATTTCAACTTTCTAGCCAAAACACACACATACTTAGAAGCCTTAAAACCCTTAATCAATTCAGCAAAGTTACCATGAAGATCTAGCTTCAAAAACATCACTTAATCACCATAAGAAAACCCTTACAAAAACACTTCAAGAATCCTTCCAAGAACACAAGTTTACTTCCAATTTTTTATTCAACTCCATCACTCTTTTGGTTCTAGGTTTTTACTCCTCTTTTACAGCAATCTTGTCCAAGTAACTTGAGGTAGTAACTTTGTTCATAACCTTATTCGATTCATATATATATAGCTATCTTATTTTATGGTATAAAATTTTAACAACAAGAACATAGTTTGAATGTTTTCAAACTTGTTTGCAAACTAAATAGATCCTTCTAACTTAACTTTTAAAATACTTCAAGACCTGTAATATATCATAAATATATTCTAATTTAACAAGGTATAACTTGGTTTTTCAAAGAACACCTTAAAAACTGTTTTTACGACGTCGGAGTGCAACCGGGGGCTGTTTTGGGTTGGATAATTAAAAACTATCTTGAACCTTGAATTGGAGGTTTATTTTCTGGAAAAATGATATTTACTATGAATATGATAACACATAAAAATTTCATGATTTAACTCAAAGTATAAGTATTTTTAGAAAAATAATCATTTAAGGTTGTTTACATGATGGAAAATGATTAACTTCATAAGTTTCACCAAAGTTTGACCTATGACCTGTGATTTTGAATACAAACTAAGGTATTTACAGTTCATATTCTTAAAGAAGGACTCGATCCAAGGAAGTGGCAAGTTGAACCAACGAAAACGGAGTTGTAACGAAGAAACTATGACCAAAACAAAATCGGATATCCAAGACTAGTTTAGCCACGAAAATAATTGGAGAAAAATTAAATAAATCACATCTTTTTAAAATAACATGATATTTTATATATATGTACTCATAATTTAATTTTATATATTTCAGGATCACCCGTAAACAATACGAGAAGATTAATCATAAGATCCCATGATTGTACGCAACACGTCATTTGACAACACCGGTACTTTATGTACGCAACACGTCATTTGACAACACCGGTACCGTGGGTCAAGATTAATCCCGACCAATACGAATACGATGGGGGTTTTATTTATTTCGATGGGGGTTTTATTTAATTATTAAAACACCTAAAAATGAACCATTAAAATTAAATTACTAACTACGGACTAAGAAGACATAAAAAGTATTATAAGTATATATATGTGACGATTGTTTAAAATAAAAATATATTGATATATTATATATGGATAGGTTCGTGATATCAACCGGAGACCAAGTCAAAATATATATCTTCAAGGCAAAAGTGAGTATATAGTCCCACTTTTAAACTCTAAGTATTTCGGGATGAGAATACATGTATTTTATGTTTTACGTTATGGACACAAGTAACTGAAAAATATATTCTACGTTGAGTTGTACCACTGGCATACTTCCCTGTAGCTTGGTAACTATTATTTACAGCGGTATTGTAAACGCGAATCCTGTTGATAGATCTATCGGGCCTGACAACCCCAACCGGACTGGACGACCAGTATTCAACGGTTGCACAGTACTTCGTTTCGTAACTACACTTGGTACGGTGTAGTAAGATTTCATAATAAAGGGAATATGCGACGTGATTAAATGTTAAGTATGGTTACCAAGTGCTCAACCACTTAGAATATTTTTATTAAAATGTTTACATATGAAATCTTGTGGTCTATATTTATATCGCTGCCGGCATTAAACCTATATCTCACCAACTTTATGTTGACGTTTTAAACATGTCTATTCTCAGGTGATAACTAAAAGCTTCCGCTGCAACATGTTGAATTTAAGCAAGATCTTGAGTATGCATATTTGTGTCAAAAATAAAACTGCATATCGGAGGATTTGTAATGTAAAATATGTTGGAAATCGTATTGTTATCATCACATGTAAAGTTTGTAAGTCTAAGATTATCGCTAAACGATAATCATCTTTATATTGTCTAAAGCTTGTATTAAAATAAGAGTTATGGTTTGTAATGTAAAATAAATGCAGTTGTTTTTTTAAAATGTCGCATATAGAGGTCAATACCTCGCAATGAAATCATACGTTATCTAACTCGTTCTTATGGTTAAGGACGGGTTATGACAATGTCCTTTTGGGTAGCGTATCCATGTGGACTTTTGGATTCATGGGGGATTTCCTCGTTGTCTGTGTAAACTTATGAGGACTGTTGACTTTCGGTTTTGGATCCTCCAGGGTCTTTGGTGTTTTACGAAAAACACTATTCGAGTACATTGAGGATTGGTACACTATGGGTTTGGGATTGGTCTTGGCAAAGGTCACCTTCTTTTTCTTAGTCTTGGGTGTAGACGTTGAAGCATTGGACAACTCAGATCTAGTGACTTGGGAACCAACTGACACTTTTGGTTTTGGAGTGTCAGTGGAGGTTAGCATGGTCTCAGTGCCAGGATAAATCTTGTATGATCCAAGTTTTGAATATATGATCTTGGTTGCGAAGTCCATACTTTCCAGTGAATCACATTGGTCATACAAGGTCTCATTGTCTTCCTTAAGTAGATTCACATGAGCTTTTAACTCCTGAATTTCTAAGACAAGGTCATCAATAGAAACTACAACAGAGTCTTTAAACTCATAAGTGGGTTCTACTTTGGGAACTACAGGCATCTTCTCAATTGTTGCTAGAGTTTTCTTGTAGGTCTCACATTTAACCTGAAGATCTATGTTTTCTCGTTCTAGCTTGTCAACAAATTGAGTAAGGTCAGTCTCTACATCATGAGCTCCTAAAGAGATAGGTTCTTTCTCAGGTTGTGGTTCTACCTTAACTTCTGGAATCTTGGGTTGAGATTCTAAGAAGTGATCTAGAGATTTGGACCTAGATGATTCTAATCTACGTTCAACAGTGTCAAACTTGGTCAAAAGAGAATCATTAAAGTCTTTGAGTTCTTGTGCTAGACCTACACAATCGATGGAGTCATTCACGGATTTTGGGTTTGAGTTCCGTGATTCAGTGTTCTTTAAAATCAATTCACAAAAATTAACAACTTGATTTGTAATTTGATTTTCAAGTTTATGAACATTGGAGACCAGTTTGTTGTTTTGGGATTCAATGACAGAGATTTGGTGTTGTAAAGCCTTAATGATCATTTGAAATTTGAGTTCGTTGTCAAAATATTTGATTTTGTTTTGATCAAGTTCGTCCTCCAGAGTGATGATGTATCTTTCTAACACCAAGGTTGGTAAATAGATTATATGTCTTTTAGGACTATTTTGAGCATTCAAACTTTCAAAATCAATGAATAAATCGAGAGGTGTGTTATAATATGAACCATCTTTTCTCATGTAATTTGCATTTATTTTTTCATAAATTAACGACACCTCACATTTCATTTTTGTTGATCGATTGGCTATTCTCTCCTCAATCTCACTTTAATTGGAAAAAGTGAGTCTCTCTGGCAAACCTATCTTAATGTATCTACCATCATATAAACAAGGTTCAGCTTTGGAGATCTTGGACTGTATTTGAGGATTTTCAAACCCTAACCCCTGGTGTTTTTGGTAGGAGTTTTTGGGTCGATTCAAGAACAGAGCTTGTTTAGAAATGTGGCCATCTAAGACTACTTTAGCTTGGTCAGTTCTGTAAAGTTTTTCTTCAAGTAAACTTAGTTGGGTTTTCAAGTCTAAGTTTTCTGTAACTAACTTAGAGCATTCAGAAGTCTTCTCGGCCAGGTCACTCAAAGGCTTTCTAGTGTTCTGTTTTACCGTCTCTAGGAAAAGTTTCTTAGAATCATTAAGCTTCTTAAGTTCTTTTTCAGCGTTGTTAACTTTTTCCGTGAGAACTGCATTCCTCAGTTTAAAATCTGTCCTTTCTATCCGTAGGGGTTTCACACTACTTTCTAGCTCTCTTAATTCAGTTACTTTGTCAGCTAGATCTTGTTTTACTTTCAGATAAGTATGATTTGACACTTTTATTTCCAATTCTGATTTCAACCTAGAGTTCTCATTTTTTAGTTCGCTAATTTAACTAGCAAATGATCTAAGGTCTCTATTCATCTTGGCAAAGTCGTCTACATACATATCAGGTAGTATAGGAAACACACATTCATCATTAAAAGGCACAGATTCAGGTTTAATGGGCAGTTTTATTTGGACAGGTGGGAGTGGGGAATGACAAGCAGAGCTACATGCAATTGTATCATTTTGATCAAGAGGTGTTTCAGGACAAGTTTGCAATACATCAGATATAAGCACAGAATTATTATGCACAGAGTTGTAATATTCATGAGTAATATCAGTGTATTTTTGTACCTCTTCCTCAATATTCGAGGACACGTGATCATCATGATTTGCCATGTTAACAGGACGGGTGTTCAACAAGTAGGTCAGGACAGACAAGATTTACGAGCAAACCACGAAATGACAAATAAGCTTAAGAAATATCACTTTTCTCCCCCTCAAAATATGATTCACTTGAATCAGATTTTGAAAATGAGGTTTCGTTGGTTTTCGTTAACTTTCCGTTAAGTATCAGTTAAGGGCACGATTTGGATTTCCCTCCAAAATTTTTCAACAAAAATTAATGTCGTAAAGTTTTGGGATATGAACTAATACGTGACCGAGGGGTTGAGGAAAATTTTTGACTTTTTCCGAAATTTTCTGGCAAATTTTGTTCAAAATCGTGCGTTTTCGGGTGGTTTTTGGGGCCGAAATATTTTCTGTCGTGAAAATTTAAATCTCGCGTAAAAATGATCTTTTAATATTTTCTGGTTTTTTTTTTTTTTTTTTTTAACTTTATAAGTGTTACAGGCAGGAGGTTTTCGTGCAGATGATTTCAAACTGGTTTTCGAGCAGAGAGATTTTTGAGCACAGTTTTCGAGCAAGTTTCAAACAAGTTTTCGAGCAGGTGATTTTCGAGCACGGTTTTCGAGCACTTTTTAACTAAGTTTTCGAGCACTATGTTTTAGAGCAATTAAATTTTCGAGCACAAGCCAGTTTTTCGAGCACTGTTCTGTCAGCTTTTTGTACTTTTGACCTTTGTACTTTTTATGACACACAAAGTCAAAGATGCCTTTTCGGTGGGTAATAACCACAAAATAAATTATTTTCGGTGGGTATTATCCAAGGGACAAAATTATGAAGCCAAAATAAAGTCAAATTTGGAGCCAAAAATATAAAGATTTCGGGCAAAAGTGATGCAAACTCAGCTTTTCGTGCAGTAATCTGTCCAAATTAAAGTTTTCGAGCACTTATTTTTGCACAGAAACAGATTTTTGAGGAAGACTAATCGGGTTTTAAGGCACTAGATTCAGGTTTTAGATCATAAATTTCAGGTTTTCGAGCATGCAATACATGTTTTCGGGCAGTCTGAATTTAGGAAAAACACATCATTTGACGAACACAAGCGGATTTCTAGTGTTCTTACAACATATTCTTCACAAACACAAGCAAATTTAAGGTGTTCTTGCAACAGATTCTAAACAAACACGAGCATATTAAACAGATTCACGCTTTAATAACGAAAATGGGGTTTACATATGCAAGTTTCAAGTTCACACAACAAGAATAACATACAAATGGATGAATTTGTTGGAATTTTAAAGTGTAAAAATCAGTTCAAGTAGTTTTAATAACATATATGTGATATGATAAGCACTAAAACTAACAAGAAAAAGATAGTGAGTTGAGTTTTCGAGTTACCTAAACCGAAAATGAGCACAAACACATAAAAACTCGATGGAGACCTTCGAGCAACGGATCTTCTATGCAAAGAGCTTAGACCCGCTCTGATACCAATTGTTAGCCCCAATTCTTGCTAAGGTCGACCGGTTTTGTTAGTGAAAGTGGGTTTAGATGTTAAGAACAAGTAATATGGGGATAAGGTTGAGAGAATATGTGTGAGAGATAATACTTGTCAAATAACTTAACTAGTTACAAATGAGAGTGGGAGGTTGCTTTTATACTAGCAACCTCCAAGTGGTAACATGACATGGTAAGTTACATTTACCATGGTTAAACTAACTAATAACATAACAAGTAAACTACCTATTACATTAAAACTAACTAAAATCGCATGCCACAAATAATAGACAATATTCATTGTCAACACATGGCGTAAAACATAAAATGCATGTATTCTCATCCCAAAATATTTGTAGAGTTTAAAAATGGGACTATATACTCACGGTAGTAAAAGTATATTAATAATAAGTTTTCAACTCACTCACGGTAGTAAAAGTATATTAATAATAAGTTTTCAACTTATTAAAAATATGGCCGTCGTCCTTGGATTCACGAACCTATAATAATAATAATGATTCAGATAATAATACGACATATGAAAAAAAAAACAAGTTCATAGAATACTTATATAATAATTTTTAACATTTTATGTTGGTAGTCCAAAATAGTTCGAAAAGTCCATTAATCGGTATATATATATATATAATCTTAGAATTACCCCACGGCATATTGTGTATGTATTTTCTTGCATCAATCCAGAGACGTATTGTATACTTATTGTCTTACAATTAACTAATACGTATTTTGTACGTATTGTCTTAGGATTTATCAAAATGTATTGTGCACGTATTGTCATGGAACGTACCAAGATTATTATATATATACAATCTCGGAATTAACCAAGATTATAATATTTTGTTATACTAATGATAACATGTACAAATATATATAGGATATAGGAAAAGTTAACAAGGATATGGTTAATATAGTTTTTATAATATAAATTTCGTCCATACAACGTTAATTTTAGCAGATTTTGTTTTACTCGCCAAATATTCATTACAACTCCGTTTATGTCGCCAAGTAGTAATTTTTAGAGCTTTACCCTCTTTTTGTGTCGGTGGATAGATTTGGGAAAATCCCGGCATCCACCCAATATATGATTTTTGATAAAATACTTTCACTTTGTCTAAAATCATGAAAAAAATACTGGAAGTCTTATTTACATATATTAACATATTTACAAAGTCTTAGCCTCGAAATCAAAGTCTAAGATAGGTTTTTAATTTCCAACCCAATACAGCCCGCTTTTTACCGAATGGAGATTAAAGGATATATGTTAAGTTTCAAGGTGTTCTTCATATGTACAAGTTATAAGTTCTTATATTAACTTAATATAACATCATAATACATATAAATAAGTGTTATTAGAGTTAAGTTAGAAAGATTAAATTAGTTTTTCAAACAAGTTTAGAATCAACTAAACTATGTTCTAGTTTATAAACTCTTATATAGATAGCTATAAACATATGAATTGAACAATAGTTGAAGTAGAGTTTTTATCTCAAGTTTAGAATGTAAAGTTGCTGGAAAGAAGTAGTAGAACAAAATTTGAGAGAGTTCTTGCAAGTGTGTGTAAAAATGAGTTAGAAATGGTGCTTATTTATAGGCTTGAAAATTTGGTTTTTAGTGAAAATATCTAAGATAAGTTAAAATGTATTAAGTCATGGATGACATATTAAATTTATTAGGTCATGGATGACATATTACACAAATAATTGCAGATTTCTATTAGTATATACCAATAGTAAATAATTCTAGAAGCTGTGTATAATACGGGTAAAAATACCGTATGAATGCGAGTAGAATTCTTGAGGAAATTGAACGGAAATACGAGTATAGCTATCCTTTATATGTATTAGTATATTATAAAGTGTATTCAATACTTGTAAGGATGTATTTACACTCTTAATACATTGTATGTACATACATTTTAATTTAAGTTAATTACGTCGTTTAAATAGTAACATATATATTGTTCAAAAACTCTTTAAATTAGTAGTATGTAAATATATATATAATACTTTGTTAATATACTTAATGAGATATTTAATTATTATATTTTCAAGTTAAATATATGTATATATACACATATATATAATTAATACAAGTTATTACTTTCGTGAATCGTAGGAATAAAAGGGTGGCCAACTGCTTATATAAAATTCTTTCTGGGGGTTCAAGACTTATTAAAATTCATTGCTTATCATGTCGAAATTATTAAATCATATAAATAGTATAATCAAGTAGTTGGAAAAATCCGGGTCATCACAGCTGCCTTTACTGGCGTCATTGCCTCCGCTAGGGTTAGTTGCGTGCTCAACAACTATCTCGTCCAAGTCACCATCCTCCAAAACGTTGATGATTGGCATAACTGAAAAAAAATAAAAGGAAAGGTTAGTATAAAATAATTGAAAATAGCGACAGTGTAAAAACACAAATTAGGGTGCGCTTTTAGGCATACCTCGTCCATGAGTTTTAAGAACAGGCGCAACAGGAGGGTGAGTGCAGACACGGCCAACCCGAAGAATATCGTTTGCGAATATACGAACGGGAACTTCTCTGTGGGGACAAAATTGTGTCCTCTACACCACATCTCAAAGAATGAAATACGGCATTCGCTATAAGGGTGTAGTTGCTCAGAGCCAATACCATAGTGATGAAGCACCAATAGAAAGAAGTTGGTGGAAAGATAGAGAATATTGCCATATTACATAACTTTCGAATATACGGCAATCATATTAGGAGGTCACTAGTTGGTGCGTTGTTTTAGCCGAGGTGCGATAGGTTTGAACGCACGAATAGGAGGATACCTTCTCATAATATCATCAATATCATCGATGGTAATAACAGAGGAGATATCATCAACGTTTTTTCTTTTAGCAACAGAGGTGGAAGGAGAAATATTTTTAAGAGAATAAACAATAAAAAAGAGCAAAGGAAGATTCTAACCTGATGCTAGTGAAGCAAAGTAAATGAAACGAAAAAGAAGCGCCAACTAAATGTCTAGAGACAAATGAATGAAGACTTGCAAACGGTAAAAAACTTTATGAAGGAAAAGTGAGCTATTTATAGGGAAAAATTCGAGTAGAAGCCTTGAAAAGGAAAAACACATCATAACCAAACACGTGTCGCAGATATGATGAAGAGCAACCTGAAAACTTGCAAGAGGCGTGCGAGATGACAATTGAGTTGCCAATTTATCATAACTGGCAGACTGACTCAATCAGAAAAAGCCACCTTTGCATTAATTGCTTCACTTAGCGCGATTATCCATATTTTGACTGATTATTTCGAAGATTTTGGCAAAATTATGACTGAGTTCAACATTACGCAAAAAAAATTTGAGCATAATATTGAACTGGGGGCTTAATGATGCGCATACCTGTACATGATAAATTGCACGAGGTTAGCACATGAATGTGATGACACTACTAACTTGAAAAGTATAATAAAACAATGTACATAAGTGATAAATGGATGAAGCCAACCTTAATCTAACTTCTGGAAGCTTTGTGATGAAATAGCGCAATTAGATTATGCGAAGTGCTATTTCACAAAAGGCATTGCAGTAGGTTGGCATGACCCAGACACTGTGCAACGGCTAGATAGTGACAGTAGGCCATTGGGAGACAACATTAAGATAATGGTAGTACATTTTTGTAGCTTTATGGAATAAAATGAAAAGAATGATACATCGTGGCATTGATACGTCCTTTTGTCCCCTTAAGTGGGACTAAAGGTGTAACACCAGCCATTTTTTATTTTTTTAAAACACAACAGAAGACTTTATTATTTGAATCACAAAAACACTTACATTATTACATATAATCCACATCATAATATTATTGTACATAAAGCAATGTTAAGTTATTACAAAACGCATGACACAAAAGTCCACATAAGAGATCGGTGGTCAAACATGTCTTCAAACTCCGGCACCCATATCAACTAGCCGTACCTATACCTACAAAGGTGGACATGTGGAGGATTAGCGTAACGCTAAGTAAATGGAATCTATCTAACATATATCAAATAAGCACCACAAATGCAATCAACATCACTAACATGCTAACACCTAACTAGCATACAAGTAAGGACAATACGAGGATCAGCGGCTTGTACGGGCACACGACCCTGGCTGATCAGGCTAGCGTGTACCGATAGTCCTTCATGCTACATGTGAAGACCCGTCCTAATCCATCCGGACAAAGTCCATATCGATTATAAACGATTCACAACAGGTGATTACATCGCGAGGTACTTGACCTCTATATGATACATTTTACGAACATTGCATTCGTTTTGAAAAGACAAACTTTCGTTACATCGACAGTTGACAGGCATGTAAAGCATTTCATAATATATCCAAATATAATTGACTTAATAATAATCTTGATGAACTCAACGACTCGAATGCAACATCTTTTGAAATATGTCATGAATGACTCCAAGTAATATCTCTAATATGAGCAAATGCACAGCGGAAGATTTCTTTCGTACCTGAGAATAAACATGCTTTAAAGTGTCAACCAAAAGGTTGTTGAGTTCATTAGTTTATCATAAAGAATCATTTCATAATTTTAATAGACCACAAGATTTCATACTTCCATTTCTCATAATCATACGTCCCATGCATAGAGACAAAAATATCATTCATATGGATTGAACACCTGGTAACCGACATTCACAATATACATATAAGAATATCCCCATCATTCCGGGATCCTCCTTCGGACATGATATAAATTTCGAAGTACTAAAGCATCCGGTACTTTGGATGGAGCTTGTTAGGCCCGATAGATCTATCTTTAGAGTTCGCGTCAATTAGGGTTTCTGTTCCCTAATTCTTAGATTACCAGACTTAATAAAAAGGGGCATATTCGATTTCGATAATTCAACCATAGAATGTAATTTCACGTACTTGTGTCTATTTTGTAAATCATTTATAAAAGCAGCGCATGTATTCTCAGTCCCAAAAATATATATTGCAAAAGCATTTAAAAAGGAAGCAAATGAAACTCACGCATATAATTATTGTAAAACAGTTAATAAAACATTTGCATGTATTCTCAGCCCCAAAAATGTAAAGAGTAAAGAGGGGAGTAAATGAAACTCACCATACTGTATTTTGTAGTAAAAATACATATGACGACATTAAACAACTGAACAATGCATGGTTGGCCTCGAATTCACGAACCCTCCTAAAAAAATGCTGCAGACGAGACTCGAACTTGAGACCTCTCGATCAAGAACCTCACTCCCAACCATTGAACCCTTGCTTACTTTCTATCTTAATTTACCCAATAAATTCTCTTATCCTATAGTTCGGCCCATATGTATTTCGGCCCAATCACCACAATGGTTTTTACAGCCCCAACATTTAAGATGGTTTTTTCGGCCCAACAACTTATACACAGCCCAACATGGAAACAGAAGGATTCAGCCCAACGGTTTCTATTTAATTAAAAAAAAATCGTGCAGCTGACTAGGTTTGATCCCTGGACCTCTCATTCATCATCACTCCTCCAAAACCATTGAGCTACTAGCTCACATCTGATTTTTTAAACCTTACATATATAATTAACCCGTCACTAATTATCGTCTTCTCAACAAAACCTATTTAATATTCATCATAATACCGTCTCTAATCTTCTATTACTTTTATATCTATGATCATCAATATATAGTCGAATTAAATCTTGTTTCTTCATCGTAACAGTGAATCATTATTGTCACTGTTCATCATCATCTTCATGTATCACGGTCTATCATCATCATTATAAGCAATCTTCATGTCATCGTCCACATCGTATATCATTATCATTAACTACACGGCATCATCTAATCATCATTGTTAATAATCTATTTGTTGCAGAACCGAAGCATGAATTGCAGTAAAAATAGCAGTGAGCAGTCGGTTTGTCTGGGGTTTTCGTGAGCTGCAACTCAGCAGCAAAAGTAACTATTTGGGTGGGTTATGATGGTGGTTAATTGGTGTTATATAAGTCGATGATGGTGGAGGTGGTTTGCTGCGGTTCTTGGTGACACGATTAGGAGAGAGAGAAAATATGAGAGAGAGATTGTGAGTGAGGGAGATATAGTGGCGTTCATTGTTGAACCAAAACAGAGAAAAAATATATATCGAGCATGTAATGGTGGTTGTTTGGATTCAACGTGGTGGTGACGGGTTCCAAGGTGGTTGTTAATGGTTTACAAAGGTGTTCGATGGGTGACTCTTAATTAGGGTAACAGAGGTGGTGATGGTGTGTGGTTGATCTTAGGAGAAGAAGAAGAACACAAGAAGAAGGTGTGTTTTAAAGTGGGTGTTTTTCCTATCTCTGCATATGTGTATATAGATATATATATTATAGAGGATAGATAGATAGATATAAATAAAATATATATACTAGAGTTAATGGAATGAATATGAACAAACAAATAGTAGTGGGTTTGTTAGTGTGATTGTACGTAATTGGAAGATAGTTCATTTAAGACAAGGAAAGGAAACAGAAAATTTCAAGTGGTTTGTTGTAAAGATAGAGATAGGTAAATGATTTATATAAATATCTCACTCCGTACTATAAATATAATAATTAATAATTAATAATTAATAATAAAATCAGTGGTGATTGTTGAAATGAAACAGAAGGCACAGTAGTCTAAATAGGATAGCAGCCGAAGTTTTGTCATGTTATTAATTTACGGAGTATTACATCGTGTCCATTGCTAAACAGTTAATGTATAAAAGTGTCCCTAAAAATCTCAAATTTTTAGATTAATTATCTTTATTTATTTCCGTCATTATGGTATAAAAATTGATTCTTAATTTATTAAATAAAAATTATATCAACTGTCCCTCTCATTTATGGGTGAAATATAAAAAGTGTTAAAATTTATTAATTAGCTTCTAAATATATTTTTAATAAACCTAAAATTTATATAGCACATTTTCGGATCACCGTTTATTTTAAAATTACATAAGTTTGAATTTAACTTGTTTAATATCAATCGAAACATCAAACGAGTATTACAATCATTTAATATTTATTTTTAATATACTTTATTTATATAAAGAGATATATTTTAAATAATAATTATTTTAATATCCTATTTTTTTATTTTATTAATTTTTAATAACAACAACATATAATATTTCAAATTATATTTCGAATTATTATTTATATATACATATACACATATCTAATCACAATAAATTGTTCGTGAATCGTCGAGAGCAGTCGAAGGTCAATTGAATATATGAACATCGTTTCAAAATTTTATAGACTCAACATTACATATCTTGCTCATCATATCGAAATCATATAAAGATTAAGTTTAAATTTAGTCGGAAATTTCCGGATCGTCACACTACATCAACACACAAACAATAGGAATGAACACAACATCCCATGGCATGGTTGACCTCCTACGAACTTTAACCTCCCAAGGCACGGTTGACCTCTTAAGCACGACGGGTGTCAAACACAGTGCTCACATAATATCTAGAATCACAGTAAGCATGCAACATCTAACTAGCATGGAAACCATTATCTAATCATGGAAATAATAACAAAATTAAGCATGGTAATAGAATAAACTACAGTAGCATGGCATGCTACTTAAAATCAATCTGGAGATAGACCCACTCAACGATTACCAGCAACATATCAGTTATCTAACATTAGATCCTACATTGTTCTTATCGCCTGAGTACAATATAAACCAAGTTAGTATAGTGCTATAATCAAAATTAGACACACGAGTAACATAACGGCTAAAAATGGGCTCTTTTCACAAAATTTTCCCAAAATAGACAAACTGCCCATCTCGGTAGTCTGTCTTTAGACAGTCGCTCGAGTGTCTAAACAAATTACTGACTAAATAGAGACACACTACTGACTGTCTTTCAAAGACACATGGCCGACTGAGTAGAGACACTCGGCCGACTGTGTTATTAAGCTGCTGCAGCAGCATCAAACTTACGGGTTTCGCCTAAAAATCACCAAATATCGATCCTAAAACACTAATCCACTTATCTGGAAGACTTAGAAGACTAGCAGACTTACCAATACTCAATTGAAGCTCATTCATAAAGACCTAACCATGATCTAGATCATGCCTGAATCCGGTTGAAGAAATCAAGAGGTTTCAAGAATTACACACACTAGAAACACATATAAAACCCTAATCACTCTATACTTCAAATACAACCACAAGGAACATTGTTGGTTCATTTTACGTCTAACGGCTAAAAGGTACCAGTACAATATTAGAACTGCCTAGCGTGGAGAGATATGTTGCCGACTGATGTTTGCCTTTGGGATAAAATCCATGAAGACCCAGAACACGAACAAGATCCTCGTGAAGTGGCCTTATCAGTCTTCTGGGACCAAACTTTGAGTTGGTCCGTCTAGCGTGTTGTTGCTAAGCGGTGAAGTTCTAGAGTGAGAAAGTACAGTGTGAGAGAGAAAGTGTACTCCCTGCGACAAGTGATTGTACTATGAAATGTGGTAACCTAAAGGGTCTATTTATAGGCATAGATCCTCCATTTTTTTGAAAACACGTGTCATATGCTGATTAATTTAATTATGTGAAATATCTACAATCGACTTTAGCTTGGGCTGACGTGGCTGTGTGTCGCTCACATGCCTATTCAAGGGCTTAAACATAGAAACTGCGTACAGGGCTTACGCATGACGCTGGGCAGCCTGGCTGAGCGTTGGACAACTGTTATAAAAAATTGCTATTATTGCTATCTTTTATGCATTTCGAGCCTTTTTTGTGTAAAAACGATGCTTTTATATGTGTATCCCCTAGGATACACCATTAAGTCTCCTAGTTTAATATCTTTATTTTTGTAAAAAATAAAGTCATTAAACTATTAAAAATAAGATTTTCCTTTTTCCTTGAAAACATATATCTGTTGTAGCCGTCTGTTTTCTGATGTGATGTGACCCCAAATGATGATTTTTGCCACCAAAATGCTTCACTTTTGATTTAAGTGTTAATTAAAAAAATTTTGAATTTCAAAGTGATGCCCAATTGATCCGATCCCTACACGTGTCTCGAATAATCATACCTTTAAAACTTCCCCTTTGCCTATAAATACTCCGTGTACACTCATTTTCTTTTTTCCAAATCTTCAAACTCTTCAAAGGATTCATATTGTTCAAGCAATTCTAGGGTTTTTTTTTTCAATATCACATCTACAAGTTTAGTATTCGTCTTTTTTCTTCCCCTGTTTATGCTTTTTAAATTTCCACCATGGCCGAATCAACCAATACTTCTTCCCAGAAAGACAATCGAGATGTCAACACTATTGGGACTAGCATTATAGAATCAGAGTTATAGGCTCCTTGTGTAGCATATAGAAACCTAAGTCGCTTGAATCCAACTATTCCTGCTCCTCCTAATAGAGTCAATACTCCTCCTGCTAATAAAATAACCCTGTACAAATTACAACTTACATTAGGCAATCTTCGCATTCCCCCCTGCTTTTTTACAAAAGGTTCTTGCTCATTACGGAATTGGTCTTAGTCAAGTACACCCATTGGTCTTCAAAAGGTCATTTTATTTGAAATGTATTATAATTGTCTTAATAGAGAACCTAGTGTTTATATTTTCCATGAGTTGTTTCCAACACGACTTGTTAACCAATGGTGGTACACTTTTGATTGTAAAAAACAAAAAAGTTATGTGGGTGAAAAAGAGTCATCGTTAAAGTTCTGGAAAGAACCATTTTTATCTTGATGAAAAAAACATTCAAAAGAGATGGGGTGGTGTTCGTGAATGGTCCAAAGCCAAAGTAGGTATCAGCAAAGCTATCACATTGCCTAAGGATGGAAAAAATATGGTGGAATCTCTAAAATCTTTGAAACTTCCTCAAAGATCTTATGTCGACATGGAGGTGACATTTGTTCTCTGTGGCATGATATGTAACTGGCTTGCTGGGTTTATGCCAATACTTCGGTTGAAAGGCCATGGTAGGCTCCTTTGTTAGTCTGCTATGTTTTAATGCCTTAAAATAATCTATATGTCTCTTATGTATGTTGTTTTTGTGTTTCTTTCCATTGTTTATGCAGAAGGAGAATACATGAAGGTATTTGAAAGTTTCAATGTTCACATTTTTGATGACATTATGGTTGAAGAGCATCCCAAAACTGCTGAGGAGCTTGTGGTTGACAAAGAAAAGTTGGCCGAGTTTGAAAAACAACTGAAAAGTCCTGAGTGGAAAACAGAAGGTGAGGGTGGTGGTGCTGGTCAACCCACTCATGAGGTTGAAATTTTAGATGTTACTCCGTCTCCTCCTCCATACAAAAAATCATCAAAACGCTTGAAGAGAGAGGGGAAACGCCCTGTGGATGTTACCACACTGTCTAAAAAACAAAGAAGTATGTATTTTGTTTATCTGTTGCGAAAACATGTCTTCATGATGTTATGCTTATATTTGATTTGTTGACCAGGACTTGTTCTTTCAGATGATGATGATGTGAAGAAGCCACTGTTGATGGGGCTGATGATGATGCTGATGATGAACAGTTTTTTGAGAGAACTAATTACTCTCCACCCTTTTCCTCAAAGGGTTCAGACACAACCCATTCTTCTTCTTCTTCTTCTCTTCCTCCGCCACCCGTGTTGCTGACCAGTTTGAGAGCATTTATTGTGGATCCCTGTAACAAATCTGATAACTTTATTTACTATTTGAAGGTAATCTCTCATTCAAATTGACATGTTTTGTTACCAAGGATTTTCTATTTTTACTTACGCTACAAATTATATTATTATGTGGAGACAAATTCGATTACAGATCTTTCTTCATCGCTCTCCACCTTGAATTTGAATCAAAGTCTGCAATCTACTGCTGCCTTTCTTGTGTTGCACAACCAGCATGTGCTGCACAACCTCAAAATGCAAGAAGCTCAAGAGTTTGTTGTTGCTAAAGCTGTTGAGAATGCAGCAAAGGTGAAGAAGCTAGAGGTGGAAGTACATGATGTTCATAAATGCTGTACTACTGCTTCTGATCTTGTGCAGAAGAAAGAAGAGGCCTTAAAGGTTATTGAGAGTTCTTACATGCAGTTGAGTGTAGAGAAGGAGGATTTATTGAAAGAAATTGAAGCTTTAAAGATATCTGCTGAATAGAGTCGTCTTGAGGCCCAAGAGAAAGCTACTGATGCTGCTGATGCTGAGGGTAAATTTGTTGAAATGAAGAATGACATTCCTTTTCTGGTGCAGAGGGTGCTAGATTCGAACACGATTGGTCATGCTTTTCACAACTATATATGAAGTTGTTGAGGAGGTGATGAATCTTTTTCCCAATAAATCTGGCCCTCTGCCGAAGGAAATTGCCAAATGCATTAAACCCAATGCTGTAGCACAATATGAAGCTCCTAAAGATGTTGTGGCGACGCTGAAGGTCATGCCCGTGGAGGAGATTTGCAAGAAGGAAGGTGTGAAAGTTAATGAAATACCGGATGTGGCAGTATGATTTAAAAAATAATCTGTAATAACAATATTTTAATGTATGTGCATTTGTTGATGATATTTTTATGTTTAAACTTGCTTTTTTATTATATTTTAGCATGCTGTTTACTGCTTAAAGTTGTTTGTGCTTATATTATGTTTTCCTTGCTGCGTAGTGCATTTGCCTTATATGTTTGCTTTTATGACAAATGAATCCTAGTGTTATCCATCCTTCGTATTGAGATTAGCATTTTACTTCATCTAAACTTTGTTATCTTATTGAAGTCAAATTTTGTGAGTCAAAAAAGGATTATTCGTCAACGTTGTTAACTCACGCTTTTGTAGATTTATAAATGAGTCAAAAAAGATAGCTGATTGCACAATGTGTTTTTATGTCAATTACTTATTGCCTTAAGTGAACATTCAATGATCCGTGATACGTACTGCTTATAGCGTTTTGTGCTTAGGTGTTGTGCAGCTTAATTTTTTTTTTTTACTTTGATTTGTATGATAAAGCCTCACTTGTCTTTCTTAAAATGGATTTATGCATTTGAGATAAACCATTGTATATGTCATGACATTTATAGATATTGTATTTATGCCTCGGTGCTTTCTAGTGAAGTCTATGCTTACACTAGCCGATCCCTTGCGTCTTAAATTGTCAAACAAGAGCTTCTGCCATCGGGAGCATAAAATGCTTTACCTTTTGTAGGCTGGATTAAATAAATGCACTATTTTACATTCGTAATGTGTAGCGCTTTGCGTAAGAAAATTTTTTTAACTTTCATTGATAACAATATGCTGGACGTACAATAATTTGTTAAATATTTTGGTATGGATAGAGTGATCAAGTCTATCCAAAAAACTACAAAATTTTGCCTCGTGCTTATTCTAATGATAATATTGAGTATGTTTTGCCAATGTGCTGCACTTTATGTGTGAACATTTTGCCTTCCGTGCAGCGTATTCCATTGCTTTGTTAACGTTTCACCATCTTGGATACTTTGAAGTATCTATTTACCTCATTTCTGTTAAATAACTATTTTGAAGCTCTTCCTTTGAACATGTCCCTTTCTGCTTCATAAATGACAGACCTCTCTATTATTGGCCCAACATATTCAGAATTCACCACTGCTATGCCGTTGGGAGTTAGAAAATGCAACTCTGCATGTGGTATCAAAGAGATAGCACCGAATTTTCGCAGGGACATCCTTCCCAATAAAGCATTAAAACCTTGATTTTCCATCCAGTAATGTGAAATCAATAATTTCTGTGCGGACCAATGGATATGTTCCCAGCATAACATCCAACTTAATTTTCCCAACTGCTCTAACAGACGCTCCTGTTATTCTAGCAATTTTCAGATCTGTGTTGCGCAACGTTTCCTTAAGGCTGAACGGAAAAAATCGGAAACAATCCAAATACAAAAGATCTGCTTCACTGCCAGTGTCTGTGTAGCTTTTTGATATAAACTTGTTTGCAATCACTGTAGAGATTACAACAGGATCTTCCCTACGATTCCAATCTCTCCGTCTACCGTTTCTCGACTTTTCCTGCCCTGCAAAATGTTTTTTTGGATCATTTCTCCTGTATTGTTTTCCAGGTAGCAATTGATTTATTTTACCAGTTTGATCTTAGCAAAGATCTCTCGCATTAAATATTTGCAGTTGTCTGTGTCATGACCATATGCTTCGTGAAAATCACACCAACTATCACTCTTTAGGCATTCTCTCTCCTCGATAGGTGCTTGAGGGTGAAAGTTTCCTTGATTGGCTTAGTTAACAGAATCGCTTTTGGTGTCTTCGTTAAAGCCAGGATTAGCGGATGCCTTTCCAATGGTCTGCGGTTGTGATAGTAATCATTTGGGTGATTATTGCCCCTCCAACCATGTTGCTACCTCTGATAACTGTTGTCATACCCACACTAAGACCTGTCTGAATATCATCCTCCATTTTGCTGCCTGTAATTTCTTTTAATCTTTTGATGTCCCATTTCCCCAGCTCTTAAGGGTTTTTGCATGATTACCAACTCTTAATGCAAAGTTTTTAGAACGTCATACCGCAATGCATGAATTAGGCTTCAGAAACGGCGTTGGTCAAGACAGAAAATGAAACCAGACACTAGCTGAGACTCTGGTATGTCATGTATCTTCTGACATTCAACAGTGTAACGCTTCATAAAGTTGCTCAAAGATTCATTATGATGTATGGTAATTTCATGTGCATCGAAGTGTGATAACGTGTAACTCCTCAAACTTTTATACTGCATAACAAACTTGGCCCTCAAATCAAAAAAGATGGTGATGCTTCTAGGCGGAAGACTTGCAAACCATTCCCTTGCCATCTTCTGCAACCCCACGGGAAACATATGACGTGCAACTTCATCCTCCCAGTGTTGCAGCCTTATTACCCCTTCAAACATAGTAAGAAAATCCTCTGGATCAGTTGTGCCATCATAAACACATATAGATGGTATTCCTAAGTTTCTTGGAAGTGGATAATTTGCTATACGAGTGATGAAGCACTGAGTTGATTATACCATGGTTGGAGGTTTAGTAGCTTCATCTCCTATGATTAATGCAAAAAAGTTATCCATTGTCGCTCCACAGATGGTAGGCTGTGCTAACTTTTGTTTGTAATTTAACAGCGCTGTCTTTATTAAAATCCCATCCAATAATTTTGCACCCATTTCCTCATGTCTTTCCCGTATCCCCACTCATTTTCCAAAAATCCCTCATCATCATTCTCATGTTCTGAATCATCAACTAAAGTATTCAATTGATTGAATAATTTGAACAATTGTTGTTTAGAAACTGCCTTTCCGTTGCTTGTATGTTTGGTGTTTACATCAGATGTTCTTTTGAAAGAGATGTTTTGTGTTCCCCATCTTGCTTGCCACATTCGCCCCTTTGGGTTTTCCAACAATATTTTCTTTAAACATGTTGCTGCTTCATTAGGTCGTATGTTCTCAACAAGGGTTTCAATGATTGGTTCAAGTGGTGACCGTGTTGAAGTCATGTCATTTTGTTTTGCGTTCTTAGTGTTCTAGTTGTTCTTTGAAACGGATGGTGCCATATGTTGGTACTATTTTTGTAACAACCCAATTTTCTATAGAAGAGGAACGATGTTCCTCCAAGTGGAACGACGTTCCAAAAATCGGAACGACGTACCGGATTAATGGAATGGCATTGTGTTACAAAGGAAAGTTCAATAATTCAAATAGAACATTTTGAGGACATTTGGGGAACGACGTTCTAATTAATGGAACGGCATTCCTATTTTCATTTTAGGGGAACGACGTTCCTGAAGCTGGAACGATGTTCCTGGTGCCAGAAATGTTTTGTAATTAAATAAGAAGAATTGTGGGGAGTAGAGGGCAATTTTGCATGGGGTCATTTTAGGGGTTGGAAGACTAATCCAAATCAGTCTTTTATCCTCATTTCACTCCATCTAAACACTCCTACTAGTAAGAGAAACATTTCTAGAGTGAGAAAGCTCTAATGGAAGAAGAAGATGATGTTGCAGGCTCAAATTGGAGCTCACCCTTGTTGTTGCTGGTGTCTAGCATCATTTGAATGCTAAGGTAAAACCCTATTTCAAATTTCTAGTGTTTAATCTTGCTCTTGTGTTAGGGTTTGGGTCTATGATTGTTGTAAACCCCATTTTACTTGGAAATTTGGGGTTAATGGTGTTCATCGAAGTATGTAAACATCTTTGAATGTGGGTTTGAGTGGGATGACAAATTTGGTCATGGGTTAGATGTTAATCATGAAATGTCCCATTCAAATCGATTATAAACGTTTCATATTAATTGATTTCATTGCGAGGTTTTGACCTCTATATGAGACGTTTTTCAAAGACTGCATTCAATTTTTAAAAACAAACCATAACCTTTATTTTATCGATAAAGGTTTAAAAACATTACGAAGATTATCAAATAATGATAATCTAAAATATAGCGTTCTCACACGACCATTACATAATGGTTTACAATAATATTACACAACAACTTAAGTCTTCGAATGCAGTTTTTAAACAATATTATACAAGCATGCAGACTCCAATCCTGTCTTTATTTAGCATGCAACAGCAGAAGCTCTTAATAATCACCTGAGAATAAACATGCTTAAAACGTCAACAAAAATATTAGTGAGTTATAGGTTTAACCTATACATTTATCAAATCGTAATAATAGACCACAAGATTTCATTTATTCAATAATCTTACACTCGCAAGTGTATAATAATCATTCATATGATGAACACCTGGTAACCGACATTAACTTTAATGCATATAGAATATTTCCCGCATACTCGCAAGTATGTCATAAATTGGCAATCACAATCACCATAACTTGAATGGGGTTTGTTAGGCCCAATAGATCTATCTTTATTATTCGGGTCAATTAGGGGCCATTTCCCTAGTTCTTAGGCTACCAGACTTGAAGGGGCAATATTCGGTTTAATAATCCAACCATAGAATGTAGTTTCGGGCACTTGTGTCTATTTTGTAAAACATTTATAAAGCTGCATTTATTCTCATTCCAAAAATATTAGATTTTAAAAGTGGGACTATAACTCACTTTCACAGATTTTTACTTCGTCGAAAAATAAGACTTGGCCACGGGTCGATTCACGAACCTATAACAAATATATACATATATATCAAAGAAAGATCAAAATATATTCACACTATGTTTTATTATGTTTTAACGATTTAAGTTTGTTAAGTTAACAGTCCAACGTTCGTAGTCCACAATTAGTTGTCCACAGTTAGTAGTACAGAAATAAATCAATATATATTATCTCGAATCAATCCACGACCCAGTGTATACAAGTCTCAAGCTTGATCACAACTAAAAGTATATATATATATATATTATTCTGGAATCAACCCCAACCCTGTATAGCTAACTCGATCATTACCGCATATAGAGTGTCTATGATTGTTCCAAATAATATATATAGATGACGTCGATATGATATGTCAAAACATTGTATACGTGTCTATGGTCTATCAAGATTACATAATATATGTTAGAATACATGTATAATACAATATAAGTTAGTTAAGTTATGGTTGGTATAGATTTGTTACAAATTTCACGTATCTACAACAAGCAAATTTATCCAATTATGTTTTACCCATAACTTCTTCGTTTTAAATTCGTTTTGAGTGAATCAAGTTGCTATAGTTTCATAATAAACTGAAATTTATGAAACTAAACAGAAAAAGTATAAGTTTAGTGTCAGAAATACAGGTTACAAGTCATTTTTGTAAGAGGTAGTCATTTCCGTCGAAAGAACGACATCTTGATGACCATTTTGAAAAACATACTTTCACTTTGAGTTTAACCATGATTTTTGGATATAGTTTCATGTTAATAAGAAAAATCATTTTCCCAGAAGAACAACTTTTAAATCAAAGTTTATCATAGTTTTTAATTATCTAACCCAAAATAACCCCCGGTTTCACTACGACGGCGTATGTCCGGTTTTACGGTGTTCTTCGTGTTTCCAGGTTTTAAATCATTAAGTTAGCATATCATATAGATATAGAAAATGTGTTTAGTGCTTGCGAACAAGTTTAGAATTAACTAAACTATGTTCTAGTTATTACAAGTTTAAATCTTCAAATAAGATAGTTATATATATATATGAATCGAATGATGTTATGAACATCATTACTACCTCAATTTTAGTAGATAAACCTACTGGAAGTGACAAGAAATGATTTAGCACCAAAGGATCTTGGATGGCTTGAAAGTTCTTGAAGTAGAATCATGACACAAAAACAAATTCAAGTAAGATTCCTACTCGAATTAAGATTGTTTTAGTTATAGAAATTGAATCAAAATTTGAATATAAGTATTACCTTGAATTAGAATGATAACCTACTGTAAATAACAGAGGTTTCTTGATCTTAAATGATTACTTTGAATGGATTAGAAAGCTTGTAAGTAGACTTGCAAACTTGAAAGTGTTCTTGAAGTTTACTTGAGTAGTTGTTTTGAAAGTTGATCTAGGCTAGGATTTATGAACTAGATTGAGCTAGATTTTGATGCATGAGAGTTGAAAAATGAAAGTGTTATGGTTGGTGAAGAAAAACGTGATCCTACCCTTGAATATAAGGTTCCATTAGTTTGTATTTTTGTTAGATATTTCATGCTAGTTGCTAAATGATGGTTCCCACATGTTTAGGTGACTCATTAAGGCTGCTAAGAGCTGATAATTGAAGTGTATATATCAATAGTATATATATTTAGAAGTTGTGTATTGTACGAGTACGAATACGGATTGAATACGAGCAAATAGTGTACTGTAGTAAATAGTGTGTTACTGTAGCAAATAGTATTTTGCTATAGTAAATAGTATTTCACGGTAGCGAATAGTATTCTACTGCAGCAAGCAAAAAATACTGTAGCAAATAGTGTTTTACTGTAGCAAATAGTGTTTACTGTAGCAAATAGTGTTTTAGTTGTACATATTTGATTTAATTGTATTTCTTCTTATATATATAAAATAAAAACTTACATCATAAAAAAATAAAACGATTATATAATTATCACAAGTTATGACGTTCGTGAATTATCAGGCAAACTGGGTGGTCAATTGTCTACATAAACTCATTTCAATTAATCAAGTCTTAACAAGTTTGACTGCTTAACATGTTGGAAACATTTAATCATGCAAATATAGTTTACATTTAATATATAATCATGGAAAAGTTCGGGTCACTACAGTACCTACCCGTTAAATAAATTTCGTCCCAAAATTTTAAGCATTTGGAGGTGTTGACGCATCGTCTAGAAATAAGTGCGGGTATTTATTCTTCACCTGATCTTCACGCTCCCAGGTGAACTCGGGTCATCTACGAGCATTCCATCGAACCTTAACGATTGGTATCTTGTTTTGCTTAACTCATTTAACCTCACGATCCATTATTTCGACGGGTTCTTCAATGAATTGAAATTTTTCATTGATTTGGATTTCGTCTAAAGGAATAGTGAGATCTTCTTTGGCTAAGAATTTCTTCAGGTTCGATACGTGAAAAGTATCGTGTACGCCGGCGAGTTGTTAAGGTAATTCAAGTCGGTAAGCTACTGGTCCGACACGATCTATAATCTTGAATGGTCCAATGTATCTTGGATTCAGTTTCCCCCATTTACCAAATCGAACAACACCTTTCCAAGGTGATACCTTAAGCATGACCATGTCACCAATTTTAAATTCTACATCTTTTCTTTTACTGTCTGCGTAGCTCTCTTGTTGACTTTGGGCGGTTTTCAACCGTTGTTGAATTTGAATGATTTTCTCGGTAGTTTCTTGGATTATCTCCGGACCCGTAATTTGTCTATCCCCCACCTCGTTCTAACAAATCGGAGACCTGCACTTTCTGCCATAAATTGCCTCAAACGGTGCCATCTCAATACTCGAGTGGTAACTGTTGTTGTAGGAAAATTCTGCTAACGGTAGATGTCGATCCCAACTGTTTCCAAAATCAATAACACATGCTCGTAGCATGTTTTTAAAAAACCGTATCGTCCTTTCACTCTGCCCATCGATTTGTGGATGATAGGCAGTACTCATATCTAGACGAGTTCCCAATGCTTGTTGTAATGTTTGCCAAAACCTGGAAACAAATCTACCGTCCCTATCAGAGATAATAGAGATTGGTATTCCATGTCTGGAGACAACTTCCTTCAAGTATAGTCGTGCTAACTTCTCCATTTTATCATCTTCTCTCATTGGCAGAAAGTGTGCTGACTTGGTGAGACGATCGACTATTACCCAAATAGTATCATAACCACTTGCAGTCCTTGGCAATTTAGTAATGAAATCCATGGTAATGTTTTCCCATTTCCATTCCGGGATTTCAGGTTGTTGAAGTAGACCTGATGGTTTCTGATGTTCAGTTTTGACCTTAGAACACGTCAAACATTCTCCTACGTATTTAGCAATATCGACTTTCATACCCGGCCACCAAAAGTGTTTCTAGAGATCTTTGTACATCTTCCCAGCTCCGAGATGTATCGAATAACTGGTTTTATGTGCTTCCTTAAGTACCATTTCTCTCACATCTCCAAACTTTGGTACCCAAATTCTTTCAGCCCTATACTGGGTTTCGTCTTCCCAAATATTTAGATGTTTCTCCGATCTTTTGGGTATTTCATTCCTCAACTTTTCTCCTTTTAAAACTCCCTGCTGTGCCTCCTTTATTTGAGTAGTAAGGTTAGTACGAATAATTATATTCATAGCTTTTACCTGCATAGGTTCTCTATCCTTTCTACTTAAAGCGTCGGCTACTACATTCGCCTTCCCCGGGTGACAACGAATCTCAAAATAGTAATCATTTAACAATTCAATCCACCTACGCTGTCTCATGTTCAGTTGTTTCTGATTAAATATATGTTGAAGACTTTTGTGGTCGGTATATATAATACTTTTGACCCCATATAAGTAGTGCCTCCAAGTCTTTAATGCAAAAACAACAGCGCCCAATTCCAAATCGTGATTCGTATAACCGAGGCCTTGCTTTGAGGCATCCAAATCGTGAATCTTCAATTGTCTGGATGCATAGGCAATCACCTTCGTTCGTTGCATCAATACACAACCGAGGCCTTGCTTTGAGGCATCACAATATATCACAAAATCATCATTCCCTTCAGGGAATGACAATATAGGTGCCGTAGTTAACTTTTTCTTCAACAACTGAAACGCTTTCTCTTGTTAATCCTTCCATTCAAATTTCTTCCCTTTATGCGTTAATGCAGTCAAGGGTTTTACTATTTTGGAAAAATCTTGGATGAATCTTCTGTAGTGACCAGCCAATCCTAAAAATTGGCGTATCTGCGTAGGAGTTTTCGGTGTTTCCCACTTCTCAACGGTTTCAATCATTGCCGGATCAACTTGAATACCTTCTTTGCTTACTATATAACCGAGGAATTGAACTTCTTTCAACCAAAATGCACACTTTGAAAATTTAGCGTACAATTTTTCCTTCCTCAACAATTCTAGCACTTTTCTCAAATGTTCTTCGTGCTCTTGATCATTCTTTGAGTAAATAAGTATGTCATCAATGAAAATAATGACAAACTTGTCAAAATATGGTCTACACACTCGGTTCATGATGTCCATGAACACAATTGGTGCGTTAGTCAATCCAAATGACATAACCATAAACTCATAATGACCGTAACGAGTTCTAAAAGCAGTCTTCGGAATATCATCCTCCTTCACCCGCATTTGATGATACCCGGAAAGTAAATCAATCTTCGAATAAACCGACGAGCCTTGTAGTTGATCAAATAAGTCGTCGATTCTCGGTAGTGGATAACGGTTCTTAATGGTAAGTTTGTTCAACTCTCGGTAGTCGATACATAACCTGAATGTACCATCCTTCTTTTTGACAAACAACACTGGAGCTCACCATGGTGATGTACTTGGTCGAATGAAACCACGCTCTAAAATTTCTTGTAATTGACTTTGTAATTCCTTTATTTCGCTAGGTGCGAGTCTGTAAAGAGCACGAGCTATTGGTGCTACTCCTGGTACAAGATCTATTTGAAATTCAACAGATCGGTGTGGAGGTAGTCCTAGTAATTCTTTCGGAAATACATCGGGAAATTCTTTTGCGACGGGAACATCATTGATGTTCTTTTCTTCGGGTTTGACTTCTTCGATGCGTGCTAGAATGGCATAGCAACCTTTTCTTATTAGCTTTTAATTACTAATAAGATTTAACTTCGCGTTGCTCTTCTCTCTGTACACCATTAAGGGTTTTCTCTTTTCGCGCATAATGTGAATCGCATTTTTGTAACAAACGATCTCTCCTTTCACCTCTTTTAACTAGTCTATGCCAATTATCACATCAAAACTCCCTAACTCTACTGGTATCAAATCAATCTTAAACATTTTGCTAACCAGTTTAATTTCTCAATTCCGACATATTTTATCAGCTGTAATTAATTTACCGTTTGCTAATTCGAGTAAAAACTTATTATTCAATGGCGTTAATGAGCAGCTTAATTTAGCACAAAAATCTCTACTCATATAGCTTCTATTCGCCCCCGAATCAAATAAAATATAAGCAGGTTTATCGTCAATAAGAAATGTACCCGTAACAAGCTCCGGGTCTTCCTGCACTTCTGCCGTATTAATATTGAAAACTCTTCCGCGGCCCTGTCCATTAGTATTCCCCTGATTTGGGCATTCGTTTCTGATATGACCCGGCTTCCCACATCGATAACAAATAATGGTGGTATTATTTGTTCCGACATTATTTGTTCCTTTTTTGTAACGACCCGCCAAAATCGCTATTGACGCAGTACGTTATTCACCGGTTTCATTGCGAGGTATTGACCTCTATATAATACATTTTGTAAACATTGCATTCTTTTGAAAAGGCACACCATAAATGAATTTCTAAATCCAAGGTTTTCGACATCTGATAATTTCTACATATAGAAAAACACCGTAAATATAGTTTACAATAATACATCCGTTGACAATGCAGTCAAAATAAGATACATGGTGATGATTTTGTGAATGCAAAGTTTTCTCGAATAATGCATGTATGACTTCATGCACATAACTTGTATAACGTATAAGCAAACAGCGGAAAACTTGTAGGGACCTGAGAATAAACATGCTAAAAGTGTCAACACAAAGGTTGGTGAGTTCATAGTCTTAATATTGCGTATAATCTGTATATAAAGGTAGACAACAAGATTTCAGTTGTTTCATCCAAAACGTTTATCAAAATATTCTACGAAATTGAGCACCCTGGTAACTAAACTTTAACGTTATAATAAGTACCCCTGTTTTAACATACATGCAACCAACATGAACAATACACGCAATCCAATGGGTACTAAACTCAAATATCATACGTCTGTTTTATAGTTTAAGTTAGGGTTTCTATACCTGGAACAGACGGGGATGTCAAGCCCTATGGATCCATATACCGCTATTCGCGCCCACCAGTTCTTATAACTGGCAGTTACTAGTTAACAAAGCTAAGGGATTTTCGGTTCAAACTCGGTGTAGAATTTAGTATGTACTTGTATCCATTGCATTTAAAATAACGTGCATGTATTCTCTGCCCAAAATATAGATTGCAAAAGTAATTAAAAAGGGAGCAAATGAAACTCACTTGACATCTTCAAAAATAAATCACAGAGATGTGACCGAAAATCGGAATGCAAGTAACCGTAGACCTCAACCTAGAGAACATATGTTGGTCAATAAATGTCTAACAAGCTAGGTCAGTCCATAGGGTTCGTATAGTCCTATTGCTCAAGTCCGACTCATTAATTTAGCAAAGTTTAGCAAAAGTCAATAAAAGTCAACACAAGTCAAAGTAAGTCAAATGTAAGTCAAATGCAAGTCAAACACACTTAACATGGTCAACACAAATAAACAATCTCATAATATTACCCAAGTTGGTCAAATAGTCAAACATAAGTCAAACTTAAGTTATCTATTTTTACTTAGAAAAAAAATATTATTTACATATATGTATTTTTTAGGTATTTTGGAGCTAATTTCGAGTCCCATAAACTTTGATATAATACCTTAGGTCGTGACCATTGGAAAGTATATCATCTCATCTTTCTATAGACAGTTTATTTGACAAAAATGGTGTTACGGTCAATTGTCTATATGAAACCTATTTCAATTAATCAATTCTTAAATAGTTTGATTGCTTAACATGTTGGAAACACTTAATAATGTAAATAACAATTTCATTTAATATATATAAACATGGAAAAGTTCGGGTCACTACAAATGGTGTTACGGTTTTAAAGTTATGACCTCGCGAAAATAGTCTCTCGAAACATAAAATGCTGATAAAAATGCTGTTAAGTGTTCAAAATCAGCAACGATTATCCATTTTCTCGATTCTTTTAAACTTGTTTAGACTTAACAAAATCATACATGTAATGTATCGTTTTAAAGCAAGTCGTAAATACTTTCAATACCAATTAATATTTTTTATCCAGAATTAACTGATTTCAACTTACGAGTCCGCAAATTAGACCCAACAGTTATTTTTGACACTTTACCAAAACTAAAAGTCAGCCCAAACATCCTGTTTTCATGCTCGTTTTAAACTAGTTTTGACTCGAAAAAATCATACATATCTTATATCATTTTGAAGCATCTCATATCTACTTTCTGACCCAATTAATAGCTTTCATCATAACTTAATCATTTATAATTTACGAGCCTACAAAGTGAGCCCGAGAGTCATTTTGACACTTTCACTAAAATAATAAAAATTTTCCATTGACAACTCAAAATCCAAACCATAATACTTGAGCAAGTAGAAATCATGTCATAAGTTTAAAAATGATATTTTAGACGTGTTACATACCTTTGATCCTCAAAATTTCGCATATTGGTCAAAGTAGACGCGTATGATCCAAATGGGTCATAAATACCCATTTTGACCAAAACATGCAAAAACACATTTTTAAAACACTACAAACTTTAAACTTACTTAAATTGATATATCGGACGTGTCCACGGTGCCTGTTACCCATTTTGACACTTTTTGACTTAAACGGGTCAAATGTCCAAACGGACGGTTTAAATTACATAGTTTATACATATACAAAATTTCCACTTTAGAACACCCCACACTATATGAAATAGTTAATATAAGTGTATTAAGTTCATACTAAAAGTTTCAAATCTCAAGTATTGGTCATTATTTTTATAACCCGAAACATTTGTAAAAACACAAGTTTAAAACAAGGTTTACAGCAGCAACTTCTGTGATTTTTAGAAAAATCATCGCAACTCCAAATCAGTCACCGCCAATTGGAGATGCGGTGTTTTTAAGTGGAGAATCTATCCAATTTTTTGTATAGTCTGATTTGTCCCAAAAAAGCCTCAGTTACAGAATACGTTAAACTATGTTCGTGCAGTTTTCAGAAATCAAACAGCATTTTTATTAACATGTACCAAACTTTGAACGAGCGTAAAAGTCAAAAGAAAATTCGAATCGACCCGATTCTTAAGTCTAATATCAGTGGTTATTCAAGTCCAACAACCCTATGAACTTATATTATCAGTTATATGTCATTTAGCATGCCAAAAACATTCACCTTTAATCATACAAAAACATAACTTAATCGTTCATAACTTAAGTTCTATAAATCGAAAACATATGATATCTAAACGAAAAGTTAATAATTTTTCAAGCTCTTTTCAAATATTATCATGCCAAGAACAGATTGTAAACTTAAATTTTCCAGATTAGCAATATCAATTACGAATTTTCAAACCAAAATCAATTAATCACAATTTTTGATCTAGAAATCGAAATCGCGCAATATCTATATGAAAAATTAACTACTCTTCGATAGCAATTCAATTATGAACTTAGATTAACTGTATTTAACATGTAAGAATGAGTTCATATCAGTTCAAAAATTTGATTTCATTATAACTACTCAAATGATCAATTAAACATCATTTCATTTGTAAACATTCAAGGACTTGAGCACTAGACACTATATCTACCCTAATATGTATCAAAAACATGAAAACTCAAAAAATAGAGTTTTTAAAACTTACCCTAATCAAGAAATTATTGGTATAGATGTATAGAGCTCTTCAAGAGGAGTTCGAATATGTAAACGATTTTATGATCAAGTGATTTCTTGAAGCTGTTTTTAAGGAAGGAAGATCGATGAAGATGATGAATAGTAGATAGGTGTTATTAAGAGAAAAATTGTGTACGTGGTTGTTTGATGAAATGAATCTGATATAGATAATATAGATAGGATAGAGTCACGGGTAAATATCTATCTCAATAATAGATATCACGGGTATTAACCGTATAGTCACGGGTATAGATATATCATGGGTGTAATATTAAATAAACACGGGTTATAAATTTTTGTAGTCACGGGTTTAATAGTAAGAAATATAGATATAATATATAGTCAAGGGTAATTAACAATGGCATTTACGGGTATCCCAAATATATATATATATATATATATATATATATATATATATATATATATATATATATATATATATATATATATATATATATATATATATATATATATATATATATATATATGATATTTATTAGATTTTTATCCGTTATCTAAAACCCAATGTATTTTTGCCTTAACATGTTTCTGTGATTGATAAATTTTATATTTATAAAAAAAATACATCTATGCATATTGTTCGAAACCTTTTATATTTAATTCCAATCAATTATTAAGATTATGTTTAAATATCACTATAATATTTAAGTTATATTATACAGTAATTATAATGTTTATAAGTCATGTGTTACATAAATTATGGGAGTAGTAGGCAAGTGGGTTACGAATTTTTATATCCATTATATAATATAAAATATTATAATAATAAACTGAATTATTAGTTTGAATTATTAAACCAAATTATTAATTCATTTATTAGTTTGAATTATTAGTGTATAAACCTATATATCTAGAAACGTTCGTATAATACGCGTATAAATACTTGTTGAATAAAAATATAAGTATCATCATCCTACTTAATTAAAATGATTTTCAAAACTCAATTGTTATATAACATAATTATTAAAATTAATAATCATACGTTTTGTTGTCTTAAAGTATATATATATATATATATATATATATATTTTTTTTTTCACTAACCGTAGTGTTTTAAAAAAAAATGTAACCAATATTAATTGTAGTATATTATAAAAAAAAAATTTACCTATAAAATTGTAGATTTTAAGTAACGGTTGTTATGTTTTTAACGAAAAGTTAACGGAAAAAGTCGGGTTATTACATTACCTACCCCTTAAAGAAAATTTCGTCCCGAAATTTTGGTTGGTTCGATTAAACGGCGTTTAGGATAACAAATGAGGATAGAAATTTTTGTCTTGACATAGTAAGATCGAGCATCTTGTAGTTAAGTATGAAAGTTGGGTAAAACGTGATCTTATTCCTTTGGTGATGAATACCTTCGAATAAACTGCTCGGAGTGCAAGTATGATATGACAAAGATGGGAAGGAAATCAAGTGTGACCTCAAATGATGTCACATATATAGTCAGAGTATATTCAGATGTTAGCAGAGAAAATAAAGGAGTCATGTAACATGATACGTGGTGAAGGTAAGGTTAATCAAACATTATCACCATCACGTTCCATTAGAACTTCCGCATGACTTACCGTAATATAACCACGTTGATCGGGCGTCATTATATTACATTAACTCATGCTTCCATTCCAACACTACTCCAAAATATTTATGGATATAAAACAAGTGTCATTTTCCAGAATTTATAAATCAAAAGATTTCAAAAAGGGGTGTACTAAAAATAGTACGAGAATATAATATTTAATTTAATTAACAATATTGAAAGGGTAATGACGTAAGAATGTCTTTGAAACTATTGAGAATCTTCGTGAGTCGGATAAGACTTCTTCCGATTTACAATTCGAGATGCCAGGAGTTTCTGAATCGAAGCACATAAGTACATAATATAACACATATGATATCTATAAAAATATATAAGTAATAACTCACGTAGGAATGTCAGGAATTTTGAAAGTCCTGAATGACACTTCCTGGTTTTTCACTAACCGGGGTGTTGAAAATGAACTCGCTTGAGCAGGAGAAGGCTTTTAATTAAAAGGAGAAATACTTTTTTACCGATAGTAATAATAATATTATATTAATGTCAGAATATGCACATAATCACGTATAAGTGTAACGACACGGTTGTAGACTAGACCAATAATGTATCCAAACAGTCCATGTCAGACACACTAATGCACCTAACTCCCTACAACCAACGCTCTGATACCACTTGTAACGACCTGCCAAAATTGCTATTGACGCAGTACGTTATTCACCGGTTTCATTGCGAGGTATTGACCTCTATATGATACGTTTTGTAAACATTGCATTCTTTTGAAAAGGCACACCATAAATGAATTTCTAAATCCAAGATTTTCGACATTTGATAATTTCAACATATAGACAATCACCGTAAATATAGTTTACAATAATACATCTGTTGACAATGCAGTCAAAATATGATACACAGTGATGATTTTGTGAATGCAAAGTTTTCTCGAATAAAGCTTGTATGACTCCATGCACATAACTTGTATAACGTATAAGCAAACAGCGGAAAACTTGTAGGGACCTGAGAATAAACATGCTAAAAGTGTCAACACAAAGGTTGGTGAGTTTATAGTTTTAATATTGAGCATAATCTGTATATAAAGGTGGACAACAAGATTTCAGTTGTTTCATCCAAAACGTTTATCAAAATATTCTACGAAATTGAGCACCCTGGTAACTAAACTTTAACGTTATAATAAGTACCCCTGTTTTAACATACATGCAACCAACATGTACAATACAATCAATCCAACGTGTACTAAACTCAAATAGCATACGTTTGTTTTATAGTTCAGGCTAGGGTTTCTATACCTGGAATAGACGGGGATGTCAAGCCCTATGGATCCATATACCACTATTCGCACCTACCAGTTCTTATAACCGGCAGTTACTAGTTACTAAAGCTAAGGGATTTTCGGTTCAAACTCGGTGTAGAATTTAGTATGTACTTGTATCCATTGCATTTAAAATAATGTGCATGTATTCTCAGCCCAAAATATAGATTGCAAAAGCAATTAAAAAGGGAGTAAATGAAACTCAGTTGACATCTTCAAAAATAAATCATAGAGATATGACTGAAAATCGGAATGCAAGTAACCGTAGACCTCAACCTAGAGAACATATGTTGGTCAATAAATGTCTAACAAGCTAGGTCAGTCCATAGGGTTTGTATAGTCGTATTGCTCAAGTCCAACTCATTAATTTAGCAAAGTTTAGCAAAAGTCAACAAAAGTGAACACAAGTCAAAGTAAGTCAAATGTAAGTCAAATGCAAGTCAAACACAGTTAACATGGTCAACACAAATAAACAATCTCATAATATTACCCAAGTTGGTCAAATAGTCAAACATAAGTCAAACTTAAGTTATCTATTTTTACTTAGAAAAAAATATTATTTACATATATGTATTTTTTAGGTATTTTGGAGCTGATTTCGGGTCCCACCAACTTTGATATAATACCTTAGGTCGTGACCATTGGAAAGTATATCATCTCATCTTTCTATAGACAGTTTATTTGACAAAATGGTGAAATGTCCTGTTCATATTGATTATAAACGTTCCATATTAATTGATTTCGTCGCGAGGTTTTGACCTCTATATGAGACATTTTTCAAAGACTGCATTCATTTTTAAAATAACCATAACCTTTTTTTTATATATAAAGGTTTAAAAAGCATTACGTAGATTATCAAATAATGATAATCTAAAATATACCGTTTACACACGACCATTACATAATGGTTTACAATAAGAATATATTACATCAAAAATAAGTTTCTTGAATGCAGTTTTTTCATAATTTCATACAAGCATGGACTTCAAATCTTGTCCTTATTTTAGTATGCAACAGCGGAAGCTCTTAATAATCACCTGAGAATAAACATGCTTAAAACGTCAACAAAAATGTTGGTGAGTTATAGGTTTAACCTATATATTATCAAATCATAATAATAGACCACAAGATTTCATATTTCAATATACATCCTATACATAGAGATAAAAATCATTCATATGGTGAACACCTGGTAACCGACATTAACAAGATGCATATAAGAATATCCCCTATCATTCCGGAAAATCCTTCGGACATGATAAAAACGAATTCGAAGTACTAAAGCATCCGGTACTTTAGATGGGGTTCGTTAGGCCCAATAGATCTATCTTTAGGATTCGCGTCAATTAGTAGATCAGTTTACTAATTCTTAGGCTACCAAGCAAAAGGGGCATATTCGGCTTCGATCATTCACCTATATAATGTAGTTTCATTTACTTGTGTCTATTTCATAAAACATTTATAAAACTGCATGTATTCTCATCCCAAAATATTAGATTTTAAAAGTGGGACTATAACTCACTTTCACAGATTTTTACTTCGTCGGGAAGTAAGACTTGGTCACGGGTCGATTCACGAACCTATTACAAATATGTACATATATATCAAAGTATGTTCAAAATATATTTACAACACTTTTAATACATTTTTGATGTTTTAAGTTTATTAAGTCAGTTGTCCTCGTTAGTAACCTACAAATAGTTGTCCAAAGTTAGATGTACAGAAATAAATTGATATATATTATCTTAAATCAATCCACGACCCAGTATATATATATTTGGAATCAACCTCAACCCTGTATAGCTAACTCCAATATTACTGCATATAGAGTGTCTATGGTTGTTCCAAATAATATATATACATGGGTCGATATGATATGTCAAAACATTTGCATACGTGTCCATGGTATCCCAAGATTACATAATATATTAGAATACATGTATAATACAATATAAGTTAGCTAGGATATGATTAATATAGATTTGTTACAATATTTTCCGTAGTTACAACAATAAAAAAATATTCAATCTTGTTTTACCCATAACTTCTTCGTTTTAAATCTGTTTTCAGTGAATCAAATTGCTATGGTTTCATATTGAACTCTATTTTATGAATCTAAACATAAAAAGTATAGGTTTATTGTTATAAATATAAGTTACAAGTCGTTTTTGTAAGAGGTAGTCATTTCAGTCGAAAGAACGACGTCTTGATGACCATTTTGAAAAACATACTTCCATTTTGAGTTTAACCATGATTTTTGGATATAGTTTCATGTTCATAAGAAAAATCATTTTTCCATAAGAACAACTTTTAAATCAAAGTTTATCATAGTTTTTAATTATCAAACCCAAAACAGCCCGCGGTGTTACTACGACGGCGTATGTTCGGTTTTACGGTGTTTTTCGTGTTTCCAGGTTTTAAATCATTAAGTTAGCATATCATATAGATATAGAACATGTGTTTAGTTGATTTTAAAAGTCAAGTTAGAAGGATTAACTTTTGTTTGCGAACAAGTTTAGAATTAACTAAACTATGTTCTAGTAATTTCAAGTTTAAACCTTCGAATAAGGTAGTTGTATATATATGAGTCGAATGATTTTATGAACATCATTACTACTTCAGGTTTTGTGGATAAACCTACTGTAAATGAGAAAAATAGATCTAGCTTTAAAGGATCCTTGGATGGCTTGAAAGTTCTTGAAGCAGAATCATGACACGAAAACAAGTTCAAGTAAGATTTCCACTCAAAATAAGATTGTTATAGTTATAGAAATTGAATCAAAGTTTGAATATGAGTATTACCTTGTATTAGAAAGATATCTTACTGTAAATAAGAAAGATTTCTTGAGGTTAGATGATCACTTTACAAGATTGTAAGTAAGCTAGTAAACTTGGAAGTATTCTTGATTTTATGAAACTAGAACTTATAGAATTTATGAAGAACACTTAGAACTTGAAGATAGAACTTGAGAGAGATCAATTAGATGAATAAAATTGAAGAATTAAAGTGTTTTTAGGTGTTTTTGGTCGTTGGTATATGGATTAGATATAAAGGATGTGTAATTTTGTTTACATGTAAATAATTCATGAATTATTACTAATATTTTTGTAATTTTATGAGATATTTCATGCTAGTTGCCAAATGATGGTTCCCACATGTGTTAGGTGACTCACATGGGCTACTAAGAGCTTATCATTGGAGTGTATATACCAATAGTACATACATCTAAAAGCTGTGTATTGTACGAGTACGAATACGGGTGCATACGAGTAGAATTGTTGATGAAACTGAACGAGGATGTAATTGTAAGCATTTTTGTTAAGTAGAAGTATTTTGATAGGTGTCTTGAAGTCTTTCAAAAGTGTATGAATACATATTAAAACACTACATGTATATACATTTTAACTGAGTCGTTAAGTCATCGTTAGTCGTTACATGTAAATGTTGTTTTGAAACCTTTAAGTTAACGATCTTGTTAAATGTTGTTAACCCAATGTTTATTATATCTAATGAGATGTTAAATTATTATATTATCATGATATTATGATATATTACTATATCTTAATATGATATATATATATACATTTAAATGTCGTTACAACGATAATCGTTACATATATGTCTCGTTTCGAAAACTTTAAGTTAGTAGTCTTGTTTTTACATATGTATTTCATTGTTAATATACATAATGACATGTTTACTTATCATTTATCATGATTAAACATAGTGTATCAATATCTTAATATGATTCATATGTATTTAGTAAGACGTTGTTATAACGATAATCGTTATATATACCGTTTCGAGTTTCTTAATTCAATAAACTCAATTTTATGTATATAACTCATTGTTAAAATACCTAATGAGATACTTACTTATCATAATATCATTTTAACTATATATATAATCATATATATGTCATCATATAGTTTTTACAAGTTTTAACGTTCGTGAATCACCGGTCAACTTGGGTGGTCAATTGTCTATATGAAACCTATTTCAATTAATCAAGTCTTAAAAAGTTTGATTGCTTATCATGTTGGAAACACTTAATAATGTAAATAACAATTTCATTTAATATATATAAACATGGAAAAGTTCGGGTCACTACTGTACCTACCCGTTAAATAAATTTCGTCTCGAAATTTTAAGTAGAAGGAGGTGTTGTCGTTTCTTCTGGAAATAAGTGCGGGTATTTCTTCTTCATCTGATCTTCTCGTTCCCAGGTGAACTCAGGTCCTCTATGAGCATTCCATCGAACCTTAACAATTGTATTTTGTTTTGCTTAAGTCTTTTAACCTCACGATCCATTATTTCGACGGGTTCTTCGATAAATTGAAGTTTTTCGTTGATTTGGATTTCGTCTAACGGAATAGTGAGATCTTCTTTAGCAAAACATTTCTTCAAATTCGGGATGTGGAAAGTGTTATGTACAACTGCGAGTTGTTGAGGTAACTCAAGTCCGTAAGCTACTGGTCCGACGCGATCAATAACCCTGAATGGTCCAATATACCTTGGGTTTAATTTCCCTCGTTTGCTAAATCGAACAACGCCTTTCCAAGGTGCAACTTTAAGCATGACCATCTCTCCAATTTCAAATTCTATATCTTTTCTTTTAATGTCAGCGTAGCTCTTTTGTCGACTTTGGGCAGTTTTCAACCGTTATTGAATTTGGATGATCTTCTCGGTAGTTTCTTGTATTATATCTGGACCCGTAATCTGTCTATCCCCCACCTCACTCCAACAAATCAGAGACCTGCACTTTCTATCATAAAGTGCTTCAAACGGTGCCATCTCAATGCTGTTGTTGTAGGAAAATTCTGCTAACGGTAGATGTCGATCCCAACTGTTTCCGAAATCAATAACACATGATCGTAGCATGTCTTCAACCGTTTGTATCGTCCTTTCGCTCTGCCCATCAGTTTGTGGATGATAGGCAGTACTCATGTCTAGACGAGTTCCTAATGCTTGCTGTAATGTCTGCCAGAATCTTGAAATAAATCTGCCATCCCTATCAGAGATAATAGAGATTTGTATTCCATGTCTGGAGACGACTTCCTTCAAATACAATCGTGTTAACTTTTCCATCTTGTCATCTTCTCTTATTGGCAGGAAATGTGCTGATTTGGTGAGACGATCAACTATTACCCAAATAGTATCAAAACCACTGGCATTCCTTGGCAATTTAGTGATGAAATCCATGGTAATGTTTTCCCATTTCCATTCCGGGATTTCGGGTTGTTGAAGTAGACCTGATGGTTTCTGATGCTCCGCTTTGACCTTAGAACACGTCAAACATTCTCCTACGTATTTAGCAACATCGGCTTTCATACCCAGCCACCAAAAATATTTCTTGAGATCTTTGTACATCTTCCCCGTTCCAGGGTGTATTGAGTATCTGGTTTTATGAGCTTCTCTAAGTACCATTTCTCTCATCTCTCTAAATTTTGGTACCCAAATTCTTTCAGCCCTATACCGGGTTCCGCCTTCCCGAATATTAAGATGCTTCTCCGATCCTTTGGGTATTTCATCCTTTAAGTTTCCCTCTTTTAAAACTCCTTGTTGCGCCTCCTTTATTTGAGTAGTAAGGTTAGTGTGAATCATTATATTCATAGATTTTACACGAATGGGTTCTCTATCCTTTCTGCTCAAGGCGTCGGCTACTACATTTGCCTTCCCTGGGTGGTAACGAATCTAAAAGTCCTAATCATTCAACAATTCAATCCATCTGCGCTGCCTCATGTTCAGTTGTTTCTGATTAAATATATGTTGAAGACTTTTGTGGTCGGTATATATAATACTTTTGACCCCATATAAGTAGTGCCTCTAAGTCTTTAATGCAAAAATAACCGCGCCTAATTCCAAATCATGCGTCGTATAATTCTGTTCATGAATCTTCAATTGTCTAGACGCATAAGCAATTACTTTCGTTCGTTGCATTAATACACAACCGAGACCTTACTTTAAGACGTCACAATATATCACAAAATCATCATTCCCTTTAGGTAATGACAATATAGGTGTCGTAGTTAACTTTTTCTTTAACAATTGAAACGCTTTCTCTTGTTCATCTTTCCATTCAAATTTCTTCCCTTTATGCGTTAATGCAGTCAAGGGTTTTGCTATTCTGGAAAAGTCTTGGATGAACCTTCTGTAGTAACCAGCTAGTCCTAAAAACTGGCGTATGTGTTTCAGAGTTTTCGGGGTTTCCCACTTTTCAACGGTTTCAATCTTTGCGGGATCCACCTGAATACCTTCTTTATTCACTATGTGACCAAGGAATTGAACTTCTTCCAACCAAAATGCACACTTTGAAAACTTAGCGTACAGTTTTTATTTTCTCAACAACTCTAGCACTTTTTGATAGGTCAGATCATGTTGAGATTGAGAGAAATGATAAGATAAAGAGAGATTCGGTATGTAAGCATGAGACTCGGTATTAGAGAGAATCGGTACAATTACATTCCACAGCTTCTAGAACTCGGTTACAATGCAATGGCTATCTAATTAGGACTACTTAGGTTCCTTATATAGCCCTCTTCTAAGGAACCTCCATTTAAGCTTATTTTCACATTAACACTATACAACTTCGGGGTCCTAACAATCTCCCCCTTAGTGTTAAATGTGAACTTTACAACATAATCCTATTTTGAAATCTTAAGAGGTCCAAACGTTAGTTTCCATCATGTGCCATCTGGTTTTGAAACTTTTAACTTGATTTTCTGAAACTTGTTTAGAAGGTTTCCAGACACCCAACGCTTTTCTTGGATCTCCCTCATATAATGGATATTCATCCATTTCCTTGAAATATCTTCTCTTTCTCTGTCCACGAAGTATCTCAAACTGTCTTGTACGAACTCGGAGTTTCAGACGATCTCCTATATGCTTTATGAATTCTCCAAGACCCATTATCATGTCAATGTCATGGAAATTGCTTTGATGAATCTTAAGATACTTCACTGCAGCCTTAAGTGTTCCATCTGAATATTTGTTTAGCTCTTCAGTACGAATGAACACCTTTTCTTTTTGAGAATTTACAAAAACAAACCCTTCAAGTTAGAATTGCATTTGAAACATCCTCATATCCTTCAGTCCCTCTGTAAATTGATTTGGACACGTAATTTGAATCTTTTTCCTTTTTGCTTCGAGACCTATTTGAAAATCTTCACGTCTCATCAGTTCAATTGTCTCCATCATGTATCTTTTCACAGCTTCCAAAGCTTGAGCCTTAGCAAAAGGTCGAATGATGATGATACTGACGTAGTTGTAGATGTGAATGATGTCAAGCATGTCAAGATTATGAAAATCTGCTTCTGTGAACTTGTACTCTTTCTCATCTTCTCTAATAACGTGGAACTGACTGATGACGTCTTTCTTTTCGCTTATCTCTACTTCGACTCGAGTAATATTCAACACTTCTGAAATAGGATATTTTCTTTGAAGCCACAAATCATCTTCATCTTTGTTGATATGTTTTCTCCACATAAACTCATACCAATTCCTTTCACTTGCTAGAAGCAATCGTGAACCTATATAAGTAAACCTTTTACTCCTTGGTAATTTATTGATGCGGAAGATCTTGTAAGCATTTTCCTCGATGAATGTGTTTCGTAACGTTATAAAATCATGTTCTACTCCCAACAATAATCTTTGCTCCTGATTCTTAAAGAATATTCCATGATTGTATTTGAATCTCGAATTCACTGTTTCACTTGATGTAGGTGTACCAGAAGTTGAACTTTCATTAGCATTTGTTGGATTTGAACTCGATGAGGGTGTAGAATTTGATGAATGACCAGTAGGATTTGTTGTATCATCATCTTCAATATGATCAAAGATCTCATCTTCATTTGGATTAACATAAAGATTGTCTTCATCGTCATCAGAAGAATCCATTTCATCATCACTTTCTATTACTGGTTCAGGATTCTCTTCATCTACAATCTCTACATCTTCCAGAATTGAAGATACTGATGATAACTTGCTTAGAATGACAAATCCATTGTCATCCGTTGTGACGACCCGGAAATTTCTGACAAAATTTAAACTTAACCTTTATATGTTTCCGACACGATAAGCAGAATTTGTAATGTTGAATCTCACAAAGTTTGGAACTACATTCATGTAATCAATTACCCTTTGACCGTGTTCGACGATTCACGAACAATTATGTGTATATAGATATGTATATATAATATATAATGTTAACTGAAAACATTAACAAAGTATTAGATATATGATACTTTACATGAACGTATTTGTTTCGATATATTTATCGACAGAATTAAGAGATAATATCAAATGATTGAATTATCAGATACATTATGATATGATTACGGGCCAATGTTATGAGGTCCATTGTGATTTAAGAAATCTATTCTTTTTGACAATATTCGGAAAATGGTAAAGTGATCTATAAGTAAGAACATGGAGTGTAAATAACTTAGATGTTGGATATCGACAAGTTAAGTAACTCGACATTTTTCATTAAGATGATTTCATACGTTTATTAAACCTTTGGACTTTATCCCATGCTTCACCAACAGACTGTAATTTAAAAACTTGAAACCTATTATGAATATATATAATTCTACTTTTCTAAAATGTTTTATGATATAACGATTTCCATTATTTTAACCTTTTAACAAAATGATTCTTAACTATATTTAGTTTTGGAAAACAAAATTATCATATTTATTTGATTTAGTTTCAAAAGTACAAAAAACGTTTTCAGTTTAAAAAGAACTTTATTATTAAAATGTATATATCTTTTATAAATATCTAGAACCACTTTTGACAACTCATTACTTAACCAGTATGATAAAGATAACGATATTTATATTTTATTTTATTAAATATATATAACGATTTAAATTAATATTATATATATTTATACGCGTATTATACGTATATAGTTTTATACTTTTACTATACTTTAACTTTACCTTTACTTTACTTTTACTTTTACTTTACTTTAACTTTAATAATTCACTTTAATAATTCATACTTTAATAATTCACTTTAATAATTCATACTTTAATAATTCACTTTAATAATTCACTTTAATAATTCATACTTTAATGATTCACTTTAATAATTCACTTTAATAATTCATACTTTAATAATTCAAAAATCTATTATAAATAGAATTGAATAGGTTTCATTATTTCATAGAAACTTGAAAATATATTTCTCTAAACTCTCTCAATCGAATTACGTATATATATTTTCTTTGTATTATTTCAAGATATTATTAGTATACATAAAATACTACGACGGAGTTATACTCAGACGATTTCAAAATAAGTTTTCAAACGGGATAAAGCTAAGGAAATTATGGGTTATAGCTATGGAGGTTATGGGTATTGATCGAGAGTATTGCTCGTGAGTCAAACTAGTGTTTATCATCTCCGTTGCGTCTACGTACTTTTCCTGCAATATTGAATCTCAATATTGATACGTTCGTGAATCCAAGGCCAACATTGCACTAGTTCAATGACGTCATATGTATTTTTACTACAAAATACAGTATTGTGAGTTTCATTTGCTCCCTTTTTAATTGCTTTTGCAATATATATTTTTGGGCTGAGAATACATGCGCTGTTTTATAAATGTTTTACGAAATAGGCACAAGTACTAAAACTAATTCTATGTGGGTTTAAACCAGAAATATACCCTTAGCTTGGTAACATTAAACTACTTGTCTATGTACGGTAGGCGCGAATCCTAAAGATAGATCTATTGGGCCTGACAAACCCCATCCTGACTATGGGATGCTTTAGTACTTCGAGGTTATTTTAAACACACCTGCTGGTGTACTTCAGAGGGTAAAATATGAATGTTAAGGCTTGTTACCGGGTGCCTACAGCTTATAGAATACTTTTATACACTTGCGAGTGTACATATATTTATAAACGGAAATCTTGTGGTCTATTAATATATTGAAATGATTGTTATGATAAACCTATGAACTCACCAACCTTTTGGTTGACACTTTAAAGCATGTTTATTCTCAGGTATTAAAGAAATCTTCCGCTGTGCATTAGCTCAATTTAAGGATATTACTTGGAGTCATTCATGGCATATTTTGAAAGACGTTGCATTCGAGTCATTGAGTTCATCAAGATTATTATTATGTCAATTATAGTTGGATGTATTATGAAATGGTGTGCATGCCGTCAACTTTCGTTGTAAAGAAAGTTTGTCTTTTAAAAATGAATGCAATGTTTGTAAAATGTATCATATAGAGGTCAAATACCTCGCGATGTAATCAACTATTGTGAATCGTTTATAATGTATATGAACGAGTCCTTTCAGTTGGTATCAGAGCGGTGGTCTTAGCGAACCAGATCTTGCATTAGTGTGTCTAACTGATAGTTGTTAAGATGCATTAGTGAGTCTGGACTTCGACCGTGTCTGCATGTCAAAAGTTTTGTTTATCATTTTTAGTCGAAAATCATCTACTTACCATCCTTAGGAAATTACCTGCTTATCATTCTTAGTCTAGACACGTCTTGCTGCATTGATTGCATGAATAGTGTATAGACAAAATTCATATCTTAGCGTATCTGCTAAATCATATCTTATCGTATCTATTACCGTAAACTTTGCCTGACATATTCCGTAAATTCCTCCGTAATCTATGAAATCTTTTGATCTATATATATAGATATTCTATGTAGTTAGAATACCACCCGATAGCCGGAAAATCATTTCGTATCGAAAAGTCCTTTATCAAATCGTACGAAATGAAATTCGTCATCAGTTCAAGTTCCTCGGATTCCGAAATGGAATCCCACTCAAGCTCCGAAAGCAGTGTGACTGGAATAGATCAACCAATCAGCCATCATCTATTCTGGATGAATTGGGGATGGGTTCGTAGCCTCCTTAATCATTGGAGACAAGAAAAAGGTGATCCTTTCCATCCACCACATTGCCCTCTTGGCAATGAACCTGAAGCACTTACCGGCGAACCTGTCCGAAACACCATTTTCTCTCTCATTTCCAGAGTATCTCGTCATGATTATATACTACACCAAATTCTAGATCTTATTTATCCGCTCGTCCGAACCGACAATCACCCCAGTGTAATAGAAGAAGTCAACGAGCTTCGCGCTCGGGTAGTGGCTTTGGAGAATATGGTGCAAAGGTTACAAACACCAGCAGCAGCACCAGCAACATAACCAGTACCACCATCAACAACATCAACAGTACCATTACCACCACCAACAACAACCGCATCGCAAACCTCAACTTCACAATCTGTCCCATGAGCATCGACGTCATACGCCCTGTAGATACTAAGGAATACCACAACGATGAAGTATTGATTCATAACTTCATTGGGAAAACATTCTACGACGCTTATGTAATTTCTAAAGTTTAGAAATTATCTATCCTAGCCTTAACCATAAATCAAGTGAGTTTAATTTAATATTAACTCATTAAATCTATATTACATCTGAAGAAATATACACATATTTTCATAAAGACTGTAATAAAATTCTTTTGTACAAAATATTAATTGTGACATTTTTTTTAACGGGTAGGTAATACCCGAGAGATATATAAATTCACAATTAATATGTTATATTCTTCGAATCTGATTCAGCAAATCATCCATTATACTCCCTACTTTCACAACAATATACATTCTTTTATAGAAATCAAAACAACCATACCCATTCAAAAATCTAATTACATATTCTGATTTTGAAATCGCGAAATTCAATTCAAGTTATAACCGATATCATCACTCTTAGATTCTTACATCTTTCAAAGCTATACTTTAACTTCAAAACTGTGTTAGAACATCGTATGTATATTAACGATTATAATCTGTGTTCAAGCCCTTCGAAATACCTGAAGACACTTCAAATAATGAACAATCGAGATGATGATCCAACCGCATGTTATCCACAGTTACGTAGCTGAAAAACTCTTGAAACCAAAGTCATAATTTAACATGTATCCATGTCAGACCTTTTGACATTTACTAGCTAAAATAACTTTTCAATCCCTTCTAAAAATAGACGATTTTGTCACAGCTCCAGCAAACCAACTTCAATTGTTCATTCGAATAAGCCTTATTATAATGATTACCCCTTCATCATTATTACCGGGGAACCTTTCATATCTCGCCACATTAGCAGTAAACTTATTAACAACTTCATTGATCTTTGACTTTTCGAAAAATCTTTATATTTATCAAAATCCCATCATTTACTCATCTGCATCTTGTAACGAGAATTGCCATACGAATCATCAGAAATTAGCAATCAGTATTTTGAAATCTCGCAGCATGTCTACGCCAACAATTATATGTGTCTATCTTCTGGACTTGTATACTTTGAATGTGAAGTTTCTGAAAAATACCCTAAACTGCGAACTAGTTCTCGAAATACTGATGAAGTAGCAAAAACTATAAACGACCTTAACAGTAAAAAGTTTGATGATAAAGAGTAGTGTGTTGGCAAAGCTCAGAAAAAGAGAAGATTTGGTACTGAAAAATACGGATTGAGCAAACCATGAAGAAGGCTGTGGATAAATCATAAGGACGAAATCTACCTTTAAAGAATCCAAATGATTCCGTGTCTGCTGAAGTCATTATCGAATACCTTGCTCCTGACTCTAAACCCTTACGGACAATATTCTTCATCATCCTCTGATATTAGAAATTTTAAGATATCATCGTATCTTTCATTATAAATATCCTCCATATTTCTGAAGATATTTCCATAATTATTCTTATCTGAAATCATTTACCTCTTCGTGATGTCTGTATTACATCATAAAAGAAACTATTTTAGTTTCTAAATTCTGAAACTTTCGAATTTAAAATAGGAATATTTTTGAAGTAGTGTTGGGAACTGAAGCATGAACTAGTATAATATAATGACACTTGATCACCGTGATTATATTACAGTAAGTCATGCTGAGTTTCTAATGGAATGTGATGATTCACATAACATACCGTCATCATGTGCCATTTACACGACTCTTACATTCTACCAAATCTCCAAACATATTAAGAACATATCTTCTTGATAGTTCTATCTTTCCGGATATTCTGGTAATTTGCCAAATCAAGATCGTACCATTACGATTTCCTTCTTAGAACATTAACTATGTTCATCCAAAACTTCATACCTACTAATTCTGGACCATTATTCGCTTGACTTAAAGCCGAGAAGAGACAACAAAAGTATGAAACTCCGAAATGTAAGGGAGAATATAAAGTCCAATAACAACACATAAATTACAAACCGTGTATATCAATGTTTATCGCAACATAAAGACACGGGAGAATTAAAAACACTATAACCCCAAGGGGGAAGTAGAAGAAAACAGATTCCTCCGGTGGAAGTTGGAAAAGGAGAATGATTGTTGCTATAGTAAGGATAAGGACAAGGATTAGAAATGGATTAAGCATTTTCGCAATCTTTTGAAATTGGAATTGAGTATAGAGGTGCTAAAAACTAATGGAATGGAAAAGGTAAATATATAAGGGAAATATCAGACGTAGTAATCGGGACAGATCATCGCATTTAATTAAAGAGATCCTAATTTCCTTAAATCTCGAAGAAACAGATCTTATAGATTTCCAAGATTTTTTTTTTTTTGAATCCCTTGAATTCCGGAATTCAACCATGACTACGTCAAAAATTATGACGAAACTTATTTTCCTCATTCCACTATTTTGTGATAGCTTCACTCATACGCTTCGAGTAATTGGATCATTTTATCCATATTACTCTATGGTAATAAAATCCTATCTATCAACACATATCCGTCATGAAAACATTTTTATGGTTAGCCATGACGACCTCGATCAAATTTCGGGACGAAATTTCTCTAACGGGTAGGTACTGTGACGACCCGGAAATTTCTGACAAAATTTAAACTTAACCTTTATATGTTTCCGACACGATAAGCAGAATTTGTAATGTTGAATCTCACAAAGTTTGGAACTACATTCATGTAATCAATTACCCTTTGACCGTGTTCGACGATTCACGAACAATTATGTGTATATAGATATGTATATATAATATATAATGTTAACTGAAAACATTAACAAAGTATTAGATATATGATACTTTACATGAACGTATTTGTTTCGATATATTTATCGACAGAATTAAGAGATAATATCAAATGATTGAATTATCAGATACATTATGATATGATTACGGGCCAATGTTATGAGGTCCATTGTGATTTAAGAAATCTATTCTTTTTGACAATATTCGGAAAATGGTAAAGTGATCTATAAGTAAGAACATGGAGTGTAAATAACTTAGATGTTGGATATCGACAAGTTAAGTAACTCGACATTTTTCATTAAGATGATTTCATACGTTTATTAAACCTTTGGACTTTATCCCATGCTTCACCAACAGACTGTAATTTAAAAACTTGAAACCTATTATGAATATATATAATTCTACTTTTCTAAAATGTTTTATGATATAACGATTTCCATTATTTTAACCTTTTAACAAAATGATTCTTAACTATATTTAGTTTTGGAAAACAAAATTATCATATTTATTTGATTTAGTTTCAAAAGTACAAAAAACGTTTTCAGTATAAAAAGAACTTTATTATTAAAATGTATATATCTTTTATAAATATCTAGAACCACTTTTGACAACTCATTACTTAACCAGTATGATAAAGATAACGATATTTATATTTTATTTTATTAAATATATATAACGATTTAAATTAATATTATATATATTTATACGCGTATTATACGTATATAGTTTTATACTTTTACTATACTTTAACTTTACCTTTACTTTACTTTTACTTTTACTTTACTTTAACTTTAATAATTCACTTTAATAATTCATACTTTAATAATTCACTTTAATAATTCATACTTTAATAATTCACTTTAATAATTCACTTTAATAATTCATACTTTAATGATTCACTTTAATAATTCACTTTAATAATTCATACTTTAATAATTCAAAAATCTATTATAAATAGAATTGAATAGGTTTCATTATTTCATAGAAACTTGAAAATATATTTCTCTAAACTCTCTCAATCGAATTACGTATATATATTTTCTTTGTATTATTTCAAGATATTATTAGTATACATAAAATACTACGACGGAGTTATACTCAGACGATTTCAAAATAAGTTTTCAAACGGGATAAAGCTAAGGAAATTATGGGTTATAGCTATGGAGGTTATGGGTATTGATCGAGAGTATTGCTCGTGAGTCAAACTAGTGTTTATCATCTCCGTTGCGTCTACGTACTTTTCCTGCAATATTGAATCTCAATATTGATACGTTCGTGAATCCAAGGCCAACATTGCACTAGTTCAATGACGTCATATGTATTTTTACTACAAAATACAGTATTGTGAGTTTCATTTGCTCCCTTTTTAATTGCTTTTGCAATATATATTTTTGGGCTGAGAATACATGCGCTGTTTTATAAATGTTTTACGAAATAGGCACAAGTACTAAAACTAATTCTATGTGGGTTTAAACCAGAAATATACCCTTAGCTTGGTAACATTAAACTACTTGTCTATGTACGGTAGGCGCGAATCCTAAAGATAGATCTATTGGGCCTGACAAACCCCATCCTGACTATGGGATGCTTTAGTACTTCGAGGTTATTTTAAACACACCTGCTGGTGTACTTCAGAGGGTAAAATATGAATGTTAAGGCTTGTTACCGGGTGCCTACAGCTTATAGAATACTTTTATACACTTGCGAGTGTACATATATTTATAAACGGAAATCTTGTGGTCTATTAATATATTGAAATGATTGTTATGATAAACCTATGAACTCACCAACCTTTTGGTTGACACTTTAAAGCATGTTTATTCTCAGGTATTAAAGAAATCTTCCGCTGTGCATTAGCTCAATTTAAGGATATTACTTGGAGTCATTCATGGCATATTTTGAAAGACGTTGCATTCGAGTCATTGAGTTCATCAAGATTATTATTATGTCAATTATAGTTGGATGTATTATGAAATGGTGTGCATGCCGTCAACTTTCGTTGTAAAGAAAGTTTGTCTTTTAAAAATGAATGCAATGTTTGTAAAATGTATCATATAGAGGTCAAATACCTCGCGATGTAATCGACTATTGTGAATCGTTTATAATGTATATGAACGAGTCCTTTCATCCGTCTCTTCAAGATAGAAATTACTCAAGTTCAAATCCTCATCTACCAGTCCACTATCAGCCTCATTATGAACAATTGGAATTATAACTTGCTCAGGCTCCTTATCATCAATTTCATCATGTGTAGAAACCATTTCTAATTCCATCTGAACTTGTTGAGCTTGTGAAGCTGATGAAGACCTTACACCACCACCCTTAGGTGAAATGTTTACCGTTAGATATTCTCCATCTACTCCTATCTCCCCCTCATGGCTATTCTGAGGATCAGAATCGTCATGTTCATAATCACGGTGAGGACTCAACGGAGAAGAGCAGGAATTAAGTGGATATCGAACACTAGCACGAAACAATGCTTGAAGCGAAGTGCGTCGAAGAACATCTAGATTGACTCTAGAAAAGATACAAATGAAATATTCTTGCTCCAAAGCATCATTGAAAAGTGGTAAACTAGAAGGTGATGGTGGAAAAGTAACAATAGGAACACCAGCAGCAGCAACTGTTGAAGGCGATGTCGGTGGAAGTCTTTGAGTTGCCGTGAGGGCAGGTAAGGATGATTGTGCGATATTATTCTTATATGTAGGGCTGTACATACTACTAGTCAAATTCGTGATATCCCCTTCTGATGGAGGTTGGGTAACAACCGGAGTTATCACCGGTGAAGTTTCTTTCGAAGCATCCGCCTCCATGACTTTGGTCTCATGGGACTCTGACATAGTAGTAGAACTACCCGTCTGTTTAGTTCTCGCAGAGATATTGCTATCCCCGACTCCTGAAATCATTGATATACCATGAGGTGGCACATCTCTTTCAGTTAAAGACTCTTCCTCCAGACCCTGAGATTCAGAATCCGGAAGAGAAGTGGTTTGAACCAATGGATCACTTTCATGAACCAAGGGAACAGTCTGCTGGAAGTCTGATAAATATCCCGAAGGATTTTCATGTTGACTCGTTTCCATGGGACGCGGAAGATCTTCCTCATCAAGATAAGCCGGACCTCGAGACCCTGTTGTACGTTGAAGTACTGGAGGATTTCCAACCGATATGCAGGGTTCCTTTTCAAGATTTTTTGGCTCCCCTTCGGCCGTTCTGGACTTCAATGATTGAGTTTCCTCAATCGATTGAGTCAACGCAGACTTTACTGCAGAGGAAGACTTTACTTCCTTAGATGCCGAAGCACCTTGCTTTGTAGGATTTATTATTAAGTCCTGTTTAGATTGGATGGGCTTAGTGGTCGTTTTACCATCCGTGCGTTTAGATCTCTTGCCTACCGAAGCTTGCGCTTCATTTAGCGTAGGGCTTACTATAATTCTTGAATGTGATACGGAGATGGGTGAGGGTGACCTAATTGGGTTTAGGTCTTGGTCCGTATCACCACTGGTTGGAGTAATTGTTTGGCGGACGATGGGTGTCGAAGTCCTAGATCTAGTTACTCGTTGGGTTGGTGGAGTCTGAATCATCTCATCAGGCATGTATCGAGTTCTCTTAGGAGAATGTTCAGGAGATGATTCAGATGCTGTTGCTGAAGTGTCACTGCTTACTTCAGGTGTTGTGGAAAGGGTTGGTTCAATCCTAGTTGGACTAGGCTCCCTGATCCTCACGGGTTAAGCTTGGTGTGCTACCCTAGATTGTTTGAGGTTCACCCTAAGTGGAGGATTAGCTGGCCCGGGTGGTTGAACTACATGTTCCTCTACAACCTCTGGGGCTGGAACCACGACAGGTTCAACTTGTTCTTGTTGTACCGGGTTCGGAAGAGGTATTCCTACAGCCTGAAAATAAGAACGCATACGAGCGTCTTGGGGTTCAGCTAGCCTCACTAGCCAATTTGGAATTGGCGCAGTGAATTGATTATCAGACACCATAGGGGTGTTCATCTTCAGCTCTCCAAACCTTTTCATCTGTAATCCATGTGTACCTGGTACAAAGATATTTGCATTTCTGGAAGCATTGATAGCATCATGGATAAAGATACAGAAAAACCTTTCGCAAGGGATGTATGAACCCCTTGGCTTTTCAACCTGTGCCTGAACCAAATCCCATATAAGTTCCAGGATTTTCTACTCTTGTGAATGAGTAGAAAAGTTTGAGCATCGGCACAGTTAAGCTATCGGATCCACTTCTTGTCATCAACAAGCATCTGTTGAAGATTGAGAAGATCACATACCACCTTGAGTGCAGATATTTCTTCTGAAACTTAGCTGGTGGAACATTGGTAGCTCCAACATAACCAAGATCAATGACAGAAGTCATCATTTGCTGAGTAGCAGGAAAAGCAGGAGCATTCTGTACAAGAGGAAGTCTGAATATCCTCCTGAAGTCTGCTTTTGTGATACTCCTGAATCCTTGTACTCCTCTCAGCCTAAATTCAAATCTGGCTGGTTCGCCCTGTGGATTAGTAGCATTTGGTTGTGTGGCCTCCACAAATCTGATTGATCTGTTAAGAATATCCAAGTCTGTTTCTGGCACACTAACTGTGGAGCTCAGAGCAGGCCATAAAGTATGCCTCTCTAGAATTGCAGTCCAATATTTGCAGGGAATATTGGTTTCAGGGTTGATAAAGTGATTGTTCGCCATTTAGCTGTATAAATAAGAAATAGAAGACCACAAGATATTTAACAAAAAGCATATATCTCTATTCTTATTTACCTTTGAAATCCTTTTTATATTTTTAAATTTTAAGATTTTTATGGTTTTTCAAATATAAAAGTCTTTTATTCTCAAATATGAACAAATAATTGACAACCATGACATTCATATGATATTCATCTTAGTACAAAATCATCATGCAAAGTCAATTATATAACACAAGGAATCAAAACAACACTTAGTCAATTTCAGCACAATTCAAGCTGATTCGGTAGTTATGAAAACTTTAGATTCTGTAACCAAATAAGCTTGAGTTTTCATATCAGAAAAATATAGAATAAACATGTTAAGTGTTTGAAGATAAAAATCAGAAAATTTCAAGGTACCAAATTTCAGACTCGGTATCAAGAAGGAAAACCAGATTCGGTATCTTCAACAATTAACAGAAAATCACTCAAACATGCATATTCTATCACATATCATGTAATTTCACAACCATGATCAAACAACCATTCAATTACAAGCATATTAACATGTTAATTGTATGAACAAATTCGGTATCAAGATAAGAACACATTCGGTATCAAGATAAGAACACATTCGGTAGATACAGAATCCATCAAATAAGCAATTAAACATGTAATCAGGCTCGGTCAAATGATAGATCAGTCAATTTAACTCAGATTAGACAAGATTTCATGTTGATTTTCCAAATCAATTGAGTTTAATCAAAGATTAATTGAAATCGACTGATGTCAAAGCTAAGGGATACGAAATAGTTTATATTTTACTAGGAAAAACTATTAAATACGATAAAATTTTACACAAGATATTTATTTATTTATAGAATGGATATACTTAAACCTTGCTACAACACTTATAGGCAGTGTACCTAATCGTACAGTAGTGTAGTTTTTAGTAAGTCCGGTTCGTTCCACAGGGAATCTTTTTTAAACAAAGCTCAACGCTATATTAATTTACTTTTATAAAAATACAAACATATATATAAGTAATATTATTATTATAAAGGGGGGTTTTTACCGTTTAATGACCGGTTTGTCGATTTTAAGACTTTAGTCGCAGTTAAAACCTAATGTAAAATATAAAATAAATACAAGACTTAAATTAAAGCGTAAAGTAAATAATGATAATGAAATTGCGAATAATAAAAGTGCGATAAAATAAACTTGCGATAATTAAAAAGGACGATAATTAAAAGTGCAATTAAATAACAATAAATAAAAGTGCGATAATTAGAAGTGCAATTAAATATAAAATAAAGGAAATTAAATATGAAATAAAAGAATTATGCTTATTTAAACTTCCGTAATCATGATGTTTGACGTGTTGATTTTTGTTTTATGCCCATGGGTTAATTTTCCTTTGTCCTGGATTATTTAATATGTCCGTCTGGTTTTTGTCCATAACAGTCCATCTGTCATAAATATAAAGTGCGAGTGTCCTCATCAAATTATTCTTATACCCGAAGTTAAATATTCCAACTAATTGGGGATTCGAATTGTAACAAGGTTTTAATACTTTGTTTAATGAATACACCAGGTTATCAACTGCGTGTAAACCAAGGTTTTACTACTTTGTTAGCAATTACACCAATTACCCTTGAATGTAATTTCACCCCTGTTTTAATTATTCTAGTGGCTATTAATCCATTCCCGTGTCCGGTTAAATGAACGATTATTTGTACATATAAATACCCCGCCCATCGTGTCCGATCGAGTGTATATGGTAATTTATAAGGACGCCCAATTGTAAATCTTTATATTAACATTAACAAACTATCATTTAGTTAAACAAATATAAAGCCTATTAATAGCCCATAGTCTAATTTCCACAAGTGTCGTTCTTTTGTCCAAACCCCAATTATGGTACAAAGTCCAATTACCCAATTTTAGTAATTAGCCCAACATCATGATTACTTCGTTTTAAATAAGCATAATAATAACTTAGCTACGAGACATTAATATAAAAAGGTTGAACATAACTTACAATGATTAAAAAAATAGCGTAGCGTTACACGGACAGAATTTCGACTTACACCCTTACAACATTCGCTAACATACCCTTATTATTAGAATTATAATTAAAATTAAAATATAAATTATAAATATAAATATAAATTTTACGTATGAGAAGAAGAAGAAAAAGATGATGAAAATGATCAGATTTCGGTTTGCTTTATAGGGAGTTTTTCATTTTGGGGCTCCGCGACTCGCGGCATATTTTGCCTTCAAACTCCGCGAGTCGCGGAGTTTGAAATTCCAGCTCACAACTTTGGAGTCTTTCTCTGCCGACGGTTTTTATTTATAAATATAATATATATATAATTAATATAATTAATTATATATTATATTATATTTATATACATAGTTAACTTGTAATTTTTAGTCCGTTGCGTCGAGCGTTGAGAGTTGACTCTGGTCCCGGTTCCGGATTTTCGAACGTCCTTGCGTACAATTTTATATTTTGTACTTTGCGTTTTGAATCTTGTACTTTTGTAATTTCGAGACGTTTCTTATCAATAATTGGAACCTCTTTGATTGTCTTTTGTACTTTTGAGCTTTTTGGTCGTTTGCGTCTTCAATTCGTCGAATCTGTCTTTTGTCTTCACCTTTTATTATTTAAACGAATATCACTTGTAAATAGAACAATTGCAACTAAAAGCTTGTCTTTCTTGAGGAATAATGCTATGAAATATATGTTCGTTTTTAGCATTATCAAATATTCCCACACTTGAGCGTTGCTTGTCCTCAAGCAATATCGTTTTGAAATACTAGAATCACTTCTTTATTCTTCACACTTTGTACATCAGTGATTTCTATACGGCGGTATAAACAATGGTAGTAACGATATGGTTTACAGTCCCACATGACTATAAAAATTTAGATCCATTAAGGAAATTGGATCTTTATGAAAACATTTGATCTTTTGAAAATTAAATCTAGTTTTTACCCTAGATAAGTTTTCCGGGATAACCCTTTACCGGTGTTTGCAAAATATTTTTGTGGGTTTGGTGGGTTTCAGATTTGAAAATTTTAGCTCAAAACTTATGGTTTTGTGTCACCCACTTGCTAACCTTGTATTTGGAAAGCAACACGTCCAGTTTACTTGTCCTGTATATTACCTTTCGGTAAACTACCGTCCGGTTGTAAAGGAAAGCGTTGAACAAGAAACTGTTAAGGCAATGTCCCCTGACATGCTTTTAATTATGGTTTATAACGTGTCGGACGCAATTACTATCCTTGGTAGGAGCAATAGTAAAGCTCACCCTTATAATTTTTCGGTATGGCACAAGGTCCTGTCTTTGACCACTATGCAACCACCGTTCTTACGGTTGACACCCGATTTGGTTCAGGTGACCTAATGAATTCAAGGTGAATTCCTAGGATTTTACGTTCAATGGTAATGAACGCATTGAAAATAGGGTTTTCAGAAAACAAATCGGTTTGTAATTTTTATCAAAATATTTTCTCGTTCAAGCTCGAGTTTAGATATCATTGAATTCCATGAGTTTGAATTCTCAATCTTTAAGGTCAATCTCGAGGATTGAGTAATATCAGTCTTAAAAGCTGATTTTTGATCTTTAAGGAGATTATCCTTTCTGGGGATCTGATTCATTAGTCTTATCAAGCTAATTTGCACGGTGCCCCCCCCATTGTACGAGATAAATCCTTCTCATGGTTAGGATAAATCTGACCACTTGGCGACCCTGTTTAATGCTGAGGTCCGTGGATTTCCTGCTGATTTTAGTGATGACTTTTCTAGATTTTTCGTCCACCTACAGCTGGTCTGGACGACAATTTCATGACCTAAATCAAGAAGCGCGTTTCTTTTTTGGAAGACTTTACTTCCTTTTAATGATGGAATTGATTCATCGTGTAGATCCATCTTTCTTACAGTAAATCGGGTAAACCAGTTAATTTAGTCCAAAGTAAAAGTACCTGCAATAACTTTACAAAAACATGTGATAGATAGTTTTTAATTGAATAACTTGGTACATTCTCCCCACACTTGGCTTTTTTCATGCGTCTTTTTATATCTTAATAAATAAATTCAAGCGTTTTAGTTGTTTCTCAATTTATGTCCTTTCCGAGGTAACAATAATTTCGGCATTAACACCTAGTTTTATCGTTCATAAATATGTATAAACATGATTTTGAATTCATTTAGTTAAAAAATTTTAAAATTTTCATAATATTTAGAAAATAAGCCAAGTATAAACCTGAGAGAATTTATAACCCTTCCCCACACTTGAGATCATGCAATGCCCTCATTTGCATGAAATCAGACTATAATTATAAATTCATGAGGGTGATTAGTGTAGGAAAGTGATTAAAAATACCCAGTTTGTAATTACAAAGCTCGTCGAATGATAGATGGCGCGCCTCATCGTTCATTCCTTCATTTATTATATCACATTTGTTGTTTTGCATGTTGTCGTCAAAATCAGTAGCTTTTGCTGAACTTAATGTTAGTCTTTGAAAGTGCGTTGTTTTACCCTGTTGTTTACATGATAAAATACAAACATATATACATATTTTTAAAGTTGGGTATATTACCCCACGTTCAAAAATTTATAAAATCAAATATTTTTTTTTTTGCAAACTTTAAATCAATAAAATTAAAAATAATGATGACAAAAATTTTCGCCCCGCCCTCGGGTAAAGCAATTTCGGTTCAAAGACCTAGTCTTCAACTTACGACGAATTTTAAAAATCATATTTTTAACTTAATGAGATAGAGTAAATTTTTGTTTTTAAATTCACACAACTTAAATATAAAATTCAAAATTTATATTAAAAATTCACACCAAACTTAAAATTTAAAATGCATAAAATTAAAAATTTATATTTTAAAAATTAAAAATTCACACCAAACTTAATTTAAAAATTTATAAATTCATATCAAACTTATATTAATTTTTTCAAATATTTACAATTTTAAATATATTGTTTTTTCAAAGTTTACAATATTAATTTAAGATTTAAATATTAATTTTAAAAACATGGTAAAAATAAAATTAAAAATCTTTTTGTCTTTTTATCCCACTTTAATTAATTAAATATTATCAAAAATATGCGCCCCTCTTTTCGGTAAAGTAATTTCGGTTCCAAGACCTAATTTAACTCATGACGAATTTTTGAAATATTTTGTGTTGTTTGATTAAAGATATTTATACCTTAAGAATAAACGTTAAATTTCGCAGTGATGTAATAAATTTTTGAATGATATCAATAATTTCGGTCGCCAAACCTAATTTTATTTAATACCAATTTAATACTTTTTAGCGAACAAATTAGCGTTTATTATCAAAAGGTTAAAAATAAAAATAAAAACTGTACAGACATACCTGTGGAATAGATTTTTTAGTTATATGATCTATCCCATTCATAAGATAGTCGGTTTAATTGATTTTCCATGGCTACATAGGCGTAACCTCGAGCATACAGTGTCTTTTCTTCTAAACATATGAACGGTCCGTCTCTGCATAAAGTAACAAATTCGGTATTTGAATAGGTTTGATTATTTGAACATTTACCTCCATGTGACCATTTTCCGCATTTGTGACATCGTTCTAGGTGTCGTGCTCTTCTTTTCGCTGCGGATTTTGATTTTCCTTTACCAAATTGTAACTTATTATCTTCGCATCTGGATTCTTTTCTAACTCCGTCCATTCTTTCTCTGATTACTGATACTAGTTCACTCGGTAGTATGTCATTATTTCTTTTAGTGATCAAAGCGTGTAGCATTAGACCATGGTTTAGTTCACAGGCAGTCTTCATTTCGTAAAAACCTAAAAAAAATAAAAATTCAGAATGGGGGGAGAAGACTAGTTCTTTAGGGTCTGCTAGGGAAAGACCATTCGGGTTCCATTTTCGAGAACTACACGAAAACAGACAATCTAACTCTAACAGAAATACATATTATCCTTTAAAGACTTGATTCTCCCCACACTTAGTTAGCTGTGGTGTCGAAATTGTGATTAACTTCGTTGTCGACTTCCATCGGACCATGTATGTAATGTTTAACTCTGTGACCATTAACTTTAAATTCAATCCTATTTGAATTTATCAATTCTATCGTTCCGCATGGGAAAACTCTTTTGACTATGAATGGTCCAGACCATCTTGATTTCAATTTTCCAGGAAATAGCTTGAATCGTGAATTGAAAAGAAGAACTCTGTCTCCTTCTTTAAATTCTTTTGAACTTCTGATTCTTTTATCATGCCATTTCTTCGTTCTTTCTTTATAGATTAACGAATTTTCGTATGCTTCATGTGTTAATTCTTCTAATTCGTTTAGTTGACTTAATCGTAGACGTCCAGCTTCATGTAAATCAAGATTACATGTTTTCAAAGCCCAAAATGCTTTGTGTTCAATTTCTACTGGAAGATGACATGCTTTTCCATAAATAAGTCTAAAAGGTGTGGTTCCAATTGGAGTTTTGTAGGCTGTTCTAAAAGCCCAGAGTGCATCCTCCAATTTAATGGACCATTCCTTCGGATTTGATCCTACAGTTTTCTCTAGAATACGTTTTAAAGCTCGGTTGGTATTTTCAACTTGTCCACTTGTTTGTGGATGATATGCGGTGGAGATTTTATGAGTTACTCCATATCTTTTAAGAACTTTCTCAAGTTGATTATTACAGAAATGAGTACCCCGATCACTTATTAAAGCTTTCGGTGTTCCAAACCTTGCAAAAAGACGTTTTAAAAAGTTGACTACAACTCGTGCATCGTTAGTTGGGAGAGCTTGTGCTTCCGCCCATTTAGATACATAATCAATGGCTACGAGTATATATAGATTATTATGAGATTTTGGAAATGGACCCATAAAGTCAATACCCCAAATGTCAAATACTTCACATACTTGGATGACATTTTGTTGCATTTTATCACGTTGACTTATTTTTTCGGCCCTTTGACATGCATCACAGGATTTGCAAAGAAGGTGTGCGTCTTTGTAAATTGTAGGCCAATAGAATCCAGCTTCATAAACTTTTCTTGCTGTTAGTTGAGGCCCATAATGCCCTCCTGTTGGTCCTGTGTGACAATGGTTTAAAATTTTACTAGCTTCATCTCCAAATACACATCGGCGTATTATTCCATCGGGACAACTTTTAAACAGATGTGGATCTTCCCAGAAATAGTGTTTTATATCACTGAAGAATTTCTTTCGTCTTTGGTACGATAATCCTTTTTCAAGGAATCCACATACTAAATAATTTGCATAGTCTGCAAACCATGGGATTTCTTTATAATCTATCTTCAATAGATATTCATCAGGAAAGTTGTCTTGTATGGCTGATTCATTTAGAACTTCTAATTCGGGATTTTCAAGACGAGAAAGGTGATCAGCGGCGAGATTTTCTGCTCCTTTTTTATCTCGGATTTCAATATCGAACTCTTGTAAGAGTAAGATCCAACGGATTAATCGTGGTTTAGCATCTTGTTTCAAAAATAGGTATCTAAGAGCAGAATGGTCGGTATAGACCACCGTTTTTGCTAGAACGAGATATGATCGAAATTTGTCAAATGCAAAGACAATAGAAAGGAGTTCTTTTTCAGTAGTTGTATAGTTCGTTTGTGCTCCTTGTAACGTCTTACTAGCATAATATATAGGTTGAAATCGTTTTTCAATCCTTTGTCCTAAAACGGCTCCCATTGCAAAATCACTTTCATCGCACATTAGTTCAAATGGTAGATTCCAATTTGGTGTTATCATGATTGGCGCATTAGTGAGTTTTTCTTTAAGAATATTAAAAGATTTGATACATTCATCTGAAAAGATGAATGGCGCATCCTTTTCTAGGAGTTTATTCATAGGAGTGGCAATTTTAGAAAAATCTTTTATGAAACGTCGGTAAAAACCGGCATGCCCTAGAAAACTCCTAACTCCTCTAACATTGGTGGGATATGGAAGTTTAGCAATTACATCTAATTTAGCTCTATCCACTTCAATTCCTTCTTTTGAAATTTTATGTCCAAGAACGATGCCTTCTTTAACCATGAAATGGCATTTCTCCCAATTAAGTACTTGATTTGATTTTTCGCATCTAATTAGCATTCGTTCCAGATTAACTAGACATGATTTAAATGTATCACCGAAGACTGAAAAGTCATCCATGAAAACTTCCATGCATTCTTCTGTCATGTCGTGAAAAATTGCCATCATACACCTTTGAAAGGTTGCAGGGGCGTTGCAAAGTCCAAATGGAATGCGTATGTAAGTAAAAGTACCATAAGGGCACGTGAATGTGGTTTTCTCTTGGTCTTCGGGTGCTATTGGAATTTGAAAATATCCGGAAAATCCATCTAGAAAACAATAGTAACTATTTCCGGCTAATCTTTCCAACATTTGATCTATGAAAGGTAAGGGAAAGTGATCTTTTCTGGTGGCGTCATTTAATTTTCTATAATCAATACATACACGCCATCCTGTTACAGTCCTAGTAGGAATAAGCTCATTTTTCTCATTTGTAATGACAGTCATGCCACCCTTCTTAGGCACGCATTGAACTGGGCTTACCCATGGACTATCAGAGATTGGATAAATTAAACCTGCATCTAGCAGTTTAATAATCTCTTTCTTAACTACATCTTGCATATTTGGATTTAGTCTTCGTTGGCGTTGCACATACGTTTTATGACCTTCTTCCATAAGGATTTTATGTGTGCAATACGAAGGACTTATTCCTTTAATATCATGAATCTTCCATGCAAAGGCTGGTTTATGAGCTTTCAACACAGAAATGAGTTGTGATTTCTCATTTTCAGTAAGAGAAGACGATATTATTATAGGTAATTCAGATTCACCATGTAAATAAGCGTATTCCAAATGGTTTGGAAGTGGCTTTAACTCTAATTTTGGAGGTTCTTCTATCGATGATTTGTATCGATATCTGTCTTCTTCTTTTAGCATTTGAATTTCTTCTGTTGTTGGTTCATATCCATTAGCTATTAGTGCAGCTAACATTTCAGCTTCATCAATTGGTTCATTACCTTCTCCTAAAGAACATTCTCCTGTTCCTTGTAATTCTGGAAATTCTTCTAATAATTCTGCATGTGCATCTATAGTTTGAATATAATAACATGTATCATCTGCAGATTGTGGTTGTTGCATTGCTCTATCAACTGAAAAGGTAACACTCTCATCCTCTATACTTAGGGTCAGTTTCTTACCGAACACGTCTATCATTGCTTTAGCCGTGTTTAAGAATGGTCTTCCTAATATGAGAGGAACTTGAGAATCTTCTTCCATGTCCAGAACAACAAAATCTACTGGAAATACTAAAGTACCAACTTTAACTAGCATGTTCTCCATTATCCCTCTAGGATATTTTATTGATCTATCGGCTAGTTATATGCTTATTCTGGTTGGTTTCAATTCTCCAAGGTCTAGTTTAGCGTATAGTGAATACGGCATTAGATTTATACTAGCACCTAAGTCTGCCAATGCTTCTATTGAACTAAGACTACCCAGAAAATATGGAATTGTGAAACTTCCTGGATCAGATAGTTTTTCTGGTATTTTATTCAACAGCACTGCTGAACAATTAGCATTCATAGTAACAGCCGAGAGTTCTTCCATTTTCTTTCTATTTGAGATTAGATCTTTCAAGAATTTAGCATATCTAGGCATTCCTGAAATCACATCAATGAAAGGAAGATTTACATTTATCTGTTTAAACATATCCAAGAATTTGGATTGCTCGGCTTCAAGTTTTTCTTTCTTCATTTTACTCTGGTAAGGAAGTGGTGGTTGGTATGGTTTAACATAAGGTTTATCCTTAACTGTGTTATCTTCATTAACCTTTTCAACTACCGGTTCTTTTTCCTTATCTTGATCAGGTTGTGGTTCTTGTGGAGTAGGAATAGCTTCATCAGAAGTTACAGGTATTTTCGGTGGTTTAAGTGTTGTACCACTTCTTGTGGTAATGGCTTTAGCTGTTTCACTCCGGGGGTTAGCATTTGTATCACTAGGTAGACTTCTCGGTTTTCTTTCACCTATTAACCTTGCTAGGTTACTCACTTCTTGTTCCAGATTTTGAATAGAAGCTTGTTGATTTCTAAATGCTTGAGCATTTTGTTCATTAGTTTGTTTTTGAGATGTGAAAAACTGCGTTTGAGTTTCAACTAGCTTCGTCATCATATCTTCTAAATTTGGCTTTTTATCATCAGTTTGTTGTGGTGGTTTGTTTTGAAAATTTGGTCTTTGCTGATTGTAATTATTATTGGATACTTGTTGATTGCTCGGACCTTGTTGGTTGTTGTATGGAATATTTCGGTTATAATTCTGGTTTTGATTGTAAATCGGTCTTGGCGGTTGATAATTATTCTGATAATTATTTCCAGGCCTTTGGTTTATGTATGAAATATTCTCTCTTTGTTCCATTGTTAATTCAATACTGAGACAATCTTTTGTCAAATGTGGTCCTCCACACTGCTCACAACTAATTCGTATTGAGTGAATATCTTTAGTCATCTTTTCCATTTGTCTCTCCACAGCATCTATCTTTGCGGAAATGGAATCTAAGTCATGGCTAGAATCGGCTCTAGCTGCTTTAGATGATCTAACGATATCTTTTTCTTGGTGCCACTCATGTGAGTGGGAAGCAGTATTATCAATAATTTTGTAAGCATCAGTTTCGGTTTTCTTCATAATAGAACCACCAGCTGCTATATCTATGTCTTTTCTTGTAGTGATGTCGCATCCTTGGTAGAATATTTGTACAATTTGACAGGTGTCTAAACCATGTTACGGACATCCTCTTAACAACTTTCCATATCTAGTCCACGCCTCATATAGAGTTTCATTTGGCTTCTGTGTGAACGTAGCAATTTCTGCTTGAAGTCTTACGGCTTTAGATGCAGGAAAGAATTGTTTAAGAAATTTGTCAACTAAGACGTCCCATGTATCGATCGCCCCTTCAGGTAACGATTCCAACCAATCTTTGGCTTCTCCCTTTAAATTCCAGGGAAATAACATGAGATATATCTGTTCATCCTCCACTTCTCGGATTTTAAATAGTGTGCAGATCCTATTAAAGGTACGAAGATGTTTATTTGGATCTTCCTTCGGCGCACCACTAAATTGGCATTGATTAGTCACCATGTGTAGAATTTGTCCTTTGATTTCATAATCTGGCGCATTAATGTCTGGATGAGTAATTGCGTGACCTTGGCCAGTGCGTTTAGCTCTCATTCGGTCTTCCATACTTAAAGGTTCCAGATTCTCCATAATTGAATTTGTTGAATCGGTATCACTAGATGATTCTGATTTAATGGTTCGTTCCTCAACAATCTCTGTTTGAATGATTGGTGGCTCCGGAGGAAAGTTTAATGGTTCAGGATCTACGAACCGTTCCTGAATATTTTCCGGATTCTCAATTGTGAGGTCGGGTTCAAAAAATGGATTATCGGAAATTTGAACTGAAGTACTTGGTCTACTGGATGACGATTCTAAAGAAAAATCAACGGCGGTTATATTTGCTAAATGTCTTAATCTAGTTACAGGTGGTGAACGTACAAAAGGTGATGAACGTCTTGCTCGGTGCATTTACTGAATATCCTATTAGTTTTAAAAAGGAAAGAAAAATTATAATAAGTTATCCAACCAATAGACTTTTCTGATTTTGCCCACGTTTTGAATAGCCAAAAGATGCAGCAGAGGGGCAGGATTCGTTTGGTCTCAATATAATTGAGGACTGTTTGGCTCCAATAACCCGGTCCACGTACAAATCCAACTATTACTACGAACCAGAAAATTTTGATGTCTATCAATTTAACCACTCAAAATAAATTTTCGTAATTTTAAGAAATTTAGATAAGAAGTAGAATAAAAATCTATGTCCTAAAACTAGAATAGCGAGAAATAAGAAAGAAAAAGAGTTCGTCGGAAAAAAAAAATTGAAAAAGAAAAATGGTTGAAAAAAATAAAAGGTGACGGAAAAATAAAAGAAACTTATAAAAAATTAAAAATACCTGACTAACCTAACCTTATTACTACAACTAACTTAAAATTATAATCGCAAATTGATATTACTAATTGGAATGATAATTGATACATAGTAAAAAGTGTCTAAAAATATTAAAGCTTACAGGAAAAACTAAATCCCAAATGGAAATAACTTAAAAAGAAACTAAAACTTAAAAATGCGTCGCAAAATTCTAAAGCACCTAAATCTTAGTCTAAAGAAAAAGTACTTAAGGAATTCTACGGCAAAGCCTAAAAATCTAGGAGTAAAAATAACTATAGCAAAAACTAAGTTTAAAATTAAATATGAGCTAAAAATACAAATATTACGCTAAAACGATTAAAAAGGGACAAAATATAAAAATATACAAAAAGTTGTAAAAATTACAATTTTTATAAAAATATTATTTTTATATTATTTATTTATTAAAACTATTAATTTTACAATTTAATAAAACTAATTAATACTAAATACATAAATTAAATAAAAAGTAAAAGTTAAAATAAAATTAATTATAATAATAATAATAATTAGGGTTAATAATAATAATAATTATTAAATACCCCGTAATTAATGCTGAATTAGGGTTCTGTCACATGTCAGAGTCACTCCGCGAGTTGCGGTATTTAAAACATCAAACCCCGCGAGTCGCGGGGTTCAGAATTTCAGATCTGGAGCAGTTTGAAATTTTACGCGTTTTTCTTTATTTATTTATTTATTTTTTTTTTTCTGTTTTTATATAAATAAAAGATATTTAAATAAAACTTATATTTTTTTATAAACTAAAATAAAAATAAAGAAACTTAATCAACTTAAATATTTAACAAAATCTTAAAAATACTTATATTTTTGTTTTTCTTTTTATATTTTCGAATATTTAAAACGTATTTTTACAAAAGCTACTTTTAATAGAAAAAATCTCTTTTTTTTTATTATTAGCGTTGCGCTTCCGGCGTTTAGAAAGTTCCCCGGCAGCGGCGCCAAAAATACTTGATGTCAAAGCTAAGGGATACAAAATAGTTTATATTTTTCTAGGAAAAACTATTAAATACGATAAAATTTTACACAAGATATTTATTTATTTATAGAATGGATATACTTAAACCTTGCTACAACACTTATAGGCAGTGTACCTAATCGTACAGTAGTGTAGTTTTTAGTAAGTCCGGTTCGTTCCACAGGGAATCTTTTTTAAACAAAGCTCAACGCTATATTAATTTACTTTTATAAAAATACAAACATATATATAAGTAATATTATTATTATAAAGGGGGGTTTTTTACCGTTTAATGACCGGTTTGTCGATTTTAAGACTTTAGTCGCAGTTAAAACCTATTGTAAAATATAAAATAAATACAAGACTTAAATTAAAGCGTAAAGTAAATAACGATAATGAAATTGCGAATAATAAAAGTGCGATAAAATAAACTTGCGATAATTAAAAAGGACGATAATTAAAAGTGCAATTAAATAACAATAAATAAAAGTGCGATAATTAGAAGTGCAATTAAATATAAAATAAAGGAAATTAAATATGAAATAAAAGAATTATGCTTATTTAAACTTCCGTAATCATGATGTTTGACGTGTTGATTTTTGTTTTATGCCCATGGGTTAATTGTCCTTTGTCCTGGATTATTTAATATGTCCGTCTGGTTTTTGTCCATAACAGTCCATCAGTCATAAATATAAAGTGCGAGTGTCCTCATCAAATTATTCTTATACCCGAAGTTAAATATTCCAACTAATCGGGGATTCGAATTGTAACAAGGTTTTAATACTTTGTTTAATGAATACACCAGGTTATCAACTGCGTGTAAACCAAGGTTTTACTACTTTGTTAGCAATTACACCAATTACCCTTGAATGTAATTTCACCCCTGTTTTAATTATTCTAGTGGCTATTAATCCATTCCCGTGTCCGGTTAAATGAACGATTATTCGTACATATAAATACCCCGCCCATCGTGTCCGATCGAGTGTATATGGTAATTTATAAGGACGCCCAACTGTAAATCTTTATATTAACATTAACAAACTATCATTTAGTTAAACAAATATAAAGCCTATTAGTAGCCCATAGTCTAATTTCCACAAGTGTCGTTTTTTTGTCCAAACCCCAATTATGGTACAAAGTCCAATTACCCAATTTTAGTAATTAGCCCAACATCATGATTACTTCGTTTTAAATAAGCATAATAATAACTTAGCTACGAGACATTAATATAAAAAGGTTGAACATAACTTACAATGATTAAAAAAATAGCGTAGCGTTACACGGACATAATTTCGACTTACACCCTTACAACATTCGCTAACATACCCTTATTATTAGAATTATAATTAAAATTAAAATATAAATTATAAATATAAATATAAATTTTACGTATGAGAAGAAGAAGAAAAATATGATGAAAATGATCAGATTTCGGTTTGCTTTATAGGGAGTTTTTCATTTTGGGGCTCCGCGACTCGCGGCATATTTTGCCTTCAAACTCCGCGAGTCGCGGAGTTTGAAATTCCAGCTCACAACTTTGGAGTCTTTCTCTGCCGACAGTTTTTATTTATAAATATAATATATATATAATTAATATAAGTAATTATATATTATATTATATTTATATACATAGTTAACTTGTAATTTTTAGTCCGTTGCGTCGAGCGTTGAGAGTTGACTCTGGTCCCGGTTCCGGATTTTCGAACGTCCTTGCGTACAATTTTATATTTTGTACTTTGCGTTTTGAATCTTGTACTTTTGTAATTTCGAGACGTTTCTTATCAATAATTGGAACCTCTTTGATTGTCTTTTGTACTTTTGAGCTTTTTGGTCGTTTGCGTCTTCAATTCGTCGAATCTGTCTTTTGTCTTCACCTTTTATTATTTAAACGAATATCACTTGTAAATAGAACAATTGCAACTAAAAGCTTGTCTTTCTTGAGGAATAATGCTATGAAATATATGTTCGTTTTTAGCATTATCATCGACTCAGACTCGGTATAATCAACAAGATTTCAAAAATTAAAGATCATAATCCAGTTATTTTGAACTTTTCTGGTTGATAAAAACATAATTATCTCAGATCTACAATAATATATCTTAAACATTGATTAAAATGAACAATTACCAAGAATTTGAAGAAACAGAACTCGGTAGAATTAGGCAGATTCGGTATAATCAACAGACTCGGTAGGTAATTAATAACAGTAAGAGTAATGTTTGACTTTGACTCTCCTTTTATAGATACCGAAGGTAAAATACCGAATGGGCTTTACAGAATGGGCCTAATATACCGAATTCAGTCCAATTTTTCAAAACATAAACAATTTAACTCCAAATCTTGACAAATTGATTTTTTCTCTTGAAATCCATTTCAATCTTTTCATGAAAAACAATTCTGAGACAATTTTTTGAAAACTTTGAACTTACCGAATCTGTACAGTTGGTTTTCAGACTCGGTAAAATGCTAAAAATAGCATTTATTCAGTAAAATTTAAATATTTTTTGGATTTTATCTTTTTCGATTTTTATGAATTTTTCAAAATAAGATTTGTACTTAAAAGAACTTTGAATTTTATACAAAGTACAAATCTCCAGTGATACCAATTGTTGACACGGGTTGCATACTGAGATGTATACAAGCCATAGTGAATTATTTCAGATAAAAACAAAGAAATTTTGAATTCACTTTTGAAAAATAATATTTTTAAATAATTTTCTCATTTTCTCCCTTTTTCTCCCCCTCAAAATGTGATATACAAGAAAGTAAATCAACAGTTTGATTATGTTCCCAAGAAAATGAATCAACTCTCCCTTGAAATAGGATATCAATGAGTTACCTCCCCCTTGCGTAACCATTGAACAAATGTACCAAGGAAGTTATCACTAATCTAAAGGCAGTCCCTTAAAGAAAAATTATCTAAAGCACTGAAACTTAGTTGCTCCCCCTAGAAAGTATCTACTCCCCCTAAACACAAGATCCCAAAAATAAGTCCCAACAGATCTAAGGAATATCAAGCACTATACTCTACCATGCCAATCTCTTTGATCAAGAATTTTAGCCTAAGTTCATCTAAAGGTTTAGTGAACATGTCAGCTAATTGCACTTTAGTAGGCACAAAGTATAATTCTACATCCCCTTTCTCTACATGGTCCTTAATGAAATGATAATGAATATCTATGTGTTTAGTTTTAGAATGCTGAACCGGGTTGCTTGTTATTGCAATAGCACTTTGTGAATCAAAATAGATCGGGGTCTTAGAAATCTTAAAGCCATAGTCCAAGAGTTGAGTTTGCATCCACAAAACTTGTGAACAACAGTGAGCTGCAGCAATGTACTCAGACTCAGCTGTTGATAAAGACACACAGTTCTGCTTTTTGGATGACCAACCAACTAGCATATTCCCCAACATCTGAATTGATCCAGATGTGCTTTTTCTATCAACATGGCAACCACCATGATCCGCATCAGTATAAGTAGTGAGATTGAAATCAGATCCATGAGGATACCAGATCCCAAGGTTAGGTGTACCTTTAAGGTATTGAAAAATCCTAACAACCGCTTTGGAGTGAGATTTCTTAGGGTTGGACTGAAAGTGGGCACAGACAGTTACGGCAAGTGTAATGTCTGGTCGACTTGCAGTCAGATACATTAAAGAACCAACCACGCTTCGATAAAGCGTAATATCAAAGGGTTCCCCATTAGTATCAGCATCCAGTAAAGTCCTCATTGGGGTTGTCATTGGTTTTAAAGCAGTCATTTTAAAACGTTTTAGCATATCATTGATATACTTTGTTTGACTGATAAAAATCCCATTTGGTAATTATTTTACTTGTAACCCCAAGAAGAAAGTTAACTGGTCAAGCATGCTCATTTCGAATTTGCTGGCCATAAGGCCACTAAATTCTTTGCATAAGGTCGGGGACGTGGAACCAAAAATAATATCATCAACGTAAATTTGAACCAAGAGAATGTGACCGTGGTTTTTACGGATGAATAGCGTTGTATCAATCGTTCCACGAGAGAAGCCATTGTCCAGCAAATACTTTGTTAAGGTATCGTACCATGCACGCGGTGCTTGCTTCAGACCGTATAAAGCTTTCTCCAAGTAGTAAACGTGGTTTGGATGAATGGGATCGACAAAGCCCTCTAGTTGATCAACATAGACTTCCTCTTGAAGATAACCATTCAGAAAAGCAGTTTTGACATCCATTTGAAACACCGTGAACTTCATATGAGAAGCAAATGCAAGGAAAAGACGAATTACCTCAATCCTAGCAACCGGAGCAAACGTTTCGTCATAATCAATGCCTTCTTGTTGTCGATATCCTTTGGCCACAAGACGTGCCTTGTTTCGAACCACAATTCCATCAGAATCTTTCTTGTTCTTGAAAATCCACTTTACCCCTATTGATCGTTGACCTGTTGGTCTTGCAACTAATCGCCATACTTTCAATCGTTCAAATTGATTGATCTCGTCTTGCATTGCAACTACTGATGTTATGCGAGGTGTATATAAAATAGCTATTAAATTTTACAAGGAAATACTATTAAATACGATACAATTTTATACAAGATATTTATTTATTTAGAGAATGGATATACTTAAACCTTGCTACAACACTTATAGGCAGTGTACCTAATCGTACAGTAGTGTAGTTTTTAGTAAGTCCGGTTCGTTCCATGGGGAAAATCTTTTAATCAAAGCTTAACGCTATATTAGTTTAATTTTATAAAAATACAAATATATATATAAGTAATATTATTATTATAAAGGGGGGTTTTTACCGTTTAATGACCGGTTTGTCGATTTTAAAACTTTAGTCGCAGTTAAAACAAAATGTAAAATATTAAATAAATAAAAGACTTAATTTAAAGCATAAAGTAAATAACGATAATGAAATTGCGAATAATAAAAGTGCGATAAAATAAACTTGCGATAATTAAAAAGTACGATAATTAAAAGTGAAATTAAATACAATAACAATAAAAATGCGATAATTAGAAGTGCAATTAAATATAAAATAAAGGAAATTAAATATGAAATAAAAGAATTATGCTTATTTAAACTTCCGTAATCATGATGTTTGACGTGTTGATTTTAGTTTTATGCCCATGGGTTAATTGTCCTTTGTCCTGGATTATTTAATATGTCCGTCTGGTTTTTGTCCATAACAGTCCATCAGTCATAAATATAAAGTGCGAGTGTCCTCGTCAAATTATTCTTATACCCGAAGTCAAATATTCCAACTAATTGGGGACTTAAACTGTAACAAGATTTTAATACTTTGTTTAATAATTACACCGGGATGTCGACTGAGTGTAACCCAAGGTTTTAATACTTTGTTATCAATTATGCCAAGTGTCCTTGTACATAATTTCACCCATGTTTTAATAATTCTAGTGACTATTAATCCATTCCCGTGTCTGGTTAAATGAACGATTATTCGTACATATAAATACCCCGCCCATCGTGTCCGATCGAGTGTAAATGGTTATTTATAGGGACGCCCAATTGTAAATCTTTATATTAAAATTTAACAAACTATCATTTAGTTAAACAAATATAAAGCCCATTAATAGCCCATAGTCTAATTTCCACAAGTGTCGTTCTTTTGTCCAAACCCCAATTATGGTACAAAGCCCAATTACCCAAATTTAGTAATTAGCCCAACATCATGATTACTTTGGATTAAATAAGCATAATAATAACTTAGCTACAAGACATTAAATTAAAAAGGTTGAACATAACTTACAATGATTAAAAATAGCGTAGCGTTACACGGACAGAATTTCGACTTACACCCTTATAACATTCGCTAACATACCCTTATTATTAGGATTTAAAATTAAAATTAAAATTAAAATATAAATTATAAATATAAATATTACGTATAGATAGATGGATGGATATATATTGATATATAAAATGATCAGAATTCGTTTGCTTTTATAGGGAATTGAGTTCAGGGGGTCTCCGTGACTCGCGGCCTTTTCTGCCTTCAAACTCCGCGAGTCGCGGAGTTTGAAATTCCAGCTCACCAACTTTAGAGTCTTTCTTGCCGACGGATTTTTATTATTTATATAATATATAAATAATTATAAGAATTATTTAAATATTATATTATATTTATGTGCATAGTTGACTTGTAATTTTTAGTCCGTTGCGTCGAGCGTTGAGAGTTGACTCTGGTTTCGGTTCTGGATTTTCGAACGTCCTTGCGTACAATTTAATATCTTGTACTTTGCGTTTTGAATCTTGTACTCTTGTAATTTTGAGACGTTTCTTATCAATAATTGGAACCTCATTGATTGTATTTTGTACTTTTGAGCTTTTTGGTCGTTTGCGTCTTCAATTCGTCGAATCTGTCTTTTGTCTTCACCTTTTAATATTTAAACGAATATCACTTGTAAATAGAACAATTGAAACTAAAAGCTTGTCTTTCTTGGGGAATAATGCTATGAAATATATGTTCGTTTTTAGCATTATCAAATATTCTCACACTTGAGCGTTGCTTGTCCTCAAGCAATATAGTCTTGAAATACTAGAATCACTTCTTTATTCTTCACACTTTGTACATCAGTGATTTCTATACGGCGGTATAAACAATGGTAGTAACGATATGGTTTACAGTCCCACATGACTATAAAATTTAGATCCATTAAGGAAATTGGATCTTTATGAAAACATTTGATCTTTTGAAAATTAAATCTAGCTTTTACCCTAGATAAGTTTTCCGGAATAACCCTTCACTGGTGTTTGCAAAATATTTTTGTGGGTTTGGTGGGTTTCAGATTTGAAAATTTTAGCTCAAAACTTATGGTTTTGTGTCACCCACTTGCTAGCCTTGTATTTAGAAAGCAACACGTCCAGTTTACTTGTCCCGTATATTACCTTTCGGTAAACTACCATCCGGTTGTAAAGGAAAGCGTTGAACAAGCAACTGTTAAGGTAATGTCCCCTGACATGCTTTTAATTTTGGTCTATAACGTGTCGGACGCAATTACTATCCTTTGTAGGAGAAATTGTAAAGCTCACCCTTATAATTTTCCGGTCTGGTACAAGGTCCTGTCTTTGACCATGCTATGCAACCACCGTTCTTACGGTTGACACCCGATTTAGTTCAGGTGACCTAATGAATTCCAGGTGAATTCCTAGGATTTTACATTCAATGGTAATGAACGCATTGAAAATGGGTTTTCAGAAATCAAATCGGTTTGTAATTTTGATCAAAATATTTTCTCGTTCAAGCTCGAGTTTAGATATCATTGAATTCCAAGAGTTTGTAATTCTCAATCTTTAAGGTCAATCTCAAGGATTGAGTAATATCAGGCTTAAAAGCTGATTTTTGATCTTTTAAGGAGATTATCCTTTCTGGGGATCTGATTCATTAGTCTTATCCAGCTAATTTGCATGGTGCCCCCCATTGTACGAGATAAATCCTTCTCATTGTTAGGATAAATCTGACCACTTGGCGACCCTGTTTAATGTTGAGGTCCGTGGATTTCCTGCTGATTTTAGTGATGACTTTTCTAGATTTTTCGTCAACCTACAGCTAGTCTGGACGACAACTTCCTGACCTAAATCAAGAAGCGCATTTCTTTTTCGGAAGACTTTAATTCCTTTTAATGATGGAATTGATTCATCGTGTAGATCTATCTCTTCTTTTCTTTCATCGGGTAAAACAGTTTAGTTTAGTCCAAAGCAAAAGTATTTTCAGTTATTTGTTACAGAAATATGTGACATATGTTTAAAATATCTTGGTAAATTTTCCCACACTTGGCTTTTATTTTCCTTTTTATTGTCCTCTATTCTATTTTAAATGAATTTTAACATTTTGGTTTGTTTCTCAATTTATGTCCTTTCCGAGGTAACAATAATTTCGGTGTTAAAACCTAGTTTTATCATTCATAAATATGTATAAACATGATTTTGAGTTCATTTAATTGAAAATTTTGAAAAATTTTACTAGAATTGGGTAGTCAGTATATAAGACTAGGGCTGTTCTTTATTATCAGAGTGCACTAGATTCTAATACAACTACTACTTTACTAGTATTTCTAATGGTAACCAAGTGTATAAAGTAAAAATTTTAAAATCCGAAAGAATTTAACCCCTTCCCACACTTAAGATCTTGCAATGCCCTCATTTGCAAGAAATGAGTAACAATTTAAATTATTGAGGGTGATTTGTGTGAAAATGATTAAATTTTACCAAAGTTTCCAAACATATTTGTGTTTGTGTTGAATGATAAATGGTGCACATCATTTGTTCATTCCGTCTTGTTGTTATATCACATTTATTTTGCATCTTGTCGTCAAAATTAGTTTCTTTTGCTGAACTTAATGCCAGTCTTTGAAAATGCGTTGTTTTACTCTGTTGTGTACATAAGATAAACTTCAAACATATATACATATTTTTGAAGTTTGGTATATTACCCCACATTCAAAAATTATTAAAATCTAATAATAAAAGTTAGAAAATTATAAAAACTATTACAATATTAACATAAGTATTAAATGTATCAACATTACAAATTATAAAATAAATAAAACTAAGTAGACTAGGGATGATACTGATACCAGTAGGGGTTCCATGCATAACCATATGTGTTATAAAATGCTTCGGCTGGGTTATACGTAGGATACGGTGGTTGGATCTCTATAGACCAGGGAGGAAATGCGGGCGATGGAGTAGGAATATAGTTTCTACCTATTTGTTGGCAATAAGCTATGATTTGGTTTTGATGAACTTTCCAATCTTCAAATGCTCGATATCTAGCATTTTCGTACTCTTGTGAAGCTATAAACCTTTGCATTTCTGTCATTTCATTTCCCCCTCCCACATTACCTGGCTGTTGGTTTCTCTCAACCTGTGGATGTCTACCATTATATCGTACTGCGGCGTTATTTCGCCTCTTCAAAATCTTTGCACCATGGTATACATTTAAACCTATTGTATCGCGGGGTTCTGGTTCTTCGACTAATAATCCCCCCCCCCCCCGACTTATATCCACACCGAGATATTCAGCAATCAAAGTAATAAATATACCACCTCCTATTATGCTATGCGGTCTCATCCCCCTAACCATAGCTGATAAATAAAAACCCACACAATAAGGTATACTTACAGTGCTTTGTGGGTCTCGAATACACATGTGGTAAAACAAATCCTGTTCATTTACCTTTTCCTTGTTCTTACCTCGTTGTGTAATCGAATTGGCTAAAAATCTATGAATTACTCTTAACTCTGCTCTATCTATATCTAAATAAGAGTAATTTCCCCCTTTAAATCGGTGATGGCTAGTCATTTGACTCCATACACCATGCGTATCAAAATTTTCGTCTATCTTTCTACCATTTAGTATCAACCCTCTACAATCGGCAGATGCTAACTCCTCAGGCGTATATATACGTAAAGCCTGAGCCATGTCTAGTAAAGACATGTGGCGCATCGAACCTCCTAACAAAAATCTAATAAAAGATCGATCGGTTAAACTAGCTACCCGATCATTTATTTCTATACTACACAACCATTCTTCACACCATACTTTATATACAGGTCTACGCATGTTGAATAACCGTACCCAATCGTTAAAAGTAGAATTACCATACCTCTGTGCAAGTAATTCCCTAATTGGCCCAGCCAATTCTACAGCTTCTAATGGTCCCCATTCTATGACCCTCGGCACTTCAACAGCTTTAGAATGAAGAGTATGCAAGCCCCTTTGGTATTTTGGATAATCTATCCAAAGTCTGTCAAATCTCAGGTTCGGGTAAAAATCTTCCAAGTGCATATCAGAAAATGTCATGACTGGATGAGGTATATCTTGTTTGTAGTAGTTATCCACCTCCTGTTGTTCCGCATTCTCAGCAGGAGCATTGCGAGCTTGTGATGAAGATTCACCCCTTTCAGTCTGCAAAACACATCAAACACAATTTTTGTGCATCCAAATATGCATTAGTGTCAGCAAAATCATCAATCAAAATAATTACAATGACATGATCAATTTATATCAAACTTAAGCTCATTTTCATATTTTCATCAAATCTACACTTTTTCAAATAAGCATATACGAAAATGTTCGCCAAGTTCATAAGCATTCAACTCAAATAACATGTCAAAATAATCATCACTAGCAATTAAACAAGTTTCAAATGGCATTATCTCTCAAAAATCAAGTTCATGAATTTTAGACTTGAAAAAGTCCACTTTAATTCTCAAAATCATGTTTAGGCTCAAAGTTTGGATCATTTAACTACCTAAACATGTTACACTACTTAATTTAGCAACAATTCATGACAAAGATTGGCCATAACCTGTTTATATCAAAAAGCCCCAAATTGCTCAAGAATACAAACCCTAGATTACTCAAAATTTGAAGTTTAAGGCTTCTAATCATGTTAAATAGCATCAATCTAGGTTATACAAGCATAATACATAAGCAATTTAAGCATAATTACACTAAAAAGCATCAAAATTGAATTGGGTATAAAATTGCTCAAGAACACCAATTTTCGAATTAAATGGTGGTTAGATGTAGAAATTTACTGTTTTTCTTGAGTAATTCCTTGATAGCATCCTTCTTAACATGATTTTAGTAAAAGATTTGATGATTAACGGTGAAAAATTGTGAATTTGGGAGTGTTTTCTCGAGTTTTTTCGGTTGTTATTTCGCAGTATTTGTGTGGTGTGGTGTGTGGACTGATCAGTTTACGTTTTTATTTTTTTCTGGGTTTTGGTCCCTCCGCGAGTCGCGGTGGTTGACCCTTCAAACTCCGCGAGTCGCGGAGTTTGTATTTTTTTTTTTTAAACATCTTATACTAATTAAAACAATTAACTAATTAATTTTAAAATTTTGTTTCCCTTGTTATTTAGGACGAGGTCGTTTCGGATCGATGTCCTAGTCCGTCCCTCGATAAAATTTTAAAATTTGTCAATTCAAAGCGCGGTTTTAAAAGTAAAGATTTTTGGATTTTTTAATGTTTTTGGCATACTTTAGTTTAATAAGATTAAAAATAATGATAATAAAAGTTCTCGTCCCTCCCTCGGATAAAGCAATTTCGGTTCAAAGACCTAGTCTTCAACTTACGAGGAATTTTAAAAATCATATTTTTAACTTAACGAAATAAAGTAAATTTTTGTTTTTAAATTCACACCAACTTAAATTTAAAAATGCATAAAATTAAAAATTTACACCAAACTTAATTTAAAATGCATAATATTAAAAATTCAAACCAAACTTTATATTATATTTTTGTTTTTATACATACAAACTTATATTAAAAATATTAATTTTTCAAATATTGACAAACTTAAATATATCGATTTTACAAAGTTCACAATATTAATTTAAAATTTATATATTAATTTTAAAATGGTAAAAATAAAATTAAAAATCTTTTTGGCTTTTTATCCCACTTCAATCAATCAAATATTATCAAAAATATGCGCCCCTCTTTTCGGTAAAGTAATATCGGTTCCATGACCTAATTTAACTCATGACGAATTTTTGAAATATTTTGGGTTGATTGATTAAAGATATTTATACCTTAAGAATAAACGTTAAATTTCGCAGTGATGTAATAAATTTTTGAATGATATCAATAATTTCGGTCGCCAAACCTAATTTTATTCAATACCAATTTAATACTTTATAGCGAACAAATTAGCGTTTATTATCAAAAGGTTAAAAATAAAAATAAAAATAAAAACAAAAAACTGTACAGACTTACCTGTGAGATAGTATTCTTAGTTATACGATCTATCCCATTCATAAGATAGTCGGTTTAATTGGTTTTCCATGGCTACATAGGCGTAACCTCGAGCATTCAGTGTTTTTTCTTCTAAATATATGAACGGTCCGTCTCTGCATAAAGTAACAAATTCGGTATTTGAATAGGTTTGATTATTTGAACATTTACCTCCATGTGACCATTTTCCGCATTTGTGACATCTTTCTAGGTGTCGTGCTCTTCTTTTCACTGCGAATTTTGATTTTCCTTTACCAAATTGTAACTTATTATCTTTGTATCTGGATTCTTTTCTTACTCCGTCCAATCTTTCTCTGATTACTGATACTATTTCACTCGGTAGTTTGTCATTATTACGTTTAGTGATCAAAGCGTGTAGCATTAGACCATGGTTTAGTTCACAGGCAGTCTTCATTTCCTAAAAAAATAAAAATTCAGAATGGGGGGAGAAGACTAGTTCTTTAGGGTCTGCTAGAGAAAGACCATTCGGGTTCCATTTTCAAGAACTACACAAAAACAGACAATCTAACTCTAACAGAAATACATATTATCCTTTAAAGACTTGATTCTCCCCACACTTAGTTAGCTGTGGTATCGAAATTGTGATTAACTTCATTGTCGAATTCCATCGGACTATCTATGTAGTGTTTAACTCTATGACCATTAACTTTAAATTCAATCCCATTTGAATTTATTAATTCTACTGTTCCGTATGGGAAAACTCTTTTGACTATGAATGGTCCAGACCATCTTGATTTCAATTTTCCAGGAAATAGCTTGAATCATGAATTGAAAAGAAGAACTCTGTCTCCTTCTTTAAATTCTTTTAAACTTCTGATTCTTTTATCATGCCATTTCTTCGTTCTTTCTTTATAGATTAACGAATTTTCGTATGCTTCATGTCTTAATTCTTCTAATTCGTTTAGTTGACTTAATCGTAGACGTCCAGCTTCATGTAAATCAAGATTACATGTCTTCAAAGCCCAAAATGCTTTGTGTTCAATTTCTACTGGAAGATGACATGCTTTTCCGTAAACGAGTCTAAAAGGTGTGGTTCCAATTGGAGTTTTGTAGGCTGTTCTAAAAGGCCAGAGTGCATCCTCCAATTTAATGGACCATTCCTTCGGATTTGATCCTACGGTTTTCTCTAGAATACGTTTTAAAGCTCGGTTGGTATTTTCAACTTGTCCACTTGTTTGTGGATGATAAGCAGTGGAGATTTTATGAGTTACTCCATATCTTTTAAGAACTTTCTCAAGTTGATTGTTACAGAATTGAGTTCCCCGATCACTTATTAAAGCTTTCGGTGTTCCAAACCTTGCAAAAAGACGTTTTAAAAAGTTGACTATAACTCGTACATCGTTAGTTCGGAGAGCTTGTGCTTCCGCCCATTTAGATACATAATCAATGGCTACGAGAATATAGAGATTATTATGAGATTTTGGAAATGGACCCATAAAGTCAATACCCCAAATGTCAAATACTTCACATACTTGGATGACATTTTGTGGCATTTCATCACGTTGACTTATTTTTCCGGCCCTTTGACATGCATCACAGGATTTGCAAAGAAGGTGTGCGTCTTTGTAAATTGTAGGCCAATAGAATCCAGCATCATAAACTTTTCTTGCTGTTAATTGAGGCCCATAGTGCCCTCCTGTTGGTCCTGTGTGACAATGGTTTAAAATTTTACTAGCTTCATCTCCGAATACACATCGGCGTATTATTCCATCTGGACAACTTTTAAACAAATGTGGATCTTCCCAGAAATAGTGTTTTATATCACTGAGGAATTTCTTTCGTTTTTGGTACGATAATCCTTTTTCAAGGAATCCACATACTAAGTAATTTGCATAGTCTGCAAACCATGGAATTTCATTATAATCTATCTTCAATAGATATTCATCAGGAAAATTGTCTTGTATGGCCGATTCATTTAGAACTTCTAATTCGGGATTTTCAAGACGAGAAAGATGATCAGCGGTGAGATTTTCTACTCCTCTTTTATCTCAGATTTCAATATCAAACTCTTGTAAGAGTAAGATCCAACGGATTAATCTTGGTTTAGCATCTTGTTTCGAAAATAGGTATCTAAGAGCAGAATGGTCGGTATAGACCACCGTTTTAGCTAGAACGAGATATGATCGAAATTTGTCAAAAGCAAAGACAATAGCAAGGAGTTCTTTTTCAGTAGTTGTATAATTTGTTTGTGCTCCTTGTAACATCTTACTAGCATAATATATAGGTTGAAATCGTTTTTCAATCCTTTATCCTAAAACAGCTCCCATTGCAAAATCACTTGCATCGCACATTAGTTCAAATGGTAGATTCCAATTTTGTGTTATCATGATCGGTGCATTAGTGAGTTTCTCTTTAAGAATATTAAAAGATTTGATACATTCATCTGAAAAGATGAATGGAGCATCCTTTTCTAGGAGTTTATTCATAGGAGTGGCAATTTTAGAAAAATCTTTTATGAAACGTCGGTAAAAACCGGCATGCCCTAGAAAACTCCTAACTCCTCTAACATTGGTGGGATGTGGAAGTTTAGCAATTACATCTACTTTAGCTCTATCCACTTCAATTCCTTCCTTTGAGATTTTATGTCCAAGAACGATGCCTTCTTTAACCATGAAATGGCATTTCTCCCAATTAAGAACTAGATTTGATTGTTCGCATCTAATAAGCATTCGTTCCAGATTAACTAGACATGATTCAAATGTATCACCGAAGACTGAAAAGTTATCCATGAAAACTTCCATGCATTCTTCTATCATGTCGTGAAAAATCGCCATCATACACCTTTGAAAGGTTGAAGGGGCGTTGCAAAGTCCAAATGGCATGCGTTTGTAAGCAAAAGTACCATAAGGGCACGTGAATGTGGTTTTCTCTTGATCTTCGGGTGCTATTGGAATTTGAAAATATCCGGAAAATCCATCAAGAAAACAATAATAACTATTTCCGGCTAATCTTTCCAACATTTGATCAATGAAAGGTAAGGGAAAGTGATCTTTTCTGGTGGCGTCATTTAATTTTCTATAATCAATACATACACGCCATTCTGTTACAGTCCTAGTAGGAATAAGCTCATTTTTCTCATTTGTAATGACAGTCATGCCACCCTTCTTAGGCACGCATTGAATTGGGCTTACCCATGGACTATCAGAAATTGGATAAATTAAACCTGCATCTAGCAGTTTAATTATTTCTTTTTTAACAACATCTTGCATATTCGGATTTAGTCTTCGTTGGCGTTGCACATAAGTTTTATGACCTTCTTCCATAAGGATTTTATGTGTGCAATACGAAGGACTTATTCCTTTAATATCATGAATCTTCCATGCAATAGCTGGTTTATGAGCTTTCAACATAGAAATGAGTTGTGATTTCTCATTTTCAGTAAGAGAAGACGATATTATTACAGGTAATTCAGATTCACCATGTAAATAAGCGTATTCCAAATGGTTTGGATGTGGCTTTAACTCTAATTTTGGTGGTTCTTCTATCGATGATTTATATCGATATCTGTCTTCTTCTTTTAGCATTTGAATTTCTTCTGTTGTTGGTTCATATCCATTAGCTATTAGTGTAGCTAACATTTCAGCTTCATCAATTGGTTCATTACCTTCTCCTAAAGAACATTCTCCTGTTCCTTGTAATTCTGGAAATTCTTCTAATAATTCTGCATGTGCATCTATAGTTTGAATATAATAACATGTATCATCTACAGATTGCGGTTGTTGCATTGCTCTATCAACTGAAAAGGTAACACTCTCGTCCTCTATACTTAGGGTCAATTTCTTACCGAACACGTCTATCATTGCTTTAGCCGTGTTTAAGAATGGTCTTCCTAATATGAGAGGAACTTGAGAATCTTCTTCCATGTCCAGAACAACAAAATCTACTGGAAATACTAAAGTACCAACTTTAACTAGCATGTTCTCCATTATCCCTCTAGGATATTTTATTGATCTATCGGCTAGTTGTATACTTATTCTTGTTGGTTTCAATTCTCCAAGGTCTAGCACCTAAGTTTGCTAATGCTTCTATTGAACTAAGACTCACCAGAAAACATGGAATTGTGAAACTTCCTGGATCAGATAATTTTTCTGGTATCTTATTCAACAGCACTGCTGAACAATTAGCGTTCATAGTAACAGTCGAGAGTTCTTCCATTTTCTTTCTATTCATGATTAGATCTTTCAAGAATTTAGCATATCTAGGCATTCCTGAAATCACATCAATGAAAGGAAGATTTACATTTATCTGTTTAAACATATCCAAGAATTTGGATTGCTCGGCTTCAAGTTTCTCTTTCTTCATTTTACTCGGGTAAGGAAGTGGTGGTTGGTATGGTTTAACATAAGGTTTAGCCTTAACTGTGTTATCTTCATTAACCTTTTCAACTACCAGTTGTTTTTCCTTATCTTGATCAAGTTGTGGTTCTTGTGGAGTAGGAATAGCTTCATCAGAATTTACAGGTATTTCAGGTGGTTTAAGTGTTGTACCACTTCTTGTGGTAATGGCTTTAGCTGTTTCATTCCGGGGGTTTGCATTTGTATCACTAGGTAAACTTCCCGGTTTTCTTTCACCTATTAATCTTGCTAGGTTACTTACTTCTTGTTCCAAATTTTGAATAGAAGCTTGTTGATTTCTAAATGCTTGAGCATTTTGTTCATTAGTTTGTTTCTGAGATGTGAAAAACTGCGTTTGAGTTTCAACTAGCTTCGTCATCATATCTTCTAAATTCGGCTTTTTATCATCGGGTTGTGGTTTGTTTTGAAAATTAGGTCTTTTCTGGTTGTAAGTATTGTTAGATACTTGTTGATTGCTAGGACCTTGTTGGTTGTTGTATGGAATATTTCAGTTATAGTTCTGGTTTTGATTGTAGATCGGTCTTGGCGGTTGATAATTATTTTGATAATTATTTCCAGGCCTTTGGTTTATGTATGAAATATTCTCTCTTTGGTCCATTGTTAATTCAATACTGAGACAATCTTTTGTCAAATGTGATCCTCCACACTGCTCACAACTAATTCGTATTGAGTGTATATCTTTAGTCATCTTTTCCATTCGTCTCTCGACAGCATCTATCTTTGCGGAAATGGAATCTAAGTCATGGCTAGAATCGGCTCTAGCTGCTTTAGATGATCTAACGATATCTTTTTCTTGGTGCCACTCATGTGAGTGGGAAGCAGTGTTATCAATAATTTTATAAGCATCAGTTTCGGTTTTCTTCATAATGGAACCACCAGCTGCTATATCGATGTCTTTTCTTGTAGTGATGTCGCATCCTTGGTAGAATATTTGTACTATTTGACAGGTATCTAAACCATGTTGCGGACATCCTCTTAATAACTTTCCAAATCTTGTCCACGCCTCATATAGAGTTTCATTTGGCTTTTGTGTGAACGTAACAATTTCTCCTTAAAGTCTTATGGCTTTAGATGCCGGAAAGAATTGTTTAAGAAATTTTTCAACTAAAACGTCCCATGTATCAATCGCCCCTTCAGGTAACGATTCCAACCAATCTTTGGCTTCTGCCTTTAAAGTCCAGGGAAATAACATGAGATATATCTGTTTATCCTCCACTTCTCGGATTTTAAATAGAGTGCAGATCCTATTAAAGGTATGAAGATGTTCATTTGGATCTTCCTTCGGTGCACCACTAAATTGGCATTGATTAGTCACCATGTGTAGAATTTGTCCTTTGATTTCATAATCTGGCGCATTGATGTCAGGATGAGTAATTGCGTGACCTTGGCCAGTGCGTTTAGCTCTCATTCGGTCTTCCATACTTAAAGGTTCTAGATTCTCCATAATTGAATTTGTTGAATCGGAATCACTAGAGGATTCTGATTTAATGGTTCGTTCCTCAACAATCTCTGTTGAATGATTGGTGGTTCCGGATGAAAAATTAATGGTTCAGGATCTATGAATCGTCCCAGAATATTCTCCGGATTCTCAATTGTGAGGTCGGGTTCAAAAAATGAATTATCAAAAATTTGAATTGGAGTACTTGGTCGACTGGATGACGATTCTAAAGAAAAATCAACGGCGGTAATATTTGCTAAATGTCTTGATCTAGTTACAGGTGGTGAACGTACAAAAGGTGGTGAACGTCTTGCTCGGTGCATTCACTGAATATCCTATTAGTTTTTAAAAAGGAAAGAAAAATTATATAAGTTATCCAATTAATAAACTTTTCTGATTTTGCCCACGTTTCGAATACCCAAAAGATGCAGCAGAGGGGCAGAATTCGTTTGGTCTCAATATAATTGAGGACTGTTTGGCTCCAATAACCCGGTCCACGTACAAATCCAACTATTACTACGAACTAGAAAAATTTGTTGTCTATCAATTTAACCACTTAAAATAAATTTTCGTAATTTTAAGAAATTTAGATAAGAAGTAGAATAAAAATCTATGTCCTAAAACTAGAATAGCGAGAAATAAGAAAGAAAAAGAGCGTGTCGGAAAAAGATCGAAAAATAAAAATAAGAAAGAAAAAGAGTGACTTATAGAACTTAAAAACACTCGACTAACCCAACCTTATTACTATCACTAACTTAAAATTATAATCGCAAATTGAGATTACTAATTGGAATGATAATTGATACATAGGTAAAAGGCGTCTAAAAATATTAAAGCTTACAAGTAAAACTATATCCCAAATGGAAATAACTTAAAAAGGTACTAAAACTTAAAAAGGCGTCGCAAAATTCTAAAGCACTTAAATCTTAGTCTAAAGAAAAAGCACTTAAGGGATTTTACGGCAAAGCCTAAAAATCTAGAAATAAAAATATAACTATGGCAAAAACTAAGTTTAAAACTAAAAACTAGCAAAAAATACAAATATTACGCTAAAACAATTAAAAAGGGAGAAAATATAAAAATATACAAAAAGTTGTAAAAATTACAATTTTTATAAAAATATTATTTTTATATTATTTAATTTATAAAACTATTAATTTTATAAACTAATTAAAATTTAAAATACAATTTATTTTAAAAATTTAAAACTAATTATAATAATAATTAAGTAATTAGGGTTAATAATAATAATAAATAATAATTACACCGTAATAAATACTGTTAGGGTTTATGTGTGGCCCGTGTCAGACGGCTCCGCGAGTTGCGGTGCTCGAAGCTGGAAACTCCGCGAGTCGCGGGGTTCCAATTTTCAGATGACAGGTTGATTAAAATTCGATGCGTTTTACTTTTTTTTTTTCGGTTTTTAAATTTGTATTTTAAATAAACACAAAATTTTTAAATAAAACTTATATTTTTATAAAATAAAAATAAAGAAACTTTATAAAACTTAAATATTTAACAAACTCTTAAAAATATTTATATTTTTGTTTTCTTTTTATGTTTTCGAATAATTAAAAACGTATTTTTACAAAAGCGTATTTTAATAAAAGTAAACTAAAAATAAATTTTTTTTAAAACTAAAATTTAGCCTTACGCTTCCGGCTTTTAAGCTAGATTGTCCCTGGCAGCGGCGCCAAAAAAATACTTGATGTTATGCGAGGTGTATATAAAATAGCTATTAAATTTTACAAGTAATACTATTACATACGATACAATTTTACACAAGATATTTATTTATTTAGAGAATGGATATACTTAAACCTTGCTACAACACTTATAGACAGTGTACCTAATCGTACAGTAGTGTAGTTTTTAGTAAGTCCGGTTCGTTCCACAGGGAAAATCTTTTAATCAAAGCTTAACGCTATATTAGTTTAATTTTATAAAAATACAAATATATAATAAGTAATATTATTATTATAAAGGGGGGGTTTTTACCGTTTAATGACCGGTTTGTCGATTTTAAAACTTTAGTCACAGTTAAAACAAAATGTAAAATATTAAATAAATAAAAGACTTAATTTAAAGCATAAAGTAAATAACGATAATGAAATTGCGAATAATAAAAGTGCGATAAAATAAACTTGCGATAATTAAAAAGTACGATAATTAAAAGTGCAATTAAATACAATAACAATAAAAATGCGATAATTAGAAGTGCAATTAAATATAAAATAAAGGAAATTAAATATGAAATAAAAGAATTATGCTTATTTAAACTTTCGTAATCATGATGTTTGACGTGTTGATTTTAGTTTTATGCCCATGGGTTAATTGTCCTTTGTCCTGGATTATTTAATATGTCCGTCTGGTTTTTGTCCATAACAGTCCATCAGTCATAAATATAAAGTGCGAGTGTCCTCGTCAAATTATTCTTATACCCGAAGTCAAATATTCCAACTAATTGGTGACTTAAACTGTAACAAGATTTTAATACTTTGTTTAATAATTACACCGGGATGTCGACTGAGTGTAAGCTAAGGTTTTAATACTTTGTTATCAATTATGCCAAGTGTCCTTGTACATTATTTCACCCATGTTTTAATAATTCTAGTGACTATTAATCCATTCCCGTGTCCGGTTAAATGAACGATTATTCGTACATATAAATACCCCGCCCATCGTGTCCGATCGAGTGTAAATGGTTATTTATAGGGATGCCCAATTGTAAATCTTTATATTAAAATTTAACAAACTATCATTTAGTTAAACAAATATAAAGCCCATTAATAGCCCATAGTCTAATTTCCACAAGTGTCGTTCTTTTGTCCAAACCCCAATTATGGTACAAAGCCCAATTACCCAATTTTAGTAATTAGCCCAACATCATGATTACTTCGGATTAAATAAGCGTAATAATAACTTAGCTACGAGACATTAAATTAAAAAGGTTGAACATAAATTACAATGATTAAAAATAGCGTAGCGTTACACGGACAGAATTTCGACTTACACCCTTACAACATTCGCTAACATACCCTTATTATTAGGATTAAAAATTAAAATTAAAATTAAAATATAAATTATAAATATAAATATTACGTATAGATAGATGGATGGATATATATTGATATATAAAATGATCAGAATTCGTTTGCTTTTATAGGGAATTGAGTTCAGGGGGTCTCCACGACTCGCGACCTTTTCTGCCTTCAAACTCCTTGAGTCGCGGAGTTTGAAATTCCAGCTCACCAACTTTGGAGTCTTTCTTGCCGACGGATTTTTATTATTTATATAATATATAAATAATTATAAGAATTATTTAAATATTATATTATATTTATGTGCATAGTTGACTTGTAATTTTTAGTCCGTTGCATCGAGCGTTGAGAGTTGACTCTGGTCCCGGTTCCGGATTTTCGAACGTCCTTGCGTACAATTTAATATCTTGTACTTTGCGTTTTGAATCTTGTACTCTTGTAATTTTGAGACGTTTCTTATCAATAATTGGAACCTCATTGATTGTATTTTGTACTTTTGAGCTTTTTGGTCGTTTGCGTCTTCAATTCGTCGAATCTTTCTTTTGTCTTCACCTTTTAATATTTAAACGAATATCACTTGTAAATAGAACAATTGCAACTAAAAGCTTGTCTTTCTTGGGGAATAATGCTATGAAATATATGTTCGTTTTTAGCATTATCAACTACCCAGTATGGATCTAGTAAAGCTTGAGCAACCGTTGTTGGTTCAATCTTACTAAGAAAGGCTGTGAATAGACACATATTCCGAGTAGCCCTTCGAGTTGACACTGGAGCAGATGCGTCACCAATAATAAGATCTATTGGATGACTTTTAGTCCATCAGGTGTGTGGAAGAGGTTGTACATCAGTGGTATCCATTGAAACATCAACCGTTGTTGACGTTGAGCCTTGATCTGCTGGATCTGATGTAACATTATCTAATGGATTCAATAGAGTTTCTGGAGAAACAGCTGGAGTTGTATCAACTGATGAATCTTGAATTGGTTCAAGATTATCAGTAACAGGAGGTTGGAGGGAGGATGAAGAAGCAACAGGTGAATCAGTTGGTGTTGAATCTTCATCAAAAAGACTTTGAAGAGTCTCCACAGTAGTTGACTGTGATGGTGTAACCGGTACGGCTTGAACATTTGAATCCCGTTGAGAAATATAAAGACTATCAAATAAGATATCCAGTTCCTCTGATGTAACCGTAGGAACACCCTTCTTCGAGAAAATTGAGTTTTGCGCGGAAGAAGTAATAGCCAGGTTAGGATCGGGTTTTGAACTGAGTTGTTCAAGAGTCATTCCCGAAAATTCATCGAACTTGACGTTAATGCTCTCTTTAATCATCTTTGTTCGCTTATGATAAACACGATAAGCAACTTTGTTCGAGGAATAACCAAGAAATATGGCCTGATCGCCATGAGGATCAAACTTTCCGAGGCTGTCAAAATCGTTAAGCACATAGCATATTCAACCAAAAACACGGAAATATTTGACATTCGGGCGTCTACCATATAATAACTTATATGGAGTTTTATCAAAACGTTTGTTTACAATACAACGATTTTGGGTATAGCATGCAGTTGAAATGGCCTCCCCCCACATTTTTGGAGGTAATTTGGAGTAGGCAAGCATCGTTCGTGCTGCTTCGCACAACGTACGATTACGTCGTTCGACTACTCCATTTTGTTGGGGGGTCCGAGCAGCAGAGAACTGATGTTCAATGCCTTTGTCTTTCAAATAACTATCAAGCGGGTCATTCTTAAATTTCGTCCCATTATCAGTTCTGATGCTCTTAACATGTTTGTTAAAAGAGCGTTGAATCTTTTTAATGAATTCAATGATAATGGCGGGGGTTTCTGACTTAGTTCGCAAAAGAAAAATCCATGTAAACCGGGTATAGTCATCAACAATGACAAGCACATGTTTCTTGCCACCGAGGCTAGAAATACGCATGGGTCCACATAAGTCCATATGCAATAATTGCAAAGACGATGAAGTACTGGGGTTTTGCTTAAGCGGATGATTAGTCCGTTTCAGCTTACCCATCGCACATGATGGACACACATGATGCTTATCATATTGAAAGGTTGGAATACCATCACCTAAATCTTTAGAGACTAGTCGATTGATACCCTTGTAATTCAGGTGTGACATCCGATGATGTCATAACCATGAATTTTCTTTGGTAGAACGAGTGGCCAAACACATGGTTGCATGTGATGGTGCATCATTGAGGTCAATAGTATATAGTGAAGCACAACGTTTACCAACAAGAAGATTATTCCCTCTGGTGGATTGCACCGAGCATTGTCGACGTTCAAACAAAACTTTGAGATCTCCATCGCAGAATTGGCTCACACTAAATAAACTGCACCCCAAACCCTCAACATATGAAACCCGTTTGATTGTTATGCCATTTTGCACAAAATCTCTGTAACCCGTTATTGTTGCAATCTCATCATTTCCGAATGTAACCGTTCCTAGGAATTTGTCAATGAAGTTGACAAGCAAGGATTTATCGCCCGTCATGTGTCGAGAACAACCGGAATCGATATACCAAACACAGACATCGAAACCCTGTAAATGTGAATTTCCTAGAGTTTAGGTACCCAAAGTTTTTTGGGTCCTTTTCGGTTAGTACCAACAATAAACTTTGGATTAACAACAAACTTTGGATCAATGATGAAATAATCACGTAAAGCATCATGTACTTTAGACAATAAAGCATCATTTAAAACCACATTACATGAAGCATCATACGCAATATCAATCTTTACATTGTTATCAGAAGTCTTAACACACAATTTATTCCAACTAGATGTTTTGTTCACAGACGAAAATTAAAAAACATGAGATGATTTCCTAGGCCGACTAGCAGATTGCTTTGGTTTAGTTGCTACTTTCTTAGTCGTGGACTTAGGAACCCATACAGATTTGTAATTCATGTTTGGATTATGACCTGTGACACGAAAAACACCTTTGTTAGTTAGACGTCCAAACTTTTCAGTTGACACATGAGATGACTGATTTTGCAGACTTTCCAATTTGATTGTACGTTCTTTTGCATCATACTCACTTAAATCAGGTTTAGAACTTGTGTGTGTTGTGGACTTAACTGATTTCTTTAAAAGACTCTCTTTTGAAGTTTTTGTCATAGGAATCATAGGAATCTTTTTAGTTAACACAGAACCATTTGGAGAATGAACCTTTTTAACAATATACTGAGTTGTAGAAACAACTTTCAAACCATGATTGCCAAATTGAGAACGTAGAGGATTTTTAAGAATAGTAATGGGTTTTACATCCTTAGATGTTGTTGTTCCCTTCCCCTTCTTAGTAATCCCACTAGTACATTCAAGCACATTGGTTGCAACATTAGACGTTTGCTTAAGTGTGTTAGCCTGTTTCATTTGAATTATCTTTTGTTTTAAGCTTTTAATCTCAAGACATAATTCTTCAGTAGAAACTATCACTTCACCCTCCTTAAAAGCATAAGTACATTCTTTCTTAGGCAGTGAAGGTAATTTATCACACAAAGCAAGCATTTGTTCTAATGATTGGCACTTAAGTTGCAAGTCAATATTCTCCTGTTCAAGTTGAGCTACTATACGATTCAAATTACGTACAGCAGGCAAATGCAAGTAATAATCATGCAAAGGATCAAGTTGACTTTCAAAATCTATCAAAGGTTCAATGATCGGTTCATCCTGAGGTTCTACTTTATCATCTAAAGAATTTTGACCTAGAGAATCTGTCTCAAAGAAGACAGTTAGTTCATGTGCTAGGTCTGCACGGAAAACATCATCTAGACATGCAGGTAAAGTTGGTAGAATTGGTTTCACATCAAAATTTGGTTCATCAAACACCTCATCTATTGCAGTAATGCTAGAACTAGGTTTGTTAAACACTTCATTCTCAAGCATTAAAATGTATTTCTCTAGCATGAGTGTTGGGATATAAACCAGTCTATGCTTAGGCACATAATCTTCATGTTGCATGTTCTTTTCAGTTTCAACAAGATTTTTCAAGAAATCAGGATTCGATTTACCTATCTTAGCATTAATTTTTTCATACATTAAGCTAATTTGATGGTATTTCCTAGATTTACAATTTACAATAATATCATCAAAATCAGCATCAGAAGCATGTACAAAATGCGATGGTAAACCAGCTTGAAAATAATCAGAATGATATAATCCTGGAATCTTTTTGGAAGCATCTTCCAAATTTTCGGATCTTCATAACCCAACCCCCACTTTTCACCATGAATCATTTTTGGTCTATTCATGAAAATCGTTTGTTTTGAAAGTTCCATATCCATGATAGCTTTGGATTGCTCTGTTCGATAGAGTTTTTCCTCATATCGAGCAAGTTGTGCTTTCATTTGAAAAGATTCTTTTGACAATAAAGAAATTTCAGTGTTCTTTTCAATTATGGTGTTTTCCAATTGAATGATTTTCTTGTTTAGTTTTGAAAGTGTGGGTTCATGTTGGTTTTTCAAATCAGAAAGATCTTTTTCTAAAAATTGAACTTTTTCTGCAAGTCGTTCCGATTTTAAACGATAATCAGTTCTTTCAACATTAATTGGATGAATTGTCTTTTTCAGATCTTCCAACTCAGTTTCCTAAGAGTTGAGTTGGAGAGTCAATTGTTGCAGATCCGTTTGCAATTTGGATGAGAAAGGTCTGGTCTCATTCATTTTGATTTTATCTTTTAAAACTTTGTTTTCAGATTTTAAGCCTTTGACTTCTTTTGACATTGAGACCAGATTCTTCATCAAGTCATTTTACATTTTTATAAAATCAGGTGAGATTTCAGATGATTGTACCTCATCATCATCGGATGTTGAGTCAGAATTCTCCATTGCTTCCTTAGCTTTGATGAGCTTTGTCACCTTGCAAACATTTGCATGTTCCACCTCTGAATCTGAATCGCCAGTCCAGTTAAACCAAGTATCATCAACCGGTTTTAGCTCTCCCCTAGTTTCCACAATCTTAGCCATCAACATTTTCTTCTTGTAGTAAGTTACGTCCTTCTTCTTAGGCATCTTGCACTCACGAGAGTAATGACCAGCTTTGCCACAATTGAAACAAATTGAATCTTCCTTCTTGGAATCATCAGCACGTTGTTGTTTAGATTGATCAGCTTTCTTGTAGTACGAGGAAGATGACGAGTTTTTGCATTGATTGCTTGATTTGCCTTTAAACTTGTATTTGTTCAAGGATTTTGTGAACATGGCTGCCATCTTGACTAATTCAAGATGAGAATCATCAACATCAGAAAGATTCAAATCTTCTGAATCAGTTGATTCTCCAACAAGCACTTTTTTGGACAAGCTTTTGGAAGACGTCAACGATTTGCTCTTCTTTTTGGCAATTAGGGCAAGTGGATCGCCCAGAGAAGACTCTTTCCTTCCTTCTTGAAGTTTAGACACTTCAGGTTGGTAATGCATAAGAACTCCAACAAGCTCATGAATAGTCAACTTGTCAATCTCTTTAGTAGATCGAACAATGGTTCCATAAGGAAGCCAATCAGCATTGAGCTTTTTGAGAAACTTCATGTTGACTTCAGCATTTACTTTTATGATATTGCACCTTTTCAACTCATTGAGAACACCATTGAAATGATGATAGGTATCCTTGAGTGGTTCATCAGTTTCCTGCTTGAAATCTTCATAGAATCCCAGAGCCTTATTCAATTTAGTAACGTCTGACATGTCATAACCTTCTTGCTGTCGTTTGATCTCATCCCATATATCTTTTGTTGTTGTGTTGCTATCAACATTTTCAAACAATTCATACGGGATAGCTTGCATAACAATATTCTTTGCCTCTATGTCACCCTGAGCTCTCTCACGCTTATCACCAGAAAGTTCATAGACTGGAATTGGCATACCAGTATCCGGATGATAATCAACAACTGGACCATCTCTCAGAGAAGCCCAAATGTGTTTTGCTTTCTCACCCTTATAGTCTATGTACTGAGTGATACGGTGAAGCCATTGAGTGTATTTGCCATCAAACAACAATGAAGGACGGGAATCTGATCCAATGATCAAAGTATCTTGAGTAGACATCTTGAAAATGAGGTAGATTCGGTAAAGATTCTGTATTACACAAATCTAAGATGAAAAATCACAACAATCTGATCAGAATGTCAGATTCTGTAACAGATTCGGTACTGTAGCAGATTCGGTAAAGTAGCAGATTCGGTAAAGATTCTGTATATCAGATTCTGTAAAAGAAACTGATCAGAAATACAAGAGACACACCTAGATTCAGTATAGATTCGGTAATCACAAGAATTGTAGCCTGTAACCACTTAAAATAATGGATTAAGTGATACAGAAACTCAGATTCTGTATTTGATTCGGTAGTCAGATTCTGTATAAATTTGAAGTTCAAACTCAATTCAATCCTTTTGAATTAGATTCTGTAACCTTGCTGCACAAGGAAACACATTAGTATCACACAAAATATCAAAGATACCGAAAGTATAGGATACCTAATATCAACTGTAGCAGTTGACAATATCGAGTCTAAGTTTAAAACTTAGAAATATGACAGAATCCTTTCTCAAACCACACCAATTAGCTACGTATAATCAAACCGAATGTGATAGAATCACAATCACACCACAATCTGCAACACTTAAGATGAATTTAAGTAATGAAGCAGACTCGGTATGACAGTTACGATACCGAGTGTTGATCAAATCTTCAAAACTTAATGAATTGAAGAAATTGAACCGTCAGAAATGTGATTTAACACCTCACGAACACAACTGAATCCTTAAATCTTCACAAAAATCCAGAATCAAGCTTGAATTAAGCAATACCGAGAGTTTTAGCCACAAACTCTAAAAATCAACTTGATTCTCCATAATTGAAGTTAAAAAGCTGTAATGATGATCGAAACTCTTTCTAAAATACCTAATGCACCTTTGCTGAACTTATCACAAGAATCTGAACGTCAGATTATCAAATTCGATGATACCGAATGTGATTCAAAATACCGAGAGTAATCAGATTCTGTAATCTACAATCTCTGGATCGATATAGTGATGTAGAATCACTTCCTAGAAGCTCTGATACCAAATGATAGGTCAGATCATCTTGAGATTGAGAGAAATGATAAGATAAAGAGAGATTCGGGATGTAAGCATGAGACTCGGTATTAGAGAGAATCGGTACAATTACATTCCACATCTTCTAGAACTCGGTTACAATGCAATGGCTATCTAATTAGGACTACTTAGGTTCCTTATATAGCCCCCTTCTAAGGAACCTTCATTTAAGCTTATTTTCACATTAACACTATACAACTTCGGGGTCCTAACACTTTTCTCAAATGTTCTTCGTGCTCTTGATCATTCTTCGAGTAAATAAGTATGTCATCGATGAAAACAATGACAAACTTGTCAAGATATGGCCCACACACTCGGTTCATGAGGTCCATGAATACAGCTGGTGCGTTAGTCAATCCAAACGGCATAACCATAAACTCGTAATAACCGTAACGCGTCCTAAAAGCAGTCTTTGGAATATCATCCTCCTTCACCCGCATTTGATGATATCCAGAAAGTAAATTGATCTTCGAATAAACAGACGAGCCTTGTAGTTGATCAAATATGTCGTTAATTCTTGGTAGTGGGTAGCGGTTCTTGATGGTAAGTTTGTTCAACTCTCGGTAGTCGATACATAACCTAAATGTACCATCCTTCTTTTTGACAAACAAAACAGGAGCTCCCCATGGTGATGTGCTTGGTTGAACGAAACCACGCTCTAAAAGTTCTTGTAATTGGCTATGAAGTTCCTTCATTTCGCTAGGTGCGAGTCTGTATGGAGCACGAGCTATTGGTGCAGCTCCCAGTACAAGGTCTATTTGAAATTCAACGGATCGGTGTGGAGGTAGTCCTGGTAATTCTTTCGGAAATACATCGAGAAATTCTTTTGCGACGGGAACATCATTGATGTTCTTTTCTTTGGAATTGACTTTCTCGACGTGTGCTAGCACAGCATAGCAACATTTTCTTATTATTTTATGTGCCTTCAGGTTACTAATAAGATTTAACCTCGCGTTGCTCTTTTCTCCGTACACCATTAAGGGCTTTCCTTTTTCTCGTATAATGCGAATTGCATTTTTGTAACAAACGATCTCGGCTTTCACTTCTTTCAACCAGTCCATACCGATTATCACATCAAAACTCCCTAACTCTACTGGTATCAAGTCAATCTTAAATGTTTCGCTAACTAGTTTAATTTCTCTATTCCGACATATATTATCTGCTGTAATTAATTTATCATTTGCTAATTCGAGTAAAAATTTAATATCCAAGGGCGTCGGTGAGCAACTTAGTTTAGCATAAAAATCTCTACTCATATAGCTTCTATCCGCACCCGAATCAAATAAAACATAAGCAGATTTATTGTCAATGAGAAACGTACCCGTAACAAGCTCCGGGTCTTCCTGCGCTTCTGTCGTATTAATATTGAAAAATCTTCCGCGGCCCTGCCCATTAGTATTCCCCTGATTTGGGTAATTTTTAATAATGTGGCCCAGTTTTTCACATTTATAACAGACTACGTTGGCAGTACTTGCTCCGACACTACTTGTTCCGACATTACTCGTTCCGGCATTATTTGTTCCTTTAGTTATGTTATACATTGGTCTGTATACCTCACACTTTGTCGCGCTATGACCATTTCTTTTACACCTGTTGCAAAATATTGTGCAGAACCCTGGGTGATTCTCTTCACACCTTTGGCATTGCTGTTTCTGATTATTTTTGTTGCGGTTGTTATTGTGGTTGGGACGATTATTGTAGTTGTTGTTGGGACATTTGTTGAAGTTGTTGTTACGATTGATGTTGCGGTTATTGGGATAGTTATTGCGATTGTAGTTGTGATTGTTGTTGTTGTATTGGTGACTCTTGTCATTGTTTTCCTCCCACTTTCTCTTGACTTGTTTCATGTTAGCCTCTTCAGTCGTCTGTTCCTTAATCCTTCCTTCGATCTGGTACACTAATTTGTGAGCCATTCGACTTGCCTTTTGTATGTAGGCGGGCTCGTGTGAACTCACATCTTCTTGAATTCTTTTCGGTAACCCTTTTACAAATGCGTCGATCTTCTCTTCTTTGTCTTCGAACGTTCTGGGACACAATAGGCATAATTCTATGAATCGTTGTTCGTACGTGGTGATATCAAAACCTTGCATTCGTAATCCTCTAAGCTCTACCTTGAGCTTATTGACCTCATTTCTGGGACGATACTGTTCGTTCATCAATTGCTTGAATGCTGACCATGGTAGTGCGTAAGCAGCATCTTGTCCTACCTGCTCGAGATAGGTATTCCACCATGTTAACGCCGTACCTGTGAAGGTATGCATAGCGTACTTAACTTTGTCCTCTTCAGTACACTTACTTATGGCAAACACTGATTCGACCTTCTCGGTCCACCATTTCAATCCAATTGGTCCTTCGGTTCCATCAAATTCTAAAGGTTTGCAGGCAGTGAATTCTTTGTAGGAGCATCCTACACGATTTCTTGTGGAATTAGTTCCACTGCTAGATCCAGAGTTATTGTTAGTTTGCATCGCAGCCTGTACTTCGGCTATATTTTCTGCAAGGAAAACACGGAAGTCTTCCTCACTCATGTTCAAGTTTTGATCAGTTGTCGGTGCCATTTCCTTCAAAAATAGCCAAAAGAATCGAGTTAATCATATAGAATTTAAGAGTAGTCAATAGTATTTCGTAGCATTATATGAACTTATTTATAAAAGCTTTTTCTTCATATTAGCATTTTATAGTTTTAATTCGGGTAGTACCTACCCGTTAAGTTCATAGTTACTAGCTACTATACAACTCAACTACTATGCTTCCATATGAAAAACTTATTGCAATAAAATTTCGCGTTCAAACTTTATACAAATTATTACAACTTACAATACCGCTATTATACATATAGGATGAAATATAACACATAATAGCATTGCTACTCGGCAGCAATAAAGGCAATTCTAGTTAATACGCAAGTTGTTCAGCAAAAGAAATAAAGACACGTAATTCATAAATCCAGAAATAAGTCATGCATTCTGGTTTTACTAAGACGACTTCCCATCCTTGGTTTTGTAGAAAGTAACCGTTATGACCATTGGCTAGGCAGCATGTTGTAATGTCGTCAAAAGGACGAGGGTTTCATAATGCCCAACCGCCCCGTAACAATCTAAAAACCTTGTTTCTCGTCTCAACTACCGAGTCCGTCACTTGTGGGAACGTTTTATTTAAAAGTTGCAACTTAATGTTCTTTTTCTCAATTTGATGAGAAGCAAACATTATTAACCCGTAAGCATTACATGCTTCTTTATGTTGCATGTTAGAAGCTCTTTCTAACTCACGAAATCCTATGTTGGGATATGTTGAGTCAAAATAGGTTCTTAACCCATAGCATAAAATTGCATTTGGGTTCCCAGCATTTAACGCTTTAAATAAAACACGGCATAACTTACGGTCTCCCCAATGTGATATACCCCACCTATCAAAGGAAAGCCTTTTATAAACTAAGGCATTTCTGAAAAGTCTTTCAAATGTTTGACAAGTTAATTTCGCCATAACTAAATGTGCTGATGAATTATGACCGACTCTAGACAAGATTTCCTCAATCATATCCTCTGGTAGGTCTTCTAAAATATTCGGTTGTCTATCCTTAATGTCCATTTTGTTTGTATACTGTAAAATAGACAAGGATTAGATTCGTAAAAGATAATTAACAAACAATACAAGCAATTTTTACATAGAACATAAAAGGACAAGCACACTACAATACATATAATACACAACATGATTACAACCCTCTAATCTGAATCACTGGTTTCTTCTTCTTTGGATTTGGTTCGTTTTCCTAATTTTCTAGGGATATATGATGTTCCTCTGATACGAGCCGTCGTTTTCCACAATGGTTTAGAAAAATCTGGTGGTTTAGAGGTTCCCAGGTTATTGTTACAATTTAGGAAATACGGACGTTGCCGATACATATAAAGTTCATCGGGGTTGGAATCGGGTTTCTCTATTTTTATACCTTTTCCCTTATTATTTTCTTTCGCTTTATTAAATTGGGTCGAGGTAATTTCTATAACATCATCGGAATCCTCATCGGGATCCGATCCATTGAAAAATTGGTAATCTTCCCAATATTTTGCTTCTTCGGCGGAAATGACATTGACCATTATTAACTTTGGTCCGTTGGTTGAGGATTTTCTTTTATTTAATCGATTTACAGTAGGTATCAATATTTCTTCCTCCGAAACCTCTTCTTCTTCCGGTTCCTCCTCTTCCAGTTCCTCCTCTTTTGGTTCCTCCTCTTCCGGTTCCTCCTCTTCCGGTTCCTCCTCTTCTGGTTCCTCATCTTCCGGTTCCTCTTCGGGAATTTGTGAATCTTCCCAAAGTATATTCGACTCTTCATTATTGTTAGGTGAGTCGATGGGATTTGTACTAGTGGTAGTCATCTATCACACAATATCAAACACATTAAGAGGTTAATATATCACATAATATTTATATGTTAATAATATATAGTTTCCAACAAAAGTGTTAAGCAATCGTTTTTAAAGAAAACACGGTCGAAGTCCAGACTCACTAATGTATCCTAACAAACTCGATAAGCCACACTATTGCAAATTTCTGGTTCTCTAAGACCAACGCTCTGATACCAACTGAAATGTCCCGTTCATATTGATTATAAACGTTCCATATTAATTGATTTCGTCGCGAGGTTTTGACCTCTATATGAGACGTTTTTCAAAGACTGCATTCATTTTTAAAACAACCATAACCTTTATTTTATCTATAAAGGTTTAAAAAGCATTACGTAGATTATCAAATAATGATAATCTAAAATATACCGTTTACACACGACCATTACATAATGGTTTACAATAAGAATATATTACATCAAAAATAAGTTTCTTGACTGCAGTTTTTACATAATATCATACAAGCATGGACTCCAAATCTTGTCCTTATTTTAGTATGCAACAGCGGAAGCTCTTAATAATCACCTGAGAATAAACATGCTTAAAACGTCAACAAAAATGTTGGTGAGTTATAGGTTTAACCTATATATTATCAAATCATAATAATAGACCACAAGATTTCATATTTCAATATACATCTCATACATAGAGATAAAAATCATTCATATGGTGAATACCTGTTAACCGACATTCACAAAATGCATATAATAATATCCCCTATCATTCCGGGAAATCCTTCGGACATGATAAAAATGAATTCGAAGTACTAAAGCATCCGGTACTTTGGATGGGGTTCGTTAGGCCCAATAGATCTATCTTTAGGATTCGCGTCAATTAGTAGATCGATTTACTAATTCTTAGGCTACCAAGCAAAAGGGGCATATTCGGCTTCGATCATTCACCCATATAATGTAGTTTCATTTACTTGTGTCTATTTCGTAAAACATTTATAAAACTCACTTTCACAGATTTTTACTTCGTCGGGAAGTAAGACTTGGTCACTGGTCGATTCACGAACCTATTAAAAATATGTACATATATATCAAAGTATGTTCAATATATATTTACAACACTTTTAATGCATTTTTGATGTTTTAAGTTTATTAAGTCAGCTGTCCTCGTTAGTAACCTACAACTAGTTGTCCAAAGTTAGATGTACATAAATAAATTGATATATATTATCATGAATCAATCCACAACCCAGTGTATACATGTCTCAGGCTAGATCACAACTCAAAGTATATATATTTTTGGAATCAACCTCAACCCTGTATAGCTAACTCCAACATTACTGCATATAGAGTGTCTATGGTTGTTCCAAATAATATATATATACATGGGTCGATATGATATGTCAAAACATTTGCATACGTGTCTATGGTATTCCAAGATTACATAATATATTAGAATACATGTATAATACAATATAAGTTAGCTATGATATGATTAATATAGATTTGTTACCATATTTCCCGTAGCTACAACAATCAAAAAATATCCAATCTTGTTTTACCCATAACTTCTTCGTTTGAAATCCGTTTTGAGTGAATCAAATTGCTATTGTTTCATATTGAACTCTATTTTATAAATCTAAACAGAAAAAGTATAGGTTTATAGATATAAATATACGTTACAAGTCGTTTTTGTAAGAGGTAGTCATTTCAGTCGAAAGAACGACGTCTTGATGACCATTTTGAAAAACATACTTCCATTTTGAGTTTAACCATGACTTTTGGATATAGTTTCATGTTCATAAGAAAAATCATTTTCCCAAAAGAACAACTTTTAAATCAAATTTTATCATAGTTTTTAATTATCAAACCCAAAACAGCCCGCGGTGTTACTACGACGGCGTATGTCCGGTTTTACGGTTTTTTTCGTGTTTCCAGGTTTTAAATCATTAAGTTAGCATATCATATAGATATCGAACATGTGTTTAGTTGATTTTAAAAGTCAAATTAGAAGGATTAAATTTTGTTTGCGAACAAGTTTAGAATTAACTAAACTATGTTTTAGTGATTTCAAGTTTAAACCTTCGAATAAGGTAGTAATATATATATATATATGAATCGAATGATGTTATGAACATCATTACTACCTCAGGTTTTGTGGATACACCTACTGGAAATGAGAAAAATAGATCTAGCTTCAAAGGATCCTTGGATGGCTTGAAAGTTCTTGAAGCAGAATCATGTCCCGAAAACAAGTTCAAGTAAGATTTCCACTCGAAATAAGATTGTTATAGTTATAGAAATTCAATCAAAGTCTGAATATGAGTATTACCTTATATTAGAAAGATATCTTACTATAAATAAGAAAGATTTCTTGAGGTTACATGATCACTTTACAAGATTGGAAGTAAGCTAGCAAACTTGGAAGTATTCTTGATTTTATGAAACTAGAACTTATAGAATTTATGAAGAATACTTAGAACTTGAAGATAGAACCTGAGAGAGATCAATTAGATGAAGAAAACTGAAGAATTAAAGTGTTTGTAGGTATTTTTGGTCGTTGGTATATGGATCGATTCACGAACCTATACAAATAAGACTTGGCCACGGATCGATTCACGAACCTATACAAATATGTACATATATATCAAAGTATGATCAAAATATAATTACAACCATTTTTATTATGTTTTAAAGATTTGAGTGTATTAAGTCAGCTGTCCTCGTTAGTAACCTACAACTAGTTGTTCACAGTTAGATGTACAGAAATAAATCGATATATATTATCTTGAATCAATCCACGACCCAGTGTATACACGTCTCAGGCTAGATCACAACTCAAAGTATATATATTTTTAGAATCAACCTCAACCCTGTATAGCTAACTCCAACATTACTTCATATAGAGTGTCTATGGTTGTTCCAAATAATATATATACATGGGTCGATATGATATGTCAAAACATTTGCATACGTGTCTATGGTATCTCAAGATTACATAATATATTAGAATACATGTATAATACAATATAAGTTAGCTAGGATATGATTTGTATAGATTTGTTAAACATTTCCCGTAGCTAAAAAGATCAAAAATATCCAATCTTGTTTTACCCATAACTTCTTCATTTTAAATCCGTTTTGAGTGAATCAAATTGCTATGGTTTCATATTGAACTCTATTTTATGAATCTAAATAGAAAAAGTATAGGTTTATGATCATAAATTTAAGTTACATGTCAATTACTAAACAGGTAGTCATTTAAATCGAAAGAACGACATCTTGATGACCATTTTGAAAAACATACTTTCACTTTGAGTTTAACCAAGATTTTTGGATATAGTTTCATGTTCATATGAAAAATAATTTTCTCAGAAGAATAACTTTTAAATCAAAGTTTATCATAGTTTTTAATTATCCAAACCAAAACAGCCCCCGGTTTCACTACGACGTCGTATATCCGATTTTATGGTGTTCATCGTGTTTCCAGGTTTTAAATCATTAAGTTAGCATATCATATAGATATAGAACATGTGTTTAGTTGATTTTAAAAGTCAAGTTAGAAGGAATAACTTTTGTTTGCGAACAAGTTTAGAATTAACTAAACTATGTTCTAGTGATTACAAGTTTAAACCTTCGAATAAGATAGCTTTATATGTATGAATCGAATGATGTTATGAACATTATTACTACCTCAAGTTTTTTGGATAAAACTACTGGAAATGAGAAAAATGGATCTAGCTTCAAAGGATCCTTGGATGGCTTGAAAGTTCTTGAAGCAGAATCATGACACGAAAACAGTTCAAGTAAGATTTTCACTCGAAATAAGATTGTTATAGTTGTAGAAATTGAATCAAAGTTTGAATATGAATATTACCTTGAATTAGAAAGATAACCTACTATAAATAACAATGGTTCCTTGATCTTAGATGATTACTTGGAATGGATTAGAAAGCTTGGAAGTAGACTTGCAAACTAGGAAGTATTCTTGATTTTTATGAAACTATACTTATGGAATTTAGGAAGAACACTTAGAACTTGAAGATGAAACTTGAGAGAGATCAATTAGATGAAGAAAATTGAAGAATGAAAGTGTTTGTAGGTGTTTTTGGTCGTTGTTATATGGATTAGATATAAAGGATATGTAATTTTGTTTTCATGTAAATAAGTCATGAATGATTACTCATATTTTTGTAATTTTATGAGATATTTTATGCTAGTTGCCAAATGATGGTTCCCACATATGTTAGGTGACTCAAATGGGCTGCTAAGAGCTGATCATTGGAGTGTATATACCAATAGTATATACATCTAAAAGCTGTGTATTGTACGAGTACGAATACGGGTGCATACGAGTAGAATTGTTGATGAAACTGAACGAGGATGTAATTGTAAGCATTTTTGTTAAGTAGAAGTATTTTGATAAGTGTCTTGAAGTCTTTCAAAAGTGTATGAATACATATTAAAATACTACTTGTATATACATTTTAACTGAGTCGTTAAGTCATCGTTAGTCGTTACATGTAAATGTTGTTTTGAAACCTTTAGGTTAACGATCTTGTTAAATGTTGTTAACCCATTGTTTATTATATCAAATGAGATGTTAAATTGTTACATTATCATGATATTATGATATATAATATATCTTAGTATGATATATATACAGTTAAATGTCGTTACAACGATAATCGTTACATATATGTCTCGTTTCGAAATCATTAAGTTAGTAGTCTTATTTTTACATATGTAGTTCATTGTTAATACACTTAATGATATATTTACTTATCATTTAGCATAATTAACCAAGTGTATCAATATCTTAATATGATTCATATGTACCTAGTAAGACGTTGTTATAACGATAATTGTTATATATATCGTTTTCGAGTTTCTTAATTTAATAGACTCATTTTTATGTATATAACTCATTGTTAAAATACCTAATGAGATACTTACTTATAATAAAATCATGTTAACTATATATATAACCATATATATGTCATCGTATAGTTTTTACAAGTTTTAACGTTCGTGAATCACCGGTCAACTTGGGTGGTCAATTGTCTATATGAAACCTATTTCAATTAATCAAGTCTTAACAAGTTTGATTGCTTAACACGTTGGAAACATTTAGTTCGGGTCACTACAGTACCTACCCGTTAAATAAATTTCGTCCCAAAATTTTAAGCTGTTGAAGGTGTTGACGAATTTTCTGGAAATAGACGCGGGTATTTCTTCTTCATCTGATCTTCATGCTCGCAGGTGAACTCGGGTCCTCTACGAGCATTCCATCGAACCTTAACAATCGGTATCTTGTTTTGCTTAAGTCTCTTAACCTCACGATCCATTATTTCGACAGGTTCTTCAATGAATTGAAGTTTTTCATTGATTTGGATTTCGTCCAATGGAATAGTGAGATCTTCTTTAGCAAAACATTTCTTCAAATTCGAGACGTGGAAAGTGTTATGTACAGCCGTGAGTTGTTGAGGTAGCTCCAGTTGGTAAGCTACTGGTCCGACACGATCTATAATCTTGAATGGTCCAATGTACCATGGATTTAGTTTCCCCCGTTTACCAAATCGAACAACGCCTTTCCAAGGTGAAACCTTAGGCATGACCATTTCTCTAATTTCTAACTCTATATCTTTTCTTTTACTGTCCGCGTAGCTCTTTTGTCGACTCTGGGCGGTTTTCAATCGTTGTTGAATTTGGATGATTTTCTCGGTAGTTTCTTGTATTATCTACAGACCCGTAATCTGTCTATCCCCCACTTTATTCCAACAAATCGGAGACCTGCACTTTCTACCATAAAGTGCCTCAAACGGCGCCATCTCAATACTAGAATGATAACTATTGTTGTAGAAAAATTCTGCTAACGGTAGGTGTCGATCCCAACTGTTTCCGAAATCAATAACACATGCTCGTAGCATGTCTTCAAGCGTTTGTATCGTCATTTCACTCTGCCCATCAGTTTGTGGATGATAGGCAGTACTCATGTCTAGACGAGTCCCCAATGCTTGTTGCAACGTCTGCCAGAACCTTGAAACAAATCTACCATCCCTATCAGAGATAATAGAGACGGGTATTCCATGTCTGGAGACAACCTCTTTCAAATACAATCGCGCCAACTTATCCATTTTGTCATCTTCTCTCATTGGCAGGAAGTATGCTGACTTGGTGAGACGATCAACTATTACCCAAATAGTATCATAACCACTTGCAGTCCTTGGTAATTTAGTAATGAAATCCATGGTAATGTTTTCACATTTCCATTCCGGGATTTCAGGTTGTTGTAGTAGACCTGATGGTTTCTGATGTTTAGCTTTGACCTTAGAACACGTTAAACATTCTCCTACATATTTAGCAATATCGGCTTTCATACCCGGCCACCAAAAGTGTTTCTTGAGATCTTTATACATTTTCCCCACTCCGGAATGTATTGAATATCTGGTTTTATGTGCTTCTTTAAGTACCATTTCTCTCACATCTCCAAACCTTGGTACCCAAATTCTATCAGCCCTATATCGGGTTCCATCTTCCCGAATATTAAGATGTTTCTCTGATCCTTTGGGTATCTCATTCTTCAACTTTTCTTCTTTTACAACACCCTGTTGCTCCTCCTTTATTTGAGTAGTAAGGTTAGTACGAATAATTATATTCATAGCTTTTACCCATATAGGTTCTCTGTCCTTTCTACTCAAAGCGTCGGCTACCACATTCGCCTTCCCTGGGTGGTATCGAATCTCAAAATCATAATCATTCAACAGTTCAATCCACCTGCGTTGTCTCATATTCAGTTGCTTCTGATTAAATATATGTTGGAGACTTTTATGGTCGGTATATATAATACTTTTGACCCCATATAAATAATGCCTCCAAGTCTTTAATGTAAAAACAACAGCACCTAATTCCAAATCGTGAGTTGTATAATTTTGCTCGTGAACCTTCAATTGTCTAGACGCATAAGCAATCACCTTCGTTTATTGCATTAATACATAACCGAGACCTTGCTTTGATGCATCACAATAAATCACAAAATCATCATTCCCTTCAGGCAATGATAATATAGGTGCCGTAGTTAGCTTTTTCTTCAATAACTGAAACGCCTTCTCTTGGTCATCCTTCCATTCAAATTTCTTCCCTTTATGCGTTAATGCAGTCAAGGGTTTTGCTATTTTGGAGAAATCTTGGATGAATCTTCTGTAGTAACCAGCCAATCCTAAAAATTGACGTATATGCTTCGGAGTTTTTGGGGTTTCCCACTTTTCAACGGTTTCGATCTTTGCCGGGTCCACCTGGATACCTTATTTGTTCAATATGTGACCGAGGAATTGAACTTCTTCCAACCAAAATGCACACTTTGAAAACTTAGCGTACAGTTTTTCTTTCCTCAATACTTCTAGTACTTTTCTCAAATGTTCTTCATGCTCTTGATCATTCTTTGAGTAAATAAGTATGTCATCGATGAAAACAATGACAAACTTGTCAAGATATGACCCACACACTCGGTTTATAAGGTCCATGAACACAGCTGGTGCGTTAGTCAATCCAAACGGCATAACCATAAACTCGTAATGACCATAACGCGTCCTAAAATCAGTTTTTGGAATATCATCCTCCTTTACTCGCATTTGATGATATCCAGAACGTAAATCGATTTTCGAATAAACCGACGAGCCTTGTAGTTGATCAAATAAGTCGTCAATTCTTGGCAGTGGATAACGGTTTTTGATGGTAAGTTTATTCAACTCTCTGTAGTCAATACACAACCTAAATGTACCATCCTTCTTCTTGACAAACAAAGCAGGAGCTCCCCATGGTGATGTGCTTGGTCGAATGAAATCACGTTCTAATAGTTCTTGTAGTTGGCTTTGCAGTTCTTTCATCTCGCTGGGTGCGAGTCTGTAAGGAGCACGAGCTATTGGTGCAGCTCCTAGTACAAGATCTATTTGAAATTCAACAGATCGATGTGGAGGTAGTCCCGGTAATTCTTTCGAAAATACAACGGGAAATTCTTTTGCGACGGGAACATCATTGATGCTCTTTTCTTCAGTTTGTACTTTCTCGACGTGTGCTAGAACAGCATAGCAACCTTTTCTTATTAGTTTTTGTGCCTTCAAATTACTAATAAGATGTAGCTTCGTGTTGCCCTTTTCTCCGTACACCATTAAGGGTTCTCCTTCTTCTCGTACAATGCGAATTGCATTTTTGTAACATACGATCTCTGCTTTCATCTCCTTCAGCCAGTCCATGCCCACTATTACATCAAAACTCCCTAACTCTACTAGTATCAAATCAATCTTAAATATTTTGCTACCCGGTTTAATTTCTCGATTCCGGCATATATAATCTGCTGAAATTAATTTACCGTTTGCTAATTCGAGTAAAAATTTACTATCCAACGGCGTCAATGGACAACTTAATTTAGCACAAAAATCTCTACTCATATAACTTCTATCTGCACCCGAATCAAATAAAACGTAAGCATATTTATTGTCAATAAGAAACGTACCCGTAACAAGCTCTGGGTCTTCCTGTGCCTCTGCCGCATTAGTATTGAAAACTTTTCCACGGCCTTGTCCATTCGTGTTCTCCTGGTTCGGGCAATTTCTAATAATGTGGCCCGGTTTTCCTCATTTATAACAAACTACATTGCCATAACTTGCTCCGACACTACTTGCTCCGCCATTACTTGTTCCGATACCATTTGTTTCTTTCGTTCTGTTAACCCCTGGTCCGTAGACCTCACACTTTGACGCGCTATGACCATTTTTTTACACTTGTTGCAAAATTTGGTGCAGAACCCCGAGTGATACTTTTCACACCTTTGGCATAGCTGCTTCTGATTGTTGTTATTGCTGCAGTTGTTATTGTTGTTGGGATGATTGTTGCAGTAGTAGTAGTAGTAGTTGTTGTTATTGTTGTTGTTGTTGTTGTTTTGCCGTTTGTTGTAGTTGCGATTGATGTTGCGATTGTTGGGATAGTTGTTGTTGTTTTGGTGACTCTTATCACTGTTTTCCTCCCACTTTCTTTTGACTAGCTTCACCTTGGCCTCTTCGGCCGCCTGTTCTTTAATTCTACCCTCAATCTGGTTCACTAGTTTGTGAGCCATTCTACGTGCCTTTTGTATGGAGGCAGGCTCGTGTAAACTTATATCTTCTTGGATTCTCTCCGGTAACCCTTTCACAAACGCATCGATCTTCTCTTCCTCATCTTCGAACGCTCTCGGACAGAATAGGCACAATTTTGTGAATCGTCTTTCGTACGAAGTAATATCGAATCCCTGTGTTCGTAACCCTCTAAGTTCTGACTTGAGCTTATTGACCTCGGTTCTTGGACGGTACATCTCGTTCATCAAGTGCTTGAATGCTGACCATGGTAGCGCGTAAGCAGCATCTTGTCCCACTTGCTCTAGATAGGTATTCCACCATGTTAACGCAATACCTGTGAAGGTATGCGTAGCGTACTTTACTTTGTCTCCTTCAGCACACTTACTTATGGCAAAAACCGATTCAACTTTCTCGGTCCACCGTTTCAATCCGATTGGTTCTTCGGTCCCATCAAATTCTGAAGTTTGCAGGCAGTGAATTCCTTGTAGGAGCATCCTACACAATTTCTTGCGCCATTAGCTGTATTGCTAGATTCAGAGTTATTGTTGGTATGTAGCGCGGCCTGTACTGTGGCTATGTTTGAAGCAAGAAAGGCACGAAATTTCTCTTCGCTCATATTCAAGGTGTGTCGAGTAGTCGGTGCCATTTCCTTCAAAATAGTCAAATGAAACAATTTAATCATACAGAATATTAAGAGTAGTCAATAGTATCTCGTAGCATAATATGAACTCATTTATAAAAGCTTTTTCTTCATATTAGCGTTTTATAAGTTTAAATTCGGGTACTACCTACCCGTTAAGTTCATACTTAGTAGCTAATATACAATTCAACTATTACAATTCCATATGAAAAACTAATTATAATAATATATCACATACAAATATTCTTCAAACTTACAACTTCGCTATATTACATATAACATGAAATATAGTACACTATGATACAGGACAGTTTTGAAGATAAATCTAGTTAATACGCAAGTTGTTCAGCAAAGGAAATAAAGACACGTAATTCATAAGTCCATAAACAAGTCATGCATTCTGGTTTTACTAAGACGACTTCCCATCCTTGGTCTTGTGGAAAATAACCGTTATGACCATTAGCTAGGCAGCATGTTTTAATGTCGTCAAAAGGACAAGGGTTTCGTAATGTCCAACAGCCCCGTAATAATCTAAAAACCTTGTTTCTCACCCCAACTACTGAATCCGTCACTTGTGGAAAAGTTTTATTTAAAAGCTGCAATCCGATGTTCTTTTTTTTACTTTGGTAAGAAGCGAACATCACTAACCCGTAAGCATAACATGCTTCTTTATGTTGCATGTTAGAAGCTCTTTCTAATTCACGAAATCCTATGTTGGGATATGTTGAGTCAAAATAGGTTCTTAACCCGAAGCGTAAAATTGCATTTGGGTTCCCCGCATTTAATGCTTTAAAGAAAACACGGTGTAACTTACGGTCTCCCCAATGTGATATACCCCACCTATCAAAGGAAAACCTTTTATAAACTAAGGCATTTCTGGAAAGTCTTTCAAATGTTTGACAAGTTAATTTTGCCATAACTAAATGTGCTGATGAATTCTGACCGACTCTAGACAAGATTTCCTCAATCATATCCTCTGGTAGGTATTCTAAAATATTCGGTTGTCTACCCTTAACGTCCATTTTGTTTTTATACTGTAAAATAGACAAGGATTAGATTCGTAATAACAAACAATACAAGCAATTATTACATAGAACATAAAAGTACAAGCACACTACAATACATTTATTACACAACATGCCCACACCCCTCTATTACACAACATGCTCACACTACAATAAAAGTACCAAGTTTTCATCTTACGAATCCGTATTCTGCCACTTTCTGGTAACACACGTAAATTTAAGATTCATACGCGTAAGGATGATGACGACTTCATTAGCCACACTTGTTCGTGAACTCTGTCTCCCAGATTGTTATTTGCCACCGTTTCAACTTACTATCGGTGTTACACCAGTGTTCCTTACTATCTACCACTTCTTGTTACTACCATCACTACTCTAGGTGAGTATTGTCGTCACTACTTATCACTACGGTTGCGTACTACTCGTTATCATGATTCGTTACTCTTTTCATACCTAAATACATTATCGTTTGACTCGAACCGCATTGACGTGAACAATCATTTATACACTTCCCTCGGGGAACGCTTCTTTAGAGTTGCATTAATTCTTTCGATTCAATACGAGTCACGTTAGAGATGCCGTTACACTTTATTCATTTTAGATCTTCACGGTTACACGAACTTGATTCTATGGAGTGATGTGGGAATGGAGGTATGAGTTAGCGTAATATAACGACACTCGATCAACGTGGTTATATTACGGTAAATCATACCAACGTTCTAATGACACGTGATGGTGGTTAGACTAGATCAACCTAATCACCACCATGTGCCATGTACATGACTTCATTTTTCTTGTTTGAACATCCGACAACTCCGAGAATACTGATAACAACCATACCCGGGACACATCGTCGATTATTATCGAACCATACTTATGCTTCCGAATGAATGACAAATTCCTTCAACTTCAACCATATGCTATACGTGTATACCATCTCGTTTTCGCACAGTTTTATCGACGAACTACAATATGCTCGTTATGCTCACATTGAGGCGGAAACTTCTCTCGCATCACGCTCGTACTCCCATATAAGGAAATCTTTTATCTAAATTCTCAGTGGAGAGAGAGACTCTTCACATTATACTAGTATTCACCACGAGGGTGAATAGTCCTAACGAATTTTTTTTTAGAAACCGATAAAAAACTTGCTCTAACGAACGTTTTCGAAAACCGATAAATCTTCCGCGGCGCGAAATTCTTGAGAAACAAAAACTTGTTCAAAATATATCTTAAGGAAATGTACCTCGTTTCGGATCGAGATCCTCGTTTCACTTCTAGATTTCGGGGTGCCTTACAAAAGTCTCGGGACCACGTTTAGACATAAGTACCGCGTGTCATCCACGAACCGACGAACAAAGCAAATTTACGACTCGAACCTTGGAAACCATAAACACGAGTTCATGTTATCAACTTCAAATATACTTGAGAAAAGTTTTTGCCTTTATCCAAATTCTCTTACAACGATGGTTATCATTCAAGTCTTAACGTCACACCTTTTGAAATCTTATATGATTGGAAACGTCATCCTCCTTTTGTAGAACCAAGTAAATGATAATCAAGTCACCGAACACGGACTCATTCATGGAGTAACCGTTAAAATCGTTCCAATCCGAGGAAGGCTCAAGACGGCCCGTAGTTGCCAAAAGAGCTATGCCGATAAAGGTCGCACCTTGGAAAGGTGTAATCCATTTCGGGAAAAGTAGAAAGCTAAATCCGTGATATTCTGATCCTTTTAAAATCTTGGGGCGTATCGTACCCGTTGCTTACCGCTTATAACTTCCGACTCAAACAAATTCCGTGCATCCTACATTCTGTGTATCAAACTTAAAGGCGTGTCTTGCGAAAAAAAAAACTTGTTATCCTCTTCGATGAACTTACTATCAACGATAAACTTCACTTCCTAGGAGGACTGGTTGAAACTATAAATCGTGAAACCAAACTTTAAAACAACGTAAAATACCGACTGTCAAAGTTCGTTGAAATGCCCAAGGAAGTACCTTCACATATCCGTAGAATTTGCAATGTAAGGTTTCGAAGAAGAAACAACAACTACTACTTCCAACTAAATTTCGGGACGAAATTTCTTTTAAGGTGTAGGTAATGTAACATCCCACGTTTTTCCGTTAAATTTATTTTTAACACTGTCTTTTTTTTTAAATATCTTTCGTTATTTAAATTCGTAGTTTCCGTTGACTAACGTTCATAATATTCTCGTTATTTAATTATAACATCACTCGTTTACTCGAGCGTTTTTAAAATATTCGTTTGGTTAATTCCCGCACCCGCTTTGAAACTTGAGGGACCGAAGTTGCCAAGTGGGCAAACTAGTTGACTAGGTCAACTAGTCAACCCACCTCATCCACCCATTCATTTCCACCTACGTTCTCATCTCTTTCTCCTCTTTCTCTCTTCATACTTCCATTTTTGGAACTTAAACACCCAACTCACAAAATCATCATGTAAATCCGGATCAAGAAGCAAACATCAAAATAAATTACATTTTCGTGATCCTCTTTTCATCCTCTACATTTTGGTACCAATTTCACCTCGTTTGGGTAACTTTCTAAAAACTCTAGATTTCTTTAAATTCGTGTTTTTGACTTGAAATGGTGTTAGTTAGTGTCTATGGCTCGTGTATAACATGAATATATGATTTGTTTACTCGATTTGTTGTTTTGAGTAACTAGTTTGAACATTTGAAATGGGTTTGCTTAATCTTGCATTTTGGATGAGTTAATGTTGTTAAATTGTTAAAGTTCATGTTTTAATTGTATTACTAGTATCACTAGCTTCGTTTTGATGCGTAGGTTGATTAAGAAAACTTCAAAAACATGATTAATGATTTTGTGATTCTTGGTTAGGGTTTGATAGCTCTTAAGATGAACTTTTGATGCTTTGAATGTGAAGAAATGTTATTTGTGAGTGTTTAGTTGTAATGTATATTTCATTACCTTCAAAATGGCATATCATACATGTAAATTGGTTGCCCGAATCATGAAATGCGTTTTGCAAACTTGAAACTTTGATTATGAACGATCATTGAACATTTGACGAGAATTTGATTATTTTAAATGCATGTTTTGATTGATAATATGTACTTAGTTGTATTCCTTGTCAAAAGATCTTTCCAACGATATAAGATACGCATTCTAAGTGTTTACGGTTTGTATTTTGTGCTAAATTGAGTTTTCGAAAAGACTTGAACAATTGAGACTGACCAGGTACCAGCACCCGTTATTCGCCACGGTGCGCCCAGCCTTTGTCGCGGCGCGACAATAGGCACAGTTTGATTCTGACCCCCTTGTCCAATATACAAAAAATGTGTGGCATGCTATGGACCTCCGATTCACATGAAACTTATTCTAACATGCTTATATATGAATAACTAGCACAGAAAAATAGTTCGGGACCCGACCCGAACGTGTTGACTTTTTCGTTGACTTTGACTTGACTTAGTTTGACTTTTAGTTAAACTTAACTAAACGTTTATGCAATCGTTCTAATCTTCTTTTATACTTGATTCTTGTATGAAACTTGACAATGTGATTCACATGCTATACTATTCGAGTCGTAACGAGCCATAGGACTAATCGAACACATTTCGCCCGACCTTGTGTCGTAACCAGTTAATTGATACAACTTACTTGTTTAGGTCAAGGCTAAACAACTTCCATGCACACGCTTACTTTGTGAAGTACATTTATACTCGTGCACTCGAGGTGAGATCATAGTCCCACCCTTTCAAATACTTTTATACTTTTAAATCTTGGGCTGAGAAACATATACTTTATATACATTTTATACGGTTTATACTTTCATACTTTAAACACAAATACGAATACAAGAGCAAAGATACATACGAGTTAGAACGAAAATCCTCAAATCCAATTACCATTAGTTACACTTGTAGGGTGTGAGCAAGAACTTATGTTGTGTGGCCATGCGGGTTTTACGAACCCTCATCTAAGGGATGAAATGTATTTTCGGAATATAGTGTAGGTTCTAACACTATTATGCAGAGGTAAGATTCAGTTAAGTTTTGGTAATTGGGTGCTCGTGATACAGACAACATCTTTTTGGGATGTATACGCTTGATATTCACTTTATACTAAATCTTATGGTTTACAAACAACATCTTTCGAGATATATACGCTTTGATACAAACACATCTTTATAGATGTATACGCTTTGATACTAAACCTTGTGATTTAAAAACATACTTTTACAAATACATTTATGATCTCACCAACGTTTTTCATTGACAGTTTTCTACATGTTTTCTCAGGTTCATATTTGGCTAATTGATACATGCTTCCGCACACTTTGATTACTTTGATTGGAGTCAAACATACATGCATACGCTAGTGATAGCACCTTTGGATTCAAATAAATGTTTACATACTTACGCTATTTATAGCAACCGTGATTTTCAACTTATATTATGTCGCAAGTTATTTCATTTACACTTTGTAACTTTTGTAAACTTAAAAATTGTTGTCGAACGGCTTTGTAAACTAAACTTTGTAAGCATGATATGTTTCAAAAGAACGCGACATATTTTTGGTCAAACGAGTCTCATATAGGGACTACGACCACGTAACGGGACCTAAGTTAGCGGCGCCGTCAATGACGATTTTGTCGGGTTGCCACATGCTATACCCTCATTCCAGCTACTGCAACGCTTAAATTTCTGTTTTTGTTTAATCATCATCAACCACAACTGTCACCATCATTTATAATTCTATTTAACCTGCAACATAAACGAAAACATTCCAAATATTACGGTACCTTTTCTATTTTAATTGGAAAAAAACATCAAGACATCCTTAATCACCAACGTATATACCAATTATTATTAACAAGAACTAAGTTATAACAAAATCCAACAAAATTATAACTATGTATATAAATTCAATTTAAACAGATTCAATCGGATTAGTAAGAACCCTAGTAAACGAATTAATTATAATAGAATGGAGAATTGAATTATGTACATAAATCATTGATTGTATATATCGATTGAAATAGAAAATCGAATTCTGATGATGATCTGATGAGGTGGGACGAAGATGAATTGATTGATAACGATACTGAAACGGAAGTGAAGATATGGTGATGATGATGATTGATGATTGATTGTTCGAGGATGATACTCTCCTATGTGTTTTTCTTCTTCTGATATCCTCGAGCTGTTTTAGCCGATCCCTTTCCCCTTTTTAATTAGGTATAAAGAAGATATTTTTTTATATATAAATTATCTATATCTTTATTATTGTTATGATATTTATTATAAATATAATTAAGTCTCATAATATATTAGAAAACAGATATAGCCGGATGGTTAAGGGCATGGGTGTTAACCTAGAGGTCTTGGGTTCAATCCTTACTTGGTACAATTTTTTTTAAAAAGGGTTTCTAAGGTAGTTTATAATTTTAAAAACAATGTTATTATTATTATTATTTTTGTTAAGTTAATCATTATTATTACTATCATTTTTATAATTATACTTATCATTATTATTATTATTACTATTATTAGTATTATCCTTTTAAATTACTAATTTTGAAATTATTATTATTAACAAAAGTATTTTTTATGAAAATTATCATTTTCATTATCATTATAGGTATTATTATTATTATTTTTTTATTATCATTACTATTAAAATTATCTTATTATTAAAATTCAAAAAAGTATCATTATTGATAGTATTAGTATTAACATTACTTTTATTATTACTTTTAACATTATTATTTTTATTATCATTATTATGATTATTATCATATCTTTTCATAAAATTATCATTTTTATTATCATTATTATCATTTTTATTATCATTATTATTATTATTATTATTATTATTATTATTATTATTATTATTATTATTATTATTATTATTATTATTATTATTATTATTTTTATTTAGTACTATTATAATTATTGATTTTACAAACAAAATAGTTTTTATATATAAAGGGATATTACATATTACATACTATATTTTTGCTAACTATAATAATAACTAAATTACATCTAGTGTATAAATATATCTTAAAATATTATAAGTAATAATAACACATATATAAAAATAAATATTAAATTAAATACATTATGATAAGTTATAATGTAATAATATATAATGAAATATGTATATATGACACATATATATTATATCACTAATAATTATTTGTCCAATTACAAATATATGGGTTAATATATATAATTGATATAGGTTCGTGAGCCAACCTTGCATTGTTCAATGTCGTCACAGTAGTGTGAGTTCATTTGCTCCCTTTTACTCTTTACATTTTTGGGACTGAGAATACATGCGCTGTTTTTACAACTGCTTTATTAAATGCTTTTGAAATATATTTTTGAACTGCGAATACATGAAATGCTTTTATAAATGTTTGACGAGATAGACACAAGCAAAACATTCCTCGAATGAATTATGTGGACATGATAATTACCACCATTGAATTATGTGGACGTGATAATTGCCACAATTGATATGAATATTTTTCCCCTGATTATTATTGCTTGGTAACATAAGAATTAGGGAACATCACTAATTTTGAGAATTAGTACACGCCTAATTGACACGAATCCTAAAGGTAGCATTCATTTTTGATTAAAAACGTCCCGTTCTTATTGATTAAAAACGTTCCATATTAATTGATTTCGTTGCGAGGTTTTGACCTCTATATGAGACGTTTTTCAAAGACTCCATTCATTTTTAAAACAAACCATAACCTTTATTTCATAGATAAAGGTTTTAAAAAGCTTTACGTAGATTATCAAATAATGATAATCTAAAATATCCTGTTTACACACGACCATTACATAATGGTTTACAATACAAATATGTTACAACAAAATAAGTTTCTTGAATGCAGTTTTTACACAATATCATACAAGCATGGACTCCAAATCTCGTCCTTATTTAAGTATGCTACAGCGGAAGCTCTTAATAATCACCTGAGAATAAACATGCTTAAAACGTCAACAAAAATGTTGGTGAGTTATAGGTTTAACCTATATATATCAAATCATAATAATAGACCACAAGATTTCATATTTCAATACACATCCCATACATAGAGATAAAAATCATTCATATGGTGAACACCTGGTAACCGACATTAACAAGATGCATATATAAGAATATCCCCATCATTCCGGGACACCCTTCGGATATGATATAAATTTCGAAGTACTAAAGCATCCGGTACTTTGGATGGGGCTTGTTGGGCCCGATAGATCTATCTTTAGGATTCGCGTCAATTAGGGTGTCTGTTCCCTAATTCTTAGATTACCAGACTTAATAAAAAGGGGCATATTCGATTTCGATAATTCAACCATAGAATGTAGTTTCACGTACTTGTGTCTATTTTGTAAATTATTTATAAAACCTGCATGTATTCTCATCCCAAAAATATTAGATTTTAAAAGTGGGACTATAACTCACTTTCACAGATTTTTACTTCGTCGGGAAGTAAGACTTGGCCACTGGTTGATTCACGAACCTATAACAATATATACATATATATCAAAGTATGTTCAAAATATATTTACAACACTTTTAATATATTTTGATGTTTTAAGTTTATTAAGTCAGCTGTCCTCGTTAGTAACCTACAACTAGTTGTCCACAGTTAGATGTACAGAAATAAATTGATAAATATTATCTTGAATCAATCCACGACCCAGTGTATACGTATCTCAGTATTGATCACAACTCAAACTATATATATTTTGGAATCAACCTCAACCCTGTATAGCTAACTCCAACATTCACATATAGAGTGTCTATGGTTGTTCCGAAATATATATAGATGTGTCGACATGATAGGTCGAAACATTGTATACGTGTCTATGGTATCTCAAGATTACATAATATACAATACAAGTTGATTAGGTTATGGTTGGAATAGATTTGTTACAAATTTTCACGTAGCTAAAATGAGAAAAATTATCCAATCTTGTTTTACCCATAACTTCTTCATTTTAAATTCGTTTTGAGTGAATCAAATTGCTATGGTTTCATATTGAACTCTATTTTATGAATCTAAACAGAAAAAGTATAGGTTTATAGTCGGAAAAATAAGTTACAAGTCGTTTTTGTAAAGGTAGTCATTTCAGTCGAAAGAACGACGTCTAGATGACCATTTTAGAAAACATACTTCCACTTTGAGTTTAACCATAATTTTTGGATATAGTTTCATGTTCATAATAAAAATCATTTTCTCAGAATAACAACTTTTAAATCAAAGTTTATCATAGTTTTTAATTAACTAACCCAAACCAGCCCGCGGTGTTACTACGACGGCGTAAATCCGGTTTTACGGTGTTTTTCGTGTTTCCAGGTTTTAAATCATTAAGTTAGCATATCATATAGATATAGAACATGTATTTAGTTGATTTTAAAAGTCAAGTTATAAGGATTAACTTTTGTTTGCGAACAAGTTTAGAATTAACTAAACTATGTTATAGTGATTACAAGTTTAAACCTTCGAATAAGATAGCTTTATATGTATGAATCGAATGATGTTATGAACATCATTACTACCTTAAGTTCCTTGGATAAACCTACTGGAAAAGAGAAAAATGGATCTAGCTTCAACGGATCCTTGGATGGCTCAAAGTTCTTGAAGCAGAATCATGACACGAAAACAAGTTCAAGTAAGATCATCACTTGAAATAAGATTGTTATAGTTATAGAAATTGAACCAAAGTTTGAATATGATTATTATCTTGTATTAGAATGATAACCTACTGTAAGAAACAAAGATTTCTTGAGGTTGGATGATCACCTTACAAGATTGGAAGTGAGCTAGCAAACTTGAAAGTATTCTTGATTTTATGTAACTAGAACTTGTAAAATATATGAAGAACACTTAGAACTTGAAGATAGAACTTGAGAGAGATCAATTAGATGAAGAAAATTGAAGAATGAAAGTGTTTGTAGGTGTTTTTGGTCGTTGGTGTATGGATTAGATATAAAGGATATGTAATTTTGTTTTCATGTAAATAAGTCATGAATGATTACTCATATTTTTGTAATTTTATGAGATATTTCATGCTAGTTGCCAAATGATGGTTCCCACATGTGTTAGGTGACTCACATGGGCAGCTAAGAGCTGATCATTGGAGTGTATATACCAATAGTACATACATCTAAAAGCTGTGTATTGTACGAGTACGAATACGGGTGCATACGAGTAGAATTATTGATGAAACTGAACGAGGATGTAATTGTAAGCATTTTTGTTAAGTATAAGTATTTTGATAAGTGTATTGAAGTCTTTCAAAAGTGTATAAATACATATTAAAACACTACATGTATATACATTTTAACTGAGTCGTTAAGTCATCGTTAGTCGTTACATGTAAGTGTTGTTTTGAAACCTTTAGGTTAACGATCTTGTTAAATGTTGTTAACCGAATGTTTATAATATCAAATGAGATTTTAAATTATTATATTATCATGATATTATCATGTATGAATATCTCTTAATATGATATATATCCATTAAATGTCTTTACAACGATAATCGTTACATATATGTCTCGTTTAAAAATCATTAAGTTAGTAGTCTTGTTTTTACATATGTAGTTCATTGTTAATATACTTAATGATATGTTTAATTATCATAGTATCATGTTTACTATATATATATCCATATATATGTCATCATATAGTTTTTACAAGTTTTAACGTTCGTGAATCACCGGTCAACTTGGGTGGTCAATTATCTATATGAAACATATTTCAATTAATCAAGTCTTAACAAGTTTGATTGCTTAACATGTTGGAAACATTTAATCATGTAAATATCAATCTCAATTAATATATATAAACATGGAAAAGTTCGGGTCACTACAGTACCTACCCGTTAAATAAATTTCGTCCCGAAATTTTAAGCTGTTGAAGGTGTTGACGAATCTTCTGGAAATAGATGCGGGTATTTCTTCTTCACCTGATCTTCACGCTCCCAGGTGAACTCGGGTCCTCTACGAGCATTCCATCGAACCTTAACAATTGGTATCTTGTTTTGCTTAAGTCTTTTAACCTCACGATCCATTATTTCGACGGGTTCTTCGATGAATTGAAGTTTTTCGTTGATTTAGATTTCATCTAACGGAATAGTGAGATCTTCTTTAGCAAAACATTTCTTTAAATTCGAGACGTGGAAAGTGTTATGTACAGCCGTGAGTTGTTGAGGTAACTCAAGTCGGTAAGCTACTGGTCCGACACGATCAATAATCTTGAATGGTCCAATATACCTTGGATTTAATTTCCCTCGTTTACCAAATCGAACAACGCCTTTCCAAGGTGCAACTTTAAGCATGACCATCTCTCCAATTTCAAATTCTATATCTTTTCTTTTAATGTCAGCGTAGCTCTTTTGTCGACTTTGGGCGGTTTTCAACCGTTGTTGAATTTGGATGATCTTCTCGGTAGTTTCTTGTATAATCTCCGGACCCGTAATCTGTCTATCCCCCACTTCACTCCAACAAATCGGAGACCTGCACTTTCTACCATAAAGTGCTTCAAACGGCGCCATCTCAATGCTTGAATGGTAGCTGTTGTTGTAGGAAAATTCTGCTAACGGTAGATGTCGATCCCAACTATTTCCGAAATCAATAACACATGCTCGTAGCATGTCTTCAAGCGTTTGTATCGTCCTTTCACTCTGCCCATCAGTTTGTGGATGATAGGCAGTACTCATGTCTAGACGAGTTCCTAATGCTTGCTGTAATGTCTGCCAGAATCTTGAAATAAATCTGCCATCCCTATCAGAGATAATAGAAATTGGTATTCCATGTCTGGATACGACTTCCTTCAAATACAGTCGTGCTAACTTCTCCATCTTGTCATCTTCTCTTATTGGCAGGAAGTGTGCTGATTTGGTGAGACGATCAACTATTACCTAAATAGTATCAAAACCACTTGCAGTCCTTGGCAATTTAGTGATGAAATCCATGGTAATGTTTTCCCATTTCCATTCTGGGATTTCGGGTTGTTGAAGTAGACCTGATGGTTTCTGATGCTCAGCTTTGACCTTAGAACACGTCAAACATTCTCCTACGTATTTAGCAACATCGGCTTTCATACCCGGCCACCAAAAATGTTTCTTGAGATCCTTGTACATCTTCCCCGTTCCAGGATGTATTGAGTATCTGGTTTTATGAGTTTCTCTAAGTACCATTTCTCTCATATCTCCAAATTTTGGTACCCAAATCCTTTCAGCCCTATACCGGGTTCCGTCTTCCTGAATATTAAGATGCTTCTCCGATCCTTTGGGTATTTCATCCTTTAAATTTCCCTCTTTTAAAACTCCTTGTTGCGTCTCCTTTATTTGAGTAGTAAGGTTATTATGAATCATTATATTCATAGATTTTATTCGAATGGGTTCTCTGTCCTTCCTGCTCAAGGCATCGGCTACCACATTTGCCTTCCCCGGGTGGTAACGAATCTCAAAGTCGTAATCATTCAATAATTCAATCCACCTACGCTGCCTCATATTCAGTTGTTTCTGATTAAATATGTGTTGAAGACTTTTGTGGTCGGTATATATAATACTTTTGACCCCATATAAGTAGTGCCTCCAAGTCTTTAATGCAAAAACAACCGCGCCTAATTCCAAATCATGCGTCGTATAATTTTGTTCGTGAATCTTTAATTGTCTAGACGCATAAGCAATCACCTTCGTTCGTTGCATTAATACACAACCGAGACCTTGCTTTGATGCGTCACAATAAATCACAAAATCATCATTCCCTTCAGGCAATGATAATATAGGTGCCGTAGTTAGCTTTTTCTTCAATAACTGAAACGCTTTCTCTTGTTCATCATTCCATTCAAATTTCTTCCCTTTATGCGTTAATGCAGTCAAGGGTTTTGCTATTCTGGAAAAGTCTTGGATGAACCTTCTGTAGTAACCAGCTAGTCCTAAAAACTGGCGTATGTGTTTCGGAGTTTTCGGGGTTTCCCACCTTTCAACAGTTTCTATCTTTGCCGGATCCACCTTAATACCTTATTTGTTCACTATGTGACCGAGGAATTGAACTTCTTCCAACCAAAATGCACACTTTGAAAACTTAGCGTACAATTCTTCCTTCCTCAATACTTCTAACACCTTTCTCAAATGTTCACCGTGTTCTTGGTCATTCTTTGAGTAAATAAGTATGTCATCAATGAAAACAATGACAAACTTGTGAAGGTATGGTCCACACACTCGGTTCATAAGGTCCATGAACACAGCTGGTGCATTAGTTAAACCAAACGGCATGACCATAAACTCGTAATGACCGTAACGTGTTCTGAAAGCAGTCTTTGGAATATCATCTTCTTTCACCCGCATTTGATGATACCCGGAACGTAAGTCAATCTTTGAATAAACAGACGAGCCTTGTAGTTGATCAAATAAGTCGTCGATTCTCGGTAGTGGGTAGCGGTTCTTGATGGTAAGTTTGTTCAACTCTCGGTAGTCGATACACAACCTGAATGTACCATCTTTCTTCTTGACAAACAAAACAGGAGCTCCCCACGGTGATGTGCTTGGTCGAATGAAACCACGCTCTAAAAGTTCTTGTAATTGGCTTTGCAGTTCTTTCATCTCGCTGGGTGCGAGTCTGTAAGGAGCACGAGCTATTGGTGCAGCTCCTGGTACAAGATCTATTTGAAATTCAACGGATCGATGTGGGGGTAATCCCGGTAATTATTTCGGAAATACATCGGGAAATTCTTTTGCAATGGGAACATCATTGATGCTCTTTTCTTCAGTTTGTACTTTCTCGACGTGTGCTAGAACAGCATAGCAACCTTTTCTTATTAGTTTTTGTGCCTTCAAATTACTAATAAGATGTAGCTTCGTGTTGCCCTTTTCTCCGTACACCATTAAGGGTTTTCCTTTTTCTCGTATAATGCGAATTGCATTTTTGTAACAAACGATCTCTGCTTTCACTTCTTTCAACCAGTCCATACCGATTATCACATCAAAACTCCCTAACTCTACTGGTATCAAATCAATCTTAAATATTTCGCTAACCAGTTTAATTTCTCGATTCCGACATATATTATCTGCTGAAATTAATTTACCATTTGCTAATTCGAGTAAAAATTTACTATCCAATGGCGTCAATGGACAACTTAATTTAGCACAAAAATCTCTACTCATATAGCTTCTATCCGCACCCGAATCAAATAAAACGTAAGCAGATTTATTGTCAATAAGAAACGTACCCGTAACAAGCTCTGGGTCTTCCTGTGCCTCTGCCGCATTAATATTGAAAACTCTTCCGCGGCCTTGTCCATTCGTGTTCTCCTGGTTCGGGCAATTTCTAATAATGTGGCCCGGTTTTCCACATTTATAACAAACTACATTGGCATAACTTGCTCCGACACTACTTGCTCCGCCATTACTCGTTCCGACACCATTTGTTCCTTTCGTTCTATTAACCCCTGGTCCGTAGACCTCACACTTCGCCGCGCAAAGACCATTTCTTTTACACTTGTTGCAAAATTTGGTGCAGAACCCCGAGTGATACTTTTCACACCTTTGGCATAGCTGCTTCTGATTGTTGTTATTGTTACGGTTATTATTGTTGTTGGGATGATTGTTGTAGTTACTGTTGTTGTTGTTGTTGTTGTTGTTGGGCCGTTTGTTGTAGTTGCGATTGTTGGGATAATTGTTGCGATTATTGTTGTAATTGCTGTTGTTGTTGTATTGGTGATTCTTATCACCGTTTTCCTCCCACTTTCTTTTGACTTGCTTCACATTGGCCTCTTCAGCAGTCTGTTCTTTAATTCTTTCTTCAATCTGGTTCACTAGTTTGTGAGCCATTCTACATGCCTGTTGTATGGAGGCGGGCTCGTGTGAACTTATATCTTCTTGGATTCTTTCCGGTAATCCTTTCACAAATGCGTCGATCTTCTCTTCCTCATCTTCGAATGCTCCCGGACACAATAGGCACAATTCTGTGAATCGTCTTTCGTACGTGGTAATATCAAATCCTTGGGTTCGTAACCCTCTAAGTTCTGTCTTGAGCTTATTGACCTCGGTTCTGGGACGGTACTTCTCGTTCATCAAGTGCTTGAATGCTGACCACGGTAGTGCGTACGCATCGTCTTGTCCCACTTGCTCTAGATAGGTATTCCACCATGTTAACGCAGAACCTGTGAAGGTATGCGTAGCGTACTTCACTTTGTCCTCTTCAGTACACTTACTTATGGCAAACACCGATTCGACCTTCTCGGTCCACCGTTTCAATCCGATCGGGCCTTCGGTTCCATCAAATTCTAAAGGTTTGCAGGCAGTGAATTCTTTGTAGGTGCATCCTACACGATTTCCTGTACTGCCAGATCCAAGGTTATTGTTGGTATGTAGCGCAGCCTGTACTGCGGCTATGTTTGAAGCTAGAAAAGTACGGAATTCCTGTTCATTCATATTCACGGTGTGTCGAGTAGTCGGTGCCATTTCCTTCAAAATAGTCAAATGGAACAAGTTAATCATACAGAATATTAAGAGTAGTTAATAGTATTTCGTAGCATAATATGAACTCATTTATAAAAGCTTTTTCTTCATATTAGCGTTTTATAAGTTTAAATTCGGGTAGTACCTACCCGTTAAGTTCATACTTAGTAGCTAATATACAATTCAACTACTACAATTCTATATGAAAAACTGATTATAATAATATTTCGCGTTCAAACTTTTACAGAATATTTTACAAACTTACAATACCGCTTATTTTACATATAGCATGAAATATAGCACACAATAAATTTGATACAAGATGGTTGTGAAGATAATTCTAGCTAGTACACAAGTCGTTCAGCAAAGGCAATAAAGACACGTAATTCATACGTCCAGAAACAAGTCATGCATTCTGGTTTTACTAGGATTACTTCCCATCCTTGGTCTTGTGGAACATAACCGTTATGGCCGTTGATAAAACAGCGTGTTGTAACGTCGTCAAAGGGACGAGGGTTACGTAATGTCCAACAGTCCCGTAACAATCTAAAAACCTCATTTCTTACCCCAATTACCGACTCCGTCACTTGTGGGAACGTTTTGTTTAATAGTTGTAGCCCGATGTTCTTGTTCTCACTTTGGTGAGAAGCGAACATTACTAATCCGTAAGCATAACATGCTTCTTTATGTTGCATGTTAGCCGCTTTTTCTTAATCACGAAGTCCTATATTCGGATATACTGAGTCAAAATAATTTCTTAACCCGTTGCGTAAAATAGCATTTGGGTTCCCCGCAATATATGCATCAAAGTAAACACATCGTAACTTATGGATTTCCCAATGTGATATCCCCCATCTTTCGAACGAAAGCCTTTTATAAACCAAGGCATTCTTGGAAAGTTCTTCGACTGTCTTACAAACTGATCTCGCCTTAAATAGTTGTGCCGAAGAATTCTGACCGACTCTAGACAAGATTTCATCAATCATGTCTCCGGGTAGGTCTCTTAAAATATTGGGTTGTCTATCCATTTTGTGTTTTTATACTGTAAAATAGACAAGAGTTAGATTCATAAAAAAAATACTTATTAATACAAGCAATTTTTACATATATCATAAAGCATAAGCACACTATATTACATATATTACACCACACGAATACAACTATCTTATTCCGACTCGCTTGTATCTTCTTCTTCGGTTTTGGATCGTTTTGCCAAGTTTATAGGGATATATGATGTTCCCCTAATACGAGCCATCGTTATCCACATTGGTTTAGAAAAACCTGGTGGTTTAGAGGTTCCCGGGTCATTGTTACAACTTAAGGGCTTCGGGGGTTGACGATACATATAAAGTTCATCGGTGTTGGAATTAGATTTCTCTATTTTTATGCCCTTTCCCTTATTATTTTCTTTTGCCTTTTTAAATTCAGTTGGGGTAATTTCTATAACATCATCGGAATTCTCGTCGGAATCCGATTCATCGGAGAATTGGTAATCCTCCCAATATTTTGCTTCCTTGGCGGAAACACCATTGACCATAATTAACCTTGGTCGGTTGGTTGAAGATTTTCTTTTATTTAACCATTTTATTATTTCCCCCACCGGTTCTATTTCTTCATCCGGTTCCGATTCTTCTTCCGATTCCGATTCTTCTTCCGGTTCCGACTCTTCTTCAGGTTCCTCTTCGGGAACTTGTGAATCAGTCCACGAATCATTCCAATTTACATTTGACTCTTCATTATTATTAGGTGAGTCAATGGGACTTGTTCTAGAGGTAGACATCTATCACATAATATCAAACGCGTTAAGAGATTAATATATCACATAATATTCACATGTTAAAAATATATAGTTTCCAACAAAATTTGTTAAGCAATCATTTTTCAAGTAAACACGGTCGAAGTCCAGACTCACTAATGCATCCTAACAAACTCGATAAGACACACTAATGCAAAATTCTGGTTCTCTAAGACTAACGCTCGGATACCAACTGAAATGTCCCGTTCTTATTGATTAAAAACGTTCCATATTAATTGATTCCGTTGCGAGGTTTTGACCTCTATATGAGACGTTTTTCAAAGACTGCATTCATTTTTAAAATAAACCATAACCTTTATTTCATAGATAAAGGTTTTAAAAAGCTTTACGTAGATTATCAAATAATGATAATCTAAAATATCCTGTTTACACACGACCATTACATAATGGTTTACAATACAAATATGTTACAACAAAATAAGTTTCTTGAATGCAGTTTTTACACAATATCATACAAGCATGGACTCCAAATCTCGTCCTTATTTAAGTATGCTACAGCAGAAGCTCTTAATAATCACCTGAGAATAAACATGCTTAAAACGTCAACAAAAATGTTGGTGAGTTATAGGTTTAACCTATATATATCAAATCATAATAATAGACCACAAGATTTCATATTTCAATACACATCCCATACATAGAGATAAAAATCATTCATATGGTGAACACCTAGTAACCGACATTAACAAGATGCATATATAAGAATATCCCCATCATTCCGGGACACCCTTCGGATATGATATAAATTTCGAAGTACTAAAGCATCCGGTACTTTGGATGGGGCTTGTTGGGCCCGATAGATCTATCTTTAGGATTCGCGTCAATTAGGGTGTCTGTTCCCTAATTCTTAGATTACCAGACTTAATAAAAAGGGGCATATTCGATTTCGATAATTCAACCATAGAATGTAGTTTTACGTACTTGCGTCTATTTTGTAAATCATTTATAAAACCTGCATGTATTCTCATCCCAAAAATATTAGATTTTAAAAGTGGGACTATAACTCACTTTCACAGATTTTTACTTCGTCGGGAAGTAAGACTTGGCCACTGGTTGATTCACGAACCTATAACAATATATACATATATATCAAAGTATGTTCAAAATATATTTACAACACTTTTAATATATTTTGATGTTTTAAGTTTATTAAGTCAGCTGTCCTCGTTAGTAACCTACAACTAGTTGTCCACAGTTAGATGTACAGAAATAAATTGATAAATATTATCTTGAATCAATCCACGACCCAGTGTATATGTATCTTAGTATTGATCACAACTCAAACTATATATATTTTGGAATCAACCTCAACCCTGTATAGCTAACTCCAACATTCACATATAGAGTGTCTATGGTTGTTCCAAAATATATATAGATGTGTCGACATGATAGGTCGAAACATTGTATACGTGTCTATGGTATCTCAAGATTACATAATATACAATACAAGTTGATTAAGTTATGGTTGGAATAGATTTGTTACAAATTTTCACGTAGCTAAAATGAGAAAAATTATCCAATCTTGTTTTACCCATAACTTCTTCATTTTAAATTCGTTTTGAGTGAATCAAATTGCTATGGTTTCATATTGAACTCTATTTTATGAATCTAAACAGAAAAAGTATAGGTTTATAGTCGGAAAAATAAGTTACAAGTCGTTTTTGTAAAGGTAGTCATTTCAATCGAAAGAACGACGTCTAGATGACCATTTTAGAAAACATACTTCCACTTTGAGTTTAACCATAATTTTTGGATATAGTTTCATGTTCATAATAAAAATCATTTTCTCAGAATAACAACTTTTAAATCAAAGTTTATCATAGTTTTTAATTAACTAACCCAAAACAGCCCGCGGTGTTACTACGACGGCGTAAATCCGGTTTTACGGTGTTTTTCGTGTTTCCAGGTTTTAAATCATTAAGTTAGCATATCATATAGATATAGAACATGTGTTTAGTTGATTTTAAAAGTCAAGTTATAAGGATTAACTTTTGTTTGCGAACAAGTTTAGAATTAACTAAACTATGTTCTAGTGATTACAAGTTTAAACCTTCGAATAAGATAGCTTTATATGTATGAATCGAATGATGTTATGAACATCATTACTACCTTAAGTTCCTTGGATAAACCTACTGGAAAAGAGAAAAATGGATCTAGCTTCAACGGATCCTTGGATGGCTCGAAGTTCTTGAAGCAGAATCATGACACGAAAACAAGTTCAAGTAAGATCATCACTTGAAATAAGATTGTTATAGTTATAGAAATTGAACCAAAGTTTGAATATGATTATTATCTTGTATTAGAATGATAACCTACTATTAGAAACAAAGATTTCTTGAGGTTGGATGATCACCTTACAAGATTGGAAGTGAGCTAGCAAACTTGAAAGTATTCTTGATTTTATGTAACTAGAACTTGTAAAATATATGAAGAACACTTAGAACTTGAAGATAGAACTTGAGAGAGATCAATTAGATGAAGAAAATTGAAGAATTAAAGTGTTTGTAGGTGTTTTTGGTCGTTGGTGTATGGATTAGATATAAAGGATATGTAATTTTGTTTTCATGTAAATAAGTCATGAATGATTACTCATATTTTTGTAATTTTATGAGATATTTCATGCTAGTTGCCAAATGATGGTTCCCACATGTGTTAGGTGACTCACATGGGCTGCTAAGAGCTGATCATTGGAGTGTATATACCAATAGTACATACATCTAAAAGCTGTGTATTGTACGAGTACGAATACGGGTGCATACGAGTAGAATTATTGATGAAACTGAACGAGGATTTAATTGTAAGCATTTTTGTTAAGTATAAGTATTTTGATAAGTGTATTGAAGTCTTTCAAAAGTGTATAAATACATATTAAAACACTACATGTATATACATTTTAACTGAGTCGTTAAGTCATCGTTAGTCGTTACATGTAAGTGTTGTTTTGAAACCTTTAGGTTAACGATCTTGTTAAATGTTGTTAACCCAATGTTTATAATATCAAATGAGATTTTAAATTATTATATTATCATGATATTATCATGTATGAATATCTCTTAATATGATATATATCCATTAAATGTCTTTACAACGATAATCGTTACATATATGTCTCGTTTAAAAATCATTAAGTTAGTAGTCTTGTTTTTACATATGTAGTTCATTGTTAATATACTTAATGATATGTTTACTTATCATAGTATCATGTTAACTATATATATATCCATATATATGTCATCATATAGTTTTTACAAGTTTTAACGTTCGTGAATCACCGGTCAACTTGGGTGGTCAATTATCTATATGAAACATATTTCAATTAATCAAGTCTTAACAAGTTTGATTGCTTAACATGTTGGAAACATTTAATCATGTAAATATCAATCTCAATTAATATATATAAACATGGAAAAGTTCGGGTCACTACAGTACCTACCCGTTAAATAAATTTCGTCCCGAAATTTTAAGCTGTTGAAGGTGTTGACGAATCTTCTGGAAATAGATGCGGGTATTTCTTCTTCATTTGATCTTCACACTCCCAGGTGAACTCGGGTCCTCTACGAGCATTCCATCGAACCTTAACAATTGGTATCTTGTTTTGCTTAAGTCTTTTAACCTCACGATCCATTATTTCGACGGGTTCTTCGATGAATTGAAGTTTTTCGTTGATTTGGATTTCATCTAACGGAATAGTGAGATCTTCTTTAGCAAAACATTTCTTTAAATTCGAGACGTGGAAAGTGTTATGTACAGCCGCGAGTTGTTGAGGTAACTCAAGTCGGTAAGCTACTGGTCCGACACGATCAATAATCTTGAATGGTCCAATATACCTTGGATTTAATTTCTCTCGTTTACCAAATCGAACAACGCCTTTCCAAGGTGCAACTTTAAGCATGACCATCTCTCCAATTTCAAATTCTATATCTTTTCTTTTAATGTCAGCGTAGCTCTTTTGTCGACTTTGGGCGGTTTTCAACCGTTGTTGAATTTGGATGATCTTCTCGGTAGTTTCTTGTATAATCTCCGGACCCGTAATCTGTCTATCCCCCACTTCACTCCAACAAATCGGAGACCTGCACTTTCTACCATAAAGTGCTTTAAACGGCGCCATCTCAATGCTTGAATGGTAGCTGTTGTTGTAGGAAAATTCTGCTAACGTAGATGTCGATCCCAACTATTTCCGAAATCAATAACACATGCTCGTAGCATGTCTTCAAGCGTTTGTATCGTCCTTTTGCTCTGCCCATCAGTTTGTGGATGATAGGCAGTACTCATGTCTAGAAGAGTTCCTAATGCTTGCTGTAATGTCTGCCAGAATCTTGAAATAAATCTGCCATCCCTATCAGAGATAATAGAGATTGGTATTCCATGTCTGGATACGACTTCCTTCAAATACAGTCGTGCTAACTTCTCCATCTTGTCATCTTCTCTTATTGGCAGGAAGTGTGCTGATTTGGTGAGACAATCAACTATTACCCAAATAGTATCAAAACCACTTGCAGTCCTTGGCAATTTAGTGATGAAATCCATGGTAATGTTTTCCCATTTCCATTCTGGGATTTCGGGTTGTTGAAGTAGACCTGATGGTTTCTGATGCTCAGCTTTGACCTTAGAACATGTCAAACATTCTCGTACGTATTTAGCAACATCGGCTTTCATACCCGGCCACCAAAAATGTTTCTTGAGATCCTTGTACATCTTCCCCGTTCCAGGATGTATTGAGTATCTGGTTTTATGAGCTTCTCTAAGTACCATTTCTCTCATATCTCCAAATTTTGGTACCCAAATCCTTTCAGCCCTATACCGGGTTCCGTCTTCCCGAATATTAAGATGCTTCTCCGATCCTTTGGGTATTTCATCCTTTAAATTTCCCTCTTTTAAAACTCCTTGTTGCGTCTCCTTTATTTGAGTAGTAAGGTTATTATGAATCATTATATTCATAGATTTTACTCGAATGGGTTCTCTGTCCTTCCTGCTCAAGGCATCGGCTACCACATTTGCCTTCCCCGGGTGGTAACGAATCTCAAAGTCGTAATCATTCAATAATTCAATCCACCTACGCTGCCTCATATTCAGTTGTTTCTGATTAAATATGTGTTGAAGACTTTTGTGGTCGGTATATATAATACTTTTGACCCCATATAAGTAGTGCCTCCAAGTCTTTAATGCAAAAACAACCGTGCCTAATTCCAAATCATGCGTCGTATAATTTTGTTCGTGAATCTTTAATTGTCTAGACGCATAAGCAATCACCTTCGTTCGTTGCATTAATACACAACCGAGACCTTGCTTTGATGCGTCACAATAAATCACAAAATCATCATTCGCTTCAGGCAATGATAATATAGGTGCCGTAGTTAGCTTTTTCTTCAATAACTGAAACGCTTTCTCTTGTTCATCATTCCATTCAAATTTCTTCCCTTTATGCGTTAATGCAGTCAAGGGTTTTGCTATTCTGGAAAAGTCTTGGATGAACCTTCTGTAGTAACCAGCTAGTCCTAAAAACTGGCGTATGTGTTTCGGAGTTTTCGGGGTTTCCCACCTTTCAACAGTTTCTATCTTTGCCGGATCCACCTTAATACCTTATTTGTTCACTATGTGATCGAGGAATTGAACTTCTTCCAACCAAAATGCACACTTTGTACCATGCAGCATTTAAATCTTGTGGTCTTTCAAAATGATGAATTTTATTGTTTTATGATAAATTTATGAACTCACCAACCTGTTGGTTGACACTTTAAAGTATGTTTATTCTTAGGTATGAAATAAATCTTCCGCTATGCATTTGCTCATATTACATGAAGTTGTTCATGGCATATAGAGGTCAGAACCTCGCAATGGGACCAACTGTTGAAGACTTCATCCAGATGGAATAGGACGGGTCACTACAGGTGGTATCAGAGCGGTGGTCTTAGCGAACCAGGTCTTGCATTAGTGTGTATAACTGATAGTTGTTTAGATGCATTAGTGAGACTGGACTTCGACCGTGTCTGCATGTCAAAAGTTTTCCTTATCATTTCTAGTCGGGAATCATCTGCATATCATCATTAGGAAATTACCTGCTTATCATTCTTAGTCTAGACATGTCTTACTGCCTCTATTGCATAGACAGTGTATAGATAAATTCATATCTTAGCGTATCTGTTATTGTTACCTTTGCCTGACAGCTTCCGTAGATTCCTCCTTAACTTATGGGATTTTAGTATTATATATGCATATGTAAATTATGTATTGCAGGGTACTAATCTACATCCTATAATCTATTTCTTATCGAAAATCCTTCATCTGATCGTATGATATGAATCCCTCAACCAGTTCGAATTCCTCGGATTCCGACAGCTATTCCGATATGGAGTTTCACCTAACCTCCGAAAGCAGTGTCACCAGAATGAATCAACCAATCATCAATCTCCAATTCATCTGATGAGTTCGTAGTCGACTTAATCAATGGGGATGTGAAGAAGGTGATCCTTTTCACCAACCGAATTTACCTCTTGGCGATGAATCTGAAGCACTTATCAGCGAACTAGTCCGAAACACCATTTTCACCCTCATTTCCCGAATATCTCATCACGATTATATTCTATCTAAAATTCTAAACCTTATTCATCTGCTCGTTCCGACCGATAATCATCCTGGAGTAATAAGTCAACGAACTTCGCGCTCCAATAATCATTTTGGAGAATATGGTGCAAAATGTACCAGCTTCAACAACATCATCAGCACCAACAGTACCATCAGTAACATCACCAGTACCATCATCAATCCATGCCTCAACATCTCATTCTGTACCTCTAGTATAATCATCGTTCTACGTATCGTTTTACATCAATTATCTTCGTTCTTCATGGCGATTATGTAATCTCTAATTTTTTAGAGATTATGTATTCTAGTTCTAACGGTAAATCAAATGAGATTAATATTATATTAACTCATTAAATCCATGATTACATCTGAATAAAATATATATGTAAGTATATTTTCACAAAGATTGTAATTAAAAATTCTTTCGTACAAAATGTTAATGGTGAAAATATTTTAACGGGTTGGTAATACCCGAGGAATATTTAGATTTCACGTTAATAAGTTGCACTGTACATCCTTCGAATCTGATTCGACAGTCGATTACTATCCTACTTACATCCACAGATATATGTATCTATTCACCACAGAATAACCATTTTTCATTCAATTTCATATTTGGATTTTGATCTATCAGAATCCAACAAATGGCATAATGAAGAAAACATTGGACAAAAATAAAAATTATTAGAAACAAACAAATTAACCATGAGAAAATTTTGTTAAGAATCCACGCTAACAAAATCATAGCTAACTGTTCCTAGCTAACTGATTACATTTTATTTATCGCAGTTTATTTATCGCAATTTAATTATCGCAATTTTTTTATCGTCATTTAATTTCTGTTATTTACTTTACGCACTTTATTTATCATCATCTAATTTCTGTTATTTATTTTACCCAATTTAAATATCGGGACACGTATACAAGGTTTTAACATATCATATCGACGCATCTATATATATTATTTGGAATCAACATAGACACTCTATACGCTGTAATGTTCGAGTTTGCTATACATGGTTGAGGTTGATTCTTAAATAATATATATACTTTGAGTTGTGATCGAGTCTGAGACATGTACACGGGTAACGATACGTATTAATTAATTCGAATATTATATATTAAACTATATATGAATTATTGGACTGTTAACTGTGGACTATCGATTGTGGACTAATAACATTGGACAACTAAAATGAATTAAAATATTGATTATAACATATGAAACTAAACATTTCTTCAAGTTTGCCACTTGATTTCAACATAAACTTCATTTGTATCTTGACGATTACAGTCTGCGTTCAAACCTTTCATGATTCTTGAAAACACCTCCATCGAGAGGATGAACCAACCGCATTTCATCTACGAAAGAAAAGATTGATGCATATAGTTATGCACCTGAAAACATTCGGAACCTGAGCAAACGTTTAGCACATATATGTGCTAATTCCTTTAGTGTTATTATTACCCAAAATAACTTAGTAATTCCTTTCAAAGTAGCAAATTTTGTCACAGCTCCAGCAAATCAACTTCGACTTTTCGTTCGAAACAACCTTATAATCACCTTGATATATATGTGTGCTCTTTTATTGTTACCGGGGAACCTTTTACATTCCACCATATTACTATCAGCGTTTAATCATCTAAAAACACAATTCTTTTGAAACCACCTCAGATTGATAACCGATGATTCAGATATAGCTACATTAAATGCAGAGGAAACAGTAAAATTGTAGATGGCCTAAATGGTCAAGAGTTTGATGATAACGAATGGAGTGTTGGGAACGCTCGATAGAAAAATTTTGTACTGAAAAACGGATTAAGCTAACCATGAAGGAGACCAAGGACAAATACAAGGACCAAACCCTATTTTTAAAGAATCCAGGTAATTCTGGATCTGATGAAACCTTTAACGAATATCTTGCTACGTACTCATGTTAAAATCTTGCATAAAATCTTTCTTCATCAACCATCGAACTTAGAAATTCCAAAATATCATCATAAATATCTTCGATATTTCTGAGGATATTTTAATAAATATTTGTGTCCGAAATTATATACCTCTTCGTACTATCTGTATTACATCATATTGAAAACTGTTTTAGTTTTCAATATTCTGTAACATCTAAGTATAAATTATGAATGAATTTTGAAGTGATGTTGGAAATTGATGCATGAATTAGTATAATATAATGACACTTGATCAATGTGATTATATTACAGTAAGTTATGCTGAGTTTCTAATGAAACGTGATGATTTACAGATCACAACGTCATCATGTGCCATGTTACATAACTCTTTCATTCTGCTTAACTTCTGAACATACCAAGAAAAAAAAATATTCTTGATAGTTCTATTCTCAGTGATTCTGGTAACTTGACAAATCAAATCGTGCTATTACATTCCTTCCTACTTGGAACATTATGATCAATTGAAAACTCTATATCTATAAATTCTGGACCATTATTCGTTTGACTTGAAGTCGGGAAGAGAAAAACAAGAGCATGGAGCTTCGAAACATAACGAGAAATATAAAGCCGATCACAAACACAAAAATAACAAACCGTGGATATTAATACGGATAGCAATATAAAGACACGGTATAATTAAGAATAGTATCACCCCAAGGTAATAGTAGAAGTAAACAGATTTTTCTGGTGGAAGATTGAAAAGAAGGATGACAGAAATGATAATTAGGAAATATCAAGGATTAGAATTGAATTAAGTATTTTCACAATCTTTTGGATGTATGAACTAAAAAAAAGTATAGGAATGGTGAGAATAATGGAATGGAATAGTTTAATTTATAATCGGAATATCAGACAGAGTAATCGAGGTAGATCACTATAATTAATTATAGAGATCTTAATTTCCTTATTCGCCGAAGAATCAAATCTTTTAGATTTTGAAGATTTCCTCTAAATCCCTTGAATTCCGGAATTCAACTGTGACTATGTCATCGGTTAAAACGAACCTGCATTTACTCATTTCATTCTTTTGTGATAGCTTCACTCGTACGCTTCGAGTAATCGAATCGTTTTATCTATATTACTTAATGACGATAAAACTTTATTTTAGCAACTTATATTTGCCATGAAAACATTCTTATTGTTAGTCATGACCACCACACTCAAATTTCGGGACAAAATTTCTTTAACGGGTAGGTACTGTGACGACCCGGAAATTTCCGACCAAATTAAACTTAAATCTTATATGATTTCGACAAGATAAGAAAAGTCTGTGATATTGAGTTACAAAATTTTGAAACTGTTTACATGAATTCATTTGACCTTTGACTGCTCTCGACGATTCACGAAAAATTAATTGTAAATGGATATGTGTATATATGATATATAAATATTAAATGTTTGGTAAATGACATCATATGATATATGACTATTAAATATCATATAGATAATAAGATATAATATTAACACATTAAACTTACTTATAAATTAAAATATAATTACTATATCACGTACATAAATATTAATAATAATATCAGTATTAATAATATTAGTATATATAACATATAAATATGAAATTTTTTTATGAAGAGTTGTTATATTATCATCATTATCAATTTTATTAATAACATTAATAATGTTATAATTAGTAGTATTATTAGTTTTGCTATTAAAAATTAATATTAATGATTAATAGTAATGTTTGTATTAGTAATAATAATATGTTACTTAATAGATAAAATGCAAACCTAAATATATATATAAATATACTGATAAATAGATAGATAGATATAAAACACGAAATTGTGTATATTATATTTATATAATTACAAAATATAGAATACAGATATGTATATATATATGAATATATAAACACATTAAATATATATATATATATATATATATATATATATATATATATATATATATATATATATATATATATATATAAATCTTTAATCTATTTTAATTTGTTAAGAGGCTGTAGTAATTGAAACGTTAGGATCCAATTCGTACAAATCAAGGCTAAATCCATAGATAACATCCAAGAATTTGTGAGAAGTCCACATCTATCCTTTTCTTCTTTTATTTCTTTTGTCGTCTGTATTTGTAAACCAAGACCCACCTTCACTATATGATTGAGCAACTAGGTAAATAATTTTTGACATTCCAATCCCTTTTCACTATCAATATCAATTATCCAATATAACAATCGAACCACCTAAACCCACTTACTTTGTTTCGTATCCTGTCCAAACAAACAATCACTATCTAATAATTTATATATACTTTTGCATATACAATAGATAGTCTATACAAAGATAAATACATGACAACACACACGACCATTCACGATTGCATTTTCTTCCCCATATCTTTCTTTGTCGACCACCTTTATAGCTACAAAACAACTGAAATCAATTTTTGTCACCACTTACTCATTCACCTGCAATTATAAATTCCCTACAACTAGTTGTGAAATAAAGCAGAAAGAAAAGAAACGAACCAAATTCATTCTTGCAGCACCATTCTCGAACCACCATCTTGCAACCTCACCATTGAAAGCCAACATCACCTCTTCAATATCTTCTGCTACTAAACGCGAAACAACCTAGGTTTACTCAAGTTCTTTTCTGTTTTAATCAGCCCATTACGCTACCATTGAACTACCTATCTTGAATTGTTACTACTCGACTTTCAATCACCAAAAGCCACTACTGCAGCTGCAATGCTTCCGTTTACATTCATTATTCAAACAACCAACGAACACTACAATTGCTCGAAACTTGTCTTTTGCATCTGCTATAACGTCATTCCAGCTACTGCAATGCTTAAATTTATGTTTCTGTTTAATCATCATCAACCACAACTGCCACCATCATTTATAATTCTGTTTAACCTGCAACATAAATGAAAACATTCCAAATATTGCGGTACGTTTTCTATTTTAATTGTAACAAAACATAATTACATCCTTAATCACCAACGTATATACCAATTAATATTAACAAGAGCTAAGTTATAACAAAATCTAACAAAATCATAACTCTGTATATAAATTCAATTTAAACAGATTCAATCGGATTAGTAAGAACCCTAGTAAACGAATTAATTATAAGAGAATTGAGAATTGAATTACGTACACAAATCATTGATTGTATATATCGACTGAAACAAAAAATCGAATTCTGATGATGATTTGATGAGGTGGGACGAAGATGAATTGATTGATAACGATACTGAAACGGAAGTGAAGATATGGTGATGATGATGATTGATGATCGATTGTTCGAGGATGATACACTCCTCTGTGTTTTTCTTCTTCTGCTATCCTCGATCTGTTTTAGCCGATCCCTTTCCCTTTTTTAATACGGTATAAAGGAGATATGTTTTTTTATATATAAATTATCTATATCTTTATTATTGTTATGCTATTTATAATAAATATAATTAAGTCTAATAATATATTAGAAAACAGATATAGCCGGATGGTTAAGGGCATGGGTGTTAATCTAGAGGTCTTGGGTTCAATCCTTAGTTGGTACAATTTTTTTTAAAAAGGGTTTCTAAGGTAGTTTATAATTTTAAAATCAATGTTATTATTATTATTATTATTATTATTTTTAAGTTAATCATTATTATTACTATCATTTTTATAATTATACTTATCATTATTATTAGTATTACTATTATTAGTATTATCCTTAAAAATTACTAATTTTGAAATTATTATTATTAACAAAAGTATTTTTTATTAAAATTATCATTTTCATTATCATTATAAGTATTATTATTATTTTTTTATTATCATTACTATTAAAATTATCTTATTATTAAAATTTAAAAGTATCATTATTGATAGTATTAGTATTAACATTACTTTTATTATTACTTTTAACATTATTATTTTTATTATCATTCTTATGATTATTATCATATCTTTTCATAAAATTATCATTTTTATTATTAATATTATTAATATTAATATTATTATTATTATTATTATTATTATTATTATTATTATTATTATTATTATTATTATTATTATTATTATTATTATTTTTATTTAGTACTATTATAATTATTGATTTTTTACAAACAAAAGAGTTTTTATATATAAATGATATTACATATTACATACTATATTTTTGCTAACTATAATAATAACTAAATTACATCTAGTGTATAAATATATCTTAAAATATTATAAGTAATAATAACACATATATAAAAATAAATATTAAATTAAATACATTATGATAAGTTATAATGTAATAATATATAATGAAATATGTATATATGACACATATAAATTATATCACTAATAATTATATGTCCAATTACAAATATACGTGTTAATATATATAATTGATATAGGTTCGTGAGTCCGAGGCCAACCCTGCATTGTTCAATGTCGTCATGTGTATTTTTACTACAAAATACAGTAGTGTGAGTTCATTTGCTCCATTTTACTCTTTATATTTTTTGGGACTGAGAATAAATGCGCTGTTTTTACAACTGCTTTATTAAATGCTTTTGAAATATATTTTTGAACTGCAAATACATGAAATGCTTTTATAAATGTTTGATGAGATAGACACAAGCAAAACATTCCTTGAATGAATTATGTGGACGTGATAATTGCCACCATTAAATTATGTGGACGTGATAATTGCCACAATTGATATGAATATTTTTCCCCTGATTATTATTGCTTGGTAACCTAAGAATTAGGGAACATCACTAATTTTGAGAATTAGTGCACGCCTAATTGACGCGAATCCTAAAGGTAGCTACCGGGTTTAACACCCCCACCCAGAAGGTTCACTAGACGAAAGGGCTAGTGGGCGTGGTGTTTAGTACTTCGAAGTTTATATGATTAATATACCGACGAGATGTTCTGTTTTGGGGATATTATTTATGCGCATTATATGTTAAGGTCGGTTACCAAGCCAAGCAATGAAAGTAAAGTGAATGTTATGTATCGAGAGAATAATTTTATACACAGGTTATGTGTATGTTATTTTTGTACATGGATATGTGTACGGTTACTATGATTTATGAAAAATGGATTTCGTACACGAGAAATGTGTACTGTATTTAAAAGATATCGCATGTACATTACAGGTGGGTATAGGATTCGGCCTCATTTGTACCATGCAACATTTAAATCTTGTGGTCTATCAAAATGATAAATTTTATTGTTTTATGATAAATTTATGAACTCACCAACCTGTTGGTTGACACTTTAAAGCATGTTTATTCCCAAGTATGAAAGAAATCTTCCGCTGTGCATTTGCTCATATTACATGGAGTTGTTCATGGCATATAGATGTCAGAACCTCGCAATGGGACCAACTATTGAAGACTTCATCCAAATGGATTAGGACGTGTCACTACACTTAAGATCATGTATGAGTGTTATTTGGTCAAAAATGAGTCATGCACACCAAGTGTTTAATGAAATGTCTCAACTAAAAACTTGTGTTGTTGATGATGATTTTGGTTATTGAAATGAGTCATTTAAAGGTGTATAAACTGATTTTGATCAAATAAAATTGTTGTGGTTCATTTTGGGTTGATACGGTGTCATTTTGGGTGAAACCCGTCACTATAAAAACTGCATAAAACATGATTTTGTGAAGGTCATATCTTGCAAACCGTGACTCCGTTTAAGGTGTGTGAGCACTTTTTGGAAAGGTCTTTGAGTTTATTTTACAATGAAAAAGTTTATATTTACTGAAACGGAGTTTAAATGGGCCAAAAACTGCTGTGAATAAGGGGCTGTCCAAATTGTCAAAATGGGTAATTTGTGAACAAAGTGTTATTGCTTGGGGTTTTGAGTATGGTGTAAGTGTCTATAATTTTAGGGTGTTGTTGGGCTCAAATTACCACATGTAGTGTGGGTTGAAATGGCTCTTTTGGGTTGAGTGCAATTCGGTTGAATGGCACTTGTTGTGTGTGGGTTGAAATTACCACCCGTAGTGATAATTTAGTGATGTCCATTTAGGTGTTTAAATGGGTGTGTGTTAGTGAGCTATGTGGAAACCCTTAGTTAAGGGTGTTGGTATTAGATTCTCTTTTAGAGAATAAGTGTTTATGTGTTAGTATGCTTATGTTTATATAGGTGATTCCAAGGTGAGTGGAGTATTTATATGTGCAAGTATATAAGTTGTGTTCCAAGGTAAGTGGAGTATTTATATGTGCTTGTATATAAGTTGTTTGCTTGTAGGTGAAATGGCGAGTGACACCGGGGGAAAGGATTCACTCTTCGTTGGCCAAATGGTATGTGGCGAGTGACATTCGGTTGTGAAGGTTCACTTTTTGTTGGCCACTTGATGCAAAGTGGTAAGTGTTATCCGTAAGGATTCGCTTATTGTTGGCCACTTTGCGTACGTGTTGTGTGGCGAGTGTTATTCACTCTTCGGCAGCCACATGGTGCGTTGGGGATGTGATGAGTGTCACTCAACGTATACACTCTTCGGCGATCACATTCGAGTGTACGTGGCGGTGCCATCCGGAAGGCGCCTTTGTTGGCCTCGTACATGTGTTGGATAGTGTTTATCATTTGATAACTAACACTATTGTGTATGGTTAACCATATTTTTGCGTGTTGTTGTGTAGCATATTATATTGTGTTCATATGTGTTTGTGATGCTAGCTTGTATGCGGATTTATGTAAGTATGCGGTTGCTTTACTAGCTTGTATGCGGATTTTTGTTTTTTTGTGCAAGGAAGCAGGTTATGTATGTATACATTTAAGTATTGCACTTACTAAGCTTTTTCTTACTCCCTCGTTGTTTACCGTTTTAGGTACCAGAAGATTTGGCTTGAAGCTATCTAGTTGCTAGACTAGATGCTTAGGAGGGATTGTGCTTGGCGGATAGGCTTGTAGCCATCAGACTTGGGTGGGGGATTGGAAAAATCCCCGGGATCTTGCTCTTGGTATCGGGTTAGGATTTTGAGTCTTAACTCGTTTTTTTTTTAATTTGGGTCGCATTAAACACTTAGTGTTTTTATGGGTCATGTGGCCCTCGATGTCGAAAACTCCTGAAAAGTTCTTGTATGTTTTGTAAACTTTATTATGCGGATTTTGGATACATTAAGACTTGTAGTATGTTGGAAATGTGATTTAAATAATAAACGAAAAGTGCTGCTCCACTCCATTTGTGTGTGACAAAAAAAAAATTTGTCGTTTTTCGGTAACTAGACTTAGACTTGACGGTGTGGAATTGTATGTGGACTTGTAGAAATACGGGTCCAATTAATAATAGTTAGTGCCTTAGCATAGGTACACTAACTAGGACTTGCGGATATGTGGGGCCTGAATTTGGTGTTTGCACTTGTGCCTTAGATAGATATTCGCCTAAAGTAGTAGGTTGACTAGGAGTTGTTTCGGCGATAAATCCTTAAGTAGTAGGATGACATGCATATATTATATATATATATATATATATATATATATATATATATATATATATATATATATATATATATATATATATATATATATATATATAATTTTGGTGCAGAACCCTAGGGACGAATCTATTGGAGAGATTCAGTTATTTGGTGTTTTTGAGTGATCAAGTCCACAGTAAGGACTTTGATCATTCGGGTGTACTAGAAGCCGTCGCGTGTTTTGTTTTGCATGAATATCGCACTAGGCTGGGTAACGTACTTTATATGCACATGTGGAAGTGGTAAGGTACTCAACTGTATTAATTCTTGATCACCATTATTAGAACCTTGTATCTTGGTACCAAGCATGACATGTTGAGTACTGAACGTACTAATGTGGCATGGCTGGGGTAGTTTTGGAACGATTTAGTAATCATGTATTGGTTCCTAGGTTACATTGGTCTCAGGTGATGTGCTTGTTGTCACATCAGGTTTATTGATGGTCGAAAGTGTACGATGGGTATAGTTAATTAAGGTGGGTTGGTGAACACGCGGGATTGACGCGTGAGTGGTCACCCTAAGTAGTGGGTGTACTTTTGATATTGATTTTGGTATAGTGATTACCGTAACTATGATGTTGGATGTGAGTGTCTGGTGGAGACTTGGATCCCGTACTGGGATGTAATAGGTCTCTTGGGTGCGTTTTTTGTTAGTACGCGGATGAGTACGAGTTAGTGAATCCAGTAGTGATTCTGGTTGTAGGTTATCTTCGACGATGATGTATCAGAGTGTGCTTAGGTTATTAAACTCGCAGGAGTGAGACCCTTATGATGTTGGTACGTGTTAGTTGTTTGTGGAATTAAGGTAAGTTCCTTATGGAATTTTTCCCGTATTGATGGTTGTGTCAGTATGCGGTGGAGTGTATGCCTTGTTGTTACTAAGCAATCCTCAGTGTGTTGCGAAGGATTTAGCTAAGCTATGTTACATAGCTTAGGAGAGTTTTTAGTGGCGTGTGTTTGCTGGGAAGATTCGTGGTCTAGTGAACCGTAAGGTTCATCAGGTAGGTTTGACCTCGGGTAATACAGCGGCGTCTTGGACAATGTCAGGTCCTAAGGACTGAGATTTAAACCTCGACAGAGAGTAGTGGGAGTTTGTTGACACTACGTCAGGTGCCTCTTTTGATGGAATTCAACATAACAACAAGTTCTTAATGTTCACATAATTACAAAACCGAATTGTATTTAAGTTAAAGCAATGGAAGCATAATTATTAAGAAAACAAGTTTATATGTTTAACCATTTAAATTGAATCCCATATATGTATCAAGTCATGAACATATGCTTACATATAAAAGAAGGAAGTAAGATTGTACCTCCTCAATATTAATTGAGGGCTGAATTTGGACAGCAAGATGATGATGAAGATGATGGAATGAATAAGCTTCTAACTTGAAGCCTCAAGTGTGTAATACCCCAAGCTTTCAATCACCAACACCTTCCTTTGTTTAGTTAGGATTTTAGAACACTTAATCACTTGATTTAGCAAGCAAAATACTCTCTTTTTCTCCCTAAAACAATTCGGCCAGCAGCACACACAGCAGCAGAAAATTGCAGTTTTTTTATGAGTATATTGCTAGTTAAGTCTTGGTGTTGAGTCAAGGAATCCCTTGGTTAAAGAGAGACACATGCACCTAAGGAAGAGTGACCTTAAAAGTAACAAAGCATGGGTGTTGTCTTGTGGGAGACCCCAAAAAACGTCCACCACCAAGGGTGGGTGTATTTTTTATAAACTTTGCAATATATAAAACTTTGTTATATAATTCCATGCTCTTACTAAGTTAGTTGCATTTTATAAACCAATTTATAAAATATAACTCAACATAATTATTTAAACCTATAAATAATTAAATATAAATTATCCAAATAATCTATCTCAAGTGATGATATTTTAGAAAACCGATTTTCTAAAGTTCAAGTGTCACGTATTTATTTAAATGATCCAATCATTAAGATTAAATATGCATAAGGTGTCGGTAAGCTTGTTATTGGGTATGACCCGACTTGGATCATAACATATTAGCCACATTAATTTAATATGTCTCTCGGGCATACGAAATACCTTCAATCTCCCACTTGCACGAGAAACATAAGAAATTAATGCAAGTGATGGATACCACCTAACGACCGTCCATCATCCCCAATATGTTATGACTTTTTGAGTTCCCATCTCGAATATGAATAGGTGAATCTTTCATTTATCCTTTTATCCTAGATGTCATGTTAAATCCAAGAGACACAGAGTGATCACTCTCGTATAGATTTAACTTTATCAGGCCTTAGACATCTGACTCTCAATGAATAAGAGGGACAAATTCCATCTTGACTACATACGTCCTAGATATATACTTTGTATCTCACCTGAGCTCTTCCTTGTGAACTACCATATTTCAGAATAGCGAAGGAAAGAATCAAGGCGCAACACTTAGTAAATATCTGAACCCAAAATGTATCCCAGGTCAGAGGATACAATGATATTCACCTTTACTCAAGATTACATGTGATCAACCACAAAGGCTCCATTTAGTAAGTCTTGAGAGCGGGTCTTTCAATATTTGTTTCCCACAAATATCTATGAACCTTGGTAGCAACCTTGCCCCACATTCAGCCTATGAATGTATACTAATCCAAGTTCATAATAGTCTAAACCTCACACTTGTTCCCACAAATGTGATCGACTAGGAATTTAGAATAATTACTTATTCATGGATAAAATATGCAAAATAGGAACATGACTCAAGATTAATAAATTAACACCATAATATATTAATGAGTTTGAACCACTTTGTTCCGATACAATACATAAAACAGATCACAACCAATCACTAGAATATCGAAGCCCTAATGCACTAACATGCCCTTGATGTTTTGCACCATGTAAGAGCTTCGTGAGTGGATCCGCTATATTAAGATCTGTGTGAACTCTGCCAATACATATCTTTCCCTTTTCAACTTCATCCCTTATGTAGTTGAATCTCCGCTCAATGTGACGGGTCTTTTGGTGAGCACGAGGTTCCTTGATTTGAGCAATACCCTCATTGTCACAAAAGATCTCAAGAGGGTCCTGAATGGAAGGGACTACTCCTAAGTCGTCGATGAATTTCTTCACCCATGCAGCTTCCTGAGCTGCCAATGAAGCGGCAATGTACTCCGACTCTGTAGTGGATAATGCAACAACGTCCTGTTTTGAATGCTTCCAAGAGACTGCACCTCCATTTAACGTGAAGACATAACCGGACTGTGATCGAGAATCATCTCGATCAGTTTGGAAACTTGAGTCCACGTAACCCTTTACTGTGAGTTCCTCCTCACCAGACTCATATATTAGAAACATATCCTTAGTCCTCCTAAGGTATTTCAATCTACTTTTGACAGCAATCCAATGACTGTTTCCTGGGTTATTCTGGTATCTACTTGTCAAGCTAAGAGTGCATGACACATCTGGTCTAGTACATATCATTGCATACATGATTGACCCAATAGCAGATGCGTATGAGACTTTCTTCATTCTCTCTTGTTCATCTTTCGTGGTAGGGCCCTGAGATGAACTGAGAATCGTTCCTCTTTGAATAGGTACCAAACCTTTCTTAGAGTTCTCCATCTTGAACCTTTTAAAGATCTTTTCAATGTATGCACTTTGATTCAAACCTATCAGTTTCTTGGATCTATCCCTGTAGATCCCAATCCCCAAAATGTATTGTGCTTCTCCAAGATCCTTAATGGAGAAGCATTTACTTAACTAAGTTTTAACACCTTGCATTGCCGGAATATCATTCCTAAATAATAATATATCATCCACATATAATACAAGGAACATGATAGTGCTCCTACTAGCTTTCTTGTATACACAAGCTTCATCACCATTTTTAATGAAGCCAAATTTCTTGGCCTCCTTATTAAAACGATGATTCTACATTCTAGATGCTTGTTTCAATCCGTAGATTGACTTCTTTAACTTGCATACCTTTTTAGGATACTTCGGATTAACAAAACCTTCAGGCTGAACCATATAGACATCTTCCTCAAGATGTCCATTTAGGAAAGCGGTCTTGACATCCATTTGCCATATTTCATAATCATAATGAGCATCAATGGAAAGTAATATCCTAATAGACTTTAACATTGCCACAGGCGAAAAAGTTTCATCATAGTCAACCCCTTGAGTTTGAGTGAAACCTTTTGCTACAAGTCTAGCTTTATATGTATCCAAGTTTCCATGTATGTCAGTTTTCATCTTGAAAACCCATTTACAATCAACTAGCCTTGAGCCAGTAGGTTGTGTAACAAGTTCCCAAACTTGGTTGTCATACATGGATTGCATCTCAGCGTTCATGGCTTCCTGCCATTTATCTTTATCAATCCTTGATAAAGCATCTTGGTAGTTTGTTGGTTCATCCAAAACAACCACATAGCAACCATCCATGAGAAACCCATATCTCTCAGGAGGATTACTAATCCTACCAGATCTGCGAACGTCATGTATACTTTGATCATCCATTTGATCATTCTCAATATTTTCATGTTGAGTGCTATTGTCAACCAATTGTGTATCATCTACTTGATCTTGAACCTCTTCAAGATCTATCTTCCTTTCACTATTACCTTCCATTAGGAACTTAGTTTCAAGGAATTCAGCCTTCCGAGTAACAAATACATTTTGTTCGGATGGAGCATAGAAATAGTATCCCATATCATCCTTGCGATATCATATGAAGATACACTTTGTGGATCGAGCATTCAACTTATTAGGGACGTAACGCTTAGGATAAGCTTCAAATCCCCATACCTTTAAGTATGATAGAGATGGAGGTTTTCCAAACCACATCTCATGAGGTGTTCGTTCCACTTTCTTGGTTGGGGCCATATTTAGAATACGAGCCACAGAGCATAGACAATAACCCCAAAATGATAGAGGTAATGAGCTTCTAGCCATCATAGATCGAACCATATCCATTAGGGTTCGGTTCCTCCTTTCAAAAACTTCATTAAGTTGGGGTGTTCCAGGAGGAGTGAGTTGCGAGATAATCCCACAACTTTTAAGATGATCTTGGAAAGCATCGCTTAGGTATTCACCTCCTCTGTCGGTACAAAGTACCTTGATTGTCTTATTGGGTTGATTTTGTACTTCATTTTGATATTCCTTGAATGCTTCAAAAGTTTTGTCCTTGTGTCTTAATAAGTATACATATCCGAAACGACTAAAGTCATCAATGAAAGTAACGAAGTATCTTTCACCATTCCTAGTTATGGGCTTAAAGGGTCCACATACATCCAAATGTATTAATCTCAATAAGTCCTTAGCCCTTTCATAGGTCCCTTTGAAAGGTGCTTTAATCATTTTGCCTTGTAAACAAGATTCACATACATCAAACTAGTCTAGTTCATTTGATTTCAAAAGTCCATTCTTTTGAAGTGTATACATTTGATTCTTGTTTATGTGACCAAGGCGACAATGCCATAAGTAGGAATCACTCAAATCCCTTTTGAGTTTCTTGGTGTTTGCATGGAACATTGAGCTATTGTATGATGTGTCATCATGAACCAATTCATAAATACCATTCGAAGGCGAAGCCTTGAAATAGAACACATTATTTAAAGAAACATGGATATCATCATTAATGAAATTAAGATTAAAACCACATTGTTTCAAACGGGATACAGAAATAATGTTTTGAGATAAATCGGGTGCATACAAAACATTTTTCAAAATAAGCTCCAAACCACTTGGAAGCTTCAAAATAAAGTCTCCTTGAGCTACTACTTGCACCTTAGCTTCATTTCCCATGAAGAGACTTGATGTTCCCGCTTCTTGTCTACTTCTTTTGAACCCCTGCATAGAATTGCAAATGTGAGTTCCACATCCTGTGTCTAATACCCATGTATCCCTCTTTTCTTTCAACTCCTTAAGGTAGACCGGGAAGTTAAGTTTCCAGTGACCCATTTCACCGCAACCAAAGCACGGATCTTCCTTGGGGTTAGCTTTACCGGTAACCTTTTGCTTCTTGTTATTGTTGGTTGAGGTAACCATCTTTCCCTTTCCCTTGTCCTTTCCTTGGTAGGCGGGTCCTTTCCTCTTAGCCGTCTTTGGCTTAGAAGTGTTATTGTTTTTGGACCCGCCTTCAATGATCATAAACATGGGTGAAGCCCTTTTACCCATGCTTGCTTCGGTTGTCTTAAGCATGGCATGTAATTCGCCAATGCTCTTATCCCATCCATTCATGTTGTAATTCATTACAAATGTGTCAAACCTCTTTGAAAAGGAATTAAGGATAAGGTTCGTGGCTAATTCATTAGACACGTTGCAGTTTAGACGGTTTGCTCGATCAATTAGGCTTTTCATCTTAAGGACATAAGATGAAACAGATTGGGAGTCATCCATCCGACATGCATGAAGCGCTCAAACCATTTAGAAGCGCTCGACACGAGCTTGTTGAAGGAACATCTCCTTCAATTATGTGATCATGTCATATGCACTATGATGCTCGAAATCCTTTTGGAGTTCTGGTATCATAGTCCCAAGCATGAGGCAAGAAACTTGCACTGAATCGGTGCAATATTTCTCCCAATAAGCCATGCCTTCCATATCATCCTCGTCCGGTTGATCGGGAATGGGGTCTTCCAATACATACGCCCTATCCTTAAGTATGAGGACAATTCTTAGATTGCGAAACCAATCCATGAAGTTCGTATGGTTGAGTTTTTTTTTTTCGAGGATTGACCTTAACGATAGGTTGTTAAAGTTGATAGGTGCGTTAGGAATGTTGTTGTTATTGGAGGCCATCTACAAAATTTAAAAAAGTTGTTTAAGTATCAATTTTAATTTAACAATCAATACCCTTTAAATCCAATTGATATTTATTAAATTTTAGAATCCTACGGTAAACTAAATTTCGATTAGGTGACCTTTATCCCGTCATTTGATTTAGCTAGGTAGTCATTATATGAGAATTGCAATCCTTTTGCAACTTCTAAGTTATGGAATCATGCAATCCTTTTGCATGGCATATTTATTCCATCAACGCCTATTTGTTCCTCATGCTTCGGTGACCCTAAGTTCATGATTCCCAAATCAAGTCGTCCTACTTGTGTAAACGTGTAAATTTAACATACAAGTGGTTAGGTGACCTTTATTCCACAAGTGTGCGAAATTCACCTTAATCATATTAGTTTGCTCATAACGGTTAGGTGACATTTATCCCATTATAAGTTCCCTAATTATTTTTAAGTGTCACATAAAAGGATGGCGTTTAACTTGTTTGCCTTGTTAATAAGGGATTTTAAGTTTTCATTATTTCTAGTTTAAGAAAACTTTTATGCCATACACCAACATGCATTTAGTGTATGGTACTTATGAAAAACCGTTTTCATGTCTTGTAATTAAGCCAATTACTTGATATAAACCATTTTATATATGTGATCCTTTTAGTGTTCTTAATAACCATTTATTAATGTCCTTTTGTCATTTCAATTTAACCATTTAAATTATCGTTTTGCATGTCGTTAATAATGTCTAATTTAATCAATTAAATTGTCATCTTGCTTGTTATTACCTTGTGATATTCTTGTAGCAACCAAACATACAAACACAATAAACAACCATGCATGCAAAACAAATATGTTCACAATCAAGCGAATTTGGTAGACATTTGTTTAGCCGAAAACAAATGCCACCGGTTAAGGGGTTATAACATAAAGTAGGAGATTTTAAATCTCCCACTTAATCTTGCATCCAAATGCTTCTTCTTGTGTTCTTCCAAGTCTTCATCTTGTATCTTCATCTTTTTTACAAAATATATCCTAATACATTTTTCTAGAAAATGAAAATACAACCTAATCTATTTTACATACCAAATATAAAATAAATTACATAACTAAATGAATAATATTACAAACAATTGAATAAATATTATTAAAAAACCAAATGAATGAATAATAAATCAACCAAACATTCATTCAAACACAAGGTCATGGCTACGATTGTGAACATCAATATCTCATCAAATATTAACCAAATGGTAAACCCAAAACCAATTTAGAACCCTCCTAAATTCGGCCAAAACCATAACCCACCCAAACCCGAACATTTTTACATTTTACTTTCATGCATGTTAATAGAATGCAAAGTTAGTGGGTTTTAAAGACCATGTATAAGAAGCATATTTCATAGACTTCGGCTCTAGATACCATTGATGGAATTCAACATAACAACAAGTTCTTAATGTTCACATAATTACAAAACCGAATTGTATTTAAGTTAAAGCAACGGAAGCATACTTATTAAGAAAACAAGTTTATATGTTTAACCATTTAAATTGAATCCCATATATGTATCAAGTCATGAACATATGCTTACATATAAAAGAAGGAAGTATGATTGTACCTCCTCAATATTAATTGATGGCTGAATTTAGACAGCAAGATGATGATGAAGATGATGGAATGAATATGCTTCTAACTTGAAGCCTCAATTGTGTAATACCTCAAGCTTTCAATCACCAACACCTTACTTTGTTTAGTTAGGATTTTAGAACACTTAATCACTTGATTTTGCAAGCAAAATACTCTCTTTTTCTCCCTAAAACAATTCAGCCAGCAGCACACACAGCAGCAGAAAGTTGCAGTTTTTTTATGAGTATATTGCTAGTTAAGTCTTGGTGTTGAGTCAAGGAATCCCTTGGTTAAAGAGAGACACATGAACCTAAGGAAGAGTGACCTTAAAAGTAACAAAGCATGGGTGTTGTCTTGTGGGAGACCCCAAAAAACGTCCACCACCAAGGGTGGGTGTATTTTTTATAAACTTTGCAATATATAAAACTATGTTATATAATTCCATGCTCTTACTAAGTTACTTGCATTTTATAAACCAATTTGTAAAATATAACTCAACATAATTATTTAAACCTATAAATAATCAAATATAAATTATCCAAATAATGTATCTCAAGTGATGATATTTTAGAAAACCGATTTTCTAAAGTTCAAGTGTCGCGTATTTATTTAAATAATCCAATCATTAAGATTAAATACGCATACGGTGTCGGTAAGCTTGTTATTGGGTATGACCCGACTTGGATCATAACATATTAGCCACATTAATTTAATATGTCTCTCGGGCATACAAAATACCTTCATCTTTTATACTCGCTAGTGTGATGTATGACTCTGATGATGGTGTATACATGATGTACCACCCAGGGTATTATCGAGAGACCCTTTGGTGCAATGGTGATGGCCATGGGAATTGTCTGGCAATCGCGATTCGATAATTGCAAAAGTCGATGTTAGAGAGATGGTTGCGGTGATGAGTTGCGTGTGTTGATGGACTTGCGAGACGGGTGAATCATGTTGCTCCTAAGAGCTCGGTGGGTTGTGGTTATTGGCGAGGAAACTATAGACATAGCTGTCTACTAGGTTGTGATTGATGATGATATGTTGCATAGTATGGACGACCGTTTTGGTGTGTTGGATTATTCATTCTTCCCTATGAGAGTGAGCAAGGGCCCGATAGTGATAAACTGATGATTGAGTAGAAGGTCGAGCGAGCTCGACTAATTGGTAGGACTGATGGAGTGCGATGGCGTATGCCTAGGCTCAGAGATGTACGTAGGAATTTTGTGAGAGTCTACCTTAAGGAAACGGGTGTGACTCACGTTGGTAAAGGTGTGATGCCATTGTAAGTATGACGTTAAGGATGATTACGTTTGATGACTTCAGGGGTTTGAAGTTGATTTTTGGGAATTTGGTGTCTATATGATCAGGGATGATGATGGTCATGTATGTTGATGAACGATAAGTTTGTAAGATGTTACCATCTTTGCGACTTGGGAGTGGAGCTGAATCCTAAGTGGGGGAGTTTTATTATTCCTAATGGGGGAGATTTGATAGTGTGGTATGGTCTAAAGTATCGGGGAGCAACATTATAGACCTCAATGAGGATGCGAATTCCAAAAGATGTTGAGTGACGTGATTTTAACATGGGACTCAAGGTCGAGCATTACGACCGTCGAGTCACGAGTTGAAGAGATTATGCGTGGATCTATTATGATGATGGTTGTGTGGGGCTTAGGTCCTCTTGAGAAAGGGAATCGGGAATCACTGAATGGTGGTATGAGGCCTAATGTGATCTTTAGAAACCTGAAGTAGAGGTGCGGATATACCCTAAAGGGTGTATTCGTAGCGTAAATCCGAGAAGTTGTAAATCTCGGATAGAGCTGTGAGTGAATTTCGAGTTTGATATTGGGGAGTTTGCTCTTCCTTGTTTAGGGAGCGTGCTTGTGGGAATCGCTAGTGGATTATTCCGCTTTGCGAGTGATCATGGGGTGTGTTGTGCCGGTTTCGAGTGCTTCACACAGTTGCGACATTATATTTGAGGGTGTGTCACCTTGATTTGTGAGAATTTGGTGTGTTGTTATGCCCAGACCATCCTTAATGGACAACCAATACGAGAGGCTCATCTGGCATGGGTGAGCGTATTGCGGGTTGCGTGACGGTTGACGGGGTGAGAACTTGTTGGTGATGGATTTCTGGTTTATTTATGCGGTGTCGTTAGGTCGCAAAACGTCCATTCAGGATATCAACAGAAGAAGTTGATTGTTTAATTTATATATGCTGGGCCTAAATCTATTATTCCTTCCTATGGGTTAGCAGCGCAAATATGACCTAGGGTCGTTCCTTGAGGGGTCGAATTTGAAACGGAGCTTATTCAAATAATTTAGTAATTAATATTGGGTTTGTACACAATTTAGTATCCAAGACTAGTGGCCTGGTACACCTTGTGTGGATAGGCAGGATCTTTATGGTCCCAATAAATTGGCGACTGTTCGGAAAATCCAACAACCAAGTCCAACCGGTTTATTCTAGACACCACTTTTATCCGGAATATCAAATTGTGTAAAGGCAATAGTTGGGTTGATTTGTGATCAATCCTCAATCAAGTTATTACTTTATTAAGGATCGAGTGCAATAATAAGATAGAGAATGGGATGTTTGATGATTATTTTGGGCCCCGATGATCATCTTTCACTTTAGCAATCAAGTGATCAACCACCCCGACCCGGTCTTGATTGTTAATTAGCATAAGTCACCTTAGCGCGATGTAAAATCCCTTGGGCAAGATCACAAGTGGAAATCACAAAGGCACGGGCAAAATGGCAGAGAATCAACAACCCATAAATGAAAGGCCAAGCTCTCTATTTGTATTCGAAATATCCGCGGTCTGCGAATTGCTTAAGTGTTCGCGGAAAATCAGCGGATTAAACCGCAGTCTTTTGTTAATGCGAAAATATAACCGCTGTACTTATTTTCAGCGAATATTCTATAACTTTGGATTATAGTCCGCGTAATTCTACTTTTAGCTCTTAACAACTTAAATATACATATACAATTCTATGTATATGATCAAGTCCCCCCAGTTTATTATGATACATCTCGCGAAGCAAATGTATCATGATAAACTCTAAAATTCCACAGTTATCATAACCATTATCCGTGGTTAGTTGCTTTCGCTTTAGCTTAGTTACCGTTATAGGAGAAATAATTACCATTTTTATCTGTTGTCTCAAATATTAACGTTTGAGTTATCACAACGGATAATTAATACAATCAATTGCCATCTGTATTTTCACTATATATATCGTGATCCATAATCACCTATTCCCCACTTGCTTACGCTAAAGTATTTTGCAATTAATCCAATTCTCAATTAGCCTTTACAACCTTCTTCTTCATATTCACAATGTTATCCTCATTCAAAAAATGAAAATCGACGAGGTTGATAGCAAGGTTAACCTAAAAACCTTGATCACCAAACTATTGACAAGCTCGGAGGCTAAATCGACATCATCAAAAGAGAAGCAATCCATTCCGATTGTCGACTTAACCTCCAAATCCCCTTATACAAAGCCAAGCTCCACCAAGCGACCAGTACAGACACCGCCACCATCTCACAGTAAAAAGCTTAAGCAACAAGACGTAGTGCTTTTCGATAATCCAATTACGCCAGATTTCGAAGGATACCAGCAAACCGGTATATCACGATTATAATTTCATGTGACTAACATGCATTATTCATTTGTTTCGCTAGCTAACTAATTGCTTTATCTTGCAGGCGATTCCACTGGTGATCCTATTTTTGGGAGCCCAAACACTCTTGATCAAATCACAGAGTTGTTCCATACTCCACCCGACTCTTACGGAGTGCAGATTGATGGTTTATCAGGATACACTTATGCGTCAGCTGCTGCTGCTCTGGACCAGCGCCAACAGATGAAGTTGGCAATCCCCGGCGAGCTTCGCCGTGAATTCTCCAAGCTCTCTGCGCTGGATGCGCATAATAGTTTTGTTCAAAATTTTTACATGTGCTTCAATTCTGCATATGATATGATGTCCCGTCAAGAACAGTTTTTCAACGTTCTTGAAGCTGAAAAAGCAAAATATCACACTGAGAAGGCCAAAGCTGCGGACAGCGAGAAACGCTGTGTTGATCTCTCCTACGAACTCACCGCAGCAAAAACCACCGTTGATGAGCTGAAACAACAGGTTTCTGCTGCGACTGAGAAAGAAAACAACTTTCAAACCACCATTAAATCGCTATCAGAGGAGGTGGCGAAGCTTACAGCAGAGCGGGACAGCGTTGTAGCTTCTAAAGCTTCCATGGAAAATACTCAATTCCAAGCATGTTTCCACGAATTTTTCTACATTCGCTGCCGCATTAAGACTTCGCGAGAGGGTTGAGTTTATGGACGAGATTGCCATCAATTGCCCACTAACAGATCCACTACCATCTGCCATTGCTGATCGCCTTTGCTCCATAGAAGAGACAAAATCAGCATACGCAGTGGCTCAGCAGGGCATAGCTGAAATTCCTTTCGCTAAGATAAGCGCAATAAGAGAGCAAGAGGATGTCACTGCAGATGACATCATCAAGCTTGACTTAACAAAATAGTAGGAATTCGCTTTTTATAACAGCACGCAGCTGCCTCTGCGTCATTAATAATAAAATTTCGCTTTTTCTTATATTTGCAAGTACTTTTATTTATATAGCGCTCTCATTATCAGATATTCATAACACGGACTTGTCCTTTGCAATTTCCAACTTTTACTATTGTGCACATAATAAATGCGTACTTTTGCGAAACAATCTATATGCGTATATATTTATACATTATGAATCTTCTAAGTCCGCCATAACGATCCTTAGGCAAGCAACTAGCATTGCGAAGCATCTAAGCATTGGCAGAATCAAACACTTAGGATATAAATTCCTTTCGCAATAATTTCTGCTGCCAAAGTGGGTTTTTTCATCATTTGGTTATTTAAACTCTTCGAATTCCTAGTGTTTAATCTTGCTCTTGTGTTAGGGTTTGGGTCTATGATTGTTGTAAACCCCATTTCACTTGGAAATTTGGGGTTACTGGTGTCCATTGAAGTATGTAAACATCTTTGAATGTGGGTTTGAGTTGGATGACGAATTTGGTCATGGGTTGGGTGTTAATCACTTGATAGATTGTGTTTTTGCTGAATTGGAGGTTCTTAAGAATATGTATGGGTGTTAATTGGTCAAAAATGAGTCATGCACACCAAGTGTTTGACGAAATGCCTCAACTAAAAACTTGTGTTGTTGATGATGATTTTGGTTATTGAAATGAGTCATTTAAACATGTATAAACTAATTTTGATCAAATAAAAGTGTTGTGGTTCATTTTGGGTTGATATGGTGTCATTTTCAGTGAAACCAATCATTGTAAAAACTGCATGAAACATGATATTGTGAAGGTCATATCTTGCAAACCATGACTCCATTTAAGGTGTGTGAGCACTTTTCAGAAAGGTCTTTGAGTGTACTTTCCAAAGAAAATTTTGTATTTATTGAATCGTGGTTTAAATGGGTCAAAAACTTCTGTGAATAAGGGGCTGTCCAAATTGTTAAAATGGGTAATTTGTGAACAAAGTGTTGTTGCTTGGGGTTTTGAAGATGTAGTGGTGATGGTTCGAGTCTTTCGGGTTGAGTGCAATTCGGTTGAATGGCACTTGTTGTGTGCAGATTGAAATTACCACCCGTAGTGGTAATTTAGTGATGTCCATTTCGGTGATTAAATGGGTGGGTGTTAGTGAGCAATGTGGAAACCGTTGGTTAAGGGTATTGGTATTAGATTCTCTTTTAGAGAATAAGTGTTTATGTGTTGGTATGCCTATGTTTATATAGGTGATTCCTTGCTTGGATGCGGATGATGGTATTATATACATGGCTTGTGCTTGCGTTCCAAGGTAATTCCTTACTTGGATGCGGATGATGGTATTATATACATGGCTTGTGTTTGCTTGTAGGTGAAGTGGCGAATGACACCGGGTGAAAAGATTCACTCTTCGTTGGCCACATCGTATGTGGCGAGTGACATTCGGTTGTGAAGGTTCACTATTTGTTGGCCACTTGGTGCAAAGTGGTAAGTGTTATCCCCAAGAATTTTCTTTGTCAGCCAATTTGCGTGCGTGTTGTGTAGCGAGTTGATATCAGCCAAAAGTCACCTTTTTACCCCCGATATTAAGCCCTAAAACCATAGAGTTCCAAAATTTTTCGACAAATAATCTCTTTTTCGGTTAATTTTTTAGATTAAGTGATTACAAAGGCAATGCAAAAAGAATCAAGTAAAACGGAGCTAAACAAAGATTCTAGAGCGAAAACGGTGAAAGACAAGTTACGACCCAGGAAATCAAGTTACGATCCAGGAAAAACAACAGACCAGGGTGTGACGCCCCGTCCAAAACCTCTATGGTACCGATCATCAACAACATGTCCATTACACGGTATAACACTATACCTATTTTAAAACAAGGTTTTGCATTCATAAAGAAAATAATGTTTTCCAACGACAAATGTTTTACAAAAGTAGCGTGCTTCTACGGATAGAAAGCATTAACAATAATACGTGACACTTAGGTCATTACATAATAGTGTATCGAAATACAGTTTCATTTTATTGAATGCAAAAGTAAATTTGAATAAAGTTTGCGACACCAAAGGTAGGCCTTCTAACGACAGCGGAAGTCTAACACAACAAGTCTATTATGAAGTGACCCGTCCCAATCCATAAGGACGAATACAATAACATATGATTACATCGCGAGGTATTTGACCTCTATATGATACATTTTACAAACCTTGCATTCGTTTTTAAAAGACAACCTTTCATTACATCGAAAGTTGACAGGTATGTATACCATTTCATAATATCCAACCTATAAATGACCTAATCCATCATTTAATTAATAATAATCTATATTGAACTCAACGACTTGAATGCAACGTATTTTGAAATATGCCATGAATGACTCCAAGTAAAATCTCTAAAATGAGCAAATGCACAGTGGAAGATTTCTTTCAAACCTGAGAATAAACATGCTTTCAAGTGTCAACCAAAAGGTTGGTGAGTTCATTAGTTTATCATAATCATTCATTTTCATCATTTTAATAGACCACAACATTTCATATATTGTCACGCGTAACCCGCGAATTAAAATTCATCCATATGGTGAACACCAGGTAACCGACCTTAATAAGATGCATATAGAATATCCCCATCATTCCGGGACTCACATCGGATATGATAAATCGAAGTACTAAAGCATTTGTAACCCGGATGGGGATCGTTGGGCCCGATAGATCTATCTTTAGGATTCGCGTTAATTGGTGGCAATTATCATAAACACCAATTCTTAGGCTACAAGCTAAAAAGGGGCATATTTGATTTGATAATCCAACCATTGAATGTAGTTTCGATTAGTTGTGTCTATTTCGTAAACCATTTATAAAAGCATCGCATGTATTCTCAGTCCCAAAAATATATATTGCAAAAGCATTTAAAAAAGGAGCAAATGAAACTCACAATACTGTATTTCGTAGTAAAAATACATATGACGTCATTGAACAAGTGCAAGGTTGGCCTCGGATTCACGAACCTATATTAAGTATATATATTCATGTGTTGGTCAATATCTGTCTAACAATTTAGGTCAGGTCATAGTGTACTACAATCCTAATGCTCGAGACTACTATGCAAAAGTCAATAAAAGTCAATTTTACTCAAAATGATTTCCAAAATTTATACATGATTATTATATAGTTTAAATATAGTCATTTTTTTATATTTAAATATTTTTAATAGATTTAATAGAGTAAATAATATAATTCATTTATTAATAAATAAAATTTTATATTAAAATTTATATAATAAAAAAAATATACTTTTATATATATATCTTAAGTAATGAAATTTATAAAGTTCATTTAATATCATAAAAATAATATGATAGGTATTATTAATGTAATTATTTTACACGTAGAAAAATATTATTATATCACATATTTATTTGATAAAATAATATCGATAATAATAATAGTAAGTAAAAGTTGTATTATTTTGTAATAATTATTATTATTATTATTCTACTAATAATAATAACAATATTTATATTTACGAAAAATGGTATTACGATAAAATGATAATTCTTATTAATGATAATAATAATGAAATTTTATATCAACAATGATATTCCAATTAAAAATAATATTTTTTGTAAAAAAATAGTTTTTAATATTAAATAATACTTTTAATAATAATAGTGATAAAAATAATGCAAAACGATAATTTTATCTAAATCAATATCTTATGATATTTTAAATTTAATCATGATACCCATACTTATTATTTCCTAATCGATTTGTTTAATAGCTTTTAATCGTCTTTTATATCGCGTTCATATTAATGATAATAATAGTAATCATAATAATTAGGTGTTACCAATATTAGTTTAAATTATAATAATACTACTAATAATAAATATTATGATACAATTAATGATAATACTAATAACTATTTTAATGATAATAATAATAATAATACTAATTATAACTTTGATAATAATGATAGTAATAATAATAAAAATAACAATTTTTAATGATAATACCTTTTATTGATAATGATAATAATAATAATAATAATAATAATAATAATAACAATAATAATAATAATAATAATAATAATAATAATAATTAGATAAAACTATAACGACGATAATAGCGACGATAATAATAATCATTTTTAATAATAATACAAAATTTCAATTGACTATAACTTCTAATCCGTTCATCGAAACTATTCGATATCTAAATGAAAAGTTCTTAATTTTCCGCTAGCTTTCTAACGACATGCTTATCATATACCCTATCTCAGTAGCATATGTATCTAATTCAGGATTCAACCTAAACTATCTTACGATAAAATTAAACGTACAAGCATGCATAATCCTAAATACTCGAGCACTATTAATATTGAGATTCAATATATAAAAGTTAAGTTATGAGTGCTCACGTATCAATATTGAGATTCAATATTGCAGGAAAGGTACGTAGACGCAACGAAGATGATAAACACTAGTTTGACCTCGCGAGCATAACCCTGAACATTACCCATAACCTCCATAGCTATAATCCATAATTTCCTTAGCTCTATCCCACTCGAAAAACCATTTTGAAATCACTCTAATAGCACTCCATCGTAATATTTTATGTATAATATTGATGTTAAAGCTAAGGGGTATAAAATAGCTTTTAATTTTACTAGGAAAAACTATTAAATACGATACAATTTTACACAAGATATTTATTTATTTATAGAATGGATATACTTAAACCTTGCTACAACACTTATAGGCAGTGTACCTAATCGTACAGTAGTGTAGTTTTTAGTAAGTCCGGTTCGTTCCACAGGGAAAATCTTTAAACAAAGCTTAACGCTATATTAGTTTAAATTTATAAAAATACAAATATATATATAAGTAATATTATTATTATAAAGGGGGGTTTTTACCGTTTAATGACCGGTTTGTCGATTTTAAAACTTTAATGGTAGTTAAAACCAAAATTAAAAATAAATACAAGACTTAATGTAAAGTAAATAACGATAATGAAATTGCGATAAATAAAAGTGCGATAAAATAAACTTGCGATAATTAAAAAGTACGATAATTAAAAGTGCAATTAACTACAATAACAATAAATAAAAGTGCGATAATTAAAAGTGCAATTAAATATAAAATAAAGGAAATTAAATATGAAATAAAAGAATTATGCTTATTTAAACTTCTGTAATCATGATGTTTGACGTGTTGATTTTAGTTTTATGCCCATGGGTTAATTGTCCTTTGTCCTGGATTATTTAATATGTCCGTCTTTTTTTTGTCCATAACAGTCCATCAGTCATAAATATAAAGTGCGAGTGTCCTCGTCAAATTATCCTTATACCCGAAGTTAAATATTCCAACTAATTGGGGACTTAAACTGTAACAAGGTTTTAATACTTTGTTTAATAATTACACCAGGATGTCGACTGCGTGTAACCCAAGGTTTTAATACTTTGTTATCAATTATGCCAAGTGTCCTTGTACATAATTTCACCCCTGTTTTAATAATTCTAGTGGTTATTAATCCATTCCCGTGTCCGGTTAAATGAACGATTATTCGTACATATAAATACCCTGCCCATCGTATCCAATCGAGTGTATATGGTTATTTATAGGGACATCCAATTGTAAATCTTTATATTAACATTAACAAATTATCATTTAGTTAAACAAATATAAAGCCCATTAATAGCCCATAGTCTAATTTCCACAAGTGTCGTTCTTTTGTCTGAACCCCAATTATGGTACAAAGCCCAATTACCCAATTTTAGTAATTAGTCCAACATCATGATTACTTCGTTTTAAATAAGCATAATAATAACTTAGCTACGAGACATTAAATTAAAAAGGTTGAACATAACTTACAATGATTAAAAATAGCATAGCGTTACGCGGACAGAATTTCGACTTACACCCTTACAACATTCGCTAACATACCCTTATTATTAGGATTTAAAATTAAAATTAAAATATAAATATAAATATAAATATTACGTATAGATATATTGAGATAGAAAAATATGTGATTTTGTGGTGCACCAAAGCTCGATTTTTATAGGCATGTGGGCTGGAACTGTGCACCATGCGATCGCATGGATTTATGCCTTCCAGGCCATGCGATCGCATGGCCAGCTGGGGAGAGCCACATTTGGTTGTTTTCTTCTGCCGACGTTTATTTAAATATAATATAATATATATATTAATTTAAGAATTAATTATATATTATATTATATTCATATGCATAGTTGACTTGTAATTTTTAGTCCGTTGCTTCGAGCGTTGAGAGTTGACTCTGGTCCTGGTTCCGGATTTTCGAACGTCCTTGCGAATAATTTAATATCTTGTAGTTTGCGTTTTGAATCTTGTACTCTTGTAATTTTGAGACGTTTCTTATCAATAATTGGAACCTTTTTGATTGTATTTTGTACTTTTGAGCTTTTTGGTCGTTTGCATCTTCAATTCGTTGAATCTGTCTTTTGTCTTCACCTTTTATTATTTAAACGAATATCACTTGTAAATAGGACAATTGCAACTAAAAGCTTGTCTTTCTTGAGGAATAATGCTATGAAATATATGTTCGTTTTTAGCATTATCAAATATTCCCACACTTGAACGTTGCTTGTCCTCAAGCAATATAGTCTTGAAATACTAGAATCGCTTCTTTATTCTTCACACTTTGTACATCAGTGATTTCTTTACGGCGGTATAAACAATTGTAGTAACGATGTGGTTTACAGTCCCACATGACTATAAAAATTTAGATCCATTAAGGAAATTGGATCTTTATGAAAACATTTGATCTTTTGAAAATTAAATCTAGCTTTTACCCTAGATAAGTTTTCCAGAATAACCTTCACCGGTGTTTGCAAATCCTTTTTTTTGTTGGTTTGGTGGGTTTTAGATTTGAAAATTTTGGCTCAAAACTTATGGTTTTGTGTCACCCACTTGCTAACCTTGTATTAGGAAAGGAACACGTCCAGTATACTTGCTCCGTATATTACCTTTCGGTAAACTACCGTCCGGTTGTAAAGGAAAGCGTTGAACAAGCAACTGTTAAGGCAATGTCCCCTGACATGCTTTTGATTAAGGTCTATAACGTGTCGGACGCAATTACTTGTAGGAGCAATAGTAAAGCTCACCCTTATAATTTTTTGGTCTGGCACAAGGTCCTGTCTTTGACCATGCTATGCAACCACCGTTCTTACGAATGACACCCGATTTGGTTCAGATGACCTAATGAATTCCAGATGAATTCCTAGAATTTTACGTTCAATGGTAATGAACGCATTGAAAATGGGTTTTCATAAAACAAATCGGTTTATAATTTGATCAAAATATTTTCTCGTTCAAGCTCGAGTTTAGATATCATTGAATTTCATGAGTTTATAATTCTCAATCTTTAAGGTCAATCTCTAGGATTGAGTAATATCAGTCTTAAAAGCTGATTTTTTTATCTTTAAAGGAGATTATCCTTTCTGGGGGACTGATTCATTAGTCTTATCAAGCTAATTTTCACGGTGCCCCCCCATTTTACAAGACAGATCCTCTCATGGTTAGGATAAGTCTGACCACTTGGCGACCCTGTTTGATGCTGAGGTCCGTGGATTTCCTGCTAATTTTAGTGATGACTTTTCTAGGTTTTTCGTCAACCTACAGCTGGTCTGGACGACAACTTCATGACCTAAATCAAGAAGCGCGTGTCTTTTTCGAAAGACTTTACTTCCTTTTAATGATGGAATTGATTCATCGTGTAGATCCATCTTTTCTTTTCTTTCATCGGGTAAAACAGTTAATTATCGTTCAAAACAAAAGTATTTTCAATTATTTGTACAAAAATATGTGATATATATTTTGAATAACTCGGTGAAAATTTCCCACACTTGGCTTTTATTTTCCTTTTTATTATCCTCTATTCCATTTTAAATGAATTCTAACATTTTGGTTTGTTTCTCAATTTATGTCCTTTCCGAGGTAACAATAATTTCGGTGTTAACACCTAGTTTTATCATTCATAAATATGTATAAACATGATTTTGAGTTCATTTAATTGAAAATTTTGAAAATTTTTACTAGAATTAGGTAGTCAGTATATAAGACTAGGGCTGTTCTTTATTATCAGAGAGCACTAGATTCTAATACAACTACTACTTTACTAGTATTTCTAATGGTAACCAAGTGTATAAAGTAAAAATTTTAAAATCCGAAAGAATTTAACCCCTTCCCACACTTAAGATCTTGCAATGCCCTCATTTGCAAGAAATCATTAACAATTTAAATTATTGAGGGTGATTAGTGTGAAAATGATTAAATTTTACCAAAGTTTCCAAACATATTGGCGTTTGTTTGCTGAATGATAAATGGTGCATATCATTTGTTCATTCCTTCTTGTTGTTACATCACATTTGTTTTTCGTTTTGTCGTCAAAACTAGCTTTTGCTGAACTTAATGCCAGTCTTTGAAAATGTGCTGTTTTACCCTGTTTTGTACAATCGACAATATACATACATACAAATATAAACATGCATGACAATTTGAAATGGGACTTAATATCCCACTTTCAAATCCTAAATGTGAAATATTAGTACACAATAATAATAAAAATGATAAAGCTTACATAAGTATATTCAATAACATAAGTTTAAACATGAATAAGTAAAAAGATAAAAACATAAAAATCATATAAATAACCAAATGGAACTAAATTAGTCTGGATATGGGTTCCAGTTCATCTCGTCAGGTAGGTTCCATTGTTGGTTATAGGTGTTCTGATAGGCTTGGTTATAGTCATACCGGTTAAAGGGTGGTCGGATATCGGGACTGTGTGGCGGAAAATGAGCAGGTCGAGTAGGTACATAGTTATTTGGTACCTGATATGATAGCTGGCTCATGATTTTATGCTGATGAACTAACCAGCTATCGTGTTGGCGTCGCCTATAATCCTCGTATACTCGCTTGGAGTTCCACTGCTCATACATACTATGTCTGGCCGCGTTCGTCATTGCTTCCTCATCTATACGAACGTGGACGTCAAGAATAGCATCTCAAAAGACATCCCTAATATCTTCCGCCTCCTCCATTTCCTCGTCTGAGCCTCTCTCTACCTGAGGATGAGATCCCTCATAGGGTACTGCCTGGTTACGTCTACTTTTCAATACCTTAGCACCCACATAAACTTTCAATCCTAAGGGCTCAACCTATTCTCTACAAAGCTGTAATGGACCCCCTTGGTTCCTATCAACACCTAAATACTCTCCAATGAGAGTAACAAAAATACCTCCTCCTATTATACTCCCGTCCTGCATTCCCTCTACCATTTTAGATAAATAAAAAGCAACACAGTAAGGGATATTAACAAAGCTTCTAGGATCCCGAATACACTTTAGGTAGAATAAATCATGTAAAGTAATTTTTTCTTTATTGTGACCTCTCTGTGTAATCGAGTTAGCCAAAAATCTATGAATAATACGAAGCTCGGCTCTGTCAATATGTGTATAGGAGTGTCCTCCTGCTCGTGTAAAAACATCAAAATGTGACATACGCCTCCAAATGGCATCAGCGTCAAAGTTGCTATCTACCCTTTCACCATAATGAATCAAGTTTGTACAATCGGGTAGTAGCAACTCACCAGGAGTATATATCTGTAAAGCCCTGGCCATGTCCAGCATGGACATTCTGTACATCCTACCGCCAAGGATAAACCTAAGAAATCTTCTATCATCTATTCTAACTATATTTGTATCAAGTGATACAGTACTCATCAACTCAACACACCATTCCTTATATACAGGTCTACGAATGGTGAAAAGACGTTCTCAATCTGTAAAAGAAGAACTGCCATACCTTTGAACTAAACGCTGTCTAACACGGTCAGCTAGATGGACTGTTTCCAAAGGAACCCAATCGATAACCCTTGGCACCTCTACATTTTTTGTTACCAATTTGAATTTGTTCCTTTGATATGTCTCGTAATCTCTCCATCTCCTATCAAATCTCAGATTAGGATGCAGAGTGTGCTCAGGAATCGTTGGGAATTCTACTACCGGCCTCATTGGGAATACTATGAATTCATCAACAAACTGTACCGAATCATAATAAGGTATGTGCTGATCAGGCTGTTTCTGTGGTTCTTGTTGTGGTTCTTGTTCGTGTTCCATTTCTGGTTCTGGTGCTGGTGCTGGTCGTCTAGATGATGATGCTCCTGAACCTCCCGTATCGGCTTTCTGCAAAACACATTAAACACAAAATTTGTGCATCCAAATATGCATTAGTGTTAGCAAAATAACAACTTAAAACAATCACTATAACATGTTAAATCAAAATTAAACTTATACACATTTTCACAATTTTTCACAATTCTACACTTTTCAAATAAGCACATATGAAAATGTATACAAAGTTCATATGCTTTTAACTCAAATAACATGTCAAAATAGTCATTACTAATAATTAAACAAGTCTCAAATGGCAATTACATCAAATTAATCAAGTTCATGAATTTTGGACTTAAAAAGTCCACTTTAATCTCCAAAAATCATGTTTAGGATCAATGTTTGGATCATTTAACTATCTAAACATGTTACACTACTCAATTTAGCAATAATTCATGACGAAAATCGACCATAACCTGTTTATATCAAAAAGCCCCAAATTGCTCAAGAACACAAACCTTAGATTTCTAAAATTTTTGAAGTTTTTGGCTTCAAATCATGTTAAATAGCATCAATCTAGGTTATACATGCAAAAAATACTAACAATTTAACACTAATTACATTAGAAATTAACAAAATTGCATTAGGTAAAAAATTGGTAATTATCACAAAAACTAGGAATTTATAGAGTTTAGGGGTGTAATTTTTACCATTTTGCTGAAGAATGAGAATCTAGGCATGATTAGAGCAAGAAAAATGACGAATTACAGTGGAAAAATGATGAAATTTGGTGAAGATTTGAGAGAGTTTCGTGTTTGTGTGTGTGTTGTGGTGAGAAAGACAGACTCGCTGTCTGTATGTATCCGAACAGATTTTTGCCTCCATGCGATCGCATGGAGGTATAAGGTGATTCCCATGCGATCGCATGGGTACCCGGCTACAGTGTTTTGACCTTTTTTTTTTTTTTTTACCTTATACTTTATAAAACTTATAATTAATTAAATTTTAAAAATTTGTTTTCCTTTAGGAGCGAGGGTGTTTCGGATCGATGTCCTAGTCCATCCCTCGACAAAATTTTAAAATTTGTCAATTCAAAGCGCGGTTTTAAAAGTAAAGATTTTTGGGTTTTTTAATATTTTTGGCATACTTTAATTCAATAAGATTAAAAATAATGATAATAAAAGTTCTCGTCCCTCCCTCGGGTAAAGCAATTTCGGTTCAACGAACTAGTCTTCAACTCACGACGAATTTTAAAAATCATATTTTTAACTTAGCGAAATAAAGTAAATTTTTGTTTTTAAATTCACACCAAACTTAAATAAAAAAAATGCATAAAATTAAAAATTCACACCAAACTTAATTAAAAATTCATATTATAAATTTACACCAAACTTATATTATATTTTTATTTTTATACATACAAACTTATATTAAAAAGATTAATTTTTCAAATATTTACAAACTTAAATATATTGATTTTACAAAGTTCAAAATATTAATTTAATATTTATATATTAATTTTAAAAATATGGTAAAAATAAAATTAAAAATCTTTTTGGCTTTTATCCCACTTTAATCAATCAAATATTATCAAAAATATACGCCCCTCTTTTCGGTAATGTAATTTCGGTTCCATGACCTAATTTAACTCATGACGAATTTTTGAAATATTTTGGGTTGATTGATTAAAGATATTTATACCTTAAGAATAAACGTTAAATTTCGCAGTGATGTAATAAATTTTTGAATGATATCAATAATTTCGGTCGCCAAACCTAATTTTATTGTATATCAATTTAATACTTTATAGCGAACAAATTAGCGTTTATTATCAAAAGGTTAAAAATAAAAATAAAAATAAAAACTGTACAGACTTACCTGTGAGATAGTATTCTTAGTGATACGATCTATCCCACTCATAAGATAGTCAGTTTAATTGGTTTTCCATAGCTACATAGGCTTAACCTCGAGCATTCAGTGTTTTTTCTTCTAAACATATGAATGATCCGTCTCTGCATAAAGTAACAAATTCGGTATTTGAATAGGTTTGATTATTTGAACATTTACCTCCATGTGACCATTTTCCGCATTTGTGACATCTTTCTAGGTGTCGTGCTCTTCTTTTCGCTGCGAATTTTGATTTTTCTTTACCAAATTGTAACTTATTATCTTCGCATCTGGATTTTTTTCTTACTCCGTCCAATCTTTTTCTGATTACTGATACTAGTTCACTCGGAAGTGTGTCATTATTATGTTTAGTGATCAAAGCGTGTAGCATTAGACCATGGTTTAGTTCACAGGAAGTCTTCATTTCGTAAAAACCTAAAAAAAATAAAAATTCAGAATGGGGGGAGAAGACTAGTTCTTTAGGGTCTGCTAGGGAAAGACCATTCGGGTTCCATTTTCGAGAACTACACGAAAACAGACAATCTAACTCTAACAGAAATACATAATATCCTTTAAAGACTTGATTCTCCCCAAACTTAGTTAGCTGTCGTATCGAAATTATGATTAACTTCATTGTCAACTTCCATTGGACTATCTATGTAATGTTTAACTCTGTGACCATTAACTTTAAATTCAATCCCATTTGAATTTATTAATTCTATCGTTCCGTATGGGAAAACTCTTTTGACTATGAATGGTCCAGACCATCTTGATTTCAATTTTCCAGGAAATAGCTTGAATCGTGAATTAAAAAGAACTCTGTCTCCTTCTTTGAATTCTTTTGAACTTCTGATTCTTTTATCATGCCATTTCTTCGTTCTTTCTTTATAGATTAACGAATTTTCGTATGCTTCATGTCTTAATTCTTCTAAATCGTTTAGTTGACTTAATCGTAGACGTCCGTCTTCATGTAAATCAAGATTACATGTCTTCAAAGCCCAAAATGCTTTGTGTTCAATTTCTACTGGAAGATGACATGCTTTTCCATAAACGAGTCTAAAAGGTGTGGTTCCAATTGGAGTTTTGTAGGCTGTTCTAAAAGCCCAGAGTGCATCCTCCAACTTAATGGACCATTCCTTAGGATTTGATCCTATGGTTTTTTCTAGAATACGTTTTAAAGCTCGGTTGGTATTTTCAACTTGTCCACTTGTTTGTGGATGATAAGCAGTGGAGATTTTATGAGTTACTCCATATCTTTTAAGAACTTTCTCAAGTTGATTATTACAGAAATGAGTTCCCCGATCACTTATTAAAGCTTTCGGTGTTCCAAACCTTGCAAAAAGACATTTTAAAAAGTTGACTACAACTCGTGCATCGTTAGTTGGGAGAGCTTGTGCTTCCGCCCATTTAGATACATAATCAATGGCTACGAGAATATATAGATTATTATGAGATTTTGGAAATGGACCCATAAAGTCAATACCCCAAATGTCAAATACTTCACATACTTTAATGACATTTTGTGGCATTTCATCACGTTGACTTATTTTTCAGGCCCTTTGACAAGCATCACAGGATTTGCAAAGAAGGTGTGCGTCTTTGTAAATTGTAGGCCAATAGAATCCAGCATCATAAACTTTTCTTGCTGTTAGTTGAGGCCCATAGTGCCCTCCTGTTGGTCCTGTGTGACAATGGTTTAAAATTTTACTAGCTTCATCTCCGAATACACATCGGCGTATTATTCCATCTGGACAACTTTTAAACAGATGTGGATCTTCCCAAAAATAGTGTTTTATATCACTGAAGAATTTCTTTCGTTTTTGGTACGACAATCCTTTTTCAAGGAATCCACATACTAAGTAGTTTGCATAGTCTGCAAACCATGGAATTTCATTATAATCTATCTTTAATAGATATTCATTAGGAAAGTTGTCTTGTATGGCCGATTCATTTAGAACTTCTAATTCGGGATTTTCAAGACGAGAAAAATGATCAGCGGCGAGATTTTCTGCTCCTCTTTTATCTCGGATTTCAATATCGAACTCTTGTAAGAGTAAGATCCAACGGATTAATCTTGGTTTAGCATCTTGTTTCGAAAATAGGTATCTAAGAGCAGAATGGTCGGTATAGACCACCGTTTTTCCTAGAACGAGATATGATCGAAATTTGTCAAAAGCAAAAACAATAGCAAGGAGTTCTTTTTCAGTAGTTGTGTAATTCATTTATGCTCCTGGTAACGTCTTACTAGCATAATATATAGGTTGAAATCGTTTTTCAATCCTTTGTCCTAAAACGGCTCCCATTGAAAAATCACTTGCATCGGACATAAGTTCAAACGGTAGATTCCAATTTGGTGTTATCATGATCGGCACATTAATGAGTTTCTCTTTAAGAATATTAAAAGATTTGATGCATTCATCTGAAAAGATGAATGGAATATCCTTTTCTAGGAGTTTATTCATAGGAGTGGCAATTTTAGAAAAATATTTTATAAAACGTCGGTAAAAACCGGCATGCCCTAGAAAACTCCTAACTCCTCTAACATTGGTGGGATGTGGAAGTTTAACAATTACATCTACTTTAGCTCTATCCACTTCAATTCCTTCTTTTGAAATTTTATGTCCAAGAATGATGCCTTCTTTAACCATGAAATGGCATTTCTCCCAATTAAGTACTAGATTTGATTGTTCGCATCTAATAAGCATTCGTTCCAGATTAACTAGACATGATTCAAATGTATCACCGAAGACTGAAAAGTCATCCATGAAAACTTCCATGCATTCTTCTATCATGTCGTGAAAAATCACCATCATGCACCTTTGAAAGGTTGCAGGGGCGTTGCAAAGTTCAAATGGCATGCGTTTGTAAGCAAAAGTACCATAAGGGCACGTGAACGTGGTTTTCTCTTGATCTTCGGGTGCTATTGGAATTTGAAAATATCCGGAAAATCCATCAAGAAAGCAATAGTAACTATTTCCGGCTAATCTTTCCAACATTTGATCAATAAAAGGTAAGGGAAAGTGATCTTTTCTGGTGGTGTCATTTAATTTTCTATAATCAATACACACACGCCATCCGGTTACAGTCCTAGTAGGAATAAGCTCATTTTTCTCATTTGTAATGACAGTCATGCCACCCTTCTTAGGTACGCATTGAACTGGGCTTACCCATGGACTATCAGAAATTGGATAAATTAAACCTGCATCAAGCAGTTTAATAATTTCGTTTTTAACAACATCTTGCATATTAGGATTTAGTCTTCGTTGGCGTTGCACATACGTTTTATGACCTTCTTCCATAAGGATTTTATGTGTGCAATACGAAGGACTTATTCCTTTTATATCATGAATCTTCTATGCAATGGCTAGTTTATGAGCTTTCAACACAGAAATGAGTTGTGATTTCTCATTTTCAGTAAGAGAAGACGATATTATTACAGGTAATTCAGATTCACCATGTAAATAAGCATATTCTAAATGGTTTGGAAGTGGCTTTAACTCTAATGTCGGAGGTTCTTCTATCGATGATTTATATCGATATCTGTCTTCTTCTTTTAGCATTTGAATATCTTCTGTTGTTGGTTCATATCCATTAGCTATTAGTGTAGCTAACATTTCAGCTTCATCAATTGGTTCAGTTCCTTCTCCTAAAGAACATTCTCCTGTTCCTTGTAATTCTGGAAATTCTTCTAACAATTCTGCATGTGAATCTATAGTTTGAATATAATAGCATGTATCATCTGCAGATTGCGGTTGTTGCATAGCTCTATCAACTGAAAAGGTAACACTCTCATCCTCTATACTTAGGGTCAGTTTCTTACCAAACACGTCTATCATTGCTTTAGCCGTGTTTAAGAATGGTCTTCCTAATATGCGAGGAACTTGAGAATCTTCTTCCATGTCCAGAACAACAAAATCTACTGGAAATACTAAAGTACCAACTTTAACTAGCATGTTCTCCATTATCCCTCTAGGATATTTTATTGATCGATCGGCTAGTTGTATACTTATTCTTGTTGGTTTCAATTCTCCAAGGTCTAGTTTAGCGTATAGTGAATACGGCATTAAATTTATACTAGCACCTAAGTCTACTAATGCTTCTATTGAACTAAGACTACCCAGAAAACATGGAATTGCGAAACTTCCTGAATCAGATAATTTTTCTGGTATCTTATTCAACAGCACTGCTGAACAATTAGCATTCATAGTAACTGCCGAGAGTTCTTCCATTTTCTTTCTATTCGTGATTAGATATTTCAAGAATTTAGCATATCTAGGCATTCCTGAAATCACATCAATGAAAGGAAGATTTACATTTATCTGTTTAAACATATCCAAGAATTTGGATTGCTCGGCTTCAAGTTTTTCTTTTTTCATTTTACTCGGGTAAGGAAGTGGTGGTTGGTATGGTTTAACATAAGGTTTAGCCTTAACTGTGTTATCTTCATTAACCTTTTCAACTACCGGTTCTTTTTCCTTATCTTGTTCAGGTTGTGGTTCTTTTGTAGCAGGAATAGCTTCATCAGAAGTTACAGGTATTTCAGGTGGTTTAAGTGTTGTACCACTTCTTGTGGTAATAGCTTTAGCTGTTTCATTCCGGGGGTTAGCATTTGTATCACTAGGTAAACTTCCCGGTTTTCTTTCACCTATTAACCTTGCTAGGTTACTTACTTCTTGTTCCAAGTTTTGAATAGAAGCTTGTTGATTTCTAAATGCTTGAGCATTTTGTTCGTTCGTTTGTTTCTGAGATGTGAAAAACTGCGTTTGAGTTTCAACTAGCTTTGTCATCATATCTTCTAAATTCGGCTTTTTATCATCGGTTTGTGGTGGTTTGTTTTGAAAATTAGGTCTTTGCTGGTTGAAAGTATTATTGGATACTTGTTGATTGCTAGGACCTTGTTGGTTGTTGTATGGAATATTTCGGTTATAATTCTGATTTTGATTGTAAATCGATCTTGGCGGTTGATAATTATTCTGATAATTATTTCCAGGCCTTTGGTTTATGTATGAAATATTCTCTCTTTGTTCCATTGTTAATTCAATACTGAGACAATCTTTTGTCAAATGTGGTCCTCCACACTGCTCACAACTAATTCGTATTGAGTGGATATCTTTAGTCATCTTTTCCATTCGTCTCTCGACCGCATCTATCTTTGCATAAATGGAATCTAAGTCATGGCTAGAATCGGCTCTAGCTGCTTTAGATGATCTAACGATATATTTTTCTTGGTGCCACTCATGTGAGTGGGAAGCAGTGTTATCGATAATTTTATAAGCATCAGTTTCGGTTTTCTTCATAATAGAACTATCAGCTGCTATATCGATGTCTTTCCTTGTAGTGATGTCGCATCCTTGGTAGAATATTTGTACTATTTGACAGGTGTCTAAACCATGTTGCGGACATCCTCTTAATAATTTTCCAAATCTAGTCCATGCCTCATATAGAGTTTCATTTGGTTTCTGTGTGAACGTAACAATTTCTCCTTGAAGTCTTACGGCTTTAGATGCCGGAAAGAATTGTTTAAGAAATTTTTCAACTAAAACATCCCATGTATCAATCGCCCCTTCAGGTAACGATTCCAACCAATCTTTGGCTTCTCCCTTTAAAGTCCAGGGAAATAACATGAGATATATCTATTCATCTTCTACTTCTCTTAATTTAAATAGTGTGCAGATCCTATTAAAGGTACGAAGATGTTCATTTGGATCTTCCTTCGGCGCACCACTAAATTGGCATTGATTAGTCACCATATGTAGAATTTGTCCTTTGATTTCATAATTTGGCGCATTAATGTGTAATGACCCGGAATTTTCCAACCAAATTATACTTATGAGATTAATATTTACATAAATTAAACCATACCAACATGATAAGCAATCCAAATTGTTGAGACTTGTGTTTTTGAAAAGAGTTTTACACAACGTTTGACCGTCCAATATGACCGATGATATCACGAACTATATAACATACGATAATTATATGTTTGTGTATATATATATGTATCTATATATATTTAACATGATCTAAGGATGGTTTAACATCTCATTGTGTACTAATGACAATGAGTTATAAGTATATTTTGAAACTACTAACTTAAGTTTTCAAAACGATAACTATACGTAACATTCTTTGATATATATACTTATAATATATAATGCTTATACACGTATCGTATATATAAAGTATTTAATCACTGTTTAAGGACTTAAATACATAAAACAATATATTTATATTCACAAAAGATAGCTATATTTGAATTCTCGTTCCGTTTCCTCAAGATTTCTATACGTATATCTAGGGTATATGTACCCGTATCATACCCAGCTTCTATACGTATTTACTATTGGTATATACACATCAAATCAACATCCTAATCAACATTATTAATGCCCTAGATATGAGGTAACTAGGATTTGTCAAGTAGTATGAATTATTAGTAAGAAAACAAAATTAGGAATCATTTTCTTTCTTTATAAACTAAAAACGTTTTTATAAATTAACACCATTTCTTCACTCCATTTTCTCATACCTACACCCTCATTTCTCTCTCAAAATACTCCTAACTTCATACTTGATCATCTCCAAGCATTTTCCCCATCATTTAGCTTCAATTACAAGCCTTAAACACCATAAGAAAACTCTTTCAAGAACATATCAAAATAACCACCCATTTCAAGAAGTTTACTTCCAACCTTTTGATCTAACTCCACCACTCTTTGATTCCAAGATTATTTCTTATCTTTTGTAGTAACTTTGTCCAAGTAACTTGAGGTAGTAACCTTGTTCATAATCTTATTCAATTTATATTCATATAGCTATCTTATTTTGTGATATAAAATTTTAACAACAAGAACATAGTTTGAATGATTTCAAACTTGTTCGCAAACTAAATAGATCCTTCTAACTTGACTTTTAAAACAATTCAAGACCTTTAATATATCATAATGATATGCTAACCTAACAAGATATAACTTGGTTTTACAAAGAACATCTTAAAAACTGAATCTACGTCGTCGGAGTGCAATCGGGGGCTGTTTTGGGTTGGATAATTAAAAACCATCTTGAACTTTGAATTGGAAGTTCATGTTCTGGAAAAATGATATTTCTTATGAATATGTTAACACATAAAAATTTCATGGTTTAACTCAAAGTGTAAGTATTTTTAGAAAAATGATCATTAAATGTTGTTTTTATGATGGAAAATAATCACTTTCATAAGTTTCACCAAAGTTTGACCTATAACCTATGATTTTGAATACAAACTAAGGTATTTTCAGTTCATATTCTTAAAAGTTGACTCGTTTCAAGGAAGTGGCAAGTTGAACCAACAAAAACGGAGTTGTAATGAAGAAACTACGACTAAAACAAGATTGAGTATCCGAAGCTAGTTTAGCTACGAAAATATTTGGAGAAAAAGTAAATTAATCATATCTTTTCTAATTCATATGATATTTTAAATATAATTACTTATGATTTGATTTTATATATTTCAGGACCACCCGTAAACAACACGAGAAGATTAATCATAAGATCTCATGATTGTACGCAACACGTCATTTGACAACACGGTACTTTATGTACGCAACACGTCATTTGACAACATGGTACCATGGGTCGAGATTAATTCTGATCAATACGAATACGATGGGGTCATTATTTATTTTATTTAAGCAACTAATTGTGGACCACTAACATCGGACTGCTAACTACGGACTAAGAAAATATTAAAAGTATTAATAGTATATATATATGTAACGATTACTTAAAAAAGAAAATATGTTGATATATTATATATATGGTTAGGTTCGTGATATCTATCGGAGACCAAGTCGAATTAAATACCTTTAAGGCAAAAGTGAGTTTCATTTGCCCTTTTTACTCTTTACATTTTTGGGCTGAGAATACATGCAAATGCTTTATTAACTGTTTTATAATATTTATATGCATGAGTTTCATTTGCTCCCTTTTATATATATTTTTGGGACTGAGAATACATGCGCTGTTTTTATAAATGTTTTACGAAATAGGCACAAGTACTAAAACTAATTCTACGTGGGTTTAAACCAGAAATATACCCTTAGCTTGGTAACATTAAACTACTTGTCTATGTATGGTAGGCGCGAATCCTAAAGATAGATCTATTGGGCCTGACAAACCCCATCCTGACTATGGGATGCTTTAGTACTTCGAGGTTATTTTAAACACACCTGATCTGGTGTACTTCAGAGGGTAAAACATGAACGTTAAGGCTTGTTACCGGGTGCCTACAACTTATAGAATACTTTTATACACTTGCGAGTGTACATATATTTATAAACGGAAATCTTGTGGTCTATTAATATATTGAAATGATTGTTATGATAAACCTATGAACTCACCAACCTTTTGGTTGACACTTTAAAGCATGTTTATTCTCAGGTATTAAAGAAATCTTCCGCTGTGCATTAGCTCGTTTTAAGGATATTACTTGGAGTCATTCATGGCATATTTTGAAAGACGTTGCATTCGAGTCATTGAGTTCATCAAGATTATTATTAATTTAATTATAGTTGGATATATTATGAAATGGTGTGCATACCGTCAATTTTCGTTGTAAAGAAAGTTTGTCTTTTAAAAACGAATGCAATGTTTGTAAAATGTATCATATAGAGGTCAAATACCTCGCGATGTAATCAACTATTGTGAATCGTTTATAATGTATATGAACGGGTCATTTTAGTTGGTATCAGAGCGGTGGTCGTAGCGAACCAGGTCTTGCATTAGTGTGTCTAACTAGTAGTTGTTAGGATGCATTAATGAGTCTGGACTTCGACCGTGTCTACATGTCAAAAGTTTTGCTTATCATTTCTAGTCGGAAATCATCTGCTTATCATCCTTAGGAAATTACCTGCTTATCATTCATAAGTCTAGACACGTTTTACTGCATTTACTGCATTGATAGTGTATAGACGAATTCTTATCTTAGCATATCTGTTATTGCGAACTTTGACTGATATCTTTTCAAAGATTCTCCGTAATTTACGGGATTTTGGTATTATATATACATATGTAAATTATGTATTGAAGAGTACCAAATCTAACTCCTATAATCTATTCCATACCAAAAATTCATTTTCCCCATTATACAAGATGGATTCCGCATCTAGTTCGAATTCTTCAGATTCCGACAGTTATGCCGATATGGATTTCCATTTGGGCTCCGAAAGCAGCGTCACCGGAATGGATCAACCAATTTCCCATCATCTATTCTAGATGAATTGGGGATGGGTTCGTAATATACTAAATCACTGGAGACAAGAAGAAGGTGATCCATTCCATCCACCAAATTGCCCTCTTGGCGATGAACCTGAAGCACTTACCGGCGAACCTATTCGAAACACCATTTTCTCTCTCATTTCTAGAGTATCTCGTCACGATTATATACTATCCCATATTACAAATCTTGTTCATTCGCTCGCTCCAACCGCCAATCATCCCGGTGTACTAGCAGAAGTTAACGAACTTCGCGCTCGCGTGACGGCTTTGGAGAACATGGTGCGAAGGTTGCAAACACCAGCAGCAGCACCAGCAGCATAATCAGCACCACCATCAATAACATCAATAATACCATCATCACCACTAACAAACAACATCCGCATCACACGTCTCGACATCATAATCTGTCCCACAAACATCAACATCATACGCACCATAGATACCAAGGAGTACCAACAATAATGAACGATGAAGTATTGATCCATAACTTCATTGATGTTCTGCAAAGAATATGTGGTTTCAAAAAGTTTTAGAGATTTCTTATTCTAGCTCAAACCGAAAAGCAAATGAGATTAATATCATATTAACTCATTAAATTCATGATTTGATCTGAAGAAAATATATATGTATATATGTTTTCATAAAGATTGTAATTAAAAGTTCTTTTGTACAAAATATTAATGGTGAAATTTTTTTTTAACGGGTAGGTAATACCCGAGGAATAATTAAATTTCATCTTAATAAGTTACATTGTACATTCGACGAAGCTTATTCAACAGTCATTTAATATCCTACTTACAACCACCAATATACGTATCTGTTCACCGCAGAATAACCATTTTCATTCAATTTCATATTTGGATTTTGACTTCCCAGAATCCAACAAGTGGCATATGAAGAAAACATATGACAAAATAAAATCTGTTAGAAACAAACAAATTAACTATGAAAAATTTTGTTAAGAATCCACGCTAACTGTTCCAGCTAACTCTTCCTAGCTAACTGATTACATTTTATTTATTGCAGTTTATTTATCGCAATTTAATTATCGCACTTTTATTTATCATCATTTAATTTCTGTAATTATTTTACGCACTTTAAATATCGGGACACGTATACAATGTTTTGACATATCATATCGACGCATCTATATATATTATTTGGAATCACTATAGACACTCTATATGCAGTAATGATCGAGTTCTCTATACAGGGTTGAGGTTGATTCTGCAATAATATATATAGTTTGAGTTGTGATCGAGTCTGAGAGGTATACGGGTCACGACACGTATTAATTAATTCGTATATTATATATTAAACTATATATGAATTATTGGACTGTTACTGTGGACTATCGACTGTGGACTAATGACATTGGACAATTAAAATGAATTAAAATATTGATTATAACATATGAAACTAAACATTTCTTCAAGATTGCCACTTGATTTCATCTTAAACCTCATTGTATCTCGACGATTACAATCAGCGTTCAAATCTATCATGATTCTTAAAAACACCTCAATCGAGAGGATAAACCAACCGCACTTCATCTACGGAAGAAAAGATTGATGCATATTGTTATGCACCTGAAAAATCCTCGGAAACTGAGTAAACGTTTGACACGTATCTGTTCTAGTTGCTTTGACATTGTTATTACCGAAGATCGTTTTGCAATCCCTTTCCAAAGTAGCTAATTTTGTCACAGCTCCAGTAAGTCAACTCCGACTTTTCATTCGAAACAACTTTATTATAACCGCTATATATATGCGTACTCTTTATTGTTACTGGGGAACCTTTTATAACCGCGATATATATGCGTACTCTTTATTGTTACTGGGGAACCTTTTATATTCCACAATATTACCATCAGCGATTAATCATTCTAAAAACACAATTCTCCTGAAACTACCTCGGTTTGATAACCGATGACCCAGATCAGTTAACTTTGAAAATGATGACGAAGCAGCATGTTGTAGATGATCTTAATGGCCAAAAGTTTGATGATAAAGAAAGGAGTGTTAGGAACGCTCGATAGAAAATTTAGTACCGAAAAGTGGATTATGCAAAACTATGAAGAAAGCCGTGGACAAATCACAAAGAATAAGTTTGCCTTCAAAGAATCCAAATGATTCTGTGCCTGCTGAAATCGTTAGCAAACATCTTATTTCTCATTCTAAACCTTCACAGACAAATCTTCTTCATCATCCATTGATATTAGAAATTCTATGATATTCTCGTATGTTCTATTATAAATATCCTCCATATTTCTGGCGATATTTTCACAACTATTCTTATCTGAGATTATTTATCTCTCTGTAATATCTGCAACATAAAAGAAACTGTGTTAGTTTCTAAATTTTGAAACCTTCGAGTTTAAAATATGAATGTTTTGAAGTAGTGTTGGGAACTGAAGCATGGATTAGTATAATATAATGACACTTGATCAACGTCATTATATTACAGTAAGTCATGCTGAGTTTCTAATGAAGGATGATGATTCACAGTACCATCATCATGTGCCATTTACACAACTCTTACATTCTATCTAATCTCTAAACATATCAAGAGAATATTTTTCTGGATGACTCGGTCTTCTCCAGGGTATTCTGGTAATTTAACAAATCAAAATCGTTCTATTACCATTTTCTTCTTAGAGCATTAGCTATGTTCATTCTTAATTTCATATCTACGAATTCCGGACCATTACTCGCTTGTCTCGAAGTCGGGAAGAGAAAACGAAAGCATGAAGCTCCGAAAAATAATGAAGAATATAAACTCCGATAATAACCCCGAAATTACAAACCGTGTATATCGATGCAAATAGCAATATAGAGACACGGGAGAATTAGAAACACTATAAACACAAGAGTATAGTAGAAGTAAATAGATTTTTTTGGTGGTAGATGAAAAAGAAGAATGACAGATATAAAAGTTAGGAGTATATCAAGAATCAGGACTGGATGGAGCATATTGATGAATGCTTTAAAGTAAGAATCAAAGGAGAAAGAATAGAAGGTGTGAGTCGTGGAAAATAAGGAAACGAAGAGGTGAATTTATAGTGAAATATCCGACAGAGCAATCGAAATAGATTATTGCATATAATCAAAGAAGATCCTGATTTCCTTAATCACCAAAGAACCAAATCTTATTACGTAAGATTCTCTTTAAATCCCTTAAATCCCGAAAATCAATCATAACTACGTCATCGGTTAAGACGAATATATTTTACTCATCTCACTCTTTTACGATAGTCTCATTTATAATCTTCGCATAATCGAATCGTTTTATCTACATTACTCAATGATGATAAAACTCCATTATCACCTTATATTTGTCATGAAAACCTTCTTATTGTTATCCATAACAACCTCTATCAAATTTCGGGGACGAAATTTCTTTAACGGGTAGGTACTGTAATGACCCGGAATTTTCCAACCAAATTATACTTATGAGATTAATATTTACATAAATTAAACCATACCAACATGATAAGCAATCCAAATTGTTGAGACTTGTGTTTTTGAAAAGAGTTTTACACAACGTTTGACCGTCCAATATGACCGATGATATCACGAACTATATAACATACGATAATTATATGTTTGTGTATATATATATGTATCTATATATATTTAACATGATCTAAGGATGGTTTAACATCTCATTGTGTACTAATGACAATGAGTTATAAGTATATTTTGAAACTACTAACTTAAGTTTTCAAAACGATAACTATACGTAACATTCTTTGATATATATACTTATAATATATAATGCTTATACACGTATCGTATATATAAAGTATTTAATCACTTTTTAAGGACTTAAATACATAAAACAATATATTTATATTCACAAAAGATAGCTATATTTGAATTCTCGTTCCGTTTCCTCAAGATTTCTATACGTATATCTAGGGTATATGTACCCGTATCATACCCAGCTTCTATACGTATTTACTATTGGTATATACACATCAAATCAACATCCTAATCAACATTATTACTGCCCTAGATATGAGGTAACTAGGATTTGTCAAGTAGTATGAATTATTAGTAAGAAAACAAAATTAGGAATCATTTTCTTTCTTTATAAACTAAAAACGTTTTTATAAATTAACACCATTTCTTCACTCCATTTTCTCATACCTACACCCTCATTTCTCTCTCAAAATACTCCTAACTTCATACTTGATCATCTTCAAGCATTTTCCCCATCATTTAGCTTCAATTACAAGCCTTAAACACCATAAGAAAACTCTTTCAAGAACATATCAAAATAACCACCCATTTCAAGAAGTTTACTTCCAACCTTTTGATCTAACTCCACCACTCTTTGATTCCAAGATTATTTCTTATCTTTTGCAGTAACTTTGTCCAAGTAACTTGAGGTAGTAACCTTGTTCATAATCTTATTCAATTAATATTCATATAGCTATCTTATTTTGTGGTATAAAATTTTAACAACAAGAACATAGTTTGAATGATTTCAAACTTGTTCGCAAACTAAATAGATCCTTCTAACTTGAATTTTAAAACACTTCAAGACCTGTAATATATCATAATGATATGCTAACCTAACAAGATATAACTTGGTTTTACAAAAAACATCTTAAAAACTGAATCTACGTCGTCGGAGTGCAACCGGGGACTGTTTTGGGTTGGATAATTAAAAACCATCTTGAACTTTGAATTGGAAGTTCATGTTCTGGAAAAATGATATTTCTTATGAATATGTTAACACATAAAAATTTCATGGTTTAACTCAAAGTGTAAGTATTTTTAGAAAAATGATCATTAAATGTTGTTTTTATGATGGAAAATAATCACTTTCATAAGTTTCACCAAAGTTTGACCTATAACCTATGATTTCGAATACAAACTAAGGTATTTTCAGTTCATATTCTTAAAAGTTGACTCGTTCCAAGGAAGTGGCAAGTTGAACCAACAAAAACGGAGTTGTAATGAAGAAACTACGACTAAAACAAGATTGAGTATCCGAAGCTAGTTTAGCTACGAAAATATTTGGAGAAAAAGTAAATTAATCATATCTTTTCTAATTAATATGATATTTTAAATATAATTACTTATGATTTGATTTTATATATTTCAGGACCACCCGTAAACAACACGAGAAGATTAATCATAAGATCTCATGATTGTACGCAACACGTCATTTGACAACACGGTACTTTATGTACGCAACACGTCATTTGACAACATGGTACCATGGGTCGAGATTAATTCTGATCAATACGAATACGATGGGGTCATTATTTATTTTATTTAAGCAATTAATTGTGGACCACTAACATCGGACTGCTAACTACGGACTAAGAAAATATTAAAAGTATTAATAGTATATATATATGTAACGATTACTTAAAAAAGAAAATATGTTGATATATTATATATATGGTTAGGTTCGTGATATCTATCGGAGACCAAGTCGAATTAAATACCTTCAAGGCAAAAGTGAGTTTCATTTGCCCTTTTTACTCTTTACATTTTTGGGCTGAGAATACATGCAAATGCTTTATTAACTATTTTATAATATTTATATGCGTGAGTTTCATTTGCTCCCTTTTATATATATTTTTGGGACTGAGAATACATGCGCTGTTTTTATAAATGTTTTACGAAATAGGCACAAGTACTAAAACTAATTCTACGTGAGTTTAAACCAGAAATATACCCTTAGCTTGGTAACATTAAACTACTTGTCTATGTATGGTAGGCGCGAATCCTAAAGATAGATCTATTGGGCCTGACAAACCCCATCCTGACTATGGGATGCTTTAGTACTTCGAGGTTATTTTAAACACACCTGATCTGGTGTACTTCAGAGGGTAAAACATGAAAGTTAAGGCTTGTTACCGGGTGCCTACAACTTATAGAATACTTTTATACACTTGCGAGTGTACATATATTTATAAACGGAAATCTTGTGGTCTATTAATATATTGAAATGATTGTTATGATAAACCTATGAACTCACCAACCTTTTGGTTGACACTTTAAAGCATGTTTATTCTCAGGTATTAAAGAAATCTTCCGCTGTGCATTAGCTCGTTTTAAGGATATTACTTGGAGTCATTCATGGCATATTTTGAAAGACGTTGCATTCGAGTCATTGAGTTCATCAAGATTATTATTAAGTCAATTATAGTTGGATATATTATGAAATGGTGTGCATACCGTCAATTTTCGTTGTAAAGAAAGTTTGTCTTTTAAAAACGAATGCAATGTTTGTAAAATGTATCATATAGAGGTCAAATACCTCGCGATGTAATCAACTATTGTGAATCGTTTATAATGTATATGAACGGGTCATTTCATAATGTCAGGATGAGTAATTGCGTGACCTTGGCCAGTGCGTTTAGCTCTCATTCGGTCTTCCATACTTAAAGGTTCCAGATTCTCCATAATTGAATTTGTTGAATCGGAATCACTAGAGGATTCTGATTTAATGGTTCGTTCCTTAACAATCTCTGTTTGAATGATTGGTGGTTCCAGAGAAAAAATTAATGGTTCAGGATCTATGAATCGTCCCTGAATATTCTCTGGATTCTCAATTGTGAGGTCGGATTCAAAAAATGGATTATCAGAAATTTGACTTGGATTACTTGGTTGACTGGATGACGATTCTAAAGAAAAATCAACGGCGGTAATATTTGCTAGATGTCTTGATCTAGTTATAGGTGGTGAACGTACAAAAGGTGGTGAACGTCTTGCTCGGTGCATTCACTGAATATCCTATTAGTTTTTAAAAAGGAATGAAAAATTATATAAGTTATCCAATCAATAGACTTTTCTGATTTTGCCCACGTTTCGAATAGCCAAAAGATGCAGCAGAGGGGCAGGATTCATTTGGTCTCAATATAATTGAGTACTGTTTGGCTCCAATAACCCGGTTCACGTACAAATCCAACTATTACTACGAACCAGAAAATTTTGATGTCTATCAATTTAACCACTTAAAATAAATTTTCGTAATTTTAAGAAATTTAGATAAGAAGTAGAATAAAAATCTATGTCCTAAAACTAGAATGACGAGAAATAAGAAAGAAAAAGAGAGCGTCGAAAAAGAAAAAGAAAAGGGTTGAAAAATAAAAGGCGTCGGAAAATAAGAAATAAAAAGAAATGACTTATAGAACTTAAAAACACTCGACTAACCCAACCTTATTACTATCACTAACTTAAAATTATAATCGCAAATTGAGATTACTAATTGGAATGATAATTGATACATAGGTAAAAGGTGTCTAAAAATATTAAAGCTTACAAGTAAAACTATATCCCAAATGGAAATAACTTAAAAAGGTACTAAAACTTAAAAAGACGTCGCAAAATTCTAAAGCACTTTAATCTTAGTCTAAAGAAAAAGCACTTTAGGGATTTTACGGCAAAGCCTAAAAATCTAAATAAAAAAAAATAACTATGGCAAAAACTATGAATTAATAACTAAATACGAGCGAAAAATACAAATATTACGCTAAAACAATTAAAAAGGGACAAAATATAAAAATATACTAAAAGTTGTAAAAATTACAATTTTTATAAAAATATTATTTTTATATTATTTATTTAATAAAACTATTAATTTTACAATTTAAATAAACTAATTAAACTAAAAATACAAATTAAATAAATAACACTAAATTAAATTATATAATATATAACCCTAATTAGGGTTTAAATATAATATTAATAATTATAATCCGTAATTAATGCAGGCTGCAGTCAACTGTGGCGTGTCAGACGGGCTCATGCGATCGCATGAGTCCTAAGCTACGCGGCCATGCGATCGCATGAGCTATATTTTTTTTTATTTTTTGTTTTTGCTGTAAAATATATTTATAAAATATATTTATAAATTAAATAAAACTTATATTTTTACAAACTAAAAAAATAGAAATAAAGAAATTTTATAAAACTTAAATATTTACCAAACTCTTAAAAATATTTATATTTTTGTTTTTATTTTTATATTTTTCAATATTTAAAACGTATTTTTACAAAAGCGTATTTTTTTTATTAAAGTAAATTAAAAAGAAAAATATTTTATATATATATATTAGCGTTGCGCTTCCGGCTTTTAAGCTAGATTGTCCCCGACAGCGGCGCCAAAAATACTTGATGTTAAAGCTAAGGGGTATAAAATAGCTTTTAATTTTACTAGGAAAAACTATTAAATACGATACAATTTTACACAAGATATTTATTTATTTATATAATGGATATACTTAAACCTTGCTACAACACTTATAGGCAGTGTACCTAATCGTACAGTAGTGTAGTTTTTAGTAAGTCCGGTTCGTTCCACAGGGAAAATCTTTAAACAAAGCTTAACGCTATATTAGTTTAAATTTATAAAAATACAAATATATATATATAAGTAATATTATTATTATAAAGGGGGGGTTTTACCGTTTAATGACCGGTTTGTCAATTTTAAAACTTTAGTGGCAGTTGAAACCAAAATTAAAAATAAATACAAGACTTAATGTAAAGTAAATAACGATAATGAAATTGCGATAAATAAAAGTGCGATAAAATAAATTTGCAATAATTAAAAAGTACGATAATTAAAAGTGCAATTAAATACAATAACAATAAATAAAAGTGCGATAATTAGAAGTGCAATTAAATATAAAATAAAGGAAATTAAATATGAAATAAAAGAATTATGCTTATTTAAACTTCCGTAATCATGATGTTTGACGTGTTGATTTTCGTTTTATGCCCATGGGTTAATTGTCCTTTGTCCTGGATTATTTAATATGTCCGTCTGGTTTTTGTCCATAACAGTCCATCAGTCATAAATATAAAGTGCGAGTGTCCTCGTCAAATTATCCTTATACCCGAAGTTAAATATTCCAACTACTTGGGCACTTAAACTGTAACAAGGTTTTAATACTTTGTTTAATAATTACACCAGGATGTCGAATGCGTGTAACCCAAGGTTTTAATACTTTGTTATCAATTATGCCAAGTGTCCTTGTACATAATTTCACCCCTGTTTTAATAATTCTAGTGGTTATTAATCCATTCCCGTGTCCGGTTAAATGAACGATTATTCGTACATATAAATACCCTGCCCATCGTATCCGATCGAGTGTATATGGTTATTTATAGGGACGTCCAATTGTAAATCTTTATATTAACATTAACAAATTATCAATTAGTTAAACAAATATAAAGCCCATTAATAGCCCATAGTCTAATTTCCACAAGTGTCGTTCTTTTGTCCAAACCCCAATTATGGTACAAAGCCCAATTACCCAATTTTAGTAATTAGTCCAACATCATGATTACTTCATTTTAAATAAGCATAATAATAACTTAGCTACGAGACATTAAATTAAAAAGGTTGAACATAACTTACAATGATTAAAAATAGCGTAGCGTTACGCGGACAGAATTTCGACTTACACCCTTACAACATTCGCTAACATACCCTTATTATTAGGATTTAAAATTAAAATTAAAATATAAATATAAATATTACGTATAGATATATTGAGATAGAAAAAGATGTGATTTTGTGGTGCACCAAAGCTCGATTTTTATAGGCATGTGGGCTGGAACTGTGCACCATGTGATCGCATGGATTTATGCCTTCCAGGCCATGCGATCGCATAGCCAGCTGGGGAGAGCCACATTTGGTTGTTTTCTTCTGCCGACGTTTATTTAAATATAATATAATATATATATTAATTTTAAGAATTAATTATATATTATATTATATTCATATGCATAGTTGACTTGTAATTTTTAGTCCGTTGCATCGAGCATTGAGAGTTGACTCTGGTCCTAGTTCCGGATTTTCGAACGTCCTTGCGAATAATTTAATATCTTGTACTTTGCGTTTTGAATCTTGTACTCTTGTAATTTTGAGACGTTTCTTATCAATAATTGGAACCTTTTTGATTGTATTTTGTACTTTTGAGCTTTTTGGTCATTTGCGTCTTCAATTCGTCGAATCTGTCTTTTGTCTTCACCTTTTATTATTAAAACGAATATCACTTGTAAATAGGACAATTGCAACTAAAAGCTTGTCTTTCTTGAGGAATAATGCTATGAAATATATGTTCGTTTTTAGCATTATTATCAAATATTAATAATAATAATAATAATAACGTTAAGATTAATAATAATATTATTCTTAATAATATTAATTAACTTAAGTAATATACGAAGCATATATAGGAGAATGCAAAATGAATTCAACGAGCAGATTAATTCGAGCTTTTATAACCCAATTCTTCTCATTGTCACCTCCGCAATTGCGACACTAAAAGGAATCCAGCTCACAATCGCATTAAAGTCTCACCGACACTTTCATACTTTCATTATGCTATATTAGGTACGAGAATATAATATAATATTTAATTAATTCTAAAGATTAAATATATTATATATTAAATAAATAAATATACATATATATATATATATATATATATATATATATATATATATATATATATATATATATATATATATATATATATATATATATATATATATATATATATATATATGATGGAATTCATCACATGTTAACAAGTCACAAAAACCCATTTATGCATGTTAAAAATTCGGCCAAAATAAGGACCAAGCGGAAGCATTTTCAAGTTGCATGTGTATTTAAACCTTTTAAACATGAATTCCATTTATAGATCTAGTCTTGAAAATATACTAAAATGTAAATAGAGCTAGTTAGGGCTTATACCTTCTCCTAAAATGGAGGTTGAAGCAAGATGAAGATGAAGATGATGAATAGCAAGTTTCTAACTTGAAACCTCAAACCTTTGATACCCACAAACCTTGAAACAACACCACCTTTGTTAGTTAGGATTTATGGACACAAGTTTACTAGCAAGATCAACCAAGAACACCCTTTTCTTGCCCAAAATTTCGGCCAAAGTGGGAGGGAGGATGAAGGAAAAATTGCTAATTCAAAATGCAAGTAGTTTTTGTGTGAAAAGATGCAAAAATTAATTAGATTAGGTGGAGTGTAAATGCCACTTTAAAGTAAGCATGGGAGCTCCTAGGAACCCCCAAAAAAACGGCCCACCCTTTTTTTTTTTTTTTTTTTTTTTTATTTTGCTAAACTTTTATAAAATGTAATTTACCTCCATTAAACTTTGCATCTTATATAATTTTATAAACCTTTTATAAAATTATACTTTATAAACTACTTATAAAATGTAACACACATATAAGTTTAATCAAATAATTAAACTTGCATTTATAATTATCCAAATAATTATTTTTGCATTTTGTCTTTAGAAAACCAATTTCTAAAGTCTAAGTGTCAAGTATTTATTTTAAAGATCAACTCATTAAAATAAATACATAAAAGTGTTGACGGTTTGTTATTGGGTATGACCCGACTTGGATCATAACATATTGGCCACATTAATTAATTATGTCTCTCGGGCATACGAATACCTTCAATCTCCCACTTGCACGAGAAACATAAAGAATTAATGCAAGTGACGGATACCACCTAACGACCGTCCATCACCCCCAATGTGTTATGACTTAGTGCCATTCAATAACATCATCCCTTTCGAGTTCCTATCTCGAATATGATTCAGGTGAATCTTTCAATGTATCCTTTTGTCCTAGATGTCATGTTAAATCCAAGAGACATAGAATGATCACTCTCTTATAGATTTAACTTAATCAAGCCTTAGACATCCGACTCTCAACGAATAAGAGGGACAAATTCCATCTTGACTACATACGTCCTAGACACTACACTTCGTACCATACCTGAAGCCTCCCTTATGTACTACCATATTTCAGAATAGCGAAGGAAAGAATCAAGGCACAATATTTGGTGAATATCCGAACCCAATATGTGTCTCAGGTCAGAGGATATAATGATATTCTCCTTTACTCAAGATTACATGTGATCAACCACAAAGGTTCCATATTGTAAATCTTGAGAGCGGGTCTTCCAATATTTGTGTCCCACAAATATCTATGAACCATGGTTGCATCCTTGCCCCACATTCACCATTTGAGTGTTAACCAATCCAAGTTCATAATAGTCTAGAGCTCACACTTGTTCCCACAAATGTGATCAACTACGGAATTTAGAATAATAGTTTATTCATGGATAAAATATGCAAAATTTGAACATGACTCATAATTAAATTAATACCATAATTATATTATAAGTTTGAACTAATTCGTTCCGTTACAATACATAAAATAGATCAATTCCAATCACTAGAATATCGAAGCCCTAATGCACAAACATGTCCCTCATGTTTTGGCCCATGTAAAAGCTTCGTGAGTGGATCCGCAACATTTTGATCTGTGTAAACCTTGTGAATACATATCTTTCCCTTTTCAACCTCATCCCTGATGTAGTTGAATCTCCGCTCAATGTGACGAGTCTTTTGATGAGCACGAGGTTCCTTGATTTGAGCAATCGCACCCTCGTTGTCACAAAAGATCTCAAGAGGGTCCTGAATGGAAGGGACCACTCCTAAGTCGTCGATGAATTTCTTCATCCATGCAGCTTCCTGAGCTGCCAGTGAGGCGGCAATGTACTCCGACTCTGTAGTGGATAACGCAACAACTTCCTGTTTTGAGCTCTTCCAAGAGACCGCACCACCATTCAACATGAAGACATAACCGGATTGTGATCGAGAGTCATCTCGATCAGTTTGGAAACTCGCATCCACGTAACCTTTTATAGCGAGTTCCTCCTCACCAGACCCATATATTAGAAACATATCCTTAGTCCTTCTAAGGTATTTCAATATACATTTAACCGCAGTCCAATGACTATTTCCTGGGTTATTCTGGTATCTACTTGTCAAGCTTAGAGCGCATGACACATCCGGTCTAGTACATATCATTGCATACATGATAGACCCAATAGCAGATGCGTATGGGACTTTCTTCATTCTCTCTTGTTCATCTTTCGTGGTAGGACACTGAGATGAACTGAGAACGGTTCCCTTTTGAATAGGTACCAAACCTTTCTTAGAGTTTTCCATCTTGAACCTTTTCAAGATTTTATCAATGTATGCACTTTGACTTAAACCTATCAATCTCTTGGACCTATTCCTATAGATCCCAATCCCCAATATGTATTGTGCTTCTCCAAGATCCTTAATGGAGAAGCAACTCTTTAGCCAAGTTTTGACTTCTTGCATTGTGGTGATATCATTTCCAAATAATAATATATCATCCACATATAGCACAAGGAACATTATAGAGCTCCCACTAGCCTTCTTGTATACACAAGCTTCATCACCATTTTTAATGAAGCCAAATTTCTTTGCCTCTTCATTAAAACGATGATTCCACATTCTAGATGCTTGCTTCAATCCATAGATTGATTTCTTTAACTTGCATACCATTTTAGGATTTTTCGGATCAACAAAACCTTCTGGCTGTACCATATAGACATCTTCCTCAAGATATCCATTTAGGAAAGCGGTTTTGACATCCATTTGCCATATTTCATAGTCATAGTGAGCAGCAATGGCAAATAATATCCTAATAGACTTTAGCATTGCCACAGGCGAGAAAGTTTCATCATAATCAACCCCTTGAGTTTGAGTGAAACCTTTTGCTACAAGTCTAGCTTTGTATGTATCCAAGTTTCCATGTATGTCGGTTTTCTTCTTGAAAAGCCATTTGCAATAAACTAGCTTGGAGCTAGGAGGTTGCACAACAAGTTCCCAAACTTGGTTTTCATACATGGATTGCATCTCGGCGTTCATGGCTTCCTGCCATTTATCTTTATTAATTCTTGATAAAGCATCTTTGTAGTTTGTCGGTTCATCCAAATCAACCGTATAGCAACCTTCCACGAGAAACCCATATCTCTCGGGAGGATTACTAATCCTACTAGATCTTCGAACGCCTTGTGTACCTTGATCATCCACTTAATCATTTTCAACATCCTCATGTTGAGTACTAGTGCCAACCAATTGTGTATCATCGGCTTGATCTTGTACCTCTACAAGATCTATCTTCCTTTCACCATCACCTTCCATAAGGAACTTGGTTTCAAGGAATTCTGATTTCCGAGCAACAAATACCGTTTGCTCGGATGGATCATAGAAGTAATATCCCATGTCATCTTTGGGATATCCAATGAAGATACACTTTGTGGATCGAGCATGTAGCTTATTTGCTACATAACGCTTAGGATAAGCTTCACATCCCCATACTTTCAAGTATGAAAGAGAAGGAGGTTTTCCAAACCACATCTCATGAGGAGTTCGTTCCACTTTCTTGGTTGGGGCCATATTTAAAATACGAGCCACGGAGCTTAGACAATAACCCCAAAATGATAGAGGTAACGAGCTTCTTGCCATCATAGATCGAACCATATCCATTAGGGTTCGGTTCCTCCTTTCGGAAACTCCATTAAGTTGGGGTGTTCCGGGTGGAGTAAGTTGTGAGATAATCCCACAACTCCTAAGATGATCTTGGAAGGCATCGCTTAGGTATTCACCTCCTCTATCGGTACGAAGTACCTTAATTGTCCTATTGAGTTGATTTTGTACTTCGTTTTGATATTCTTTGAATGCTTCGAACGTTTCGTCCTTGTGTCTTAATAAGTAGACATATCCGAAACGACTAAAGTCATCAATGAAAGTAACAAAGTATCTTTCACCATTCCTAGTCATGGGTTTAAAGGGTCCACATACATCCGAATGTATTAATCCCAATAAATCTTTAGCCCTTTCATAAGTCCCTTTGAAAGGTGCTTTAGTCATCTTGCCTTGTAAATAAGATTCACATACATCAAACGAATCCATTTCATTTGATTTCAAAAGTCCATTCTTTTGAAGTGTATGCATTCGGTTCTTGTTTATGTGACCAAGGCGACAATGCCATAAATAGGAATCACTCAAATCCCTTTTGAGTTTCTTGGTGCTAGTATGGTATATAGAGCTCGATGATGCGTCATCATGAACCAATTCATAAATTCCATTTGAAGGCGAAGCCTTGAAATAGAATACATTATCTTTAGAAACATGAATATCATCATCAATAAAATTAACAACGTAACCACATTGTTTTAAGCGAGAAATAGAAATAATGTTTCTACACAAATCCGGAGCATACAAAATATTTTCTAAAATAAGTTCCAATCCGCTTGGAAGCTTCAAAACAAAATCTCCTTGAGCTTTAACATGCACCTTTGCACCATTGCCCATATAGAGACTTGATGTTCCCGCCTTATGATTACTTCTTTTGAACCCCTACAAATAATTGCAAATATGAGTTCCACATCCCGTGTCTAATACCCATGTATTAGAAGAAGTAATATTAAGCTCAATATATACCATATATATATTACCTGAGGTTTGCCCTGCATCCCTCTTGTCCTTCAACTCCTTAAGATAGACCAGACAGTTTCGTTTCCAATGACCCATCTCACCGCAACCGAAACATGGGTCTTCCTTGGGGTTTGCCTTCTCGGCTACCTTTTGCTTTTTAGCTTTGTTGATGGTTGGGGTAACCATCTTCCCCTTCCCTTTGCCTTGATAGGCGGATCCTTTTCTTTTAGCCACCTTTGGCTTAGAGGTGTTACCTTTGGATCCACCTTGATCGATTGCTAACACGGGTAAAGCCCTTTTACCCATGCTATTTTCCGCCGTTCTAAGCATACCGTGAAGCTCACCTATGCTCTTATCCATCCCATTCATATTGTAATTAATTACAAATTGATCAAACCTTTTTGATAGGGAGTTAAGGATAAGATCGATGGCTAACTCATTTGAAATGTTTAGGTTGAGACGGTTAGCACAATCGATGAGGCTTTTCATCTTAAGTACATAAGATGAAACCGATTGGGTATCGTCCATACGACAAGCATGTAGCGCCCGAACGGTCTCGAAACGCTCGACACGCGCTTGTTGAAGGAACATCTCCTTCAATTGCGTTATCATGTCGTATGCACTATGATGCTCGAAATCCTTTTGGAGTTCGGGAATCATAGTCCCAAGCATTAGGCATGAGACTTGAAGGGAGTCGTGGCAATACTTATCGTAAGAGGCCATTGCCTCCACATCATTCTCATCCGGTTGATCGGGAATGGGGTCCTCAAGTACATACGCTTTATCCTCTTGTTGGAGGACAATCCGAAGATTGCGGAACCAATCCATAAAGTTGGTATGGTTGAGTTTGTCTTTCTCGAGGAGAGACCGTAACGATAGGTTGTTCATGTTAAGTGGTGTGTTTTGCATGTTGTTGTTGTTATTAGCGGCCATCTACAAAATTCAACAAAGTTCATTTTAAGTATCGATTTTAGATTTAATAAACAATACCCACTTAATTTGTTTTATTAAATATTAGAATCCAACGGTAAGTCAAATTTCGGTTAGGTGACCTTTATCCCGTCATTTGATTTAGCTAGGTAGTCATAATGACAATTGCAATCCTTTTGCAACTTCTAAGTTATGGGATCATGCAATCCTTTTGCATGGAATATTAATCCCATCAACGCCTATTTGTTCCTCATGCTTCGGTGACCCTAAGTTCATGATTCCCAAATCAAGTCGTCCTACTTGTGTAAACATGTAGACTTAACATACAAGTGGTTAGGTGACCTTCATCCCACATGTATGCGAAGTGTACCTTATTCATATTAGTTCATTTATGACGGTTAGGTGACCTTTATCCCATCAAGAGATTCCTAATATGTCTAAGTGTTTCCACAAAAGGATGGCGTTTAACTTGTTTACCATGTTTTAGTTAAAGGGATTTTGAGTTTTCTACATTCTAGTTTTAGAAAACAAAGTGCTATACACCAACATGCATTTGGTGTGTAGTATCTTATGAAAAACCTATTTTCATGTCCTTTTAGTAAAACCAATTACTAGTTATAAGCCAATTTGTTACCTTTTAAATAAACCATTTTATTTAGGTCTAATAACCAATTATTAGTGCCTTTTGTTATGTTTTATTATAACCATTTATAATGTATTATGCAAGTGTTAACATGTGATAATCTTGTAGCAACCAAACATACAAACATACACAAACATGCATAACAAAATATGTTCACAATCGGGAGCCATTATGGTGGACATTTGTTTAGCCAAAAAACAAATGTCACCTAAGAGGGTTAACCAAAGTAAGAGATTTTATACAAAATCTCCCACTTAATCTTGTAACTTCATAAGCTCCATCTTGTAATCTTCATCTTGAATCTTCATTTTCATTTTACAAAATTATATCCTAATACAATTTTTCTAGAAAATGAAATAACAACCTACTCTATTTTTACATACCAAAATAGAATGAATTACATCAAAATTACAAGAACAATTACAACTTATTACAAACCAAAATGATGAATTACAACCATGAATAATAACCAAATCATTCAACCAAACAAACACACGGTCTAGGCTCGATTGTGAACAACAACATAACAACAAATCTTGGCCAAACTTGAAGTCCCAAACCCACTTTTGGCACCCATAAAATTCGGCCAAACCATAGAACCCACCAAAACTCATGATTTTTTTTCATTCTACTTTCATGCATGTTAGTAGATTGTAAAATAAATGAGTTTTCTAGCCAAAAACAAGAAGCATATTAACAAGACTTTGGCTCTAGATACCATTGATGGAATTCATCACATGTTAACAAGTCACAAAAACCCATTTATGCATGTTAAAAATTCGGCCAAAATAAGGACCAAGCGGAAGCATTTTCAAGTTGCATGTGTATTTAAACCTTTTAAACATGAATTCCATTTATAGATCTAGTCTTGAAAATATACTAAAATGTAAATAGAGCTAGTTAGGGCTTATACCTTCTCCTAAAATGGAGGTTGAAGCAAGATGAAGATGAAGATGATGAATAGCAAGTTTCTAACTTGAAACCTCAAACCTTTGATACCCACAAACCTTGAATCAACACCACCTTTGTTAGTTAGGATTTATGGACACAAGTTTACTAGCAAGATCAACCAAGAACACCCTTTTCTTGCCCAAAATTTCGGCCAAAGTGGGAGGGAGGAGGAAGGAAAAATTGCTAATTCAAAATGCAAGTAGTTTTTGTGTGAAAAGATGCAAAAATTAATTATATTAGGTGGAGTGTAAATGCCACTTTAAAGTAAGCATGGAAGCTCCTAGGAACCCCCAAAAAAACGGCCCACCCCTTTTTTTTTTTTTTTATTTTGCTAAACTTTTATAAAATGTAATTTACCTCCATTAAACTTTGCATCTTATATAATTTTATAAACCTTTTATAAAATTATACTTTATAAACTACTTATAAAATGTAACACACATATAAGTTTAATCAAATAATTAAACTTGCATTTATAATTATCCAAATAATTATTTTTGCATTTTGTCTTTAGAAAACCAATTTCTAAATTCTAAGTGTCAAGTATTTATTTTAAAGATCCACTCATTAAAATAAATACATAAAAGTGTTGACGGTTTGTTATTGGGTATGACCCGACTTGGATCATAACATATTGGCCACATTAATTAATTATGTCTCTCGGGCATACGAATACCTTCAATATATATATATATATATATATATATATATATTTATATATATATATATATATATATATATATATATATATATATATATATATATATATATATATATATATATAATATATTTAATCTTTAGAATTAATTAAATATTATATTATATTCTCGTGCCTAATTGATTTGTAATTTTGCACCGATGAATAGTACGTTGACGCTCAAATTACGTGCTATTTTCGGTTTTTCGAACGTCCTTTCGTACACTTAGAAAACTTGTACTTTATATTTCGCGACGTGTACCTTTATCAATAATTAGACTTATTTCACCAATAATTATACTAATTGAAATGTAACTTATACTTTTGAGTGTTTTGGTCATTTGGTTCTTTAAATCAATGACTCGTTGTTCACCAAAATATATTATTTTAAAACAAAACGTTTTATGACTACGTTATTATTATATCTCATTACATTGTAAAGTACACATATAAATTTTTATCTCAAAATATAAGTTTAAAATATTTATAATATAATATTTAGTTTTTTTTAAAGTAACTCATTTATAATCGTTTAAATGATAGAAAATATTATATCACTTTACGGTTGCGTTTTTGATACACAATATATATATATATATATATATATATATATATATATATATATATATATATATATATATATATATATATATATATATATATATATATATATATATATATAATATAAAGCATTAATTAAGTTCTTCAACATTCACAAATCAAAGTATCTTATAAAACGTTTTGATAATAAAGTTCTTTCCAAATTGAGAATGTTTTAGTACTAAATCAAATAAATATAATAACTTTTGTCTTCCAAAACTAATATATATATATATATATATATATATATATATATATATATATATATATATATATATATATATATATATATATATATATATATTTTGTTAAAGAAAATTAAAATAATGGAAAGCATTATATCGTGTTTGAAAAGTAAAATTTATTTATATAATAGGTTTCAAGTTTTTATATCACTAAATATTGATGAGGCATGAGATAAAGTCCAAACATTAAATGAACGTACGAAATCATTTCAAGGTAAAACGTCGATATTTATTTTCTAAGTTATCTATATTCCCTAATTTCACATTCACCTTAAATAATATGAAAGCTAAATTGTTATATTAACAAAAGTCTCGAGTGAAATATAGTAAAGCATGTATTGGAAATCAAACAAGAATCTCCATTAACTTTTTCCTAGCTCTCGTTAAGTGACACTTTGTTCTCACTTGTAAATCACTTTACCATTTATTCTGAATACCGTTAAAAAGGAAAGGTTTCCTAAATCAAAGTGGACCTCTTAACAGCTCGTAATCATACAATGTATCTGATAAATCAATCATTTGATCTTATCTTCTAATCCATCGATAAACATATTGAACCAAATATGTTTATGTAAAGTATTATACCTAATACTTTGTTAACGTTTTCAATTTATAATATATACACATATACATATATAATCATATCCATTCATTTAATGGTTCGTAAATCGTCAAGATTTGGTCGAGGTTAAATGATTACATGAACATAGTTCAAAGTTGTTTTTTTTTTTTGAGATTTCAACATTACAGACTTTGCTCATCGTGTCAGAAACATATAAAGATCAAGTTTAAACTTGTTCAAAAATTTTCGGGTTGTCACTGTACTTACCCGTTAAAGAAATTTCGTCCCGAAATTTGATTGGAATGGTCATGGCTGACAATAAGTATGTTTTCATGATGCATACGAGCTGAAAATTTGAGTTTTATCATCAGCGAGTAATGTTGATAAAAACAATTTGCTTAAGTGAAACGTACGAGTGAAGTTATCACAAAAAGGTGGAATGAGTAGGTGTAGATTCGTCATATCTTTTGACGTAGATAGGATTGATTTCCAAGTTCAAGAGATTTGGAGAAAATCTTTGTAATAAGATTTGATTCTTCGGTAATCAAGGGAATTAGGATCTTCTTTAGTTAAATACGATGATCTGTCTCGATTGCTCTGTTGGATATGTCATTATAAATCCACTTCCTTCGTTTCCTTATTTCCACAACTCACACCTTCTATTCTTTCTCCCCCAATTCATACTTTAAAGCATTCGTTAATATGCTCCATCCAGTACTGATTCTTGATATACTCCTAACTTTCATATCTGTCATTCTTCTTTTTCATCTACCACCGGAGGATTTTATTTATTTTTACTATTACCTTGGGGTTATAGTAATTTTAATTCTCCCGTGCCTGTACGTGGCAATACATATTGATATGCACGGTTTGTAATTTATGTATTGTTGTCGAGCTTTATATTTTCTTTTATATTCAAGAGTTCCATACTTTTGTCTCCTCTTCCCGAATTCAAGTTAAGCGGATAATGGTCTAGAGTTTGTAGGTATGGATTTTGAATTGAACATAGTTAATGTTCTAAGAATGGAATTGTAATGGCACGATCTTGATTTGTCAAATTACCAGAATATCCCGAAAAAGACCGAATCATCAAGAAAAATATTTTCTTGATATGTTCAGAGATTACTTAGAATATAAGAGTCGTGTAACATGGCACATGATGTCGTTATGATCTTTGAATCATCACATTCCATTTAGAAACTCAGCATGACTTATTGTAATATAATCACGTTGATCAAGTGTCATTATATTATACTAACTCATGCTTCAATTCCTAACACTACTTCAAAAATATTCCTATTTTAAATTCGAAAGTTTCATAATTTAGAAACTAAGATAGTTTCTTTTATGATGTAATATAGATAGCGCGAAGAGGTAAATGATTTCAGATAAGAATAATAGGGAAATATCTTCAGAAATATGGAGGATATTTATAATGAAAGATACGATGATATCTTAGAATTTCTAATAACAGAGGATGATGAAGACTATTGTCCGCAGGGGTTTAAAGTCAGGAGCAAGGTATTCGTTAATGACTTCAGCAGATACTGAATCATTTGGATTCTTTGAAGGCAGGTTCAGTCTTTGTGAATTGCCCACAGCCTCCTTCATACTTTGCTCAATCCGTTTTCCAGTTCCAAATATTTTCTTTTTCTGAGCTTTGCCAACACACTACTCTTTATCATCAAACTTTTTACTGTTAAGGTCGTTTATAGTTTTTGCTTCTTCATCAGCATTTCGAGAATTAGTTCGCAGTTCAGGTGTTTTTCAGAAACTTCACATTCGTAGTATGTAAATCTTGGTGGTTGATGTTATATGTATATATAACTGTTGATGTAGACATGCTGCGAGATTTCAAAATACTGATTGCTGATTCTCAATAATTGGTATGGCAACTCTTATTGCAACGTGCGGATGAGTATATGATAGGGTTCCAATGAACATAACGATTTTTCTGAAAATCAAAGATCAGCGAAGTTGTTGGTAAGTTTATTGCTAATGTGGTGGAACATAAACGGTTCTCCAGTAACATTGGTGAAAGAGCAACGTATATATCGAGGTTATAATAAGACCGTTTCAATTGAAAAGTCGAAGTTGACTTGTTTGAGCTGTGACAAAACTGTCTACTTTGGAAAGGAATTAAAAAGTCATTTTAGCTAATAAATGCCAAAGGGTCTGCACGGATACGTGTTAAACTATGACTTTGGTTTTGAGAGTTTTTCAGGTGTATAACTGTGGGTAACATGTGGTTGGATCATCATCTCGAGTGTCTTCAGGAATTTCGAAGGGTTTGAACACATATTGTAATCGTTAATATACATATGATGTTTTAACACAATTTTGAAGTCCAAGTATAGCTTTGAAAGATGTAAGGATCTAAGAGTGATGATTTTGATTATATCTCTAGTTGAATTCTAAGATTTCAAAATCAGAACATGTAATTAGATTTTGAATGAGTATGGTTGTTTTGATATCTATAAAAGAATGTATATTATTGTGAAAGTAGGCAGTAAAATGTATGATTTGCTGAATCGGATTCGAAGAATGTAACATATTAATTGTGAATTTATATATCTCTTGGGTATTACCTTCTCGTTAAAAAAAATTTCACAATTAATATTTTGTACAAAAGAATTTTTATTACAGTCTTTATGAAAATATATATATGTGTATATTTTCTTTAGATGTAACATAGGTTTAATGAGTTAATATTAAATTAAACTCATTTGATTTACGGTTAAAACTAGAATTGAGTAATCCCTAAAACTTTAGAAATTACATAAGTATTTCTTCAATGCTATTGAAATTATGAATCAATACTTCGTTATTTGTTGATGCATGATGTTGGTTTTCGTGAAATTCTTGTGAATTTCGCAAGGTACGAATGATGTTATTTGAAAAGTTTCGAGTACATCGATGATGAAAGTGTAAAATCAAACATATATTTGAATAACACACTTGATTTATTATGGATTGGAATTTATTGAATCGAGACAGAGATTGTAGCTATCGATGGTTAACTTGCGGATGAAGGACGTACATTATTGCATATTAGTAATATGAATTAACCGAGTAGTTAGGATTCACACATAATAGCTTGGTACGGAAATATTTATTAGGGTTTAAAATTTATATATATAAGATATACATATAAATCCTTCAGTGGAAATGAGTTAATATTTTATAACTCGTTGATATGACATACTTGTTGTTGATTTATAATGATATCCACAGTGATTCTTAAACTGGCGGGGCTTGTGATGTTAGAGGTGTAGCGACCCATCCTAATCCATTTAGACGAATACATTATATTTGGTTATATCGCGAGGTACTTGACCTCTATATTATACATTTTACAAACATTGCATTCGTTTTTAAAAGATAAACTTTCATTACATCGAAAGTTGATGGCATGCATACCATTTCATAATATATCCATCTATAATTGACTTAATAATAATCTTGATGAACTCAATGACTCGAAAGCAATGTCTTTTGAAATATGTCACGAATAACTCCAAATAATATCTCTAGAATGAGCAAATGCACAGCGGAAGATTTCTTTCATACCTGAGAATAAACATGCTTTAAAGTGTCAAACAAAAAGTTGGTGAGTTCATTAGTTTAACATAAATAATCATTTCCATCATTTAAATAGACCACAAGATTTTCATTTTCGTTTCTCATAAATATACGTCCCACGCATAGAGACAAAAATCATTCATATGGATTGAACACCTGGTAACTGACATTAACAAGATGCATATAAGAATATCCCCATTATTTCGGGACATTCATCGGACATGATATAAAAACTCGAAGTACTAAAGCATCCGCTACAACGGATGGGGTTTGTTGGGCCCAATAGATCTATCTTTAGGATTCGCGTCAATTAGGGGTGCACTAATTCTCAAAATTAGTGATGTTCCCTAATTCTTAGGCTACCAAGCAAAAGGGGCATATTCGGCTTCGATCATTCAACTATACAATGTAGTTTCGATTACTTGTGTCTATTTCGTAAAACATTTATAAAAATTTCGCATGTATTCTCAGCCCAAAAATATAAAGGGTAAAAAGGCAAATGAAACTCACAATACAGTATTTTGTAGTAAAAATACATATGATGACATTGAATAATGCTGCGTTGGCCTTGGATTCACGAACCTATATCATTTGTATATATATTAAAACGTATAATCGTAATCGAACACATTTGTATATTATTATTAGCGATGTAATTTTTATATCAATAACTTATTTACTTCATTATATAAAAGTATTTATATATTTAAGTTATGGTTATTAATTATATTTTTATATAAATAATCTTTTGTTTGCAAAATAATAGTTATAATAATATTGTAATAAGTAAAATGATATTAATAATAATTATAATACTACTAATAATGATAATGATAGTATTAATAACAGTTTTTATAAAAATAATAACAGATTAATATTATTGGTACTTTTAGAAATAATTATATTAATTTTTAATAATAACAATACTAATCATAATCCTAATCATAATAACTTATATTTATAAAATTGATACGTAATAATTACACTAATAATACCTAATGACGTTACTTAATAACAAAATGATAATAATGTTAATCATAGTATTTATGTTGTAATAATGATAATACATCTATTAGTAGTTAAATATAAATGATAATAATAATAATAATAACGATATTCTTAATTATAACTATAGTCATAATAATAATAAGGATAAATGATAACTAATACCTATTAGTAATATTAATAATAATAATAATAACTATAATCTTAAGTACTAGTAATAATAATTAATAATAAAAAAATAATAATAATAATAATAACAATAATAATAGTAATAATAATAATGATAATGGAAAAAAATGAAGGTAAAAGAATATACCCTTTCAAAAATGTTTTTCTAAAAAGAATTGCCCTAGACGAGACTCGAACCAGAGTCCTCTCGCTCAACACACCCGCTGCTAAACCATTCGACCATTTATGTTTTTCTACATTAACTCACTTTTCAACTTATTTAACTTATACATAACGGTTTATTTCCTTCATAAAATCATCATCAAATCTCTTCATCTATCATCACCATCATCATCATATATCATCACCAACATCTCGATCACCATCATGTAACAGAATCATCATCATAATAATTAATATAATCAAAACCGTGATCATCATGCCTACCATTATCAACATCAATGTATCTCGTCAATAAGCTAAATCACGTGCTTAAAAAAGGAAATTGGTTTAGGTAGTGACCCACTAAAACCAATCACATCCCACAGATATTAACATGTCTCGACCCAAGTTATATATATTTGGTTAAATGAATTCAAACATCCAACCACATGTTTTACTTTAAACACGATACTGGATTGTGGGCTAGTGATTGTCGGCCACAAAAGGGATAAATATATCATTCAAAAACAGTACCAAAGAAATGTTTGTGATTGGTTCGCTGAAACTGAAATGGAAGTGGTAATAGCCGGGTTGAACTAGAACATAAACAGAAAAAAATATATATTATGCTGTTGTATCAAAACCTCCGATTTATATAGCAAAACATAGGAGGATTTTGTTGATGATGAGCAACAAAACACACTTCCAGTAGCTGCAGTAAGCAGTCAAACAGCAGGAGGTTATGTTGGTGGTTTGTGGTTACGGACTGAATTAATAAAACAGATAGATTATCGCAGCAATGAACTGCAGGTTTTGTGGGTTGTTTAAGAGTGTTTTGGTGTTCGAATATTAACAGAAAACAGGTACAACGAAGAAGTTGCAGGTTGTTCGTGATTGTTGTTGGCCGTACAGCTGGACAGAAAGGCAAATGGGTTTCCTTAAAAAATAACTTGACAAGTAGTTGTAATAGTGAGGTTGGTGTTTGCTTGTAGGAATGAAATAAACTGATAGAAAGGAGACAAGAAAACAGTAGCAAAAAGTGGGTTTTGATGGATGGTCATGTGGGTGGTTTCAATGGGTGTTTTGGGTAGCGGGTTGTAGGGTGTTCATAGTTATGGTGGTGATTCAATGGTAGTGGTGGTTGTACTTCAAAAGTGATTCAATTAGAAACAGAAATATCAAATAGATAGAAACAGAAAATAGTAATCGTGTTGCGTTGATCGGATAGCAGGAAGGAAGGAATGTGAGTTTGGGTTTAATTGTTTCTTAATCTTGCTCAAATAGAACTAGGAACGAATAGCAAAAAAAAAATGAGTCGATGATTATCAAGGTGGTGGTGTATAGGTGATGAAAGTGGTGATTTCATGGAGGTTTGTAGGGTGGAGTGGTGGCGTGGTGATCATAGGATGGTGGTCGTTCATATTGCTCGACAACGGAAACAAAACAAAAACAAGATAAAGATATTCATGGTGATGGTGGTTCGATGGGTTTGTGTTGGTGATCACGGTGGTTCAAGGTCGTGGATGAGGGTGGCTTTGGTTGTGAGGTGGACGAAGATGAATCAAGGAGAAAGAAGGAGAAGAAGAGGTTGTGGTAGTGTATGTTTGTGTGTGTGATTCTCTAAATCAATATCTATGTATATATTGATATAGTACCATGAACAAAATAACACAAACAGTAATAAACGAAAATATCAAAGTTCCTACAGTGAAGCCATCGAGGTTTTTAAACTCTTGTACCGACAGTTTTAGCTCTAATATATATCGTGTCCATTGCTAAACAGTTAATATATAAGAGTGTTCCTAAAATCCCCAATTTTTAAATTAAGTCCATTTATTTATTCTGATCATTAACTGTTTGAAACCTGATCAAAAAGGTTCATTAATTATTTATTTTCTGTTCCAATTTATATGTATGGAGTACAAAAACTTAGATTGAAAAGGTAAAAAAAATATTTATCAAAACTATTATCTTTTTAATCAAATTTTGGAACAACTTTTATTTTAAAACTTCATATATATATATATTAGACCTATTTTAAAAATAATTAAACGTCAACCAAAAGTTACAGACATTTACCATTTAAGCTCAAAATTAATTATATTTAATATACACTATGTATATATATAAACAGTTGTATATAATAAATTTTACTACGCAAATAAATATATATTAAATAATTAAATTAAATATAACAATATATATATACAAGAAATATACATATAAAATAATAGTTTTATTACAATGTATTTTATTGTACATATTTATTTATAACAATAAATGTTATATATTAGTTTATTAATGTTCATGTTATTATATATATTATACATATATTTATATATACACATATTTATATATATCCACATATTTACAAGCAATGGTTCGTGAATCATCGGGGACAGTCGAAGGTCACATGAATAGATGAAAATAGTTCAAACTTTTTGAGACTTAACTTTACAGACTTTGCTTATCGTGTCGAAATCATACAAATATTAAGTTTAAATCTGGTCGGAAATTGCCGGGTCGTCATAGTACCTACCCGTTAAAGAAATTTCATACCGAAATTTGATCGAGGTCGTCATGGCTAACAAATAAAATGTTTTCATGACGAATATGAGTTGATAAATTGAGTTTTATCACCGTTGAGGAATATGGATAAAATAGTCCGATTATTCGAAGAATACGAATGAAGCTATCACAAAAAAAATTGAAATGAGTAAAGATAGGTTTAACTAACCGGTGACGTTGTCACAGTTGATTTTCGGAATTTAAGGAATTAATTGAAAATCTTTGTAATAAAATTCGATTCTTCATAAATTAAGGAAATTAGGATCCTTTGTGATTAAAAGCGATAATTTATCTTGATTACTTTGTCTGATATTTCACTATATATCCACCCTCTTCGTTTCCTTTATATTTTGGAGTTCTGTATTTTTGTTTTCTTTTCTCGACTTCAAGTCAAGTGAATAATGTTCCAAAATTCGTACGTATGAAGTTTCAAATGGTCATAATATACTTATGCAGAAAAGAAAGATATTAGCACGACTTGATTTGTTAAATTACCAAAATCACGAAAAGATATAAATATCAAGGAAATATTCTCCTGATATGTTTAGAGGTTAAATAGAATGAAAGAGTTATGTAACATGGTGCATGATGACATTATGATCTGTGAATCATCACGTTCCATTAGAAACTCAGCATGACTTACTGTAATATAATCACGTTGATCAAATGTCATTATATTATACTAACCAATGCTTCAGTTCCCAACACTACTTCAATAACATTCATATTTTAAATTTGAAGGTTTACAGAATATAGAAACTAAAATAGTTTCCTTTTATGATATAACATAGATAGCGCGGAGAGATAATTAATATCGGACGAGAATATTTATGAAGATATCTTCAGAAATATTGAGGATATTAATATTGAAAGATACGATAATATCTCAGAATTTTTAATATAGATGGATGATGATGAAGATTTGTCCGTAAGAGTTTAGAGTCAGGAGCAAGGTATTCGTTAATGACTTTAGCAGATATTGAATCATTTGGATTCTTTGATGGCAGATTTAGTCTTTGTGATTTGTCCACAGCCTCCTTCATAGTTTGCTCAATCCATTATTCAGTATCAAATTTTCTCAGCTTTGCCAACATACTATTCTTTATCATCAAACTTCTGATGATCAAGGTCGTTTACAGTTTATGTTATTTCCTTCAGCTTTTTCAACATTCCGAGTATTAATTCGTAGACTGGTTGCTTTTCAGAGTTTCAGAATGGAAAAATCATAATTCTAAGAGATAAATGATATATGTATACATATAGCTATTGATATAGAAATGCTACGAGATTCAAAATATTGATTGCTGATTTCTGGTAATTGGTATGACAACTCTTGTTACAAGATGCGGATGAATGTATGATGGGGTTTCGATAAATATAATGATTTTTTGGAAAGTCAAAGATCAATGAAGTTGCTCGTAAATTTACTGCTAATGTGGTGGAATATAAACGGTTCTCTGGTAACGATGATTAAAGGCAAACGTATATATCAAAGTTATAATAAGGCTAATCCGAATGAAAGGTCGATGTTGACTTGTTGGAGCTATGACAAAATTGGCTAATTTGAAAAGGAATTTCAAAGTTATTTTCGGTAATAACAACGCCAAAGGAGTTAGCACTGATACGTGCTAAACGTTTACTCAGGTTCCGAGTGTTTTTATGTGCATAACTATATGCATCAATCTTTTCTTCCGTAGATGAATTGTGGTTGGTTCATCCTCTAGATTGAGGTGTTTTCAAGAATTTATGAAGGATTTGAATGCAGATTGTAATCATCAAGATACAAATGAGGTTTAAGATGAAATCAAGTGGCAAACTTGAAGAAATGTTTAGTTTCATATGTTATAATTAATATTTTAATTCATTTTAATTGTCCAATGTCATTAGTCCATAGTTAGGAGTCCACAATTTGTAGTTCAATAATTCATATATTGTTTAATATATAATACTCAAATTATTTAATACGTATCATGAACCGTGTACATGTCTCAGACTCGATCACAACTCAAAGTATATATATTATTATAGAATCAACCTCAACCCTGTATAGCTAACTCGATCATTACTGTATATAGAGTGTCTATGGTTATTCCAAATAATATATATAGATGCTTCGATATGATATGTCAAAACATTGTATACGTGTCCCGATATTTAAAATGCGTAAATAACAGTATTTAAATGACAATAAATAAAGTGCGTAAAATAAATAACAGAAATTAAATGACAATAAATAAAATTGCGAGAATTAAATTGTGATAAATAAATTGCGATAATTAAATTGCGATAAATAAATTGCGATAATTAAATGTAATAAGGAATTAACAGTTAGCTAGGAACAGTTAGCTAGGATTTTGTTAGCGTGGTTTCTTAACAAAATTTCTCATAGTTAATTTGTTTGTTTCTAACAAATTTTATTTCGTCCAATGTTTTCTTCATTATGCCACTTGTTGTATTCTGATAGGTCAAAATCTAAATATGAAATTGAATGAAAATGGTTATTCTACGGTGAGCAGATACGTATATCTGTAGATGTAAGTAGGATAGTATATGACTGTTGAATCAGATTTGAAAGAATGTACAGTGTAACTTATTAATGTGAAATCTAAATATTCCTCGGGTATTACCTACCCGTTAAAATATTTTCACCATTAACAGTTTGTACAAAAGAATTTTTGATTACAATCTTTATGAAAACATATGTACATATATATTTTCTTCAGATATAATCGTGGATTTAATGAGTTAATATGATATTAATCTCATTTGATTTATCGTTAGAACTAGAATACATAATCTCTAAAACATTAGAAATTATATAATCGTCACGTAGAATGAAGATAATTGATGTAGAACGATTCGTAGAACGATTCGTAGAACGATAATTATACTCGAGGTACAGAATGAGATGTTGAGGCATGTGGTGTTGAAACTTAGGTTGTTGGTGGTACTGTTGGTGCCGATGATGTTGCTGAAGCTGGTAAATTTTGCACCATATTCTCCAAATTGATTACACGAGCGCGAAGTTCGTTGACTTTTTCTATTATTCCGGGATGATTGTCGGTCAGAACGACCGGATGAATAAGGTTTAGAATATGAGTTATGATATAGTTGTGGTGAGATACTCTGAGAGAGAAATTGGTGTTTCGAACAATTTCACCGGTAAGTGTTTCAGGTTCTTCATCGAGAGGGGAATGTGGTAGATGGAAAGGATCACCTTCTTCTCGTCTCCATCGGTTAAGTTGACTACGAACCCATCAGATGAATTGGGAATGGCTGATTGACTGATTCATTCTAGTGACGCTGCTTCCGGAGCTTAAGTAAATATCCATGTCGGAATAGTTGTCGGGCTCCGAAGAACTTGAACTAGTGACGAGTTCTATTTCGTACGATTGAGTAAAGTATTTTTTGATATGAAATGATTTTCTAGCTATCAGGTGGTATTCTAATTACATAGAATATCTATATATGTATAGAGCAAAAGATTTCGTAGATTACGGAGAAATTTACAGAATATATCAGGCAAAGCTTACAGTAACAGATACGCTAAGATATGAATTAGCAGATACGCTAAGATATGAATTAGCAGATACGCTAAGATATGAATTTTGTCTATACACTATTCATGCAATCTTTGCAGTATGATGTGTTTAGACTAAGAATGATAAGCAAGTGATTCCCTAAGATTGATAAGCAGGTAATTTCCTACGGATGATAAGAAGATGATTTCCGACTAGAAATGATAAGCAAAACTTTTGACATGCAGACACGGTCGAAGTTCAGACTCACTAATGCATCTAAACAACTATCAGTTAGACACACTAATGCAAGACCTGGTTCACTACGACCACCGCTCTGATACCACATGTAGCGACCCGTCCTAATCCATCTGGACGAATACATTACATTTGGTTATATCGCGATGTACTTGACCTCTATATGATACATTTTACAAATATTGCATTCGTTTTTAAAAGATAAACTTTCATTACATCGAAAGTTGACGGCATGAATACCATTTCATAATATATCCATCTATAATTGAATTAATAATAATCTTGATGAACTCAATGACTCGAATGCAACGTCTTTTGAAATATGTCATGAATGACTCCAAATAATATCTCTAGAATGAGCAAATGCACAGCGGAAGATTTCTTTCATACTTGACAATAAACATGCTTTAAAGTGTCAACCAAAAGGTTGGTGAGTTCATTAGTTTAACATAAATAATCATTTCCATCATTTTAATAGACCACAAGATTTTCATTTTCGTTTCTCATAAACATACGTCCCATACATAGAGACAAAAATCATTCATATGGATTGAACATCTGGTAACGGGCATTAACAAGATGCATATAAGAATATTCCCATCATTTCGGGACATCCATCGAACATGATATAAAAACTCAAAGTACTAAAGCATCCGCTACAACGGATGGGGTTTGTTGAGCCCAATAGATCTATCTTTAGGATTCGCGTCAATTAGGGTGCACTAATTCTCCAAATTAGTGATGTTCTCTAATTCTTAGGCTACCAAGCAAAAGGGGCATATTCGGCTTCGATCATTCAACCATATAATGTAGTTTCGATTATTTGTGTCTATTTCGTAAAACATTTATAAAAATTTTGCATGTATTCTCAGCCCAAAAATATAAAGGGTAAAAAGGCAAATGAAACTCACAATACTGTATTTTGTAGTAAAAATACATATGATGACATTGAACAATGCAGGGTTTGCCTTGGATTCATGAACCTATATCATTTGTATATATATATATATATATATATATATATATATATATATATATATATATTAAAACGTATAATCGTTATCGAACACATTTGTATATTATTATTAGCGATGTAATTTTTATATCAATAACTTATTTACTTCATTATATAAAAGTATTTATATATTTAAGTTATGGTTATTAATTATATTTTTATATAAATAATCTGTTAATTATTGTTTGCAAAATAATAGTTATAATAATATTGTGATAAGTAAAATGATATTAATAATAATTATAATACTACTAATAATGATAATGATAGTATTAATAATAGTTTTTATAAAAATAATAATAGATTAATATTATTGGTACTTTTAGTAATAATTATATTAATTTTTAATAATAACAATACTAATAATAATCCTAATCATAATAACTTATATTTATATTAATAATACTTAATAATAACACTAATAATACCTAATGACGTTACTTAATAACAAAATGATAATAATGTTAATCATAGTAGTTAAATAATAATTAATAGTTAAATATAAATGATAATAATAATAATAATAATAATAATAACGACATTCTTAATTATAACTATAGTCATAATAATAATAAGGATAAATGATAACTAATACCTATTAGTAATATTAATAATAATAATAATAATAACTATAATCTTAAGTACTAGTAATAATAATTAATAATAATAACAATAATAATAGTAATAATAATAATAGTAATAATAATAATGATAATGAAAAAAAAATGAAGGTAAAAGTATATACCCTTTCAAAAATGTTTTTCTAAAAAGAATTTCCCCAGACGAGACTCGAACCAGAGTCCTCTCGCTCAACACACCCGCTGCTAAACCATTCGACCATTTATGTTTTTCAACATTAACTCATTTTTCAACTTATTTAACTTATACATAACGGTTTATTTCCTTCATAAAATCATCATCAAATCTCTTCATCTATCATCACCATCATCATCATATATCATCACCAACATCTCGATCACCATCATGTAACAGAATCATCATCATAATAATTAATATAATCAAAACCGTGATCATCATGCCTATCATTATCAACATCAACGTATCTCGTCAATAAGCTAAATCACGTGCTTAAAAAAGGAAATTGGTTTAGGTAGTGACCCACTAAAACCAATCACATCCCACAGATATTAACATGTCTCGACCTAAGTTATATATATTTGGTTAAATGAATTCAAACATCCAACCACATGTTTTACTTTATACACGATACTTGATTGTGGGCTAGTGATTGTCGGCCACAAAAGGGATAAATATATCATTCAAAAATAGTACCAAAGAAATGTTTGTGATTGGTTCGCTGAAACTGAAATGGAAGTGGTAATAGCAGGGTTGAACTAGAACATAAACATAAAAAAATATATATATAGCTGTTGTATCAAAACCTCCGATTTATATAGCAAAACATAGGAGGATTTTGTTGATGATGAGCAACAAAACACACTTCCAGTAGCTGCAGTAAGCAGTCAAACAGCAGGAGGTTATGTTGGTGGTTTGTGGTTACGGACTGAATTAATAAAACAGATAGATTATCGCAGCAATGAACCGCATGTTTTGTGGGTTGTTTAAGAGTGTTTTGGTGTTCGAATATTAACAGAAAACAGGTACAACGAAAAAGTTGCAGGTTGTTCGTGATTGTTGTTGGCCGTACAGCTGGACAGAAAGGCAAATGGGTTTCCTTAAAATATAACTTGACAAGTAGTTGTAATAGTGAGGTTGGTGTTTGCTTGTAGGAACGAAATAATTTGATAGAAAGGAGACAAGAAAACAGTAGCAACAAGTGGGTATCGATGGATGGTCATGTGGGTGGTTTCAATGGGTGTTTTGGGTAGCGGGTTGTAGGGTGTTCATGGTTATGGTGGTGATTCAATGGTAGTGGTGGTTGTACTTCAAAAGTGATTCGATTAGAAACAGAAATATCAAATAGATAGAAACAAAAAATAGTAATCGTGTTGCGTTGATCGGATAGCAGGAAGGAAGGAATGTGAGTTTGGGTTTAATTGTTTCTTAATCTTGCTCAAATAGAACTAGGAACGAATAGCAAAAAAAAAAATGAGTCGATGATTATCAAGGTGGTGGTGTATAGGTGATGAAAGTGGTGATTTCATGGAGGTTTGTAGGGTGGAGTGGTGGCGTGGTGATCATAGGATGGTGGTCGTTTATATTGCTCGACAACCGAAACAAAACAAAAACAAGATAAAGATAATCACGGTGATGGTGGTTCGATGGGTTTGTGTTGGTGATCACGGTGGTTCAAGGTCGTGGATGAGGGTGCCTTTGGTTGTGAGGTGGACGAAGATGAATCAAGGAGAAAGAAGGAGAAGAAGCGGTTGTGGTAGTGTATGTTTGTGTGTGTGATTCTCTAAATCTATATCTATGTATATATTGATATAGTACCATGAACTAAATAACACAAACAGTAATAAACGAAAATATCAAAGTTCCTACAGTGAAGCCATCGACGTTTTTAAACTCTTGTACCGACAGTTTTAACTCGAATATATATCGTGTCCATTGCTAAACAGTTAATATATTAGAGTGTTCCTAAAAATCCCCAAATTTTAAATTAAGTCCATTTATTTATTCTGATCATTAACTGTTTGAAACCTGATAAAAAAGGTTAATTAATTATTTATTTTCTGTTCCAATTTATATGTACGGAGTACAAAAACTTAGATTGAAAAGCTAAAAAAAATATTTATCAAAACTATTACCTTTTTAATCAAATTTTGGAACAACTTTTATTTTAAAACTTCATATATATATATTAGACCTATTTTAAAAATAATTAAACGTCAACCGAAAGTTACAGACATTTACCATTTAAGCTCAAAATTAATTATATTTAATATACACTATGTATATATATAAACAGTTGTAAATAACAAAATTTACTACGCAAATAAATATATATTAAATAATTAAATTAAATATAACAATATATATATACACGAAATATACATATAAAATAATAGTTTTTATTACAATGTATTTTATTGTACATATTTATTTATAACAATAAATGTTATATAATAGTTTATTAATGTTCATGTTATTATATATATTATACATATATTTATATATAAACATATTTATATATATCCACATATTTACAAGCAATGGTTCGTGAATCATCGGGGACAGTCGAAGGTCACATGAATATATGAAAATAGTTCAAACTTTTTGAGACTCAACTTTACAGACTTTGCTTATCGTGTCGAAATCATACAAAGATTAAGTTTAAATCTGGTCGGAAATTGCCGGGTCGTCACAAGAGGTGCTGCTGATTCTAACGATGTTGACGGCACTGACTGTGCTGGTGATGCTAACGGTACTATTGTTGCTGTTGGTAAAACAAGTCTAGCTTGTAAATCACACACCATTCTTGTCAGGGTTTCTACTCTTCCTTCTATCATTTTGGTTCACTCATCTGATTTATGGTTAGGGCTAGAATAGATAATCTCTAAAACTTTAGAGACTACATAATCATCGCAGAATGTTTCTCCAATGAAGTTAAGAATTAATACTTCATCAGTTATTGTTGTTGGTACTCTCTGGTGTCTATGGCATTGATGTTCGTGGTGCAGTTTGTGATGTTGAAGTATGGAATGTGAATGTTGTTGTGGATGGTGGTAATGGTACTGTTGTTGTCGGTGCTGCTCTAGTGCTTGTAACCTTTGCACCATATTCTCTAAAGCCACTACCCGAAAGCGAAGCTCGTTGACTTCTTCTATGACACCGGGGTGATTGTCGGTTCGGACGAGCGGATAAATAAGATCTAGAATATGAGATAGTATATAATCGTGTCGAGATACTCTGGAAATGAGAGAGAAAATGGTTTCGTGAATAGGTTCGCCGGTAAGTGCTTCAGGTTCTTCGCCAAGAGGGAAATGTGGGGGGTGGAAAGGATCGCTTTCTTCTTGTCTCCAATGATTTAATAGACTACGAACCCATCCCCAATTCATCCAGAATAAGTGATGGCTGATTGGTTGATCCGTTCCGGTTACACTATTTTCGGAGCTCGAGTGAAAATCCATATCGGGATAGCTGTCAGAATCTAAGGAATTTGAACTAGTTGCGAGTTCCATCTTGTAAGGTTAGATAAAGGGTTTTCGATATGAAATAATATTTGGATATCGGATGATATTCTAATTATATAGAATACCTATACATTGTATAGAAGATCCCGTAGATTACGGAGGGAATTAAGGAAATGTGTCAAGAAAAGTTTACAGTAACAGATACGCTAAGATATGAATTTTTGTCTATACACTGTTCAAGCAATCAATGCAATAAGATGTGTCTAGACTAAGAATGATAAGCAGATAATTTCTGACAAAAATGATAAGTAAAACTTTTGACATGCAGACACGGTCGAAATCCAGACTCACTAATGCATCCTAACGACTATCATTTAGACACACTAATGCAGACCTGGTTCGCTAAGACCACCGCTCTAATACCACATGAAGCGAATCGTCCCAATCTATAAGGACGAATACAATAACATATGATTATATCGCGAGGTATTTGACCTCTATATGATACATTTTACAAACCTTGCATTCGTTTTTAAAAGACAACCTTTCATTACATCGAAAGTTGACAGGTATGTATACCATTTCATAATATCCAACCTATAAATGACCTAATCCATCATTTAATTAATAATAATCTCTATTGAACTCAACGACTTGAATGCAACGTATTTTGAAATATGCCATGAATGACTCCAAGTAAAATCTCTAAAATGAACATATGCACAGCGTAAGATTTCTTTCAAACCTGAGAATAAACATGCTTTCAAGTGTCAACCAAAAGGTTGGTGAGTTCATTAGTTTATCATAATCATTCATTTTCATCATTTTAATAGACCACAAGACTTCATATATTGTCACGCGTAACCCGCGAATTAAAATTCATTCATATGGTGAACACCTGGTAACCGACCTTAACAAGATGCATATAGAATATCCCCATCATTCCGGGACTCACATCGGATATGATAAATCGAAGTACTAAAGCATCCGTAACCCGGATGGGGCTCGTTGGACCCGATAGATCTATCTTTAGGATTCGCGTCAATTGGTGGCAATTATCAAAAACACCAATTCTTAGGCTACCAAGCTAAAAAGGGGCATATTCGATTTGATAATCCAACCATAGAATGTAGTTTCGATTACTTGTGTCTATTTCGTAAACCATTTATAAAAGCAGCGCATGTATTCTCAGTCCCAAAAATATATATTGCAAAAGCATTTAAAAAGAGAGCAAATGAAACTTACAATACTGTATTTCCTAGTAAAAATACATATGACGTCATTAAACAAGTGCAAGGTTGGCCTCGGATTCACGAACCTATATTAACTATATATATTCATGTGTTGGTCAATATCTGTCTAACAATTTAGGTCAGGTCATAGTGTACTACAATCTTAATGCTCGAGACTACTATGCAAAAGTCAATAAAAGTCAATTTGACTCAAAATGATTTCCAAAATATATACATGATTATTATATAGTTTAAATATAGTCATTTTTTATTTTTAAATATTTTTAACAGATTTAATAGAGTAAATAATATAATTCATTTATTAATAAATAAAATTTTATATTAAATTTATATAATAAAAAAATATACTTTTATATATATAACTTAAGTAATAAAATTTATAAAGTTCATTTAATATCATAAAAATAATATGATAGGTATTATTAACGTAATTATTTTACACGTAGAAAAATATCTTTGTATCACATATTTATTTGATAAAATAATATCGATAATAATAATAGTAAGTAAAAATTGTATTATTTTGTAATAATAATTATTATTATTCTACAAAAAATAATAACAATATTTATATTTACGAAAAATGGTATTATGATAAAATGATAATTCTTATTAATAATAATAATGAAATTTTATATCAACAATGATATTCCTATTAAAAATAATAATTTTTGTAAAAAATAGTTTTTAATATTAAATAATACTTTTAATAATAGTAGTGATAAAAATAATGAAAAACGATAATTTTATCTAAATCAATATCTTATGATATTTTAAATTTCATCACGATACCATACTCATTATTTCCTAATCGATTCATTTAATATCTTTTAATCATCTTTTATATCGCGTTCATATTAATGATAATAATAGTAATCATAATAATTAAGTGTTACTAATATTAGTTTTAATTATAATAATACTAATAATAATAAATATTATGATAATATTAATGATAATACTAATAACTATTTTAATGATAATAATAATAATAATAATACTAATTATAACTTTGATAATAACGATAGTAATAATAATAAAAATAACAAATTTTAATGATAATACCTTTTATTGATGATGATAATAATAATAATAATAATAATAATAATAATAATAATAATAATAATAATAATAATAATAATAATAATAACAATAATAATAATAATAATAATAATAATAATAATAATTAGATAAAACTATAACGACGATAATAACGATGATAATAATAATCATTTTTAATAATAATACAAAATTTCAATTGACTATAACTTCTAATCCGTTTATCGAAACTATTCGATATCTAAATGAAAAGTTCTTAATTTTTCGCTAGCTTTCCAACGACATGCTTATCATATACCCTATCTCAATAGCATATGTATCTAATTCGGGATTCAACCTAAACTATCTAATGATAAAATTAAACGTACAAGCATGCATAATCCTAAATACTCGAGCACTAGTCAGGGATACACTATTAATATATAAAAGTTAAGTTATGAGTGCTCACGTACGTAGACGCAACGGAGATGATAAACACTAGTTTGACCTTGCGAGCATACCCCTGAACATTACCCATAACCTCCATAGCTATAATCCATAATTTCTTTAGCTCTATCCCGCTCGAAAAACCATTTTGAAATCACTCTAATAGCACTTCGTCGTAATATTTTATGTATAATATTAATAATAATAACGTTAAGATTAATAATAATATTATTCTTAATAATATTAATAATATTAATTAACTTAAGTAATATACGAAGCATATATAGAAGAATGCAAAATGAATTCAACGAGCAGATTAATTCGAGCTTTTATAACCCAATTCTTCTCATCGTCACCTCCACAATTGCGACACTAAAAGGAATCCAGCTCACAATCGCATTGAAGTCTCACCAACACTTTCATACTTTCATTATGCATATATATATATATATATATATATATATATATATATATATATATATATATATATATATATATATATATATATATTATTTATTTATTTATTTATTTATTTATTTATTTAATATATAATATATTTAATCTTTAGAATTAATTAAATATTATATTATATTCTCGTGCCTAATTGATTTGTAATTTTTGCACCGATGAATAGTACGTTGACGCTCGACTTACGTGCCAGTTTCAGTTTTTCGAACGTCCTTTCGTACGCTTAGAAAACTTTTACTTTATGTTTCGTGATGTGTACCTTTATCAATAATTAGACTTATTTCACCAACAATTATACTAATTGAAATGTAACGTATACTTTTGAGTATTTTGGTCATTTGCTTCTTTAAATCAATGACTCGTTGTTCACCAAAATATATTATTTTAAAACAAAACATTTTATGACTACGTTTTATTATATCTCGTTACATTGTAAAGTACACATATATATATTTTTATCTCAAAATATAAGTTTAAAATATTTATAATATAATATTTAGTTTTTTTAAAAAGTAACTCATTTATAATTATTTAAATGATAGAAAATATTATATCACTTTACGGTTGCGTTTTTGAAACATAATATATATATATATATATATTTGTAATTTATAATATAAAGCTTTAATTAAGTTCTTCAACATTCACAAATCAAAGTATCTTATAAAATTTTTTGATAATAAAGTTCTTTCCAAATTGAGAACATTTAGTACTAAATCAAATAAATATAATAACTTTTGTTTTCCAAAACTAATATATATTTTATTTTTTTTGTTAAAGAAAATTAAAATAATGGAAAGCATTATATCGTGTTTGAAAAGTAAAATTTATATATATAATAGGTTTCAAGTTTTTATATCACTAAATATTGATGAGGCGTGAGATAAAGTCCAAACGTTAAATGAACGTACGAAATCATTTCAAGGTAAAACGTCGATATTTATTTTCTAAGTTATCTATATTCCCTAATTTCACTTTCACGTTAAATAATATGAAAGCTAAATTGTTATATTAACAAAAGTCTCGAGTGAAATATAGTAAAGCATGTAAACAAGAATCTCCATTAACTTTTGCCTAGCTCTCATTAAGTGACACTTTGTTCTCACTTGTAAATCACTTTACCATTTATTCCGAATACCGTTAAAAAGGAAAGGTTTTCTAAATCAAAGTGGACCTCTCAACAGAGACTCGTAATCATACAATGTATCTGATAAATCAATCATTTGATCTTATCTTCTAATCCATCGATAAACATATTGAACTAAATACGTTCATGTAAAGTATTATACCTAATACTTTGTTAACGTTTTCAAGTTATAATATATACACATATACATATATAATCATATATGTTCATTTAATGGTTCGTGAATCGTCGGGATTTGGTCGAGGTTAAATGAATACATGAACACTGTTCAAAGTTTTTTTTGTTTTTTTGAGATTTCAACGTTACAGACTTTGCTCATCGTGTCGGAAACATATAAAGATCAATTTTAAATTTGTTCAGAAATTTCCGGGTTGTCACATATTATAGAGGAAGCAATTTTGTCTAAGTACCTGAGAAATAACATGCTTTAGAAAGTCAACACGAATATTGGTGAGCTATAATTTTATTGTGCGCATCAAAGTAATGTAGACCACGAGATTTCAGACTTTCAAATCAGTATTTCAAATCAGTATGATAAAGTATATGCTTATCCGTGGGCACTCGGTAACTAACTTAACAAACAAATATCATATATCACCCCCTAAAAGTACACTTGGCGAGTGCGTTAAAACAGACGAAGTATTAAATACTCGTTAAATGCTAGTGCGACTAGCCCGAGTGGGGATGTCAAACCTGAAGCGACCCGTCCTAATCCATCCGGACGAAGTCCATATCGATTATAAACGATTCACTACATCGCGAGGTACTTGACCTCTATATGATACATTTTACAAACATTGCATTCGTTTTTGAAAAGACAATATTTCATTACATCGAAAGTTGACGGCAGGCATACCATTTCATAATATATCCAACTATAATTGACTTAATAATAATCTTGATGAACTCAACGACTCGAATGCAACGTCTTTTGAAATATGTCATGAATGACTCCAAGTAATATTTCAAAGATGAGCAAATGCACAACGAAAGATTTCTTTCGTACCTGAAAATAAACATGCTTTAAAGTGTCAACCAAAAGGTTGGTGAGTTCATTAGTTTAACATAAATATTCATTTCCATCATTTTTATAGACCACAAGATTTTCAATTCTCATAAACATACGTCCCATGCATAGAGACAAAAAAATAATCATTCATATGGATTGAACACCTGGTAACCGACATTCACAATATACATAATAAGAATATCCCCATCATTCCGGGATCCTCCTTCGGACATGATATAAATTTCGAAGTACTAAAGCATCCGGTACTTTGGATGGGGCTTGTTAGGCCCGATAGATCTATCTTTAGAGTTCGCGTCAATTAGGGTGTCTATTCCCTAATTCTTAGATTACCAGACTAAATAAAAATGGCATATTCGATTTCGATAATTCAACCATATAATGTAGTTTCAATTACTTGTGTCTATTTCGTAAAAAATTTATAAAAATTGCGCATGTATTCTCAGCCCAAAAATATAAAGGGTAAAAAAGGCAAATGAAACTCACCATACTGTATTTTGTAGTAAAAATACATAGAACGACATTGAACAAGTATAGGGTTGGCCTCGGATTCACGAACCTATATCATTTATATATATATATTAACATATATAATTGTATGTGAACAACTCATATATTATAACTTATTCTATATATTATATATTTAATTTTTGCGTATAATTAAAATGATTAATATTTATATAATTAATTTATTATATATTTGATTAGTTTTATATTAAAATTACCTAATTTTTTATATATGGATATTTGTATGAAAATTTGTTATTATGGTTAATATATATTCATATGTAATATTACTTATAAATATTTTTATATGCATAATATTTAGTTAGTAAAATAATTAATAATGGTAAATAAGAGTTGTACTTGATTATAATGATAATATTAGCAATAACAATATTGATAGTAGTGATAATTATAATAATAATCGTAATAATAATAATAATGATACTAGTAGTAAAAATGGTAATAATAATAATAATATAGTAAAATGAAAATTTTAAATATAATGATACTAGTAATAATATAAATGATAATAATGATAATAATTACAATATTCATAAATTTATAGTAATACTCATAATATCATTAAGTTTATGATCAAAATTGTTATATTAAATTTTATCATAATAATTTTCATGATATATAACCATAATGCTTTTATATTTCTTTTAATAATCATAATCATTTTTATTTTCTTAAGTTACTAATAATAATAATAATAATAACAAACACATTCGTGATAATAATATTAAAGTTTTAAATTTAATTGTAATATCATAATTAATACATTAATAACTAATAATAATAATAATCATAATCATAACAATAATAATCATAATAATTAATAATAATAATAATAATAAAATAAAAGAAACTTGTGTATACCCTTAAAAGCTTCAAGTAAAAATGAAATGCTCCAAATGAGACTCGAACCCGCAACCTCTTGTTAAGCCTTAAGCACTTAAACCTCCTCATCCATTTCAGTTTTTATTATTTTATACGCACCCGTTTATATTTAATCTATATCCTACGGCCCAACTGTACATGAACTTCGGCCCAAACAAAGAGGAGGTCATGACCCAACTGGAAACTTAGTCCTTGGCCCAAGGTTTATAGACTCACGGCCCAAAAAAAAATATGTTGTTAATTAAAAACAATTTGCCACGACCGGGGATTGAACCCACTTGTTAAACATAAACGCTCAATGCCATCCCACTGTCTTTGTTTTTCTGATTGGACTTATACTTAATTTTCTTTTAACCTTTATTCTCCTGTTCCTTTCTTCTTCTTAAATTTTAATTCGACCAGAGGCAACAAAATCATCACCTTAATCATCGTGATTTATTCAACAGGATCGAAACACGACAGCTGAAAACAATTGTTGCAGCAGCAATCATTGCAGTTCTGTAACACATAACTTGTTTATTGTTCGGCCCATTTAAAACTCAAGTGCACGGCTCAATAGAAAAACAATCATTCGGCCCAACATATAGTATTACAAAATCACGGCCCAGGTTAAAGAATTTGAAACAGAAAGCAGGTACCGTCGACATTAATCTTGCATCATCATCTATATAATATCATATACTTATTAACTCACCAAGCAAGTGGGTTATTGTAGTGACCCGAACTTTTTCATGTTTATATATATTAATTGAGATTGAAATTTACATGATTAAATGTTTCCAACATGTTAAGCAATCAAACTTGTTAAGACTTGATTAATTGAAATATGTTTCATATAGACAATTGACCACCCAAGTTGACCGGTGATTCACGAACGTTAAAACTTGTAAAAACTATATGATGACATATATATGGATATATATATAGTGAACATGATACTATGATAAGTAAACATATCATTAAGTATATTAACAATGAACTACATATGTAAAAACAAGACTACTAACTTAATGATTTTTAAACGAGACATATATGTAACGATTATCGTTGTAAAGACATTTAATGTATATATATCATATTAAGAGATATTCATACATGATAATATCATGATAATATAATAATTTAAAATCTCATTTGATATTATAAACATTGGGTTAACAACATTTAACAAGATCGTTAACCTAAAGGTTTCAAAACAACACTTACATGTAACGACTAACGATGACTTAACGACTCAGTTAAAATGTATATACATGTAGTGTTTTAATATGTATTTATACACTTTTGAAATACTTCAATACACTTATCAAAATACTTCTACTTAACAAAAATGCTTACAATTACATCCTCGTTCAGTTTCATCAACAATTCTACTTGTATGCACCCGTATTCGTACTCGTACAATACACAGCTTTTAGATGTATGTACTATTGGTATATACACTCCAATGATCAGCTCTTAGCAGCCCATGTGAGTCACCTAACACATGTGGGAACCATCATTTGGAAACTAGCATGAAATATCTCATAAAATTACAAAAATATGAGTAATCATTCATGACTTATTTACATGAAAACAAAATTACATATCCTTTATATCTAATCCATATACCAACGACCAAAAACAACTACAAACACTTTCATTCTTCAATTTTCTTCATCTAATTGATCTCTCTCAAGTTCTATCTTCAAGTTCTAAGTGTTCTTCATATATTCTACAAGTTCTAGTTACATAAAATCAAGAATACTTTCAAGTTTGCTAGCTCACTTCCAATCTTGTAAGATGATCATCCAACCTCAAGAAATCTTTGTTTCTTACAGTAGGTTATCATTCTACTACCAGGTAATAATCATATTCAAACTTTGGTTAAATTTCTATAACTATAACAATCTTATTTCAAGTGATGATCTTACTTGAACTTGTTTTCGTGTCATGATTCTGCTTCAAGAACTTCGAGCCATCCAAGGATCCGTTGAAGCTAGATCCATTTTTCTCTTTTCCAGTAGGTTTATCCAAGGAACTTAAGGCAGTAATGATGTTCATAACATCATTCGATTCATACATATAAAGCTATCTTATTCGAAGGTTTAAACTTGTAATCACTAGAACATAGTTTAGTTAATTCTAAACTTGTTCGCAAACAAAAGTTAATCCTTCTAACCTGACTTTTAAAATCAACTAAACACATGTTCTATATCTATATGATATGCTAACTTAATGATTTAAAACCTGGAGACACGAAAAACTCCGTAAAACCGGATTTACGCCGTCGTAGTAACATCGCGGGCTGTTTTGGGTTAGTTAATTAAAAACTATGATAAACTTTGATTTAAAAGTTGTTATTCTGAGAAAATGATTTTTATTATGAACATGAAACTATATCCAAAAATTAGGTTAAACTCAAAGTGGAAGTATGTTTTCTAAACTGGTCATCTAGACGTCGTTCTTTCGACTGAAATGACTACCTTTACAAAAATGACTTGTAACTTATTTTTCCGACTATAAACCTATAATTTTCTGTTTAGATTCATAAAATAGAGTTCAATATGAAACCATAGCAATTTGATTCACTTAAAACGGATTTAAAATGAAGAAGTTATGGGTAAAACTAGATTGGATAATTTTTCTCATTTTAGCTACGTGAAAATTGGTAACAAATCTATTCCAACCATAACTTAATCAACTTGTATTGTATATTATGTAATCTTGAGATACCATAGACACTTATACAATGTTTCGACCTATCATGTCGACACATCTATATATATTTCGGAACAACCATAGACACTCTATATGTGAATGTTGGAGTTAGCTATACAGGGTTGAGGTTGATTCCAAAATATATATAGTTTGAGTTGTGATCAATACGGAGATATGTATACACCGGGTCGTGGATTGATTCAAGATAATATTTATCGATTTATTTCTGTACATCTAACTGTGGACAACTAGTTGTAGGTTACTAACGAGGACATCTGACTTAATAAACTTAAAACATCAAAATATATTAAAAGTGTTGTAAATATATTTTGAACATACTTTGATATATATGTATATATTGTTATAGGTTCGTGAATCAACCAGTGGCCAAGTCTTACTTCCCGACGAAGTAAAAATCTGTGAAAGTGAGTTATAGTCCCACTTTTAAAATCTAATATTTTTGAGATGAGAATACATGCAGGTTTTATAAATGATTTACAAAATAGACACAAGTACGTGAAACTACATTCTATGGTTGAATTATCGAAATCGAATATGCCCCTTTTTATTAAGTCTGGTAATCTAAGAATTTGGGAACAGACACCCTAATTGATGCGAATCCTAAAGATAGATCTATTGGGCCTAACAAACCCCATCCAAAGTACCGGATGCTTTAGTACTTTGAAATTTATATCATATCCGAAGGGTGTCCCGGAATGATGGGGATATTCTTATATATGCATCTTGTTAATGTCGGTTACCAGGTGTTCACCATATGAATGATTTTTATCTCTATGTATGGGATGTGTATTGAAATATGAAATCTTGTGGTCTATTATTATGATTTGATATATATAGGTTAAACCTATAACTCACCAACATTTTTGTTGACGTTTTAAGCATGTTTATTCTCAGGTGATTATTAAGAGCTTCCGCTGTCGCATACTTAATAAGGACGAGATTTGGAGTCCATGCTTGTATGATATTGTGTAAAAACTGCATTCAAGAAACTTATTTTGTTGTAACATATTTGAATCCAATAACAAATAGATGCATACATTTAACAAACACATTATTAATATATATTTCAAGTTTTTATTTTTACCTTTTGATTTATTACTTGCTCCACTGGTTTCTGTTTCGAAACTCGATTTGTACCCAAATCATTGTCAATTGTGTTCCATAGCTGAGTAGAAGTTAACCAATTCTTCTTAAACCCATCCCCGAATACCAATCTTCGGTAATAACCGGCGAGACCTAGGAATTGGCGAATGTGAGTTGGAGTAGTGGGGGTCTCCCACCTGCTGATGGCTTCAATCTTGGTGGGATCTACTTTGATACCCTGGTCGCTCACAACATGACCCAGAAATTGAACTTCCTTCAACCAAAATTCACACTTGGAGAATTTGGCGTAAAGTTGCTCTTGTCTCAAGAGTTCAAGTACTAGTCGGAGGTGTTGCTCATGCTCTTCTTCGCTCTTAGGTGAATGTCGGTTACCAGGTGTTCACCATATGAATGATTTTTATCTCTATGTATGGGATGTGTATTGAAATATGAAATCTTGTGGTATATTATTATGATTTGATATATATAGGTTAAACCTATAACTCACCAACAAAAATGTTGGTGAGTTATAGGTTTAACCTATATATATCAAATCATAATAATAGACCACAAGATTTCATATTTCAATACACATCCCATACATAGAGATAAAAATCATTCATATGTTGAACACCTGGTAACCGACATTAACAAGATGCATATATAAGAATATCCCCATCATTCCGGGACACCCTTTGGATATGATATAAATTTTGAAGTACTAAAGCATCCGGTACTTTGGATGGGGTTTGTTAGGCCCAATAGATCTATCTTTAGGATTCGCGTCAATTAGGGTGTCTGTTCCCTAATTCTTAGATTACCAGACTTAATAAAAAGGGGCATATTCGATTTCGATAATTCAACCATAGAATGTAGTTTCACGTACTTGTGTCTATTTTGTAAATCATTTATAAAACCTGCATGTATTCTCATCCCAAGAATATTAGATTTTAAAAGTGGGACTATAACTCACTTTCACAGATTTTTACTTCGTCGGGAAGTAAGACTTGGCCACTGGTTGATTCACGAACCTATAACAATATATACATATATATCAAAGTATGTTCAAAATATATTTACAACACTTTTAATATATTTTGATGTTTTAAGTTTATTAAGTCAGATGTCCTCGTTAGTAACCTACAACTAGTTGTCCACAGTTAGATGTACAAAAATAAATCGATAAATATTATCTTGAATCAATCCACGACCCAGTGTATACGTATCTCAGTATTGATCACAACTTAAACTATATATATTTTGGAGGTGATAATCTATATTTTGGTTTTGGTAGAAAATACTCAAAGACGCAATACACACTTTGCGTACGCAAAACAATACTTAGACGCATACGCAAGGTCGCAGGATAAACCTTGCGACCACATTAAACCATACGCAAAGTCAAAAATTAAATCTTGCTCCCATGTCAGACTACTAATTTTAAGGACGAGATTTGGAGTCCATGCTTGTATGATATTGTGTAAACAGGATATTTTAGATTATCATTATTTGATAATCTACGTAAAGCTTTTTTAAACCTTTATTGATGAAATAAAGGTTATGGTTTGTTTTAAAATGAATGCAGTCTTTGAAAAACGTCTCATATAGAGGTCAAAACCTCGCAACGAAATCAATTAATATGGAACGTTTTTAATCAATAAGAACGGGACATTTCAGTTGGTATCCGAGCGTTGGTCTTAGAGAACCAGAATTTTGCATTAGTGTGTCTTATCGAGTTTGTTATGATGCATTAGTGAGTCTGGACTTCGACCGTGTTTACTTGAAAACTGATTGCTTAACAAATTTTGTTGGAAACTATATATTAATAACATGTATATATTATGTGATATATTAATCTCTTAACATGTTTGATATTGTGTGATAGATTTCTACCTCTAGCACAAATCCCATTGACTCACCTAATAATAACGAAGAGTCGAATATATATTGGACTGATTCACAAGTTCCCGAAGAAGAACCGAAAGAAGAATCAGAACCGGAAGAAGAATCAGAACCGGAAGAGGAGGAACCGGAGGAGGAAATAGAACCTGTGGGGGAAATAATAAAACGGTTAAGTAAAAGAAAATCCTCAACCAACCGACCAAGGTTAATTATGGTCAATGGTGTTTCCGCCAAGGAAGCAAAATATTGGGAGGATTACCAATTCTCCGATGAATCGGATTCCGACGAGAATTTCGATGATGTTATAGAAATTACCCCACCTGAATTTAAAAAGGCAAAAGAAAATAATAAGGGAAAGGGCATAAAAATAGAGAAATCTAATTTCAACCCCGATGAACTTTATATGTATCGTCAACCCCCGAAGCCCTTAAGTTGTAACAATGACCCGGGAACCTCTAAACCACCAGGTTTTTTCTAAACCGTTGTGGAAAACGACAGCTCGTATTAGGGGAACATCATATATCCCTAGAAACTTGGCAAAACGAACCAAAACCGAAGAAGAAGAAACGAGCGAGTCGGAATAAGATAGTTGTATTCGTGTGGTGTAATATATGTAATATAGTGTGCTTATGCTTTATGATATATGTAAAAATTGCTTGTATTAATAAGTATTTTTTTTTATGAATCTAACTCTTGTCTATTTTACAGTATAAAAACACAAAATGGATAGACAACCCAATATTTTAAGAGACCTACCCGGAGACATGATTGATGAAATCTTGTCTAGAGTCAGTCAGAATTCTTTGGCACAACTATTTACGGCGAAATCAGTTTGTAAGACATTCAAAGAACGTTCCAAGAATGTCTTGGTTTATAAGAGACTTTCGTTTGAAAGATGGGGGATATCACATTGGGAAACCCATAAGTTACGATGTGTTTACTTTGACGCATATATTGCGGGGAACCCAAATGCTATTTTACGCAACGGGTTAAGAAATTATTTTGACTCAATGTATCCGAATATAGGACTTCATGATTTAGAAAAAGCGGCTAACATGCAACATAAAGAAGCATGCTATGCTTACGGGTTAGTAATGTTCGCTTCTCACCAAAGTGAGAAAAAGAACATCGGGCTACAACTATTAAACAAAACGTTCCCTCAAGTGACGGAGTCGGTAATTGGGGTAAGAAATGAGGTTTTTAGGTTATTATGAGACTGTTGGTCATTATGTAACCCTCGTCCCTTTGACGATGTTACAACACGCTGTCTTATCAACGGTCATAACGGTTATGTTCCACAAGACCAAGGATGGGAAGTAGTCCTAGTAAAACCAGAATGCATGACTTGTTTCTGGACGTATGAATTACGTGTCTTTATTGCCTTTGCTGAACGACTTGTGTACTAGCTAGAATTATCTTCACAACTATCTTGTATCAAAGTTATTGTGTGCTATATTTCATGCTTTATGTAAAATAAGCGGTATTGTAAGTTTGTAAAATATTGTATAAAAGTTTGAACGCGAAATATTATTATAATCAGTTTTTCATATAGAATTGTAGTAGTTGAATTGTATATTAGCTACTAAGTATGAACTTAACGGGTAGGTACTACCCGAATTTAAACTTATAAAATGATAATATGAAGAAAAAGCTTTTATAAATGAGTTCATATTATGCTACGAAATACTATTAACTACTCTTAATATTCTGTATGATTAACTTGTTCCATTTGACTATTTTGAAGGAAATGGCACCGACTACTCGACACACCGTGAATATGAATGAAGAGGAATTCCGTACTTTTCTAGCTTTAAACATAGCCACAGTACAGGCTGCGCTACATACCAACAATAACCTTAGATCTAGCAGTACAGGAAATCGTGTAGGATGCACATACAAAGAATTCACTGCCTGCAAACCTTTGGAATTTGATGGAACCGAAGGACCGATCGGATTGAAATGGTGGACCGAGAAGGTCTAATCGGTGTTTTTCATAAGTAAGTGTACTGAAGAGGACAAAGTGAAGTACGCTACGCATACCTTCACAGGTTCTGCGTTAACGTGGTGGAATACCTATCTAGAGCAAGTGGGACAAGATGATGCGTACGCACTACTGTGGTCAGCATTCAAGCACTTGATGAACGAGAAGTACCGTCCCAGAACCGAGGTCAATAAGCTCAAGACAGAACGTAGAGGGTTACGAACCCAAGGATTTGATATTACCACGTACGAAAGACGATTCACAGAATTGTGCCTATTGTGTCCGGGAGCATTAAAAGATGAGGAAGAGAAGATCGACGCATTTGTGAAAGGATTACCAGAAAGAATCCAAGAAGATATAAGTTCACACGAGCCCGCCTCCATACAACAGGCATGTAGAATGGCTCACAAACTAGTGAACCAGATTGAAGAAAGAATTAAAGAACAGACTGCTGAAGAGGCCAATGTGAAGCAAGTCAAAAGAAAGTGGGAGGAAAACGGTGATAAGAATCACCAATACAACAACAACAGCAATTACAACAATAATCGCAACAATTATCCCAACAATCGCAACATCAATCGCAACTACAACAAACGGCCCAACAACAACAACAACAACAACAACAGCAACTACAACAATCATCCCAACAACAATAATAACCGCAACAACAACAACAATCAGAAGCAGCTATGCCAAAGGTGTGAAAAGTATCACTCGGGTTCTGCACCAAATTTTGCAACAAGTGTAAAAGAAATGGTCATAGCACGGCGAAGTGTGAGGTCTACGGACCAGGGGTTAATAGAACGAAAGGAACAAATGGTGCCGGAATGAGTAATGGCGGAACAAGTAGTGTCGGAGCAAGTTATGCCAATGTAGAAATTGCGCGAACCAGGAGAACACGAATGGACAAGGCTGCGGAAGAGTTTTCAATATTAATGCGGCAGAGGCACAGGAAGACCCGGAGCTTGTTACGGGTACGTTTCTTATTGATAATAAATCTGCTTACGTTTTATTTGATTCGGGTGCGGATAGAAGCTATATGAGTAGAGATTTTTATGCTAAATTAAGTTGTCCATTGACGCCTTTGGATAGAAAATTTTTACTCGAATTAGCAAATGGTAAATTAATTTCAGCAGATAATATATGTCGGAATCGAGAAATTAAACTGGTTAGCGAAACATTTAAGATTGATTTGATACCAGTAGAGTTAGGGAGTTTTGATGTGATAATCGGTATGGACTGGTTGAAAGAAGTGAAAGCAGAGATCGTTTGTTACAAAAATGCAATTCGCATTATACGAGAAAAAGGAAAACCCTTAATGGTGTACGGAGAAAAGGGAAACACGAAGCTACATCTTATTGGTAATTTGAAGGCACAAAAACTAATAAGAAAAGGTTGCTATGCTGTTCTAGTACACGTCGAGAAAGTACAAACTGAAGAAAAGAGCATCAATGATGTTCCCATTGCAAAAGAATTTCCCGATGTATTTCCGAAAGAATTACCGAGATTACCCCCACATCGATCCGTTGAATTTCAAATAGATCTTGTACCAGGAGCTGCACCAATAGCTCGTGCTCCTTACAGACTCGCACCCAACGAGATGAAAGAACTGCAAAGCCAATTACAAGAACTTTTAGAGCGTGGTTTCATTCGACCAAGCACATCACCGTGGGGAGCTCCTGTTTTGTTTGTCAAGAAGAAAGATGGTACATTCAGGTTGTGTATCGACTACCGAGAGTTGAACAAACTTACCATCAAGAACCGCTACCCACTACCGAGAATCAACGACTTATTTGATCAACTACAAGGCTCGTCTGTTTATTCAAAGATTGACTTACGTTTCGGGTATCATCAAATACGGGTGAAAGAAGATGGTATTCCAAAGATTGCTTTCAGAACACGTTACGGTCATTACGAGTTTATGGTCATGCCGTTTGGTTTAACTAATGCACCAGCTGTGTTCATGGACCTTATGAACCGAGTGTGTGGACCATACCTTGACAAGTTTGTCATTATTTTCATTGATGACATACTTATTTACTCAAAGAATGACCAAGAACACGGTGAACATTTGAGAAAGGTGTTAGAAGTATTGAGGAAGGAAGAATTGTACGCTAAGTTTTCAAAGTGTGCATTTTGGTTGGAAGAAGTTCAATTCCTCGGTCACATAGTGAACAAAGAAGGTATTAAGGTGGATCCGACAAAGATAGAAACTGTTGAAAAGTGGGAAACCCCGAAAACTCCAAAACACATACGCCAGTTTTTAGGACTAGCTGGTTACTACAGAAGGTTCATCCAAGACTTTTCCAGAATAGCAAAACCCTTGACTGCATTAACGCATAAAGGGAAGAAATTTGAATAGAATGATGAACAAGAGAAAGCATTTCAGTTATTGAAGAAAAAGCTAACTACGGCACCTATATTGTCATTGCCTGAAGGGAATGATGATTTTGTGATTTATTGTGACGCATCAAAGCAAGGTCTCGGTTGTGTATTAATGCAACGAACGAAGGTGATTGCTTATGCGTCTAGACAATTGAAGATTCACGAACAAAATTATACGACGCATGATTTGGAATTAGGCGCGGTTGTTTTTGCATTAAAGACTTGGAGGCACTACTTATATGAGGTCAAAAGTATTATATATACCAACCACAAAAGTCTTCAACACATATTTAATCAGAAACAACTGAATATGAGGCAGCGTAGGTGGATTGAATTATTGAATGATTACGACTTTGAGATTTGTTACCACTCGGGGAAGGCAAATGTTGTAGCCGATGCCTTGAGCAGGAAGGACAGAGAACCCATTCGAGTAAAATCTATGAATATAATGATTCATAATAACCTTACTACTCAAATAAAGGAGGCGCAACAAGGAGTTTTAAAAGAGGGAAATTTAAAGGATGAAATACCCAAAGGATCGGAGAAGCATCTTAATATTTGGGAAGACGGAACCCGGTATAGGGCTGAAAGGATTTGGGTACCAAAATTTGGAGATATGAGAGAAATGGTACTTAGAGAAGCTCATAAAACCAGATACTCAATACATCCTGGAACGGGGAAGATGTACAAGGATCTCAAGAAACATTTTTGGTGGCCGGGTATGAAAGCCGATGTTGCTAAATACGTAGGAGAATATTTGACGTGTTCTAAGGTCAAAGCTGAGCATCAAAAACCATCAGGTCTACTTCAACAACCCGAAATCCCAGAATGGAAATGGGAAAACATTACCATGGATTTCATCACTAAATTGCCAAGGACTGCAAGTGGTTTTGATACTATTTGGGTAATAGTTGATCGTCTCACCAAATCAGCACACTTCCTGCCAATAAGAGAAGATGACAAGATGGAGAAGTTAGCACGACTGTATTTGAAGGAAGTCGTCTCCAGACATGGAATACCAATCTCTATTATCTCTGATAGGGATGGTAGATTTATTTCAAGATTCTGGCAGACATTACAGCAAGCATTAGGAACTCGTCTAGACATGAGTACTGCCTATCATCCACAAACTGATGGGCAGAGTGAAAGGATGATACAAACGCTTGAAGACATGCTACGAGCATGTGTTATTGATTTCGGAAACAGTTGGGATCGACATCTACCGTTAGCAAAATTTTCCTACAACAACAGCTACCATTCAAGCATTGAGATGGCGCCGTTTGAAGCACTTTATGGTAGAAAGTGCTGGTCTCCGATTTGTTGGAGTGAAGTGGGGGATAGACAGATTACGGGTCCGGAGATTATACAAGAAACTACCGAGAAGATCATCCAAATTCAACAACGGTTGAAAACCGTCCAAAGTCGACAAAAGAGCTACGCTGACATTAAAAGAAAAGATATAGAATTTGAAATTGGAGAGATGGTCATACTTAAAGTTGCACCTTGGAAAGGCGTTGTTCGATTTGGTAAACGAGGGAAATTAAATCCAAGGTATATTGGACCATTCAAGATTATTGATCGTGTCGGACCAGTAGCTTACCGACTTGAGTTATCTCAACAACTCGCGGCTGTACATAACACTTTCCACGTCTCGAATTTGAAGAAATGTTTTGCTAAAGAAGATCTCACTATTCCGTTAGATGAAATCCAAATCAACGAAAAACTTCAATTCATCGAAGAACCCGTCGAAATAATGGATCGTGAGGTTAAAAGACTTAAGCAAAACAAGATATCAATTGTTAAGGTTTGATGGAATGCTCGTAGAGGACCCGAGTTCACCTGGGAGCATGAAGATCAGATGAAGAAGAAATACCCGCATCTATTTCCAGAAGATTCGTCAACACCTTCAACAGCTTAAAATTTCGGGACGAAATTTATTTAACGGGTAGGTACTGTAGTGACCCGAACTTTTCCATGTTTATATATATTAATTGAGATTGAAATTTACATGATTAAATGTTTCCAACATGTTAAGCAATCAAACTTGTTAAGACTTGATTAATTGAAATATGTTTCATATAGACAATTGACCACCCAAGTTGACCGGTGATTCACGAACGTTAAAACTTGTAAAAACTATATGATGACATATATATGGATATATATATAGTGAAAATTATACTATGATAAGTAAACATATCATTAAGTATATTAACAATGAACTACATATGTAAAAACAAGACTACTAACTTAATGATTTTTAAACGAGACATATATGTAACGATTATCGTTGTAAAGACATTTAATGTATATATATCATATTAAGAGATATTCATACATGATAATATCATGATAATATAATAATTTAAAATCTCATTTGATATTATAAACATTGGGTTAACAACATTTAACAAGATCGTTAACCTAAAGGTTTCAAAACAACACTTACATGTAACGACTAACGATGACTTAACGACTCAGTTAAAATGTATATACATGTAGTGTTTTAATATGTATTTATACACTTTTTAAAGACTTAAATACACTTATCAAAATACTTCTACTTAACAAAAATGCTTACAATTACATCCTCGTTCAGTTTCATCAACAATTCTACTTGTATGCACCCGTATTCGTACTCGTACAATACACATCTTTTAGATGTATGTACTATTGGTATATACACTCCAATGATCAGCTCTTAGCAGCCCATGTGAGTCACCTAACACATGTGGGAACCATAATTTGGCAACTAGCATGAAATATCTCATAAAATTACAAAAATATGAGTAATCATTCATGACTTATTTACATGAAAACAAAATTACATATCTTTTATATCTAATCCATACACCAACGACCAAAAACACCTACAAACCCTTTCATTCTTCAATTTTCTTCATCTAATTGATCTCTCTAAAGTTCTATCTTCAAGTTCTAAGTGTTCTTCATATATTCTACAAGTTCTAGTTACATAAAATCAAGAATACTTTCAAGTTTGCTAGCTCACTTCCAATCTTGTAAGGTGATCATCCAACCTCAAGAAATCTTTGTTTCTTACAGTAGGTTATCATTCTAATACAAGGTAATAATCATATTCAAACTTTGGTTCAATTTCTATAACTATAACAATCTTATTTCAAGTGATGATCTTACTTGAACTTGTTTTCGTGTCATGATTCTGCTTCAAGAACTTCGAGCCATCCAAGGATCCGTTGAAGCTAGATCCATTTTTCTCTTTTCCAGTAGGTTTATCCAAGGAACTTAAGGTAGTAATGATGTTCATAACATCATTCGATTCATACATATAAAGCTATCTTATTCGAAGGTTTAAACTTGTAATCACTAGAACATAGTTTAGTTAATTCTAAACTTGTTCGCAAACAAAAGTTAATCCTTCTAACTTGACTTTTAAAATCAACTAAACACATGTTCTATATCTATATGATATGCTAACTTAATGATTTAAAACCTGGAGACACGAAAAACTCCGTAAAACCGGATTTACGCCGTCGTAGTAACACCGCGGGCTGTTTTGGGTTAGTTAATTAAAAACTATGATAAAATTTGATTTAAAAGTTGTTATTCTGAGAAAATGATTTTTATTATGAACATGAAACTATATCCAAAAATTATGGTTGAACTCAAAGTGGAAGTATGTTTTCTAAAATGGTCATCTAGACGTCGTTCTTTCGACTGAAATGACTACCTTTACAAAAACGACTTGTAACTTATTTTTCCGACAATAAACCTATACTTTTTCTGTTTAGATTCATAACATAGAGTTAAATATGAAACCATAGCAATTTGATTCACTCAAAACGGATTTAAAATGAAGAAGTTATGGGTAAAACTAGATTGGATAATTTTTCTCATTTTAGCTACGTGAAAATTGGTAACAAATCTATTCCAACCATAACTTAATCAACTTGTATTGTATATTATGTAATCTTGAGATACCATAGACACTTATACAATGTTTCGACCTATCATGTCGACACATCTATATATATTTCGGAACAACCATAGACACTCTATATGTGAATGTTGGAGTTAGCTATACAGGGTTGAGGTTGATTCCAAAATATATATAGTTTGAGTTGTGATCAATACTGAGATACGTATACACTGGGTCGTGGATTGATTCAAGATAATATTTATCGATTTATTTCTGTACATCTAACTGTGGACAACTAGTTGTAGGTTACTAACGAGGACAACTGACTTAATAAACTTAAAACATCAAAATATATTAAAAGTGTTGTAAATATATTTTGAACATACTTTGATATATATGTATATATTGTTATAGGTTCATGAATCAACCAGTGGCCAAGTCTTACTTCCCGACGAAGTAAAAATCTGTGAAAGTGAGTTATAGTCCCACTTTTAAAATCTAATATTTTTGGGATGAGAATACATGCAGGTTTTATAAATGATTTACAAAATAGACACAAGTACGTGAAACTACATTCTATGGTTGAATTATCGAAATCGAATATGCCCCTTTTTATTAAGTCTGGTAATCTAAGAATTAGGGAACAGACACCCTAATTGACGCGAATCCTAAAGATAGATCTATTGGGCCTAACAAACCCCATCCAAAGTACCGGATGCTTTAGTACTTCGAAATTTATATCATATCCGAAGGGTGTCCCGGAATGATGGGGATATTCTTATATATGCATCTTGTTAATGTCGGTTACCAGGTGTTCACCATATGAATGATTTTTATCTCTATGTATGGAATGTGTATTGAAATATGAAATCTTGTGGTCTATTATTATGATTTGATATATATAGGTTAAACCTATAACTCACCAACATTTTTGTTGACGTTTTAAGCATGTTTATTCTCAGGTGATTATTAAGAGCTTTCGCTGTCGCATACTTAAATAAGGACAAGATTTGGAGTCCATGCTTGTATGATATTGTGTAAAAACTGCATTCAAGAAACTTATTTTTTTGTAACATATTTGTATTGTAAACCATTATGTAATGGTCGTGTGTAAACAGGATATTTTAGATTATCATTATTTGATAATCTACGTAAAGCTTTTTTAAACCTTTATTGATGAAATAAAGGTTATGGTTTGTTTTAAAATGAATGCAGTCTTTGAAAAACGTCTCATATAGAGGTCAAAACCTCGCAACGAAATCAATTAATATGGAACGTTTTTAATCAATAAGAACGGGATATTTCAGTTATCACCTTGGTACTTTGTCGGTCAAAGAGAAGAAAAAGAAGCACGCAATATTGGTTCAATTATGTCATTAACAATTATCCACTTGCATCAACTTCAATGATCAATATTAAGTTCCGTTTTCTATGTTGCAGTATTAGGATTTAAAATAGAAAAGAGAAACGAGCAAAGACATAAAGGTGAGTAATATTTTAGTGGAGGGTGACTAACAAACTGAATATTTTGGTAGTAATCACGAGGTTCCTTTTTTTTTATATTGACAACTTGTTTCAATATCCTCCACTATCTTCTTTATTTAAAGCTGGCCACAACCATAACTTTCGCATTTTTATTTACTGATAATCTTCAATTCGCGTTCTGCTCAAAAGTTTAACAACAGTGGATCACCTAGTTAACTTTCTATCGTAAAAGTAGAAGTGGAAATGGCAAGTATACTGTAGCAGTATCAACGAGAAAAAGAGATATATTGGTGTTGGTTTCGGTGGTTCACAGCTGCAGTAGCAGTGATATGCTTATGGTGGTTTGGTGATCATGGGTTTGATAGTTGAAGAAGAAAGAAACTAGAGAGAGAGAAGAAGAGAGAGAGAGAGAGATGAGAAAATGATAGTCTCTTGGTGGAAGAGAGTGGCGTTTAAAAGGTGACTCGTTGTTCACGGTAAGGGGTGTAGTTGATGGGTTCATAAGGGTGACATGTAAGTATAAGTATATATTATGTTATATGTTATGTAGTGTGTGAGATAGAGAATTCAATTCTTGTTAAAGTATGAAATGGATATCGAGAGTGGAATTGGATAATGAAAATGGAAATGGTGTTCGGGTTGCAGTAGTAGAGTTCTATATAGTGTTGAACAGGTATACTTTCAGCTGGATTAATTACTTTAACATTTGTATTATAGCTTGATTTCTCGACATAATATATTCTGTCAGAGATTATTAAAATTTAAAGCGGTTTATAATCTCAACTAATTTGTACTATGGATTTTGATGTTTATCAATTTAGGAGATAGAACAAAAAGATCAAACACTGTTTGATTGCAACTGCAAAAAGAATTTAGATTATACTTGTGTTTGGATTGTGACTCGTACAAATTTAGAGATAGAAAGAATCGTACAACAGGTTAGTTCTGTATTGATATTGACATGTTCAATTTAATCAAACAAAAAGAACAGTTAAATAAGAATATGATGTTGATGCACAACAGATTGGTACCATGTATTATCTTTAAAGACTAAATATTTACGTAATTTTGATAATAATATTATTATTGGATTGGTACCATGCATTATATGACTATAAATCATGTCATCCAATATATAAACTCACAATATATAATATTTAGTTTAAAGATATTATTAGTTTATAAGGGAAATAATATCTTTATAGATTATTAGATGAGTTTATATATTGTGAGATTGGATATAATAAACTCACAATAACATTGATATATTAAAATTGAACAAAATTGAACAAGGGATTAAAAATTATTATATACCCTTACATATATATAAATATATATACTTATTTATTTATAATAATTGTTCGTGAATCGTCGGGAATAGTCAAAGGTCAACTGAATCCATATAAATAGTTCAAAGGTCAAATGTATGTACGAACACAGTTCATAGTTTATGAGACTTCAACATTACAAACTTTGCTTATCATGTCGGAAACATATAAAGATTAAAGTTTAAATTTGGTCAGAAATTCCCGGGTCATCACAGTACCTACCCGTTAAAGAAATTTCATCCAGAAATTTGAGTGAGGTGGTCATGGTTAACAATAAAAAATGTTTTCATGACGAATATAAGTTGATAAATAGAGTTTTATCATCATTGAGTAATATGGATAAAATAACTCGATTATTCGAAGAGTACGAATGAAGCTATCATAAAAGAGTGAAATGAGTAGGTATAGATTCATCATATCTTTTGACGTAGATAGGACTGATTTCCGGAATTCAAGGGATTTAAAAAAAATTTTCGAAATCTAAAAGATTTGATTCTTCGGCTAGTAAGGAAATTAAGATCTCTATAATTAAATACAGTGATCTGCCTCGATTACTCTGTCTGATATTTCCATTATAAATTAAACTCTTTCGTTCCATTATTCTCACCATTCCTATACTTTCTTCCTTAGTTCATACATCCAAAAGATTGTTAAAATGCTAAATCCAGTTCTAATCCTTGATATTTTTCTAATTATCATTTCTGTCATCCTTCTTCTCAATCTTCCACCAAAAAATCTGTTTACTTCTACTTTTACCCTGGGGTGATACTATCCTTAATTATACCGTGTCTTTATATTGCTATTCGTATTAATATCCACGGTTTGTAACTTCTGGGTTGTTGTTGGGTTTTATATCTTCCCTTATATTTTGATGTCTCTGCTTCTGTCTTTCTGTAATCATTGACACCCACAGTTAATACTCTCTCTAATTTACTGTGATTTATACTCCCATTGATATTTTGAAGCTTCATGCTTTTATTTTCTCTTCCCGACTTTAAGTCAAGCGAGATATGGTCCAGAATTTGTAGATATAAATTTCGGAATGAACATGATTAATGTTCCAGGAAGAAAATTATAATGGCACGATCTTGATTTGTCAAATTACCAGAATTATTGAGAATAGAACTATCAAAAATATACTTTCTTGATGTGTTCAGAAGTTAAGCAGAATGAAAGAGTTATGTAACATGGTACATGATGACGTTATGATCTGTGAATCATCACGTTCCATTAGAAACTCAGCATGACTTACTGTAATATAATCACGTTGATCAAGTGTCATTATATTATACTAACTCATGCATCAATTTCCAACACTACTTCAAAATCATTCATAATTTAAACTTGAAGGTTTACAGAATATAGAAACTAACAGTTTCTATATGATGTAACACTGATAGCACGAAGAGATTAATGATTTCAGATAAGATTAGTTATGAAAATATATTCAGAAATATCGGGGATATTTATAATGAAAGATACGATAATATCTCTGAATATCTAAGATCAGAGGATGATAGAAACTATTGTCCGCAAGGGTTTAGAGTAAGGAGCAAGATATTCACTAAAGACTTTAGCAGACATTGAATCATTTAGATTCTTTGAAGTCAAACTTAATCTTTGTGATTTGTCCACTACTTTCTTCATAGTTTTGCATAACCTGCTTTTTGGTACTAAATTTTCTATTGAATGTTTCCAATATAATGATACACAGGAAGCACGAAGAGATATATAATTTCGGACGAAAACATTTATGAAAATATCCTCAGAAATATCGAAGATATTGATGATGATATTTTAGAATTTCTAAGTTCGATGGTTGATGAGGAAGACTTTCCGCAAGATTTTAACATGAGTACGGAGCAAGATATTCGTTGACGGTTTCACCGGATCCAGAATTACCTGGATTCTTTGAATATATGGTATGGTCCTTGTATTTTTCCTTGGTCTCCTTCGTGGTTAGCTCAATCCATTTTTCAGTTCCAACTTTTCTGAGCTTTTCCAATATACTATTCTTTATCATCAAACTTTCGATGATTAAGGTCGTTTACGGTTGTCTATGGTTTCTGTTGTTTCATTCAACTTTTTCAACATTCAGAGTATTGATTTGTGACTGAGTGCTTTTCAGAATTTCAGAATTTCAGAATTTCAGAATGAGAGATCATAATTCTAAGAGATAAATGTCATACATATAACTGTTGATGTAGATATGCTGTGAGTTTTCAAAGTACTGATTGCTGATTCCTGGTAATTGTTATGGCAGTTCTCGTTACAAGATGCGGATGAGTACATGACAAGACTTCAATAGATAAATATAGTGATTTTTCAGAGGGATTTAAACTAAGGAGCGACAAGGTTGCTGGTACATTTGCTGGTAATGTGGTGGAATATAAAAGAATCCTCCGGTATCAAAAGGGTAATTGTATATATCAGGATTATAGTAAGGCTACTATGAATGATAAGTCGAAGTTGACTTGTTGGAGCTGTGACAAAATTTGCTACTTTGAAAGGGATTACCAAGTTATTTTGGGTAATAACAATGCCAAAGAAGCTAGCACAGATACGTGTTAAACGTTTACTCAAGTTTCGAGTGTTTTTCTGGTGCATATCTATATGCATATATCTTTTCTTCAGTAGATGAAGTACGGTTGGTTCATCCTTTCGATTGAGGTATTTTCAAGAATCATGAAAGGTTTGAACGCAGATTGTAATCGTCAAGATATAAATGAGGTTTAAGATGAAATCAAGTGGCAAACTTGAAGAATTGTTTAGTTTCATATGTTATAATCAATATTTTAATTCATTTTAATCGTCTAATTGTTGGTAGTCCTTAGTTGATAGTCCACAGTTAGCAATTCAACAATTCATATATAGTTTAATATATAATATTCGAATTAATTAATACATATCGTGACCCGTATACATGTCTCAGACTCGATCACAACTCAAACTATATATATTATTGTAGAATCAACCTCAACCCTGTATAGAGAACTCGATCATTACTGCATATAGAGTGTCTATGATGATTCCAAATAATATATATAGATGCGTCGATATGATATTTCAAAACCTTGTATACATGTCCCTATATTTAAAGTGCGTAAAATAAATAACAGAAATTAAATGACGATAAATAAAGTGCGTAACGTAAATAACAGAAATTGAATGACGATAAATAAAGTTGCAAGAATATAAATTGCGATAATTAAATTGTGATAAATAAAATGTAATCGGTTAGCTAGGAACAATTAGCTAGGAACAGTTAGCGTGGATTCTTAACAAAATTTCTCATAGTTAATTTGTTTGTTTCTAACAAATTTTATTTTGTCAAATGTTTTCTTCATTATGCCACTTGTTGGATTCTGGTAGATCAAAATCTAAATATGAAATTGAATGAATATGGTTATTCTATGGTGAACGGATTTGTATATCGGTGGATGTAAGTAGGAAAGTAAACGACTGTTGAATCAGCTTCGAAGAATGTACATTGTGACTTATTAACGTGAAATCTGAATATTCCTCGGGTATTACCTACCCGTTAAAATATTTTCACCATTAACAGTTTGTACGAAAGAATTTTTAATTACAATCTTTATGAAAATATACTTTCATATATATTTTCTTCAGATGTAATCATAGATTCAATGAGTTAATATAATATTAATCTCATTTGATTTACCGTTATAACTAGAATACATAATCTCTAAAACATTAGAGATTACATAATCGCCATGAAGAACGAAGGTAATTGATGTAGAACGATACGTAGAATGATGATTGTACTCGAGGTACTGAATGTGATATTGAGGCAAGGATTGTTGATGATACATGTGCTGTTACTGATGGTACTGTTGGTGTCGGTGATGTTGCTGAAGCTGGTAAGTTTTGCACCATGTTTTTCCAAATTGATTACTCGAGGTGGAAGCTCGTTGACTTCTTCGATTACCCCGGGATGATTGTCGGTCGGAACGAGAGGATGAATAAGGTTTAGAATCTGAGTTATGATATAGTCGTGGCGAGATATTTGGGGAAATGAGGGTGAAATGGTGTTACGAACAAGTTTGCCGGTAAGTGCTTCAAGTTCTTCGCCAAAAGGTAAATTAGGTTAGTGGATGGGATCGCCTTCTGCGCGTCTCCATTGATTAAGTCAACTATGAATCCATCAGATGAATTGGGGATGGATGATTGGTTGATTCATTCTGGTGTCGTTGCTTCCGGAGCTTAGATGACTATCCATTCTGAATAACTGTCGGGATAACTATCGGAATAGCTGTCAGAATCCGAGGGACTCGATCTAGTTGAGGGATTCATATCGAACGATCAGATGAAGGATTTTCAATAAGAAATAGATTATAGGATATTGATTATGTACCCTACAATACATAACTTACATTTGCATATATAATACTAAAATCCCATAAGTTACGGAGGAATCTACGGAATCTGTTAGGCAAAGTCTACAGTAGCAGATACGCTAAGATATGAATTTTTTCTATACACTATCGATGCACTAAATGCAGTAAGACGTATCTAGACTTAAGATGATAATCAAATGATTCCCTAAGAATGATAAGCAGGTAATTTTTGACAAGAAATGATAAGCAAAACTTTTGACATGCAGACACGGTCAAAGTCCAGACTCACTAATACATCTAAACAACTATCAGTTAGACACACTAATGCAAGACCTGGTTCGCTAAGACCACCGCTCTGATAACAACTGAAGCGACCCGTCCTAATCCATCCGGACGAAGTCCATATCGATTATAAACGATTCACAACAGTTAATTACATCGCGAGGTACTTGACCTCTATATGATACATTTTACAAACATTGCATTCGTTTTTGGAAAATCTTTCATTACACCGAAAGTTGACGGCAGGCATACCATTTCATAATATATCCAACTATAATTGACTTAATAATAATCTTGATGAACTCAACGACTCGAATGCAACGTCTTTTGAAATATGTCATGAATGAGACCAAGTAATATCTCTAAGATGAGCAAATGCACAGCGGAAGATTTCTTTCGTACCTGAGAATAAACATGCTTTAAAGTGTCAACCAAAAGGTTGGTGAGTTCATTAGTTTAACATAAATATTCATTTCCATCATTTTAATAGACCACAAGATTTTCATTTCTCATAAACATACGTCCCATGCATAGAGACAAAAAAATAATCATTCATATGGATTGAACACCTGGTAACCGACATTCACAATATACATAATAAGAATATCCCCATCATTCCGGGATCCTCCTTCGAACATGATATAAATTTCGAAGTACTAAAGCATCCGGTACTTTGGATGGGCCTTGTTATGTGACAACCCGGAAATTTCCAACCAAATTTAAACTTTAATCTTTATATGTTTCCGACACGATAAGCAATATTTGTTAAGTTAAATTTCAAGAATTTTAAACTATGTTCATACATTCATTCAACCTCGACCAAGTTCCAACGATTCACGAACCATTAAACGAATATGATTATATATGTATATGTGTATATATATTATAACTTGAAACGTAAACAAAATATTAGATTAAATACTTTACATGATTGTATCTGTTTCAAAATGTTTATCAATGGAATTAGAAGATAAGATCAAATGATTGAACTATCAGATATATTAAATTATGATTACAAGTCTCTGTTGAAAGGCCCACATTGATTTGAGAAATCTTTCCATTTTAACAATAAATGGTAAAGTGATTTATAAATAAGAACAAATTGTCAATCATTGAGAACTAGACAAATGATAGTGGAAGATTGAATCTCATAAAGACTAGATTGATCTATTTAGTTTCAAACGTACAAAAACATTTTCAGTTTAAAAAGAACTTTATTATTAAAACGTATATAACTTTTATAAATATCTAGAACCACTTTTGACAACTCATTACTTAACTAGAATGATAAACATAACGATATTTATATTTTATTATATATATATATATATATATATATATATATATATATATATATATATATATATATATATATATATATAACGATTTAAATTAATATTATATATATTTATACGCGTATTATACGTACATAGTTTTATACTTTTACTATACTTAAACTTTACCTTTACTTTATTTTTACTTTACTTTAACTTTAATAATTCACTTTAATAATTCATACTTTAATAATTCACTTTAATAATTCATACTTTAATAATTCACTTTAATAATTCATACTTTAATAATTCACTTTAATAATTCACTTTAATAATTCATACTTTAATAACACTTTAATAATTCAAAAATCTATTATAAATAGAATTCAATAGGTTTCATTATTTCATAGAAACTTGAAAATATTTTTCTCTAAACTCTCTCAATCAATTTACATATATATATTTACTCCGTATTATTTCAAGATATTATTAGTATACATAAAATATTACGACGGAGTGCTGTCCGAGTGATTTCGAAATTGTTTTTCGAGTAGGATAGGATTAAGGAAATTATGGGTTATAGCTATGGAGGTGATTGAGTATGGTTCATGGGTATGCTCGTGAGGTCAATATAGTGTTTATCATTTCCGTTGCGTCTACGTACCTTTCCTGCAATATTGAATCTCAATATTGATACGTGAGTACTCATAATTTAACTTTTACATACTAATAGTGTATCCCTAACTAGTGCTCGAGTATTTAGGATTATGCATGCTTGTACTTTTGATATTGCCCTTAGACAGGTTAGGTTGAATCTTGAATTAGTTACTCTTGCGGTTGAGATAAGGTATAAGATATGCATGTCCTTGGAAAGCTAGCGAAAAATTAAGAACTTTTCCTGTAGATATCGAATGGTTTCGATGAACGGATTAGAAGTTATAATCAATTGAATATTCGATATTTTTATTAAAAATGATTATTATTATCGTCGTTTTTATAGTCGTTTCAGTTTTATCTTATTATTATCATTATTATTATCTTTATCAATAAAAGGGATTTATCATTAAAAATTGTTATTTTTTTTATTATTACTATCGTTATTATAGTTAAAGTTATAATTAGTATTATTATTATTATCCAATTATTATTATTATTAGTATTATTATTATTATTATTATTAGTATTATTATTATTATTATTATTATTATTATTATTATTATTATTATTATTATTATCATTATTAATATATATATATATATCATTATTTAAAAATGGTTATTGTTATTGTTATTATTATTATTACTATATTATCATTAAGATAATTATTAGTATTATCGTTAGTAATGTTATAGTAACTATCATTATTAATATTAGTGTAACTAAAACAAATATTTGTAACACCTAATTATTTTGATTACTATTATTATCATTATTATGAACACGATATAAAACACGATTAAAAGCTATTAAATGAAACGATTAGGAAATAATGAGTAAGAGTATCGTGATGAAATTAAAATATTATAAGATATTGATTTAGATAAAATTATCGTTCTTATTATTTTTTATCATTACTATTATTATTAAAAGTATCGTTAGTATTAAAACTATCATTTTAACAAAAATTATCATTTTAATAGAAATGTCAATGTTACTATAAAATATCATTATTGTTATTATTTTAAATAGAATTATTATTTTAAAGATAATATTAAAAATTATCGTAAATATTAAAGTTATCATAATTAGAATTATCGTTTTATTATAATGTCATCTTAGTAATTATAAATATTGATATTTTTATAATAATAATTATTATTACAAAATAATACAACTTTTACTTACTATCATTATAGATATTATTTTATCAAATAAATATGTGATACCAACATATTTTACTACGTGTAATAACTTACTTTAATAATACCCATCATATTATCTTTATGATATTAAATGAACCCTATAAATTTTATTACTTAATATATATAAAAGTATATTTTATTATATAAATTTAATATAAAATTTTATTTATTAATAAATAAATTATATTATTTACTCTAATAAATCTTTTAAAAATATTTAAAAATATAAAACGACGATATTTAAACTATATATTAATCATGTATAGATTTTTGGAAATTATTTTGAGTCAAATTTACTTTTGTTAACTTTTGCATATTAGTCTCGAGCATTAGGATTGTGGTACACTATGACTTGACCTAATTTGTTAGACAAATATTGACCAACACATAAATATATATAATTAATTTAGGTTCGTGAATCCGAGGCCAACCTTGCACTTGTTCAATGACGTTATATGTATTTTTACTACGAAATACAGTATGGTGAGTTTCATTTGCCTTTTTACCCTTTATATTTTTGAGACTGAGAATACATGCGCTTTTATAAATGTTTGACGAAATAGACACAAGTAATTGAAACTACATTCTATGGTTGAATTATCAAAATCGAATATGCCCCTTTTTATTAAAGTCTGGTAATCTAAGAATTAGGGAACAGACACCCTAATTGACGCGAATCCTAAAGATAGATCTATTGGGCCTAACAAACCCCATCCAAAGTACCGGATGCTTTAGTACTTCGAAATTTATATCATGTCCGAAGGAGGATCCCGGAATGATAGGGGATATTCTTATATGTATCTAGTTAATATCAGTTACCAGGTGTTCACCATATGAATGATTATTTTTGTCTCTATGCATGGGACGTATATATATGAGAACTGTAAATGAAATTCTTGTGGTCTATTAAAATGATGGAAATAAATGATTATGATAAACTAATGAACTCACCAACCTTTTGGTTGACACTTTAAAGCATGTTTATTCTCAGGTGTTAAAGAAATCTTCCGCTGTGCATTTGCTCATTTTAAAGATATTACTTGGAGTCTTTCATAGCATATTTCAAAGAACGTTGCATTCAAGTCATTGAGTTCATCAAAGATTATTATTAAATCAATTTATAGTTGGATAGTGGATATTATGAAATGGTATGCATACCTGTCAATTTTCGATGTAAAGAAAGTTTGTCTTTTAAAAACGAATGCAATGCTTGTAAAATGTATCATATAGAGGTCAAATACCTCGCAATGTAATCAACTATTGTGAATCGTTTATAATGTATATGAACGGGTCCTTTCAGTTGGTATCAGAGCGGTGGTCTTAGCGAACCAGGTCTGCATTAGTGTGTCTAACTGATAAGTCGACAGGATGCATTAGTGAGTCTGGACTTCGACCGTGTCTGCATGTCAAAAGTTTTGCTTATCATTTTGTGTCGAAAATTAACTACTTATCATCCTCAGAAAATTACCTGCTTATCATTTTTAGTCTAAGACACGTCTTGCTGCATTGATTGCATGAATAGTGTATAGACAAAAATTCATATCTTAGCATATCTGCTAAATCATATCTTATCGTATCTGTTACTTTAAACTTTGCCTGACATATCCCGCAAAGTCCTCCGTAATCTACGAAATCTTTTGATCTATATATATATATATATATATATATATATATATATATATATATATATATATATATATATATATATATATATATATATATATATATATATATTCTATGTAATTAGAATACCATCCGTTAGCCAAAATCATTTCATATCGGGAAAAAAAAATCCTTTATCCAATCGTACGAAATGGAATTCGTCATCAGTTCAAGTCACTCAGATTCCGAAATGGAATCCCATTCAAGCTCCGAAAGCAGTGTGACCAGAATAGATCAACCAATTAGTCATCACCTATTCTGGATGAATTGGGGATGGGTTCGTAGCCTCCTCAATCATTGGAGACAAGAAGAAGGTGATCCCTTCCATCCACCACATTGCCCTCTTGACGAAGAACCTGAAGCACTTACCCGCGAACCTGTCCGAAACACCATTTTCTCGCTCATTTCCAGAGTATGTCGTCACGATTATATATTACATCAAATTTTAGATTTTATTTATCCGCTAATCCGAACCGACAATCACCCCAGTGTAATAGAAGAAGTCAACGAGCTTCACGCTCGGGTAGTGGCTTTGGAGAATATGATGCAGAGATTACAAACACCAGCAGCAGCATCAATAGCATAACCAGTACCACCATCATCAACGCCAACAGTACCAATACCACCTTCAACCACAACCGCGTCGTAAACCTCAACCTCACAATCTGTCCCATGAGCATCAACGTCATACGCACCATAGATACCAAGGAGTACCAACAACAATAACTGACGAAGTATTAATTCATAACTTCATTGGAGAAACATTTCCGCGGCGATTATGTAATCTCTAAAGTCTTAGAGATTATATAATCTAGCCCTAACCATAAATCAGTTAAGCGAACCAAAATGATAGAAGGAAGAGTAGAAACCCTGACAAAAATGGTGTGTGATTAACAAGCTAAACTTGCTTTACCAACAGCATCAACAGTACCGTCAGCGTTACCAGCATCGTCAGTACAGTCAACATCCGAATCAACAACACCGATAACATCACAAACTCCATCAGTTCAAGAATCACTGTGGACATCTTTACGAATCAATAACATGTATATTGTATCAACGAGTTATGAAGAATTAACTCATTCCCTCTGAAGAAATTATATGTATATTATATATATATATATATATATATATATTTTGAAATAAATCTTTCCGTGCTAAGCTATTGAGTGTGAATCTTAACTACTCGGTTAATTCATATTACAAATATGCAATAATGTACGTCCTTCGGCCGCAACTTAACCAGTGTTAACTACAATCTCTGTCGCAACTCAACAAATTCCAATTCATAATAAATCAAGTATATATTTGATTTTACACTTTCATCATCGATGTACCCGAAACTTTTCAGATAACATCATTCGTACTTTGCGAAATTCACAAGAATTCCACGAACCGAACATCATACATCAACACATAACGAAGTATTGATTCATAATTTCAATGTCATTAAAGAAATACTGCGTAAAAGTTATGTACTTTTTAAAGCCTTTAGGGATTATTCAATTCTAGTTTCAACCGTAAATCAAATGAGTTTAATTTAACATTAACTCATTAAATCTATGTTACATTTGAAGAAAATATACATATATATATTTTCATAAAGACTGTAATAAAATTCTTTTGTACAAAATATTAATTGTGAAAATTTTTTTTTAACGGGTAGGTAATACCCGAGAGATATATAAATTCACAATTAATATGTTACATTCTTCGAATCTGATTCAGCAAATCATCCATTATACTCCCTACTTTCACAACAATATACATTCTTTTATAGAAATCAAAACAACCATACTCATTCAAAATTTAATTACATATTCTGATTTTAAAATCTCAATATTCAACTTGAGATATGACCAAAATCATCACTCTTAGATCCTTACATCTTTCACAAGCTATATTTTGACTTCAAAACTGTGTTAGAACATCAAATGTATGTTAACGATTACAATCTGTGTTCAAACCCTTCAAAAATTTCTGAAGACACTTCGAATGATGAGCAATCGAGATGATGATCCAACCACATGTTACCCATAGTTATGTACCCAAAAAACTCTTAAAACCAAAGTAAAAGTTTAAACAACGTATCCGCGTCAGATTCTTTGGCATTTATTAGCAAAAATAACTTTGCGACTCCTATTCAAAGTAGCCAGTTTTGTCACAGCTCCAGCAAGTCAACTTCGACTTTTCAGTTAGACTAACCTTATTATAACCTTGAGATATACACCATCGTTACCAGGGAACCTTTTACATTCCACCACATTATTAGCAGATGTACCAACAACTTCATTACCCTTTGACTTTAGCCTCTCCAAAAAGTCATTATAATTATTCATTGAAACCCCATCATTTACTCATTCGCATCTTGTAATGAGAATTGCCATACGAATCATTGGGAATTAGCAATCAGTATTTTGAAATCTCGCAGCATATCTACGCCAACAGTTATATGTGTATATATATAACGTCTATCTTCTGGACTTAATTTGAATGTGAAGTTTCTGAAAAACACTCCGAACTACGAATGGTTCTCCGAAAATGGGAAAAAAAAATGCTGATGAAGCAGCAAAAACTATAAACGACTTTAAACGGTAAAAGATGGATGATAATGATGAAGTGTGCTGGCAAAGCGCAGAAAAAGAGAAGTTTTGAAACTGAAAAACGGATTAAGCAAAGTAGGAAGGAGGCTGTGGACAAATTACAAAGACTGAACCTGACTTTAAAGGATCCAAATGATTCGGTACCTGCTGAAGTCATTAACGAATACCTTGCTCCTGACTCTAAACCCCTGCGGACAATATTCTTCATCATCCTCTGATATTAGAAATTCTAAAATATCATCATATCTTTCATTATAAATATCCTCTATATTTCTGAAGATATTTTCTTAATTTTTCTTATTTGAAATCATTTACCTCTTCGCGCTATCTGTATTACATCATAAAAGAAACTATTTTAGTTTCTAAATTCTGAAACATTCAAGTTTAAAATAGGAATATTTTGAAGTAGTGTTGGGAACTGAAGCATGAATTAGTATAATATAATGACACTTGATCAATGTGATTATATTACAGTAAGTCATGCTGAGTTTCTAAATGGAACGTGATGATTCACAGATCATAACATCATCATGTGCCATGTTATACGACTCTTGTATTCTATTTAACCTCTAAAATATCAAGAAAATATTTCTTGATGATTCGGCCTTTTCCAAGGTATTCTAGTAATTTGACAAGTCAAGATCGTGCCATAACAATTTCCTTCCTAGAACATTAACAATGTTCATTCTGAAATTTATATCTGTGAATTCTGGACCATTACAAGCGGTGCTTAATCGCAAGAAGAAGAAACGAAAGGACAAAACTCCGAAATAGAAATTGGGGTATAAATTGCAGCAAATAAAAGAGAGCATTAACTATGAATGATAATGATTATAGAAGACAGAAGCAGAGACTTTGAAATATAAGGGAGCATATAAAGCCCAACGACAAACCAGAAATTATAAACCACATATATCGATGCATATAGCAATATAAAGACACGGGAGAACTAGAAACACTATAAACCCAAGAGTATAGTAGAAGTAAATAGATTCTTCCGGTGGTAGATGAAAAAGAAGAATGACCGATATGAAAGTTAGAAGTATATCGAGAATCAGAACTGGATGGAGCATATTGATGAATACTTTAAAATATGAGTTGAGGGGGAAAGAATAGAAGGTGATGAAACATGACTAGGAACTTAGAAATCAACAGATTTAACTCACACAATGGCGGAATAAGTGAATCAAACCCTCTAGTGAATAGGTTAAGTTTTTTTTGATTAATTTAGTCAAACCACAACCAAATCAAGTGTGATTAGATCAACACCTAGAGCTATTATTCACCACCTGGGTGATTTGGACTGAGAGAGGATCGGAGGAGCTCACTAGATCTGAGTGTGTGTAACAAATGAGAGGCTTAACCTAAAATGAAGAACATAAGACTTTATATACCCCTGCTATTGACTCACCCATACGATTCATTCATCACACGTACGAGTTAGCTTCATCAGCCGTACGGGTGATCACTCACTCGTGTCTTCTCATATAGGTTGTAATTGTGGCTTAGCTCAGCATCAACCGTGCGTATGAGCCTGTCAGCCGTACTAGTGAGGCTTCACTCGTACGTCTGACTAAGTCTAATATAGTCAAACATCTAAATCTCGTTCCTACAGTTCCTGTAACCACATACAAACACGGATAGGAAAATAACGAGCAATCATGGTGGCCTGTAAACTGTTGTACCTGCAATGGACGTGGGTAGATGTCTAGGGACTTGCATAAAATGCATCAACAGGAGGTGTGAGTTGTAAGGAAACGAAGGAGGTGAATTTATAAGAAAATCTCCGACAGAACAATTAAAATGGACGATCGCATTTAAAGCGGATCCTAATTCCCTTGATTACCGGATAGTCAAATCTTATTAAGAAGATTTTCTTCAAATCCATTGAAATCTGGGAATCAATCATATCTACGTCAAATGATAAGATGAATCTACACTTACTCATTTCACTCTTCTATGTTAGCTTCATTCGTACTCTTCATATAAATGGATTGTTTATCCAAATTATTCGCTGATGATAAAACTCTAATTTTCAGCCCGTATGCATCATGAAAACATACTTATTATCATTCACGACCTTTCCTCTCAAATTTCGGGACGAAATTTCTTTAACGGGTAGGTACTGTGACAACCCGGAAATTTCCAACCAAATTTAAACTTTAATCTTTATATGTTTCCGACACGATAAGCAATATTTGTTAAGTTAAATTTCAAGAATTTTAAACTATGTTCATACATTCATTCAACCTCGACCAAGTTCCAACGATTCACGAACCATTAAACGAATATGATTATATATGTATATGTGTATATATATTATAACTTGAAACGTAAACAAAATATTAGATTAAATACTTTACATGATTGTATCTGTTTCAAAATGTTTATCAATGGAATTAGAAGATAAGATCAAATGATTGAACTATTAGATATATTAAATTATGATTACAAGTCTCTGTTGAAAGGCCCACATTGATTTGAGAAATCTTTCCATTTTAACAATAAATGGTACAGTGATTTATAAATAAGAACAAATTGTCAATCATTGAGAACTAGACAAATGATAGTGGAAGATTGAATCTCATAAAGACTCGATTGATCTATTTAGTTTCAAACGTACAAAAACATTTTCAGTTTAAAAAGAACTTTATTATTAAAACGTATATAACTTTTATAAATATCTAGAACCACTTTTGACAACTCATTACTTAACTAGAATGATAAAGATAACGATATTTATATTTTATTTTATTATATATATATAACGATTTAAATTAATATTATATATATTTATACGCGTATTATACTTACATAGTTTTATACTTTTACTATACTTAAACTTTACCTTTACTTTATTTTTACTTTACTTTAACTTTAATAATTCACTTTAATAATTTATACTTTAATAATTCACTTTAATAATACATACTTTAATAATTCACTTTAATAATTCATACTTTAATAATTCACTTTAATAATTCACTTTAATAATTCATACTTTAATAATTCACTTTAATAATTCAAAAATCTATTATAAATAGAATTCAATAGGTTTCATTATTTCATAGAAACTTGAAAATATTTTTCTCTAAACTCTCTCAATCGATTTACATATATATATTTACTCCGTATTATTTCAAGATATTATTAGTATACATAAAATATTACGACGGAGTGCTGTCCGAGTGATTTCGAAATTGTTTTTCGAGTAGGATAGGATTAAGGAAATTATGGGTTATAGCTATGGAGGTGATTGAGTATGGTTCATGGGTATGTTCGTGAGGTCAATATAGTGTTTATCATTTCTGTTGCGTCTACGTACCTTTCCTGCAATATTGAATCTCAATATTGATACGTGAGTACTCATAATTTAACTTTTACATACTAATAGTGTATCCCTGACTAGTGCTCGAGTATTTAGGATTATGCATGCTTGTACTTTTGATATTGCCCTTAGACAGGTTAGGTTGAATCTTGAATTAGTTACTCTTACGGTTGAGATAAGGTATAAGATATGCATGTCCTTGGAAAGCTAGCGAAAAATTAAGAACTTTTCCTGTAGATATCGAATGGTTTCGATGAACGGATTAGAAGTTATAATCAATTGAATATTCGATATTTTTATTAAAAATGATTATTATTATCGTCGTTTTTATAGTCGTTTCAGTTTTATCTTATTATTATCATTATTATTATCTTTATCAATAAAAGGGATTTATCATTAAAAATTGTTATTTTTTTTTATTATTACTATCGTTATTATCGTTAAAGTTATAATTAGTATTATTATTATTATCCAATTATTATTATTATTAGTATTATTATTATTATTATTATTATTATTATTATTATTATTATTATTATTATTATTATTATTATCATTATTAATATATATATATATCATTATTTAAAAATGGTTATTGTTATTGTTATTATTATTATTACTATATTATCATTAAGATAATTATTAGTATTATCGTTAGTAATGTTATAGAAACTATCATTATTAATATTAGTGTAACTAAAAAAAATATTTCTAACACCTAATTATTTTGATTACTATTATTATCATTATTATGAACACGATATAAAAGACGATTAAAAGCTATTAAACGAAACGATTAGGAAATAATGAGTAAGAGTATCATGATGAAATTAAAATATTATAAGATATTTATTTAGATAAAATTATCGTTCTTATTATTTTTTATCATTACTATTATTATTAAAAGTATCGTTAGTATTAAAACTATAATTTTAACAAAAATTATCATTTTAATAGAAATGTCATTATTACTATAAAATATCATTATTGTTATTATTTTAAATAGAATTATTATTTTAAAGATAATATTAAAAATTATCGTAAATATTAAAGTTATCATAATTAGAATTATCGTTTTATCATAATGTCATCTTAGTAATTATAAATATTGATATTTTTATAATAATAATTATTATTACAAAATAATACAACTTTTACTTACTATCATTATAGATATTATTTTATCAAATAAATATGTGATACCAACATATTTTACTACGTGTAATAACTTACTTTAATAATACCTATCATATTATCTTTATGATATTAAATGAACCCTATAAATTTTATTACTTAATATATATAAAAGTATATTTTATTATATAAATTTAATATAAAATTTTATTTATTAATAAATAAATTATATTATTTACTCTAATAAATCTTTTAAAAATATTTAAAAATATAAAACGACGATATTTAAACTATATATTAATCATGTATAGATTTTTGGAAATTATTTTGAGTCAAATTTACTTTTGTTAACTTTTGCATATTAGTCTCGAGCATTAGGATTGTGGTACACTATGACTTGACCTAATTTGTTAGACAAATATTGACCAACACATAAATATATATAATTAATTTAGGTTCGTGAATCCGAGGCCAACCTTGCACTTGTTCAATGACGTTATTTGTATTTTTACTACGAAATACAGTATGGTGAGTTTCATTTGCCTTTTTACCCTTTATATTTTTGACACTGAGAATACATGCGCTTTTATAAATGTTTGACGAAATAGACACAAGTAATTGAAACTACATTCTATGGTTGAATTATCGAAATCGAATATGCCCCTTTTTATTAAAGTCTGGTAATCTAAGAATTAGGGAACAGACACCCTAATTTACGCGAATCCTAAAGATAGATCTATTGGGCCTAACAAACCCCATCCAAAGTACCGGATGCTTTAGTACTTCGAAATTTATATCATGTCCGAAGGAGGATCCCGGAATGATAGGGGATATTCTTATATGTATCTAGTTAATATCAGTTTACCAGGTGTTCACCATATGAATGATTATTTCTGTCTCTATGCATGGGACGAATATTTATGAGAACTGTAAATGAAATTCTTGTGGTCTATTAAAATGATGGAAATAAATGATTATGATAAACTAATGAACTCACCAACCTTTTAGTTGACACTTTAAAGCTTGTTTATTCTCAGGTGTTAAAGAAATCTTCCGCTGTGCATTTGCTCATTTTAAAGATATTACTTGGAGTCTTTCATAGCATATTTCGAAGAACGTTGCATTCGAGTCATTGAGTTCATCAAAGATTATTATTAAATCAATTTATAGTTAGATAGTGGATATTATGAAATGGTATGCATGCCTGTCAATTTTCGATGTAAAGAAAGTTTGTCTTTTAAAAACGAATGCAATGCTTGTAAAATGTATCATATAGAGGTCAAATACCTCGCAATGTAATCAACTATTGTGAATCGTTTATAATGTATATGAACGGATCCTTTCATGTTAGGCCCGATAGATTTATCTTTAGAGTTCGCATCAATTAGGGTGTCTGTTCCCTAATTCTTAGATTACCAGACTAAATAAAAAGGGCATATTCGATTTCGATAATTCAACCATATAATGTAGTTTCAATTACTTGTGTCTATTTCGTAAAACTTTTATAAAAATTGCGCATGTATTCTCAGCCCAAAAATATAAAGGGTAAAAAAGGCAAATGAAACTCACCATACTTTATTTTGTAGTAAAAATACATAGAACGACATTGAATAAGTATAGGGTTGGCCTCGGATTCACGAACCTATATCATTTATATATATATTAACATATATAATCGTATGTGAACAACTCATATATTATAACTTATTTTATATATTATATATTTAATTTTTGCGTATAATTAAAATGATTAATATTTATATAATTAATTTATTATATATTTGATTAGTTTTATATTAAAATTACCTAATTTGTTATATATGGATATTTGTATGAAAATTTGTTATTATGGTTAATATATATTCATATGTAATATTACTTATAAATATTTTTATATGCATAATATTTAGTTAGTAAAATAATTAATAATGGTAAATAAGAGTTGTACTTGATTATAATGATAATATTAGCAATAACAATATTGATAGTAGTGATAATTATAATAATAATCGTAATAATAATAATAATAATGATACTAGTAGTAAAAATGGTAGTAATAATAATAATAATATAGTAAAATGATAATTTTAAATATAATGATACTAGTAATAATATAAATGATAATAATGATAATAATTACAATATTCATAAATTTATAGTAATACTTATAATATCATTAAGTTTATGATCAAAATTGTTATATTAACTTTTATCATAATAATTTTCATGATATATAACCATAATGCTTTTATATTTCTTTTAATAATCATAATCATTTTTATTTTCTTAAGTTACTAATAATAATAATAATAACAAACACATTCGTGATAATAATATTAAAGTTTTAAATTTAATTGTGATATCATAATTAATACATTAATAACTAATAATAATAATAATAATAATAATCATAACAATAATAATCATAATAATTAATAATAATAATAATAATAATAATAATAATAATAATAATAATAATAATAATAATAATAATAAAATAATAATAATAATAATAATAAAATAAAAGAAACTTGTGTATACCCTTAAAAGCTTCAAGTAAAAATGAAATGCTCCAAATGAGACTCGAACCCGCAACCTCTTGTTAAGCCTTAAGCACTTAAACTTCCTCATCCATTTCAGTTTTTATTATTTTATACGCACCCGTTTATATTTAATCTATATCCTACGGCCCAACTGAACATGAACTTTGGCCCAAACAAAGAGGAGGTCATGACCCAACTGGAAACTTAGTCCTTGGCCCAAGGTTTATAGACTCACGGCCCAAAAAAATATGTTGTTAATTAAAAACAATTTGCCACGACCGGGGATTGAACCCACTTGTTAAACACAAACGCTCAATGCCATCCCACTGTCTTTGTTTTTCTGATTGGACTTATACTTAATTTTCTTTTAACCTTTATTCTCCTGTTCCTTTCTTCTTCTTAAATTTTAATTCGACCAGAGTCAACAAAATCATCACCTTAATCATCGTGATTAATTCAACAAGATCGAAACACGACAGCTGAAAACAATTGTTGCAGCAGCAGTCGTTGCAGTACTGTAACACATAACTTGTTTATTGTTTCGGCCCATTTAAAACTCAAGTGCACGGCCCAATAGAAAAACAATCATTTGGCCCAACATATAGTATCACAAAATCACGGCCCAGGTTAAAGAATTTGAAACTGAAAACAGGTACCGTCGACGTTAATCTTGCATCATCATCTATATAATATCATATACTTATTAACTCACCAAGCAAGTGGGTTATCACCTTGGTACTTTGTCGGTCAAAGAGAAGAAAAAGAAGCACGCAATATTGGTTCAATTATGTCATTAACAATTATCCACTTGCATCAACTTCAATCATCAATATTAAGTTCCATTTTCTATGTTGCAGTATTAGGATTTAAAATAGAAAAGAGAAACGAGCAAAGACATAAAGGTGAGTAATATTTTAGTGGAGGGTGACTAACAAACCGAATATTTTGGTAGTAATCATGAGGTTCCTTTTTTTTATATTGACAACTTGTTTCAATATCCTCCACTATCTTCTTTATTTAAAGCTGGCCACAACCATAACTTTCGCATTTTTATTTACTGATAATCTTCAATTCGCGTTCTGCTCAAAAGTTTAACAACAGTGGATCACCTAGTTAACTTTCTATCATAAAAGTAGAAGTGGAAATGGCAAGTATATTGTAGCAGTATCAACGAGAAAAAGAGATATATTGGTGTTGGTTTCGGTGGTTCACAGCTGAAGTAGCAGTGATATGTTTATGGTGGTTAGGTGATCATGGGTTTGATAGTTGAAGAAGAAAGAAACTAGAGAGAGAAAAGAAGAGAGAGAGATGAGAAAATGATAGTCTCTTGGTGGAAGAGAGTGGCGTTTAAAAGGTGACTCGCTGTTCATGGTAAGGGTTGTAGTTGATGGGTTTATAAGGGTGACATGTAAGTATAAGTATATATTATGTTATATGTTATGTAGTGTGTGAGATAGAGAATTCAATTCTTGTTAAAGTATGAAATGGATATTGAGAGTGGAATTGGATAATGAAAATGGAAATGATGTTCGGGTTGCAGTAGTAGAGTTCTATATAGTGTTGAACAGGTATACTTTCAGCTGGATAAATTACTTTAACATTTGTATTATTGCTTGATTTCTCGACATAATATATTCTGTCAGAGATTATTAAAATTTAAAGCGGTTTATAATCTCAACTAATTTGTACTATGGATTTTGATGTTTATCACTTTAGGAGATAGAACAAAAAGATCAAACACAGTTTGATTGCAACTGCAAACAGAATTTAGATTATACTTGTGTTTGGATTGTGATTCGTACAAATTTAGAGATAGAAAGAATCGTATAACAGATGAAGTCAGGAGGAAAAGTTAAAACTGGAAAATGACCTACAACAGATTAGTTTTGTATTGATATTGACATGTTCAATTTATCAAACAAAAAGAACAGTTAAATAAGAATCTGATGTTGATGCACAACATATTGGTACCATGTATTATCTTTAAAGACTAAATATTTACGTAATTTTGATAATAATATTATTATTGGATTGGTACCATGCACTATATGACTATAACTCATGTCAACCAATATATAAACTCACAATATATAATATTTAGTTTAAAGATATTATTATTTTATAAGGGAAATAATATCTTTATAGATTATTAGGTGAGTTTATATATTGTGAGATTAGATATAATAAACTCACAATAACATTGATATATTAAATTTGAACAAAATTGAACAAGGGATTAAAAATTATTATATACCCTTACATATATATAAATATATATACTTATTTATTTATAATAATTGTTCGTGAATCGTCGGGAATAGTCAAAGGTCAACTGAATCCATATAAATAGTTCAAAGGTCAAATGTATGTACGAACACAGTTCATAGTTTATGAGACTTCAACATTACAAACTTTTCTTATCATGTCGGAAACATATAAAGATTACAGTTTAAATTTGGTCGGAAATTCTCGGGTCATCACAGTACCTACCCGTTAAAGAAATTTCGTCCCGAAATTTGAGTGAGGTGGTCATGGTTAACAATAAAAAATGTTTTCATGACGAATATAAGTTGATAAATAGAGTTTTATCATCATTGAGTAATATGGATAAAATAACTCGATTATTCGAAGAGTACGAATGAAGCTATCATAAAAGAGTGAAATGAGTAGGTATAGATTCGTCATATCTTTTGACGTAGATAGGACTGATTTCCGGAATTCAAGGGATTTAAAGAAAATTTTCGAAATCTAAAAGATTTGATTCTTCGGCTAGTAAGGAAATTAAGATCTCTATAATTAAATACGGTGATCTTCCTCGATTACTCTGTCTGATATTTCCATTATAAATTAAACTCTTTCGTTCCATTATTCTCACCATTCCTATACTTTCTTTCTTAGTTCATACATCCAAAAGATTGTTAAAATGCTTAATCCAGTTCTAATCCTTGATATTTTTCTAATTATCATTTCTGTCATCCTTCTTCTCAATCTTCCACCAGAAAATCTGTTTACTTCTACTATTACCTTGGGGTGATACTATCCTTAATTATCTGACCCGGGAAATTCCGACCAAATTTAAACTTAATCTTTAAATGATTACGACACGATAAGCAAAGTCTATTAAACCGAGTATCAAAATTTTGGAACAATTTTTTATAAATGCATTTGACCTTTAACTAATTTCGACGATTCACGAACCTATAATTGAAAATAGAAATGTAAATATAAATAATTATATATGTAAATAATTATATTAAATGAACTATTATGTAATTTAGCTACGATGAAAGATAACTTTAACAAACTAAAATTTGTTATTTTGAATACATAAAGTATATTAGATATAAACAATTTCAAACATAATTTGTCAACAGTATCAAAGCATTTCATGTATAATTGTTATATTAATATTATTATCATTAATTCATTATTGTTATAATATTCATATTAATATTAATATCAGTCTTATTAATATTACTAGATATGAAACTTGATGCGAATAATGTGTTGAAATTTCTAATATTATTATTATCATTACTAATATAAGTATTATTATTATTTATATCGTTATTACTAAATTATTATTATTATAATTATAATGTTAGTTATTAATATGATTATTTTTATTATTAACATTATTATAATTAGTATTAACATAATTAGTATTATTAATTGCATTATGAATAATATTATTATCACCATTATTTTTAATCATCATTGTTATTATCTATTATTATGATAATTATTATTAATATTATTATTATTATTATTATTATTTATTATTAGTTATAAATTTAATTACATAAGAATATAAAAAAACAAGGAATTCGTACAAGTTGTTGAGGGGTATCAATCCAAATGATCTGAATTCGATTTTCCTGTCTTTGACTCTGTTAACCAGTTAAAAAAAAATCAAACAGAACTAAACAACAAATTGTTACAAGTTGTTATCAGTATTTTTTTAATATATTTTTTTCTACTTTATTGAATCAGTCGAACTTTTTTTCTATATATACAACAATCTGTTAATTCACGAGATTAGATACAAATCATTGGAGAATATCACTATCATTATCAATTATCACTTTCATCTATATTTTTTTTGATTTATTTTAACAGAACAAAAAAAGATACAGCTCGTTCATCCCTGTTCGTGTTCATAATTTTGAAAGGTTCAATTTCGATATTAATTTGAAAATGTATAAATGCAGTTTAGTTAGGAATCTTCAAAGCAAACTATCTGCAAAAGTTGAAGTCCTAATTCTTCCTATCAAATGTTAATTATCGAGTCAAAGTTGTTTATAAAAAAAAGTCAACTTATGTTCTTTATTCAAATTCGACTTTTCTATTTTGAATTGAATTAAATTGATGGTTCATATAGTTTTCAGTAAGGATTATAAATGTATTTCATGTACAAAGTTTCTGTTAAAAGGGTCTTAAATTCAAAAATCAAATTGGAGTTCTTATTTCTTTTGTTCAACCGTCGCTGCTACTGATTTCTATTTTTTTTATTTTTTATTTATTCAAACCACTCATAACAAATCGTATATGTTTCTGTTATAATACCTAAATCCAATAATTTCACGAGCCTGATTATCATGGTCTTTATGGATTCGAGTCCGTGAAAGCGAAGAAGAAGATAATGGACATACGAATACGGGTTTTAAATAATAGTGAGGGTATCAAAACAAAAAAATGGGCCACAGCCCAATAGTTTAAGGTGTTAGCGGTGAGCGGGAGGTCTAGGGTTCGAGCCCCGTCTTGGGCATTCTTTTTAATAAAGCTTCTAAAAAGGGTATAAATATTTTATTTCATTTCTATTATTATTATTATTATTATTATTATTATTATTATTATTATTATTATTATTATTATTATTATTATTATTATTATTATTATTATTATTTTTATTGTCATTATCATTATTAATAATTATTGTTGTTATGATATAAATTAGTATTATTACTAATATTAATTATACTACTATTATTTATCACTAATATAACTAATATTACTAATATTATTGTTATTACTAAGTATCATCAATAAATATTACTAGTATCATTACTTTCATTATTTACTAAAAGTACTATTATCTTAAACCTATCACTTTTATTAAAATTTGTATTATTGTTATTATTATAAATATTACTAAGTATCATTATTATTAATACTAGTAATAGAATTATTGTCTAAACACCATTATTAGTATTATTACTAATACGATCACTAAAAATTACTATTAAAACTATAATTATTATTAACATTACTAATATCGTTACAAATATTATTATTTTTTTTCATTTTACCACCTGTATTAAAATTATCATTTTTATTATCATTAATAAATTTAGTATTAGTAATATCATTTATATTATTAGTATTACTAAAACTATCATGATATTAAAACTATCCTTTTATTAAAAAAATTACTTTATTATTATTATTAATTTTATGACAAGTGAATAATATACATGTGAGAATATATGTATATTACACATAAGTAGGTATTAATAATATTATAAAATTTTGTATAAATAATCATATATAATGAATTAGGTATTCTTAATATAATATTAACCAGATAAATATATACATCATCTATAATTTAAGGATATAAAATATATATTTGTTCGATTACCATTACATGTATTAATATACATGATTGAATAATAGGTTCGTGAATCCGAGGCCAACCCTGCATTGTTCAATGTCGTCATATGTATTTTTACTACAAAATACAGTATAGTGAGTTTCATTTGCTCCCTTTTTTAAATAATTTTGCAATATATATTTTTGGGATTGAGAATACATGCGCTGCTTTTATAACTGTTTTACAAAATAGACACAAGTAATCGAAACTACATTCTATGGTTGAATTATCGAAATCGAATATGCCCCTTTTTATTAAGTCTGGTAATCTAAGAATTAGGGAACAGACGCCCTAATTGACGCGAATCCTAAAGATAGATCTATTGGGCCTAACAAACCCCATCCAAAGTACCGGATGCTTTAGTACTTTGAAATTTATATCATATCCGAAGGGTGTCCCGGAATGATGGGGATATTCTTATATATGCATCTTGTTAATGTCGGTTACCAGGTGTTCACCATATGAATGAATTTTATCTCTATGTATGGGATGTATATTGAAATATGAAATCTTGTGGTCTATTAAAATGATGAAAATGATTATTTATGTTAAACTAATGAACTCACCAACCTTTTGGTTGACACTTTAAAGCATGTTTATTCTCAGGTACGAAAGAAATCTTCCGCTGTGCATTTGCTCACTTTAAAGATATTACCTGGAGTCCTTCATGACATATTTCAAAAGATGTTGCATTCGAGTCGTTGATTTCATCAAGATTATTATTAAGTCAATTATAATTAGATATATTATGAAATGGTATGCATGCCGTCAACTTTCGATGTAATGAAAGATTGTCTTTTCAAAAACGAATGCAATGTTTGTAAAATGTATCATATAGAGGTCAAGTACCTCGCGATGAAATCAACTGTTGTGAATTGTTTATAATCGATATGGACTTCGTCCGGATGGATTAGGATGGGTCGCTTCAGTTGGTATCAGAGTGGTGGTCTTAGTGAACTAGGTCTTGCATTAGTGTGTCTAACTGATAGTCGTTAGGATGCATTAGAAAGTCTGGACTTCGACCGTGTCTGCATGTCAAAAGTTTTGCTTATCATTTTTGTCGGAAATCATCTGTTTATCATCCTTAGGAAATCATCTGCTTATCATTCTTAGTCTAGACACATCTTACTGCATTGATTGCATGAATAGTGTATAAACAAAATTCATATCTTAGCGTATCTGTTATTGTTACCTTTGCCTGACAGCTTCTCGTAGATTCCTCCGTAACTTATGGGATTTTAGTATTATATATGCATATGTAAATTATGTATTGCAGGGTACTAATCTACATCCTATAATCTATTTCTTATCGAAAAGTCCTTCATCTGATCGTACGAGATGAATCCCTCAACCAGTTCGAATTCCTCGGATTCTGACAGCTATTCCGATATGGAGTTTCACCTATCAGCGTCACCAGAATGAATCAACCAATCAGTCATCCCCAATTAATTTGATGGGTTCATAGTCGACTTAATCAATGGAAACGTGAAGAAGGCGATCCCTTCCACCAACCGAATTTACCTTTTGGCAAAGAACCTGAAGCAATTACCGGTGAACCAGTCCGAAATATCATTTTCACCCTCATTTCTCGAATATCTCATCATGATTACATAATATCTCAGATTTTAAACCTTATTCATTCGCTCGTTCCAACCGACAATCATCCCAGAATAATAAAAGAAGTCAACAAACTTCGCGCTCGAAAAATAAATTTGGAGAATATGGTGCAAAATTTACCAGCTTCAGCAAATCACCGGCACCAACAGTACCACCAACACCAATACCAGTACCATCAACAATCCATGCCTCAACATCTCATTTTCTACCTCGAGTATAATCATCATTCTACGTATCGTTCTACATCAATTATCTTCGTTCTTCATGGCGATTATGTAATCTCTAATGTTTTAGAGATTATGTATTCTAGTTCTAACCATAAACCAAATGAGTTTAATATCATATTAACTCATTAAATCAATGATTACATCTGAAGAAAATATATATGTATATATGTTTTCATAAAGATTGTAACTAAAAATTCTTTTGTACAAACGGTTAATGGTGAAAATATTTTAACGGGTAGGTAATACCCGAGGAATATTCAGATTTCACATTAATAAGTTACACTGTACATTCTTCGAAGCTGATTCAACAGTCGTTTAGTATCCTACTTACATCCACCGATCTACAAATCCGTTCACCACAGAATAACCATATTCATCCAATTTCATATTGGGATTTTGATTTATCAGAATCCAACAAGTGGCATAATGAAGAAAACATATGACAAAATAAAATTTGTTAGAAACAGACTAATTAATTATGAGAAATTGTGTTAAGAATCCACGCTAACTATTCCTAGCTAATTGTTCTTAGCTAACTGATTACATTTTATTTATCGCAATTTAATTATCGCAATTTACATTCTCGCAATTTACATTCTCGCAATTTTATTTATTGTCATTTAATTTCTGTATTTATTTTACGCACTTTTAATATCGGGACACGTATACAAGGTTTTGACATATCATATCGACGCATCTATATATATTATTTGGAATCACCATAGACATTCTATATGCAGTAATGATCGAGTTCTCTATACAGGGTTGAGGTTGATTCTACAATAATATATATAGTTTGAGTTGTGATCGAGTCTGAGATGAATATGGGTCACGATATTTATTAATTAATTCGAATATTATATATATTAAACTATATATGAATTATTAAATTGCTAACTGTGGACTATCAACTGTGGACTACCAACATTGGACAATAAAAATGAATTAAAATATTGACTATAACATATGAAACTAAACAATTCTTCAAGTTTTCCACTTGATTTCATCTTATACATCATTTGTATCTTGACGATTACAATCAGCGTTCAAACCTTTCATGATTCTTGAAAACACCTCGATCGAGAAGATGAACCAACCGCACTTCATCTATAGAAGAAGAGATTGATGCATATAGTTATGCACTTGACAACATTCGTAACTTGAGTAAACATCTAACACGTAGTTGTGCTAATTTATTTAGTGTTATTATTACCCAAAATAATTTGGTAATCCCTTTCAAATTAGCAAATTTTGTCACAGCTCCAACAAGTCAACTTCGACTTTTCATTCGAAGTAGCCTTACTATAATCCTGATGTATACGATTACCCTTTCGATACCGAAAAATTCTTTTATATTCCATCATATTACCAGTAGACGTACCAGCAACCTCGTTGCTCCTTGCCTTAAAACTCTCTGATAAATCATTATATTTATTCATTGAAACCCTATCATATACTCATCCGCATCTTGTAACAAGAACTGCCATACCAATTACCGGGAATCAGCAATCAGTACTTTGAAAACTCACAGCATATCTACATCAACAGTTATATGTATAACATTTATCTCTTAGAATTATGATCTTTCATTCGAAAATTCTGAAAAGCACCCAGCCTACAAATCAATACCACAAATTATGAAAAAAAAAAAAAAAGCTGAATACAGCGGCAAAAACTGTACACGACCTTAACCGTCGAAAGTTTGATGATAAAGAATGAAATATTGGAAACATTTAATAGAAAATTTTGTACCGAAAAGTGGATTATGGGAAACTATGAAGGAAGCCGTGGACAAATCACAAAGAATAAGTTTGACTTCAAAGAATCCAAATGATTCAATGGATGCTAAAGTCTCTAGCGAATATCTTGCTCTTTACTCTAAACCCTTGCGGATAATAGTTTCTATCATCCTCTGATCTTAGATATTCGGAGATATTATCGTATCTTTCATTATAAATATCCTCGATATTCAAAAATATATTTCATAACTAATCTTATCTGAAATCATTAATCTCTTCGTGCTATCAGTATTACATCATATAGAAACTGTTAGTTTCTATATTCTGTAAACTTTCGAGCTTAAAATATGAATGTTATTGAAGTAATGTTGAGAACTGATGCATGAGTTAATATAATATAATGACACTTGATCAACGTGATTATATTACAGTAAGTCATGCTGAGTTTCTAATGGGATGTGATGATTCACAGATCCTAACATCATCACGTGCCATGTTACATAACTCTTTCATTCTACTTAACTTCTAAACATATCAAGAAAATATATTCTTGATAGTTCTATTCTCAGTGATTCTGGAAATTTAACAAATCAAATCGTGCTAATACGTTCTTTCTTGCTTAGAACATTCAGTTCATTCGGAACTCCATACCTACAAATTCTGGACCAATACTTGTGAAAAGAAAATAAAAGCATGAAGCTCCGAAATAGAAAGGGGGTATAAATCGCAACAAATAAGAGAGAGCATTAAATGTGGATGACGATGATTATAGGAGACAGAAGCAGGAACACCGAAATATAAGAGAAAATATAAAGCCCAATGACAACACAGAGGTCACAAACCATGGATATTAATACGAATAGCAATATAAAGACACAGTATAATTAAGAATAGAATCACCCAAAGTAATAGTAGAAGTAAACAAAAATTCCTGGTGGAAGATTGAAAAGATGGATGACAGAAATAATAATTAGGAAAATATCAAGGATTAGAACGGGATTTAGCATTTTCACAATCTTTTGGATGTATGAACTAAGAAAGAAAGTATAGGAATGGTGAGAATAATGGAACGAAAGAGCTTAATTTATAGTGGAAATATCATACGGAGTAATCGAGGCATATCACCGTATTTAATTATAGAGATCTTAATTTCCTTATTCGCCGAAGAATAAAATCTTATAGATTTCCAAATATTTTCTTTTAAATCCCTTGAATTCCGAAATTCAACCCTCCACGTCAAAAGTTAAGATACATCTTATTTTCTAAATTCAAACATGACTACGCCAAAAGTTATGACGCACCTTATTTTTTAAATACAACCCTGTTTACGTCAAAAGCTAAGGAAAATCTTATTTTTCTTCAATTCACTCTTTTGCGATAGCTTCATTCGTATCCTTAGAATAATCGAATTATTTTATCATTATTATTCAATGATGATAAACCTCTAATAATTAACTCATACTGGTCATGAAAACATTTTTATTGTTAGCCATGACAGCCTCACTCAAATTTCGGGACGAAATTTCTTTAACGGGTAGGCACTGTGATGACCCGGGAATTTCCGACCAAATTTAAACTTAATCTTTAAATGATTTTGACACGATAAGCAAAGTCTATTAAACTGAGTCTCAAAATGTTGGAACTATTTTTTATGAATGCATTTGACCTTTAACTAATTTCGACGATTCACGAACCTATAATTGAAAATAGAAATGTAAATATAAATAATTATATATGTAAATAATTATATTAAACGAACTATTATGTAATTTAGCTACGATGAAAGATAACTTTAACAAACTAAAATTTGTTATTTTGAATACATAAAGTATAATAGATATAAACGATTTCAAACATAATTTGTCAACAGTATCAAAGCATTTCATGTATAATTGTTATATTAATATTATTATCATTAATTCATTATTGTTATAATATTCATATTAATATTAATATCAGTCTTATTAATATTACTAGATATGAAACTTGATGCGAATAATGTGTTGAAATTTCTAATATTATTATTATCATTACTAATATAAGTATTATTATTATTTATATCGTTATTACTAAATTATTATTATTATAATTACAATGTTAGTTATTAATATGATTATTTTTATTATTTAAATTATTATAATTAGTATTAACATAATTAGTATTATTAACTGCATTATGAATAATATTATTATCACCATTATTTTTAATCATCATTATTATTATCTATTATTATGATAATTATTATTAATATAATTATTATTATTATTATTATTTATTATTAGTTATAAATTTAATTACATAAGAATATAAAAAACAAGGAATTCGTACAAGTTGTTGAGGGGTATCAATCCAAATGATCTGAATTCGATTTTACTGTCTTTGACTCTGTTAACCAGTTAAAAAAAATAAATCAAACAGAACTAAACAAAAATTGTTACAAGTTGTTATCAGTATTTTTTTAATATATTTTATCTTCTGCTTTATTGAATCAGTCGAACTTTTTTTTTCTATATATACAACAATCTGTTAATTCACGAGATTAGACACAAATCATTGGAGAATATCACTGGCATTATCAATTATCACTTTCATCTATATTTTTTTTTTGATTTATTTTAACAGAAAAAAAAGATACAGCTCGTTCATCCCTGTTCGTGTTCATAATTTTGAAAGGTTCAATTTCGATATTAATTTGAAAATGTATAAATGCAGTTTAGTTAGGAATCTTCAAAGCAAACTATCTGCAAAAGTTGAAGTCCCAATTCTTCCTATCAAGTGTTAATTACCGAGTCAAAGTTGTTTATAAAAAAAAGTCAACTTATGTTCTTTATTCAAATTCGACTTTTCTGTTTTGAATTGAATTAAATTGATGGTTCCTATAGTTTTCAGTAAGGATTATAAATGTATTTCATGTACAAAGTTTCTGTTAAAAGGTCTTAAATTCAAAAATCAAATTGGAGTTCTTATTTCTTTTGTTCAATCGTCGCTGCTACTGATTTCTTTTTTTTATTTTTTTTATTCAAACCACTCATAACATATCGTATATGTTTCTGTTATAATACCTAAATCCAATAATTTTACGAGCCTGATTATCATGGTCTTTATGGATTCGAGTCTGTGAAAGCCAAGAAGAAGATAATGGACATACGAATACGGGTTTTCAATAATAGTGAGGGTATCAAAACAGAAAAACAGGCCACAGCCCAATGGTTTAAGGTATTAGCGGTGAGCGGGAGGTCTAGGGTTCGAGCCCCGTCTTGGGCATTCTTTTTAATAAAGCTTCTAAAAAGGGTATAAATCTTTTATTTCATTTCTATTATTATTATTATTATTATTATTATTATTATTATTATTATTATTATTATTATTATTATTATTATTATTATTATTATTATTATTATTATTATTATTATTATTATTATTATTGTTGTTGTTGTTATTATTATTATCATTATTAATAATTATTGTTGTTATGATATAAATTAGTATTATTACTAATATTAATTATACTACTATTATTTATCACTAATATAACTAATATTACTAATATTATTGTTATTACTAAGTATCATCAATAAATATTACTAGTATCATTACTATCATTATTTACTAAAAGTACTATTATCTTAAACCTATCACTTTTATTAAAATTTGTATTATCATTTTTATTATAAATATTACTAAGTATCATTATTATTAATACTAGTAATAGAATTATTGTCTAAACAACATTATTAGTATTGTTACTAATACGATCACTAAAAATTACTATTAAAACGATAATTATTATTAACATTACTAATATCGTTACAAATATTATAATTTTTTTTTTCATTTTACCAACTGTATTAAAATTATCATTTTTATTATCATTAATAAATTTAGTATTAGTAATATCATCTATATTATTAGTATTACTAAAACTCTCATGATATTAAAACTATCCTTTTATTAAAAAAAAATTACTTTATTATCATTATTAATTTTATGACAAGTGAATAATATACATGTGAGAAAATATTTATATTACACATAAGTAGGTATTAATAATATTATCAAATTTTGTATAAATAATCATATATAATGAATTAGGTATTTTTAATATAATATTAACCAGATAAATATATACATGATCTATAATTTAAGGATATAAAATATATATTTGTTCGATTACCATTACATGTATTAATATACATGATTGAATAATATGTTCATGAATCCGAGACCAACCCTGCATTGTTCAATGTCGTCATATGTATTTTTACTACAAAATACAGTATAGTGAGTTTCATTTGCTCCCTTTTTAAATGCTTTTGCAATATATATTTTTGGGACTGAGAATACATGCGCTTCTTTTATAACTATTTTACGAAATAGACACAAGTAATCGAAACTACATTCTATGGTTGAATTATTGAAATCGAATATGCCCCTTTTTATTAAGTATGGTAATCTAAGAATTAGAGAACAAACACCCTAATTGACGCGAATCCTAAAGATAGATCTATTGGGCCTAACAAACCCCATCCAAAGTACCGGATGCTTTAGTACTTCGAAATATATATCATATCCGAAGGGTGTCCCGGAATGATGGGGATATTCTTATATATGTATCTTGTTAATGTCGGTTACCAGGTGTTCACCATATGAATGAATTTTATCTCTATGTATGGGATGTATATTGAAATATCAAATCTTGTGGTCTATTAAAATGATGGAAATGATTATGTATGTTAAACTAATGAACTCACCAACCTTTTAGTTGACACTTTAAAGCATGTTTATTCTCAGGTACGAAAGAAATCTTCCGCTGTGCATTTGCTCACTTTAAAGATATTACTTGGAGTCCTTCATGACATATTTCAAAAGATGTTGCATTCGAGTCATTGATTTCATCAAGATTATTAGTAAGTCAATTATAATTAGATATATTATGAAATGGTATGCATGCCGTCAACTTTTGATGTAATGAAAGATTGTCTTTTCAAAAACGAATGCAATGTTTGTAAAATGTATCATATAGAGGTCAAGTACCTCGCGATGAAATCAACTGTTGTGAATTGTTTATAATCGATATGGACTTCGTCCGGATGGATTAGGACGGGTCGCTTCACCAGGTGTCATATCAGACCTTGAAAAACAGATTCAAGTGCTCCGGTGGGTTTCTTAACTCATGGTGCTTATCATGGTTATCATCCTTGATGCATTTAAGCTTCAAGTGTACAACTCTAGATACTTTTGCATCATTTTGGTCAAGCTTTAACGATCAACACACTTATTAACATTAAATGAAAAGAAAACAAACTCTTTAAGAGTTTCATGCTACGTGATGAACCAAAGTTACATCCTTAACATTAAGCATTGTTTCTTATCATCCTTATATAAGTTTATGTGTCTTTATCATATGTAGATGATAAAGATTTGATTTTTATCACCATAAAAATCATAAAAAGGTTACAAGTAAATGAGATCTACAACAAAACTTAGATCTCAAGTGTTATGAAACCCTAAGCTAGAAAGCTTGGATTCTTACAAGATTAATGAGACCATAAGCTAGAAAACTTAGATCTAAACAAGATATACGAGACCATAAGCTAGAGAGCTTAGATCTAGTAAAAGTAATGAGATCAAAAGCTAAAAATCTTGGATCTAAACAAAATGGTGAAACCCTAAGCTAGAAAGCTTGGATCTCTAATGTTCTTGTAGATCCTTTAAGCATAAAGCTCGATCTACAGTTTTTATGAAGATCATAAACACAAGTTTTGATCTTTTAACAAAAGTAAAGTAATTTAAACAAGTAAAGAAAGATTCAAAGCTAGGGAGCTTGAACCCTTCATGTTCTTGCATAATCTTCAAACCAAGGCTTGAAGTTACAAGATGTATGAAGATTCAAGTTACAAAATTTGAATCCTTGAATAATGATGATGATGATAAATACAGTTTTGTAAGAAAAAGAAGAAAGGAAGTAAGTTTTAAACTTACAAATGGGAGAGAATTCTTGAGTGAGAATGTAGACAGAAGAGTGTATGTGCAAAATGAATTAGTGAATGGAAGGGTATTGTATTTATAGGCAAGTAATCACAAAACAAGACAACAAAATGGTGGTGATGGTGGGGGACAAAAGTGGACGGTTTTCATGATGGGTGGGGGTCCATTTTGGCTTCAAGTGGTGTGGTGTGGGAGAAAACAATGTTGGCTATGGTACATGTACTAGTTGTACCATTTGTCCCATATGTTAATGGGTTTGTCTTTAGCTAGATGGTCTAATTAACTCATTAACTAGCCCATGAAAATGAGCCCATTAAGTTGAGTAGGGTGGGCCTTGGTAATCCAAGTCCATTAAAGTGTTAAGCCCAAGTGATTAACTAGTGCACATTAGTAATTTACTAAACGTAATTAAGCAAATGACGAAATAAGTAATTGTCATTAAGAAATAGTAATTAGAATTAAGTTGTCATAATATTCCCAATATGAACAAAGGTTAACGTGTACCAAGTACGTAGCTCGTTCTAAACGACTAGTGACACTAACGGTCGTAAAAGCATTCAAGGATTAAGTTAAGTAATTAATCACTTAATGACACGTTGTAAAGTATTGACGAAAGTAATTAGTATGGATAATGACTCCAGAATATTATCCTTCTCAGTAAGCAAGTATACGCAGATTCGGGAAAGTATAAGTATAAATATAAGTCGAAAAAGTAGGGTCGTTAAATTACCCACCTGTTAAAGAAAATTTCGTCCCGAAATTTTAGGTGGACGTAACAGGTGTTGGTTCCTCCTCGAGGGTTTCTATTGCCCCATTTCTAATTAAGTGAGGATACTTCCTTTCCATTTAATCTCCCCTTTCCCAAGTAAACTCGGGTCTTCGTTTAGCATTCCATCCAACTCTGACGATTTGGAAATTTTGCTTTGTTTCAAGCGTTTGACTTCTCGGTCCATAACCTCAACTGGCTCTTCTACGAAGTGGAGTTGATCATCAATAGTAAGTTCGTCGAGAGGAATAATAATTTCTTGTTCTGCAAGACACTTTTTTAAGTTCGACACGTGGAAGGTAGGATAGACAAAACTTAATTGAAACGATAGATTTAAACGATAGGCAATGGGTCCAATGCGTTCCAAAATTTCAGAAGGTCCAATATATCAGGGATTCAACTTTCCTTGTTTTCCAAAACGAATTACACCCTTCCATGGTGCAACCTTCAACATCACACGGTCACCCACTTGGAACTCAAGAGGTTTTCGTCTGACATTGGCATAGCTCTTTTGATGACTATGGGCCGTCTTTAGCCTTTCTTGGATTTGGACAATCTTTTCGGTTGTTTCATGAATGATCTAGGGCCCGGTGAGTTTCTTGTCACCTACTTTGGCCCAATAAATCGGAGATCGACACTTCTGGCCATACAAAGCTTCAAAAGGTGCGGAATTATTACTCGAATGATAACTATTGTAGTAAAAGAATTCGGCTAGAGGCAAATACTTTTCCCATCCGTTTCCAGAATTGATAACACAAGCACGTAATGAAATTTCCCGTTCATATTGATTATAAACGTTCCATATTAATTGATTTCGTTGCGAGGTTTTGACCTCTATATGAGACATTTTTCAAAGACTGCATTCATTTTTAAAACAACCATAACCTTTATTTTATCAATAAAGGTTTTAAAAGCATTACGTAGATTATCAAATAATGATAATCTAAAATATACTGTTTACATATGACCATTACATAATGGTTTACAATAGAAATATATTACATCGACATATGTTTCTTGAATGCAGTTTTTACAAAAATCATACAAACATGGACTCCAAATCTTGTCCTTATTTTAGTACGCAACAGTGGAAGCTCTTAGTATTCACCTGAGAATAAACATACTTTAAACGTCAACAAAAATGTTGGTGAGTTATAGGTTTAACCTATATATATCAAATCGTAACAATAGACCACAAGATTTAATATTTCAATACACATCCCATACATAGAGATAAAAATCATTCATATGGTGAACACCTGGTAACCGACATTAATAAGATGCATATATAAGAATATCCCCATCATTCCGGGACACCCTTCGGATATGATATAAATTTCGAAGTAATAAAGCATCCGGTACTTTGGATGGGGTTTGTTAGGCCCAATAGATCTATCTTTAGGATTCGCGTCAATTGGGGTTTCTGTTCCCTAATTCTTAGATTACCACACTTAATAAAAAGGGGCATATTCGATTTCGATAATTCAACCATAGAATGTTGTTTCACGTACTTGTGTCTATTTTGTAAATCATTTATAAAACCTGCATGTATTCTCATCCCAAAAATATTAGATTTTAAAAGTGGGACTATAACTCACTTTCACAGATATTTCCTTCCTCGGAAATAAGACTTGGCCACGGATCGATTCACGAACCTATAAAAATATGTACATATATATCAAAGTATGATTAAAATATAATTACAACCATCTTTATTATGTTTTAAAGATTTGAGTATATTAAGTCAGCTGTCCTCGTTAGTAACCTACAACTAGTTGTCCACAGTTAGATGTACAGAAATAAATCGATATATATTATCTTGAATCAATCCACAACCCAGTGTATACATGTCTCTGGCTAGATCACAACTCAAAGTATATATATTTTTAGAATCAACCTCAACCATGTATAGCTAACTCTAACATTACTGCATATAGAGTGTCTATGGTTGTTCCAAATAATATATATACATGGGTCGATATGATATGTCAAAACATTTACATACGTGTCTATGGTATCCCAATATTACATAATATATTAGAATACATGTATAATATAATATAAGTTAGCTAGGATATGATTTGTATAGATTTGTTACACATTTCAAGTAGCTAAAAAGATCAAAAATATCCAATCTTGTTTTACCCATAACTTCTTCATTTTAACTCCGTTTTGAGTGAATCAAATTGCTATGGTTTCATATTGAACTCTAATTTTAGAATCCAAATAGAAAAAGTATAGGTTTATTGTCAGAAATTTAAGTTACATGTCAATTACTAAAGAGGTTGTCATTTCCATCGAAAGGACATCTTGATGACCATTTTGAAAAACATACTTTCACTTTGAGTTTAACCAAGATTTTTGGATATAGTTTCATGTTCATATGAAAAATCATTTTCCCAGAAGAACAACTTTTAAATCAAAGTTTATCATAGTTTTTAATTATCCAAACCAAAACAGCCCCCGGTTTCACTACGACGCCGTATATCCGATTTTATGGTATTCATCGTGTTTCCAGGTTTTAAATCATTAAGTTAGCATATCATATAGATATAGAACATGTGTTTAGTTGATTTTAAAAGTCAAGTTAGAAGGATTAACTTTTGTTTGAGAACAAGTTTAGAATTAACTAAACTATGTTCTAGTGATTACAAGTTTAAACCTTCGAATAAGATAGCTTTATATGTATGAATCGAATGATGTTATGAACATCATTACTACCTCAATTTTTTTGGATAAAACTACTGGAAATGAGAAAAATGGATCTAGCTTCAAAGGATCCTTGGATGGCTTGAAAGTTCTTGAAGCAGAATCATGACACGAAAACAGTTCAAGTAAGATTTTCACTCGAAATAAGATTGTTATAGTTGTAGAAATTGAATCAAAGTTTGAATATGAATATTACCTTGAATTATAAAGATAACCTACTGTAAATAACAAAGGTTCCTTAATCTTAGATGATTACTTAGAATGGATTAGAAAGCTTGGAAGTAGACTTGCAAACTTGGAAGTATTCTTGATTTTTATGAAACTATACTTATGGAATTTATGAAGAACACTTAGAACTTGAAGATGGAACTTGAGAGAGATCAATTAGATGAATAAAATTAAAGAATTAAAGTTTTTGTAGGTGTTTTTGGTCGTTGGTATATGGATTAGATATAAAGGATATGTAATTTTGTTTTCATGTAAATAAGTCATGAATGATTACTAATATTTTTGTAATTTTATGAGATATTTCATGCTAGTTGCCAAATGATGGTTCCCACATGTGTTAGGTGACTCACATGGGCTGCTAAGAGCTGATCATTGGAGTGTATATACCAATAGTACATACATCTAAAAGCTGTGTATTGTACGAGTACGAATACGGGTGCATACGAGTAGAATTGTTGATGAAACTGAACGATGATGTAATTGTAAGCATTTTTGTTAAGTAGAAGTACTTTGATATGTGTCTTGAAGTCTTTCAAAAGTGTAAGAATACATAATAAAAAACAACATCTATATACATTCTAATGGAGTCGTTAAGTCTTCGTTAGTCGTTACATGTAAGTGTTGTTTTGAAACCTTTAAGTTAACGATCTCAATTAATGTTGTTAACCTAATATTTATTATATCAAATGAGATGTTAAATTATTATGTTATCATGATATTATTATGTATGAATATCTCTTAATATGATATATACATTAAGATATCGTTACAACGATAATCGTTACATATAAGTCTCGTTTCGTAATTCTTGAGTTAGTAGTCTTGTTTTTACATATGTAGTTCATTGTTAACACACTTAATGATATATTTAAATATCATTTTATCATGTTAAATATAGTGTATCAATATCTTAATATGATACATATGTATTTAGTAGACGTTATCATAACGATAATCGTTATATATATCATTTCGAGTTTCGTAACTTAGTAATCTCATTTCTTATGTATATCACACATTGTTAATATATTTAGTGAGATACTTACTCATCATAATCTCATGTCAACCATATATATATATGTCTATATATAACACAACATGTAGTTTTTACAAATTTGTAACGTTCGTGAATCGCCGGTCAACTTGGGTGATCAATTGTCTATATGAAACTTATTTCATTTAATCAAGTCTTAACAAGTTTGATTGCTTAACATGTTGGAAACATTTAGTCATGTAAATATCAATCTCAATTAATATATATAAACACGGAAAAGTTCGGGTCACTACAGTACCTACCCGTTAAATAAATTTTGTCCCGAAATTTTAAGCTGTTGAAGGTGTTGACGAATCTTCTGGAAATAGATGCGGGTATTTCTTATTCATCTGATCTTCATGTTCCTAGGTGAACTCGAGTCCTCTACGAGCATTCCATCGAACCTTAATAATCGGTATCTTGTTTTGCTTAAGTCTCTTAACCTCTTGATCCATTACTTCGACGGGTTCTTCAATAAATTGAAGTTTTTCATTGATTTGGATTTCGTCCAACGGAATAGTGATATCTTCTTTAGAAAAACATTTCTTCAAATTCGAGACGTGGAAAGTGTTATGTACAGCCACGAGTTGTTGAGATAGCTCCAGTTGGTAAGCTACTGGTCCGACACGATCTATAATCTTTAATGGTCCAATGTACCTTGGATTTAGTTTTCCCCGTTTACCAAATCGAACAACGCCTTTCCAAGGTGAAACCTTAAGCATGACCATTTCTCCAATTTCAAACTCTATATCTTTTCTTTTACTGTCCGCGTAGCTCTTTTGTCGACTCTGGGCGGTTTTTAATCGTTGTTGAATTTGGATGATTTTCTCGGTAGTTTCTTGTATTATCTACGGACCCGTAATCTGTCTATCCCCCACTTCATTCCAACAAATCGGAGACCTGCACTTTCTACCATAAAGTGCCTCAAACGGCACCATCTCAATACTAGAATGATAACTGTTGTTATAGGAAAATTCTGCTAACGGTAGGTGTCGATCCCAACTGTTTCCGAAATCAATAACACATGCTCGTAGCATGTCTTCAAGCGTTTATATCGTCCTTTTGCTCTGCCCATCAGTTTGTGGATGATAGGCAGTACTCATGTCTAGACGAGTCCCCAATGCTTGTTGCAACGTCTGCCAGAACCTTGAAACAAATCTACCATCCCTATCAGAGATAATAGAGACGGGTATTCCATGTCTGGAGACAACCTCATTCAAATACAATCGTGCCAACTTCTCCATTTTGTCATCTTCTCTCATTGACAGGAAGTGTGCTGAATTGGTGAGACGATCAACTATTACCCAAATAGTATCATAACCACTTGCAGTCCTTGGCAATTTAGTAATGAAATCCATGGTAATGTTTTTCCATTTCCATTCCGGGATTTCAGGTTGTTGTAGTAGACCTGATGGTTTCTGATGTTCAGCTTTGACCTTAGAACACGTCAAACATTCTCCTACATATTTAGCAATATCGGCTTTCATACCCGGCCACCAAAAGTGTTTCTTGAGATCTTTATACATCTTCCCCGCTCCGGGATGTATTGAATATCTGGTTTTATGTGCTTCTTTAAGTACCATTTCTCTCAATTCTCCAAACCTTGGTACCCAAATTCTATCAGCCCTATATCGGGTTCCGTCTTCCCGAATATTAAGATGTTTCTCTGATCCTTTAGGTATCTCATTCTTCAATTTTCCTTCTTTTACAACCCCCTGTTGCGCCTCCTTTATTTGAGTAGTAAGGTTAGTACGAATAATTATATTCATAGCTTTTACCCGTATAGGTTCTCTATCCTTTCTACTCAAAGCATCAGCTACCACATTCGCCTTCCCCGGGTGGTATCGAATATCAAAATCATAATCATTCAATAGTTTAATCCAGCTGCGTTGTCTCATATTCAGTTGCTTCTTATTAAATATATGTTGGAGACTTTTGTGGTCGGTATATATAATACTTTTGGCCCCATATAAATAATGACTCCAAGTCTTTAATGCAAAAACAACATCACCCAATTCCAAATCGTGAGTTGTATAATTTTGCTCGTGAATCTTCAATTGTCTAGACGCATAAGCAATCACCTTCGTTCATTGCATCAATACACAACTGAGACCTTTCTTTGATGTGTCACAATAAATCACAAAATCATCATTCCCTTCAGGCAATGACAATATAGGTGCCGTAGTTAGCTTTTTCTTCAATAACTGAAATGCCTTCTCTTGTTCATCTTTCCATTCAAATTTCTTCCCTTTATGCGTTAATGCAGTCAAGGGTTTTGCTATTTTGGAGAAATCTTGGATGAATCTTCTGTAGTAACCAGCCAATCCTAAAAATTGACGTATATGCTTCGGAGTTTTTGGGGTTTCCCACTTTTCAACAGTTTCGATCTTTGCCGGGTCCACCTGGATACCTTATTTGTTCATTATGTGACCGAGGAATTAAACTTCTTGCAACCAAAATGCACACTTTGAAAACTTAGCGTACAGTTTTTCTTTCCTCAATACTTCTTGCACTTTTCTCAAATGTTCTTCGTGCTCTTGATCATTCTTTGAGTAAATAAGTATGTCATTGATGAAAACAATGACAAACTTGTCAAGATATGGCCCACACACTCGGTTCATAAGGTCCATGAACATAGCTGGTGCGTTAGTCAATCCAAACGGCATAACCATAAACTCGTAATGACCATAACGCGTCCTAAAAGTAGTTTTTGGAATATCATCCTCCTTTACTCGCATTTGATGATATCCAGAACGTAAATCGATTTTCGAATAAACCGACAAGCCTTGTCGTTGATCAAATAAGTCGTCAATTCTCGGCATTGGATAACGGTTTTTGATAGTAAGTTTATTCAACTCTCTGTAGTCAATACACAACCTAAATGTACCATCCTTCTTCTTAACAAACAAAATAGGAGCTCCCCATGGTGATGTGCTTGGTCGAATGAAACCACGTTCTAATAGTTCTAGCAGTTGGCTTTGCAGTTCTTTCATCTCGCTGGGTGCGAGTCTGTAAGGAGCACGAGCTATTGGTGCAGCTCCTGGTACAAGATCTATTTGAAATTCAACAGATCGATGTGGAGGTAGTCCCAGTAATTCTTTCAGAAATACATCGGGAAATTCTTTTGTGACGGGAACATCATTGACGCTCTTTTCTTCAGTTTGTACTTTCTCAACGTGTGCTATAACAGCATAGCAACCTTTTCTTATTAGTTTTTGTGCCTTCAAATTATTAATAAGATGTAGCTTTGTGTTGCCCTTTTCTCCGTACACCATTAAGGGTTCTCCTTCTTCTCGTACAATGCGAATTGCATTTTTGTAACATACGATCTCTGCTTTCATCTCCTTCAGCCAGTCCATACCAACTATTACATCAAAACTCCCTAACTCTACTGGTATCAAATCAATCTTAAATATTTCGCTTCCCAGTTTAATTTCTCAATTCCGGCATATATAATCTGCTGAAATTAATTTACCGTTTGCTAATTCGAGTAAAAATTTACTATCCAACGGCGTCAATGGACAACTTAATTTAGCACAAAAATCTCAACTCATATAGCTTCTATCTGCACCCGAATCAAATAAAATGTAAGCAGATTTATTGTGAATAAGAAACGTACCCGTAACAAACTCCGGGTCTTCCTGTGCCTCTTCCGTATTAATATTGAATACTTTTCCGCGACCTTGTCCATTCGTATTTTCTTGGTTCGGGCAATTTCTAATAATTTGGCCCGGTTTTCCACATTTATAACAAACTACATTGGCATAACTTGCTCCGACACTACTTGCTCCGCCATTACTCGTTCCGACACCATTTGTTCCTTTCGTTCTATTAACCCCTGGTACGTAGACCTCACACTTCGCCGCGCTATGACCATTTCTTTTACACTTGTTGCAAAATTTGGTGCAGAACCCCGAGTGATACTTTTCACACCTTTGGTATAGCTGCTTCTTATTGTTGTTGTTGTTGTTGTTGTTGTTGTGGTTGTTATTGTTGTTGGGATGATTGTTGTAGTTATTGTTGTTGTTGTTGTGCCGTTTGTTGTAGTTGCAATTGATGTTGCGATTTTGGGATAGTTGTTGTTGTTTTGGTGACTCTTATCACCGTTTTCCTCCCACTTTCTTTTGACTAACTTCACGTTGACCTCTTCGGCCGCCTGTTCTTTAATTCTTCCCTCAATCTGGTTCACTAGTTTGTGAGCCATTCTGCATGCCTTTTGTATGGAGGAAGGCTCGTGTGAACTTATATCTTCTTGGATTCTCTCCGGTAACCCTTTCACATACGCGTCGATCTTCTCTTCCTCATCTTCGAACGCTCTCAGACACAATAGGCACAATTCTGTGAATCATCTTTCATACGAAGTAATATCGAATCCCTGTGTTCGTAACCCTCTAAGTTCTGACTTGAGCTTATTGACCTCGGTTCTGGGACGGTACTTCTCGTTCATCAAGTGCTTGAATGCTGACCACGGTAGTGCGTAAGCAGCATCTTGTCTCACTTGCTCTAGATAGGTATTCCACCATGTTAATGCAATACCTGTGAAGGTATGCGTAGCGTACTTCACTTTGTCTCCTTCAGCACACTTACTTATGGCAAACACCGATTCAACTTTCTCGGTCCACCGTTTCAATCCGATTGGTCCTTCGGTCCCATCAAATTCTGAAAATTTGCAGGCAGTGAATTCCTTGTAGGAGCATCCTACACGATTTCTTGCGCCGTTAGCTGTATTGCTAGATTCAGAGTTATTGTTGGTATGTAGCGCGTCCTGTACTGCGGCTATGTTTGAAGCAAGAAAGGCACGAAATTCCTCTTCGCTCATATTCAAGGTGTGTCGAGTAGTTGGTGTCATTTCCTTCAAAATAGTCAAATGTAACAATTTATCATACAGAATATTAAGAGTAGTTAATAGTATCTCGTAGCATAATATGAACTCATTTATAAAAAGCTTTTTCTTCATATTAGTGTTTTATAAGTTTAAATTCGGGTACTACCTACCCGTTAAGTTCATACTTAGTAGCTAATATACAATTCAACTACTACAATTCCATATGAAAAAACTGATTATAATAATATATCACATACAAATATGCTTCAAACTTACAACTTCACTATATTACATATAACATGAAATATAGTACACTATGATACAGGACAGTTTTGAAGATAAATCTAGTTAATACGCAAGTTGTTCAGCAAAGAAAATAAAGACACATAATTCATAAGTCCAGAAATAAGTCATGCATTCTGGTTTTACTAAGACGACTTCCCATCCTTGGTCTTGTGGAAAATAACCGTTATGACCATTAGCTAGGCAGCATGTTGTAATGTCGTCAAAAGGACGAGGGTTTCGTAATGTCCAACAGCCCCGTAATAATCTAAAAACCTTGTTTCTCACCCCAACTACTGAATCCGTCACTTGTTCGAAAGTTTTATTTAAAAGCCGCAATCCGATGTTCTTTTTCTCACTTTGGTAAGAAGCGAACATCACTAACCCGTAAGCATAACATGCTTCTATATGTTGCATGTTAGAAGCTCTTTCTAATTTACGAAATCCTATGTTGGGATATGTTGAGTCAAAATAGGTTCTTAACCCGTAGCGTAAAATTGCATTTAACAAGTTAATTTTGCCATAACTAAATGTGCTGATGAATTCTGACCGACTCTAGACAAGATTTCCTCAATCATATCCTCTGGTAGGTCTTCTAAAATATTCGGTTGTCTACCCTTAACGTCCATTTTGTTTTTATACTATAAAATAGACAAGGATTAGATTCGTAATAACAAACAATACAAGCAATTTTTTACATAGAACATAAAAGTACAAGCACAGTACAATACATTTATTACACAACATGCTCACACCCCTCTCATCTGAATCACTGGTTTCTTCTTCTTCGGACTTGGTTCTTTTTCCTAATTTTCTAGGGATATATGATGTTCCTCTAATACGAGTCATCGTTTTCCACATTGGTTTAGAAAAACCTGGTGGTTTAGAGGTTCCCGGGTTATTGTCACGATATTGAAAATACGGGTGTTGAGGGTACATATAAAGTTCATCGGGGTCGGAATCAGATTTCTCTATTTTGATGCCTTTTCCCTTATTATTTTCTTTTGCCTCATTAAATTGGGTAGGGGAAATTTCTATAACATCATCGGAATCCTCATCAGGATCCGATTCATCGGAAAATTGGTAATTTTCCCAATATTTTGCTTCCTTAGCGGAAACACCATTGACCATTATTAGCTTTGGTCCATTGATTGAGGATTTTCTTTTATTTGACCGGTTTTCTGTGGTTCCAACTATTCCCCCCTCCAGAACCTCTTCTTCTTCCGGTTCCTCTTCTTCTGGTTCCTCTTCTTCCGATTCCTCTTCTTCCGGTTCCGTTTCCTCTTCTTCTGGTTCTTCGGGAACTTGTGAATCTTGCCAATATATATTCGACTATTTGTTGTTATTAGGTGAGTCAATGGAATTTGTGCTAAAGGTAGACATCTATCACACAATATCAAACATGTTAAGAGATTAATATATCACATAATATTTACATGTTAATAATATATAGTTTCCAACTAAAATGTTAAGCAATCATTTTTAAAGAAAACACGGTCGAAGTCCAGACTCACTAATGCATCCTAACAAACTCGATAAGACACACTAATGCAAATTTTCTGGTTCTCTAAGACCAACGCTCGGATACCAACTGAAATGTCCCGTTCATATTGATTATAAACGTTCCATATTAATTGATTTCGTTGCGAGGTTTTGACCTCTATATGAGACGTTTTTCAAAGACTGCATTCATTTTTAAAACAACCATAACCTTTATTTTATCAATAAAGGTTTTAAAAACATTACGTAGATTATCAAATAATGATAATCTAAAATATACTATTTACACACGACCATTACATAATGGTTTACAATAGAAATATATTACATCGACATATGTTTCTTGAATGCAGTTTTTACACAATATCATACAAACATGGACTCCAAATCTTGTCCTTATTTTAGTATACAATATCTTAGTATTCACCTGAGAATAAACATGCTTTAAACGTCAACAAAAATGTTGGTGAGTTATAGGTTTAACCTATATATATCAAATCGTAACAATAGACCACAAGATTTAATATTTCAATACACATCCCATACATAGAGATAAAAATCATTCATATGGTGAACACCTGGTAACCGACATTAACAAGATGCATATATAAGAATATCCCCATCATTCCGGGACACCCTTGGGATATGATATAAATTTCGAAGTACTAAAGCATCCGGTACTTTAGATGGGGTTTGTTAGGCCCAATTGATCTATCTTTATGATTCGCGTCAATTAGGGTGTCTGTTCCCTAATTCTTAGATTACCAGACTTAATAAAAAGGGGCATATTCGATTTCGATAATTCAACCATAGAATGTAGTTTCACGTACTTGTGTCTATTTTTTAAATCATTTATAAAACCTGCATCTATTCTCATCCCAAAAATATTAGATTTTAAAAGTGGGACTATAACTCATTTTCACAGATATTTCCTTCCTCGGAAATAAGACTTGGCCACGGATCGATTCACGAACCTATACAAATATGTACATATATATCAAAGTATGAACAAAATATAATTACAACCATTTTTATTATGTTTTAAAGATTTGAGTGTATTAAGTCAGCTGTCCTCGTTAGTAACCTACAACTAGTTGTCCACAGTTAGATTTACAGAAATAAATCGATATATATTATCTTGAATCATTCCACGACCCAGTGTATACACGTCTCAGGTTATATCACAACTCAAAGTATATATATTTTTGGAATCAACCTCAACCCTGTATAGCTAACTCCAACATTACTGTATATAGAGTGTCTATGGTTGTTCCAAATAATATATATACATGGGTCGATATGATATGTCAAAACATTTCAATACGTGTCTATGGTATCTAAAGATTACATAATATATTAGAATACATGTATAATACAATATAAGTTAGCTAGGATATGATTTGTATAGATTTGTTAAACATTTCCCGTAGCTAAAAAGATCAAAAATATCCAATCTTGTTTTACCCATAACTTCTTCATTTTAACTCCGTTTTGAGTGAATCAAATTGATATGGTTTCATATTGAACTCTAGTTTAAGAATCCAAATAGAAAAAGTATAGGTTTATAGTCGGAAATTTAAGTTACATTTCAATTACAAAAGAGGTAGTCATTTCCGTCGAAAGAACGACATCTTGATGACCATTTTGAAAAACATACTTTCACTTTGAGTTTAACCAAGATTTTTGGATATAGTTTCATGTTCATATGAAAAATTATTTTCCCATAAGAACAACTTTTAAATCAAAGTTTATCATAGTTTTTAATTATCCAAACCAAAACAGTCCCCGGTTTCACTACGACGGCGTATATCCGATTTTATGGTGTTCATCGTGTTTCCAGGTTTTTAATCATTAAGTCAGCATATCATATAGATATAGAACATGTGTTTAGTCGATTTTAAAAGTCAAGTTAGAAGGATTAACTTTTGTTTGCGAACAAGTTTAGAATTAACTAAACTATGTTCTAGTGATTACAAGTTTAAACCTTCGAATAAGATAGCTTTATATGTATGAATCGAATGATGTTATGAATATCATTAATACCTCAAGTTTTCTGGATAAAACTACTGGAAATGAAAAAAATGGATCTAACTTCAAAGGATCCTTGGATGGCTTGAAAGTTCTTGAAACAGAATCGAGACATGAAAACAGTTCAAGTAAGATTTTCACTCGAAATAAGATTGTTATAGTTGTAGAAATTGAATCAAAGTTTGAATATGAATATTACCTTGAATTATAAAGATAACCTACTGTAAATAACAAAGGTTCCTTGATCTTTGATGATTACTTGGAATGAATTAGAAAGCTTGGAAGTAGACTTGCAAACTTGGAAGTATTCTTGATTTTTATGAAACTATACTTATGGAATTTATGAAGAACACTTAGAACTTGAAGATGGAACTTGAGAGAGATCAACTAGATGAAGAAAATTGAAGAATGAAAGTGTTTGTAGGTTTTTTTGGTCTTTGATATATGGATTAGATATAAAGAATATGCAATTTTGTTTTCATGTAAATAAGTCATGAATGATTACTAATATTTTTGTAATTTTATGAGATATTTCATGCTAGTTGCCAAATTATGGTTCCCAAATGTGTTAGGTGACTCACATGTGCTGCTAAGAGCTGATAATTGGAGTGTATATACCAATAGTACATACATCTAAAAGCTGTGTATTGTACGAGTACAAATACGGGTGCATACGAGTAGAATTGTTGATGAAACTGAATGAGGATGTAATTGTAAGCATTTTTGTTAAGTAGAAGTACTTTGATATGTTTCTTGAAGTCTTTCAAAAGTGTAAGAATACATATCAAAACACAACATGTATATACATTCTAATGGAGTCGTTAAGTCTTCGTTAGTCGTTACATGTAAGTGTTGTTTTGAAACCTTTAGGTTAACGATCTCAATTAATGTTGTTAACCCAATGTTTATTATATCAAATGAGATGTTAAATTATTATATTATCATGATATTATGATGTATGAATATCTCTTAATATGATATATACATTAAAATATCGTTACAACGATAATCGTTACATATAAGTCTCGTTTCGTAATTCTTGAGTTAGTAGTCTTGTTTTTACATATGTAGTTCATTGTTGACACACTTAATGATATATTTAAATATCATTTTATCATGTTAAATATAGTGTATCAATATCTTAATATGATACATATGTATTTAGTAGACGTTATCATAACGATAATCGTTATATATATCATTTCGAGTTTCTTAACTTAGTAATCTCATTTCTTATATATATCACACATTGTTAATATACTTAGTGAGATACGTACTCATTATAATCTTATGTCAACCATATATATATATATATATCTATATATACCACAACATGTAGTTTTTACAATTTTGTAACGTTCGTGAATCGCTGGTCAAATTGGGTGATCAATTGTCTATATGAAACTTATTTCATTTAATCAAGTCTTAACAAGTTTGATTGCTTAACACGTTGGAAACATTTAGTCATGTAAATATCAATCTCAATTAATATATATAAACATGGAAAAGTTAGGGTCACTACAGGGGGGGTACTGTTTTAAATTTATATTTAGCGGGTCCTAAATTGTACTACTCCATAGTATGAGTAAAGGAAGTATGACCTAAAGTCGTATTTTTAAGATATTAGTTGAATCGAACCTATATTTAAGCCTAAGATAGTTATGAAGGAGTAGTAGTTACTTAATTTTGGGATTTTCTAATTTATAAGACAGATAAAGTAAATGCCATAAAATTTGTAATTCAGATAAGGTTAAAGTAAGTGCATACTATGATTTCATCAGTTATTCTGCCAAGATTATGGAATATTGGCTCATGAATAGGCAGAGGCCTTGTATTGATTACACTGGTCCTAAATGCCCCTTTCGTAAGACATGTCACTGGGTAATGCGCTAGGCTTAAAGATTCTGAATAGACAGCAACGTCCCTTACCTCCAACGCCAGTGCAGTCTGACTACAGGCATACACGTTCAGACGGCTCATCCAATTAAGCGACTAGGTTGGGTAACGTATTAACATTCCACAAAGGTCTAAACTTTCTTAAGCATAATAGAATACATGGTTTACCATATCCGAGAGACGTGATGTGTTTCAATGCTTTCGTTAATGATTGGTTTTAAAAGATAGTTAGGCCCTTCAAAAGAGTTCAACCATAAAGAAGACCATGGCCAAGTCAAGCTGACTTCCATGAACACGTTCGGTTATCCTAACGGTCCAATCCTTTATGTGTCTAAACAAACAGTTCCTTAATTAACTAAGAATCCCTCAAGCGAGGTGCAATGCTTGAGACCGCGTTATGGTGCAATGTATTAATCAACACTGACTGGGTTCCATAGCCTTACTTAGCAGAGGTACAGCTTACAACAACTGTTATGCTTCAGCATGCATGTACGAAGTTTATATGCTTGGTGACTACACTAGCATGGTCTGAGACCGACAATGTACTAAGGGTCTAGTCATATGTTTCACTACAAAAGAGTCCTCAGTCAGAATCCAAAGCTTGATAGACTTACTACAACTGGTGTGCCTAAGTCGATCTTACGTTGTATCCGATAGACTTCTCTTACCAAGGGGTGACATATATAGTGTACTCTGAATCGGGGTTCGCGACTTCCCAATAACAGAGCCAATAACTACGTTCTATTAGTTGGAAAAGCGATTGAGTTTAAAGCATAATCGGAAAGCATTTCAATATCATACACAAACCAAAACATTATTTCGGCTTTATAACTGCTTACATCATAGCATATGTCACGACCCTACTTTTTCTGTTATCTTTTACTGTTTATTATTTAACGTCCTTTAATTGTTATTCATGCCATGTCATTTCTATGACCTATATTATTATTTTAGTAATAATATATTATTTATTATGTGTTATATGAATATTTGTATTCGTATTTAAAATTGTACGTTTCTACGTATCGTGGATTTCTATCCGATAAATCTTTTCGGTTTTCAAACCAACGGTCAGAATTTTGAGATTTTTGAATCCTAATTATTATAAATATGATATTTTTATGTCATATGAGTATATATAGAGTCTATATATTTTATTTGTCGCGTGTGCGTTATCTCTCCGAATATTTAATCGCGTAGTGGTGTTTTCGCGAATCGGGTTTCGTTCGAGCTTTCGGTCCACAAGCTATCTATCATTTAACAAATTGGGCCAAGTGGGTGCCCATCCACCCTTGAAATTGGCCGCCCACTCCCCAAGACCCATTCCTTGTTTGATTTTTTTTGCACATACACTCATTTTGGCTCCTCATTTTGAACTTTTCATTTCCAAACCCTAGCAACATATTCTCTCTTCCTCTCCCCTTCATTTAGAATGAAAACCCTAGCCTTTATATAGCTCCAAATCGGCCAAGAACAATTAAGGATCAATTGATCATCATTTTGCAACAGCATTTACATAATCAGATTCTCCTTATCGCGCTCTATACATATCTTTTTCTCGTAGATATTTTAATTTCATTTCTTTTAACTGATTATGATCTTATTTTGATGTTATAGTACTTGTATGTTGTTGTATTGTTGATTTGATGCTTAAAACTGCTCGATTTTGTATGTTTTCGGTTTGATTAAAAGCGGACAACAACTATTCTGTTAAAATCAGTAAACTTAACAGTGGTTTTTGATAAAATAAAGTGTTTAGATGAGTTCATCTCATCAAGACAATAATTTTAGGCTTTGGATTCATGTTGTTTTGAGTTTCGGATCAAAAGTTATGCTTGATTTAGTGTTTTAATGAGATTAAAATGTAAAAACGAATATGATCATTTGGGGTCCTACTTTGTGACCATTTTTGAAGGCTCTAGGGTGTATCAGTGGTTTATGATTGATGATTGGATGAACATTCATGTTCGGGTCATCGAAATCCGAGCCGCGGATCACCGAGAATGGCCAAAACAAGATTTTGAACGGATTAATGGTTTAGGTTGGTTCCTGGCTGTTCTTCATGACTCATTAACTGACCTTAGGGTGTTCTTGAGTGCACTAATGTGTAGGGTTGTTTGGTTAGACGAAGATATATATAAAATTCGTCGAAAACCGCCACCCGAGGCTCAAGATATGACCTGACGAACTTTAATTAAACTTATAGTTATAAAATTTGAACTTATGATATAAATAATGATTTTCATTATTATTAATTTACTTATGAAATAAAAGTAATTAAATTTAATTAAGACCTATGATATATATTTATTAAATCATTTAATAATTACTTATGATTTAATTATTCATTTAATTAAACTTATGATTAATAATACTTTTATTATTAATGAAAAATACTTATGATAAGTATTAAACTTATGTTATGGGATTATTATATCAAGACTTATAATAAAGATTAATTAATCATTTATTTATTATAATGCTTAGTTATTATTTAATTATAATTTAAGTATTAAATACTTATGGTTTAATAATTATAATTAAAACTTATGATATGATTAGTAATTCATTATTAATTAATAATACTTATGATATGATTAAACATTTATTATTTATTTATAATACTTATATTATGATTAATATTTAATTAATTAATTAAATACTTATGTTATATTAATTATATCATTTAAACTTATGTTAACTTTAATAATTCAATTTAATTTAATTAAACTTATGATATGACATGATTATACGTATATGACTTTTAATAACTTATAACTTATATTATTAATATAATTTACACTTTAATTTCAATGTTCACTAAGTTTGACCAAGGTTGACTTTTGAGCTGACTTTCGGTTGACTTTGACTTTTTGTTGACTTTTGTTGACATTTCTAAATAAGAAAACTTTCCTAAGTTAAAAACTTTTCAAAAATAGAAACTTTCCAAAAATAAAAACTTTCTAAATATAGAAACTTTTCAAAAATATAAAGTTTCCAATAATAGAAACTCTCCAAAAATAGAAACTTTCCAAACATGGAAACCTGCTAAAAATAGAAACTTTCTAAAAATAAAAGGTACGTCTTATACGCTATCCTGATCATACCGAAACATACCCAGTGTTGTTCTATGCTTAATTGCAACAAGTACTATAACTATCATACTAAGACTTGACCTAAGTTAGTTATTTATATCGACCTTCTTTATTTATAGGTCGGCGTTGTGATCATTTTTGATCACTTTATCTTTGCGGTTCACATTTCTATATTTTTACTTCGATTACGTTAAGGTGAGTTATAGTCCCATCTTTATATTTTAAATATTTTGGGATGAGATTACATGCATTTTATTTTACATATTGGACATAAGTGGAAGTTGGTTTAAATTATTCATTGTGAGTCGAACAAAAAAATTCCCTATTCTGGTAATTTTAATCACTGGTTTCTACTGGTGAACGCGAATCCTATGGATAGATCTATCGGGTATGACAGACCCATTTCGTGCTATCGCGCTAGCAGTTACAGACGGAATGTATTAGTACTTAGTATTTTGGAAGATACATCTGTTCAGTGTATATTTTTATATTGGTTTTGTTAAGGGTATGGAGTTGTTAAGTTATTACCAGGTGGCTCACGAGTTAATGGAATAATATTTTTATATCTTTTCGAGCATATAATTTTGTGGTCCAAAATGGGTCTTTATGTTTTCAAACATAAATTTTTATGGCTTAAATTAAATATTGTTTGCAATGTTAAACCTATAATTCACTCAACATTTTTGTTGACAGTTTACTCGCATGTTTTATTCTCAGGTTCATGATTGATTACTTCCGCTGTGCTTAGAAAGTTTGCATATTTATGATGGCAGCTTTTGTTAAACATTAACTTGCATTCTATTTTGATACATTAAATTGTGGGTGTTTGTTGACCTTGTTTTGATCAACTTTTGGTTAAGAATTTATGCAAGGTTTTTTTTAAACTTACATATTTTGGTAGGTGAAATGTCCCGTTCATATTGATTATAAACGTTCCATATTAATTGATTTCGTCGCGAGGTTTTGACCTCTATATGAGACGTTTTTCAAAGACTGCATTCATTTTTAAAACAACCATAACCTTTATTTATCGATAAAGATTTAAAAAGTATTACGTAGATTATCAAATAATGATAATCTAAAATATACCATTTACACACGATCATTACATAATGGTTTACAATATGAATATATTACATCAAAAATAAGTTTCTTGAATGCAGTTTTACATAATATCATACAAGCATGGACTCCAAATCTTGTCCTTATTTTAGTTTGAAACAGTGGAAGCTCTTAATAATCACCTGAGAATAAACATGCTTAAAACGTCAACAAAAATGTTGGTGAGTTATAGGTTTAACCTATATATTATCAAATCATAATAATAGACCACAAGATTTCATATTTCAATACATCCCATACATAGAGATAAAAATCATTCATATGGTGAACACCTGGTAACCGATATTAACAAGATGCATATAAGAATATCCCCATCATTCCGGGGATTCCATCGAATATGATATAAAAACTCGAAGTACTAAAGCATCCGCTACGTGTGATAAAATGAATGTATGTTATTACATTTACATGTTGCCATGATTGCCCGAACTTGACTTTAATTGCCCGAAACGTCTTTGTGACACACGAAACTTTCACGAATAATATTTTTAGAGTGTTATTTATATTCATGATTAGTTTTATTAATCATTTTAATTAACTATGGTTGTTAGTTAATTACTTGGGCTTTAATTGGATTTATTTGTTAATTACATACAACTTGGGCTTTTAGTTGAACATGGGCTTATAAAGCCCACCCTACTTCTTTCATGGACTCATTAGCCCACTTTAATGTGTAAGTATCACCTTATGATGCAACTAGTTAGTTTTTTACATAAGGAATCTAGTTACCATATAATCCCCATGCAAACACATCTTATATCCAACTTTAAAGAGCTTTACATGCTAGTGACTAATGAACTAATCCCTCCCCCCCCCCCCCCATGGAGCCAAAACCGTCGGCCTAGTGTACACAAGGGGAGAGTTTTTCATTTTTTTTTGACTACTTGTTCACTAGTATCTTTCATTTATTTCTCATTCTCAAAACACACACTTCAAACTCACTTTCAAATTTCTCTCATTTCTCTCTAATACTTGTAAGTAACAATAGCTTTTTCTTCCTTTCTTTTTCTTTGTAAAACCGAATTACACACAACCTTAATCATCATCATTTGTTGTTTGTTACTTGTTTCATGTTGTTGTTGAGTACTTACTTGTTGTTGTTATTCTTTACTAGTTACTAAGAACCAAACTTTCTAGTTTGATTCTTCATTTTAACTTGTAATTTCAAGAATAGACAAGAACTAAACTTACTAGTTTATGTTCTACATATGTTGTTTCAAAGATTGTAAGTTTATGTGTTGATTAAAATCATACTTGAAGTTCATAAAGTAAACTTTAAAGTTTACTTTCTAAAGATCAAACTTTGATTTGAATCTTTAAAGTATGAACAACCATGAACCTTTTACTTGTTATTTAGTTTACTACTTCATTTACTTGCACTTTAATTTTGTGATTTTGGTTGTTGTTGGTCAAGTACTACAAGTTAGTCTTGATCTCATTTCTCTTGAAATAAAAGTTAACTTTAAAAGTTCAAGAACATGTAAGTAAACTTTCTATTATTATAACTTGGTACACTTATGTTAGATCTAGACTTTTGAGTCTTGGATCTTCAAGATCAAACTAAGAACTATGTTCTACAACTTAAGATCTTGATTTCATGAGTTTACTTTCAAGTTGGTAACTTATTATTAGTTTTAAAGTTCATGTATGTGTTAGATCTAAGACTTTGATGTAACTTTGGTTCATCAAACTTCATACAACTCTTAAGTGAGTTGTGCTTCATATCTTAGACTTGCACTTGGGTTATGATGGTCAAACCTTGGTGAAAATGATGCAAACACATCAATGAGTTGTACACTTGAAGCTACATGCATCAAGGATGAGAACCGTGATAAGCATCGAACACCAAGAACCACCGGAACCTACTGACCTGTCTATTTTCTGTATTCTGGGTCTGATCAGTAAGACCTGGGCTGTTGTGATTATGATTTTCAAATATTTCTGTTCTATTATATAACTTTTCATATAGGACTCGTCTTAATCCGAGTTACGGTTTAGGATTTATGCCCTCCGATCGTCACTATGTCCTTTTAACGATGTGCAGAAATTTCTGACCTACTCACACTTAGACCGTCGCCACGGTCAAACGAAGACGAGTTTACTTCTGTAAATTTTACCACACTTAAAGGACTCATATACAGAGCCATGGCCACTGGTCTCACCTTAATTCAGTAAGGGTAGAGGCCGTGGTGACTGATCGAAGTCAGCCCTTGTTTTAAACTACTTTCATAAACGAAACTTACTTCACGCCTTTTGTTTGATGATGAATGATGATGACCCTTAAGAAGTAATTTACATACTTTTAAACCTATTCAGATGATTTACTAACTTAGTACTATTTGACTTAGGTTGAGGACTCGTTGGACCTTTCGGACCGATTACTTGCTTACTTTCCGAGTCATACTTTTACCGCTACGATATCATTGTGAGTTATAGCATTCCCTTTTTACTTTAACTTATTTTGGGAACTGATAATACATGCAGATTTTATGTTTTACATACTAGGCACGAGTACTTAAACTTATATATGTGTGGGTTATACAACGGCAGAAACATTCCCTTTAGCTCGGTTACGTTTAGTCATTGGTTTTTGAACCGGTGAACGCGAATCTTAGATATGGATCCATAGGGTTTGACATCCCCACTCGGGCTAGTCGCGCTAGCATTTAACGAGTGTTTAATACTTCGTAGACATACGCACTTTCTAAGTGTACTTTCAGGGGGTATAAACGTTAAGTTAGTTACCAAGTGCCCACGATTAACATATACTTTATCATACTGTTTTGAAACGCTCTTTGTAGCACCGAAATCTCGTGGCCTACCTTACATACTGTTATACTTAAATTATAGCTCACCAACCTTTGTGTTGACATTTTTAAGCATGTTTTTCTCAGGTGTTTAAGGTTATTTGCTTCCGCTGTCGTGCTAGTCTTGCCGTAGACACCCATTGCTCTAGTGTTATCACCGCATGAACTGTTTATCTTGCATTCAAACTTTAATACATTTGAAACTATGTTTTGTAACGACCTAAGGGTCACATACATTTATTCATGCTTGCTATTCGTAGAAGCATGCTGTTTGTGTAAAACAATTGACGTCGGTTATGACGTCATCTTTTTATCGTGAATGCAACTTCTTTTATTACAGCATATAGTACTTAACCTTGTAATGATCTTGTTGTTGATGATTCGTACACAATGGTTTTGTACGGGGCATCACATTTGGTATCAGAGCATTGGTTGTAGGGAATTAGGTTGCATTAGTGAGTCTAAGACCGACCCAATTAGGATTCACTAATAGGACTAATCTACAACTTGCTAGTTTACGTGTTTCTGCTGAACTTACTGCATGCTGCTGCTTACTTTTACTGCTATATGCCGTATGCTACTACATGATTTCACTACTGTATGATATCACTTGCTTTCGATTGCATGCTACTTCTGTACGATTTGTTATTATTGCCATGCTACTTATTGTTATACATGATTTAAACTGTTGGCCTAATACGTGCTTGCTTTATGACTTACTAACATGGAAAATTTATTTTTCCTTGTTCAGATATCGGATGTACTACCTGCTAACGTTTTGGGTAGTTTAGAATCGTCAGCCACCCCACCTGCTGCTGCTGCCGACACACCGATCCCGATACGCACCAGTGACCCCGGCGCTTCGTATTCCGGAGCTAGTAGTAGTGCGTCGGCACCAGTGGCTACTATTAACGGACACGTGGACCCTACGGAGATTCCAGCTCCGTCTGCTCCCGGACCCTCGGAGCCACAACCCCGCATCGGTGGTGTTGTGATTCCCGCGAAGTTCGGGGAAGGGCCATTCCGTAACCATGTGCGCATGCCGTGCCGACACGCTCCTAATGGACGTTTAGTGCCGATTCCTCCAGGCAGATACAGACAGATGATGGCCGCCCACGGACGGCCAGTTCAGCCACCAGTGCCACCACCACATGATTCGGATGACTCCTCATCCACCAATTCTTCATCAGATGACTCTTCCTCAGACGACTCCAGTGATGATGAGGACCCTGACGATATACCTATTCAGCCACCCTCCACCCCGCCGAAGAAGCGGTATTGCTTCGACGGTACCATCATTCCGGGGATCAACGGAGGACGAGCCTTCACTGACGCATTTGGTCGACGTCGTAGGGTTACTGCTCGTAAGCGGCTTGTGCCGTACCCTGCCGACCCACAAGTGCGTAAGACACCCCGTTACGTACTGACTATTTCTGGAGCCGGAACATCTGCACCCCGTTTCGTGCAGTCTGCACCACCTGCACCACCAGCACCACCCGCACCACCTGCACCTCCTGCCCCACCATCTCCCTCTAACGAGGAACTGAGGAGGGAGGTGGGAATCCTCCGAGCTCGGGTTACTGAGCTCGAGTAGCAGTTGGCTCAGGTTTTAGACATCCTACACCCACCTACACCGTAGGACCTTTTATATTATATTTCATGATGTAATCTAGTTGTAGTTTCATATTTCACTTATGTATTGTACGAATCTATCATGATGTATGAAACTTATTATTAATGAATGGAAACTTTGTGATGTTACTTTTTGCACAAGTGTTCTATTTATGTTACTGTATGGTGTTTTGCGTTACTTAATTAACATGTGTTGTGCTGTTTACATATTGGTTGTTGTATACTATATTATTATATATTGAATACTGGATTTTGACTTGAGTCAAAATTTTTGTTTAGAACACCATGGCTAACGGTCGATCCACACCTACTGCTGCTCAAATTGAAGAGATGATCCAAGAACGTGTAGCCGCAGCCATTGCAGAAATGCAACCCCAAGCTCCACCGCCACCGCCACCACCACCGGTTATTCAACTCGTTCGAAATGGGTATACTTACAAGGAATTCCAGATCTGTAAACCACATAACTTCAGTGGCACTGAGGGACCAGTTGGTCTCACCAGATGGTTCGAGAAACTTGAATCAGTATTCCGAGTTAGCAACTGTTTGGAGGACAACAAAACCAAATTTACTTCTTGCACGCTATCTGACGGCGCGCTCACATGGTGGAACACAATGGCACAAGCACAAGGCATTGATGAGGCGTATGCTACGCCATGGGAAGAATTTAAGTATGCCATGATTGAGGAGTATTGTCTGAGAACCGAAATCTAAAAGATGGAAATGGAATTCATGCAGTTAAAGGCCGTTGGGAACGACCTTGATGGTTACAACAGAAGATTTTTGGAACTAGCCCTGATGTGTCCGATAATGGTCACCCCAGAATTCAAGCAAATGTAGAGATACTTCTGGGGACTCCCTAAGAGCATTAAGGGAAACGTCACCTCGTCCAAACCACCAAATGTCCCAGAAGCGATGTGCATGGCGCATACTTTAATGAATCAAATAACCATCGATGAACTGGAGAAAACTAAGTCTGAAGCGGGTACTAGTGAGAAGCGCAAATGGGATAACCACAACAACAACAACAACAACAACAGGGGAAGAAACTATGAACAGAACCCGGCGAAACGACATGAGGGTTTCAGAGGAAACAACAACGGTGGAAACCCCAACCCCAACAACAACACCAACTCCAACCCGAACTACAAGGGAACCCTACCTCAATGCAAGAGGTGTTACAAACACCACACTGGGTATTGCAATGTTGTCTGCGAGAAGTGCCAACGGTCTGGGCATGTTGGAAAAGACTGCAAGGTCACCACTTTGAATGGGAAGCCGAACCCCACAGGGCCAAGGAAGTGTTACGAATGCAGGCAGATGGGCCATTTCAGAAATGCGTGTCCAAATAAATTAAAAGATGGCGGACCACTGCGCGCTAGAGCTTTCAATGTTAATGCAAAGGACACACGCGAAAACCCCGACTTGGTGACAGGTATATTCAAAATCAACAACCTTTTAGCTTCTGTCTTGTTTGATACTGGTGCGGATAGAAGTTATGTATGTAGACATTTTTACGATAAGATTAATTGGTCTTTAGTCGCGTTAAAAGAGAGTATGCTTGTCGAGGTCGCCAATGGAAAACTTGAGAAAGTTAACCATATTATTCGAGGAGCTATTATCAACATAGCTGGTGCAGATTTCGAAATCAATTTGATACACATCAAACTGGGAAGTTTTGACGTGATCGTTGGTATGGATTGGTTGAGCAAGATAAGAGCCGATATTATTTGTGGAGATAAAGCTCTTCGTATACCACAAGGAGATGGCGAACCACTGGTTATCTATGGAGAGAGATGTACCTCGAAGTTGAACCTTATTAGTTGCGTGAAAGTGCAAAAGATTATGAAGAAGGGACGTCTTGCTATCCTAGCGCATGTGAAAATGGTAGAAACAGAGTTGAAGAGCGTGAACGACGTTCGAATTGTGAACGAATTTTCCGATGTCTTCCCAGAGGAATTGCCTGAATTACCGCCGCCGAGAGCCGTAGAGTTTCAAATTGACTTAGTGCCAGGAGCTGCACCTGTAGCGCGCACACCTTATAGACTCGCACCTTTCGAGATGCAAGAATTACAGAGCCAACTATAAGAACTACTTGACCGAGGGTTTATCCAACCAAGTTTCTCGCCTTGGGGCGCACCTGTGTTGTTTTTGAAGAAGAAGGATGGATCCTTCCGTATGTGTATCGACTACCGTGAACTCAACAAATTGACAATCAAGAATCGGTATCCTCTTCCACGAATTGACGATCTTTTTGATCAACTACAAGGATCGAGTGTCTACTCAAAGATCGATTTACGATCCGATTATCACCAGTTAAGGGTGAAAGAAAGTGATGTAATGAAAACTGCATTTAGAACTCGTTATGGTCATTATGAGTTTCTCGTGATGCCATTCGGATTAACCAATGCACCTGCCGTGTTCATGGACCTCATGAATCGTGTCTGCAAGCCGTACTTGGATAAGTTTGTTATCGTCTTCATAGATGATATCCTTATCTACTCTAAGAGCAAAGAAGAGCATGAGCAACACCTCCGACTAGTACTTGAACTCTTGAGACAAGAGCAACTTTACGCCAAATTCTCCAAGTTCAAATTTTAGTTGAAGGAAGTACAATTTCTGGGTCATGTTGTGAGCGACCAGGGTATCAAAGTTGATCCCGCCAAAATTGAATCCATCAGCAAGTGGGAGACCCCCACTACTCCGACGCATATTTGCCAATTCCTAGGTCTCGTCGGTTACTACAGAAGGTTTATTGAAGGTTTTTCGTTGATTGCGCGTCCTTTAACCGCGCTGACTCACAAGGGCAAAAAGTTCATTTGGGAACCCGCACACGAATCAGCATTCCAAACTTTGAAGAAGAAGTTAACCACCGGACCTATCCTATCAGTTCCTGAGGGCAGTGACGACTTTTTTGTTTATTGCAATGCTTCGAAAAGTGGTTTTGGTTGTGTACTGATGCAACGATCAAAAGTTATTGCCTATGCCTCCCTACAACTGAAGATTCACGAGCGGAACTACACTACACATGATCTTGAACTTGGAGCCGTTGTCTTTGCGCTCAAATTGTGGAGACATTATTTGTATGGAACTAAGAGTACTATCTTCACCGATCACAAGAGTCTCCAGCACATCTTTGACCAGAAGCAACTGAACATGCGACAGCGTCGATGAATCGAGACGCTGAACGACTACGATTGTGAGCTCTGTTATCATCCTGGCAAGGCCAATGTTGTAGCTGACACTTTGAGCCGAAAGGAGAAGACGGCACCTCTTCGTGTTAGGGCTCTGAACATCAACATCCATTCGAACCTCAACAGCCAGATCAGAGTTGTAGTGACCCGAACTTTTCCATGTATATATATATATATTAATTGAGATTGATATTTACATGATTAAATGTTTCCAACATGTTAAGCAATCAAACTTGTTAAGACTTGATTAATTGAAATATGTTTCATATAGACAATTGACCACCCAAGTTGACCGGTGATTCACGAACGTTAAAACTTGTAAAAACTATATGATGACATATATATGGATATATATATATATAGTTAACATGATACTATGATAAGTAAACATATCATTAAGTATATTAACAATGAACTACATATGTAAAAACAAGACTACTAACTTAATGATTTTTAAACGAGACATATATGTAACGATTATCGTTGTAAAGACATTTAATGTATATATAGCATATTAAGAGATATTCATACATGATAATATCATGATAATATAATAATTTAAAATCTCATTTGATATTATAAACATTGGGTTAACAACATTTAACAAGATCGTTAACCTAAAGGTTTCAAAACAACACTTACATGTAACGACTAACGATGACTTAACGACTCAGTTAAAATGTATATACATGTAGTGTTTTAATATGTATTTATACACTTTTGAAAGACTTCAATACACTTATCAAAATACTTCTACTTAACAAAAATGCTTACAATTACATCCTCGTTCAGTTTCATCAACAATTCTACTCGTATGCACCCGTATTCGTACTCGTACAATACACAGCTTTTAGATGTATGTACTATTGGTATATACACTCCAATGATCAGCTCTTAGCAGCCCATGTGAGTCACCTAACACATGTGGGAACCATCATTTGGCAACTAGCATGAAATATCTCATAAAATTACAAAAATATGAGTAATCATTCATGACTTATTTACATGAAAACAAAATTACATATCCTTTATATCTAATCCATACACCAACGACCAAAAACACCTACAAACACTTTCATTCTTCAATTTTCTTCATCTAATTGATCTCTCTCAAGTTCTATCTTCAAGTTCTAAGTGTTCTTCATAAATTCTACAAGTTCTAGTTACATAAAATCAAGAATACTTTCAAGTTTGCTAGCTCACTTCCAATCTTGTAAGGTGATCATCCAACCTCAAGAAATCTTTGTTTCCTACAGTAGGTTATCATTCTAATACAAGGTAATAATCATATTCAAACTTTGGTTCAATTTCTATAACTATAACAATCTTATTTCAAGTGATGATCTTACTTGAACTTGTTTTCGTGTCATGATCCTGCTTCAAGAACTTTCAAGCCATCCAAGGATCCGTTGAAGCTAGATCTACTAATATAATGGATCTAGCTTCAACGAATCCTTGGATGGCTCGAAGTTCTTGAAGCAGAATCATGACACGAAAACAAGTTCAAGTAAGATCATCACTTGAAATAAGATTGTTATAGTTATAGAAATTGAACCAAAGTTTGAATATGATTATTACCTTGTATTAGAATGATAACCTACTGTAGGAAACAAAGATTTCTTGAGGTTGGATGATCACCTTACAAGAATGGAAGTAAGCTAGCAAACTTGGAAGTATTCTTGATTTTATGAAACTAGAACTTATAGAATTTATGAAGAACACTTAGAACTTGAAGATAGAACTTGAGAGAGATCAATTTGATGAAGAAAATTGAAGAATGAAAGTATTTGTAGGTGTTTTTGGTCGTTGGTGTATGGATTAGATATAAAGGATGTGTAATTTTATTTACATGTAAATAAGTCATGAATGATTACTCATATTTTTGTAATTTTATGAGATATTTCATGCTAGTTGCCAAATGATGGTTCCCACATGTGTTAGGTGACTCACATGGGCTGCTAAGAGCTGATCATTGGAGTGTATATACCAATAGTACATACATCTAAAAGTTGTGTATTGTACGAGTACGAATACGGGTGCATACGAGTAGAATTGTTGATGAAACTGAATGAGGATGTAATTGTAAGAATTTTTGTTAAGTAGAAGTATTTTGATAAGTTTTTTGAAGTCTTTCAAGAGTGTATGAATACATATTAAAACACTACATGTATATACATTTTAACTGAGTCGTTAAGTCATCGTTAGTCGTTACATGTAAGTGTTGTTTTGAAACCTTTAGGTTAACGATCTTGTTAAATTATTACATTATCATGATATTATGATATATTAATATATCTTAATATGATATATATAAAGTTAAATGTTGTTACAACGATAATCGTTACATATATGTCTCGTTTCGAAATCATTAATTTAGTAGTCTTGTTTTTACATATGTAGTTCATTATTAATACAGTTAATGACATGTTTACTTATCATTTATCATGATTAAACATAGTGTATCAATATCTTAATATGATTCATATGTATTTAGTAAGACGTTGTTATAACGATAATCGTTATATATATCGTTTCGAGTTTCTTAATTCAATAAATTCAATTTTATGTATATAACTCAATGTTAAAATACCTAATGAGATACTTACTTACCATAACATCATGTTAACTATATATATAATCATATATATGTCATCATATAGTTTTTACAAGTTTTAACGTTCGTGAATCACCGGTCAACTTGGGTGGTCAATTGTCTATATGAAACCTATTTAAATTAATCAAGTCTTAACAAGTTTGATTGCTTAACATGTTAGAAACACTTAATCATGTAAATAACAATTTCATTTAATATATATAAACATGGAAAAGTTCGGGTTACTACAGTAGGTTTCCTTTATAAGAAATCATTTTTTAAATAAAGAATGCAAGGTTATTTATCAAATTCATATAGAGTTATGATCAAGCTGTGGGACCAAGATAACGATGGTCGTCAAGTGTAATTTGACGGGTCATTAAAGTTGGTATCAGAGCCTTAGTTGTAGGGAATTAGGCTGCATTGATGTCATTACCCGAGTCAATAGGGTGCATTAGTGACTCTAGTCTACAGCCGGGCCTATAATTTATTATTATATGTGATTGTTTGTATTGTATTGGTATGTATAATGTTTCATATACGTACATCTCCTCCTTATGTTCTGATTACGGGAGGAACTCCCATTTCGATTTAAACGTATCCTCCGACGCACGAGAGTTTATCTTTTATAAGAACACCTCAGTTAGTGAAACTGAGGGGTGTCATTCTTGACATATGGAATTCTCGACATTTCTATTTCATCTATTATGGTTATGTGTTTGACGTTTAAGTATATTACACGAGATGTCATTCTGAACTTCTAAAGGCCCGGCATTTCAATGTTAGCTATTATGTTTAGGTTTATAACATTCTTGTTATATTACGTGCCTTTGTGCCTTTGTGCTTTGGGTTGCGAACCGGAAATATCATTCTTGATATTTAAAGATTCTTGATACTTCAAAGACATTTTTATGTCATCGTTACTCTTATTCATTACTTTTGATGTTTTTGTCTCTTGTGCTATCCTTAGCACATTGTTTAAGAAATCGTTTTAATGAAATTGTGTGGAAATTCGAGGTTGATCGCATGTCCTGACCTCATGTAGTGCTATTGGAATGGAACTATGAATTAGTATAATATAATGACGTCAGGCCAACGTGATTATATTACGGTAATTCATATAGAAATTCTAATATTGTGACATGAGGAATAGAAAGTGAATCAAAGAAAATCCTCACGCTATTCATTCAAAAATTCCAATGTTACTAAATGAGTAAGGAAAATACTCATTTTCTTATTTGTTGATATACGAGAAACTCGTTTTAACCAAACTACCTGTCTCATGTTGTATCCTTTATACCTCACTTTTTAGCTACAGCTTCGCACGTGAACAATTTTGGCCCAAGGACTTATGTCCCGATAATAGTCAAAACAACATTTAAATCATTGATTTTCATGACCTCGTAACATTTGTTGGTCAATGTCGTATGACTATTCAAGTCCTTCACTTGATCTTCTATGATCTTACTTCAACTTGTAACCTCTGAAAAGATTTTCTTTCATGTATGCAATTTATAAATTCACATATGTACGTATAAAATCAAATAAATAAATTTACCTTAACTTATGTTGGTTAGTACATACTAAATTATACCTTCAGAAATTATTTTGAAAACCACTCGTTTATGGAGTTATTTATGTGATGACCCGGGAATTTCCAACTAAATTTAAACTTAATCTTTAAATGATTTCGATACGATAAGCAAAGTATATAATGTTGAGTCTAGAAAATTTTGGAACAATGTTCATATATTCAATTGACCTTTGACTATTTCCGACGATTCACGAACAACTGTTATAAATATATATATGATATGATATAAATCTATATATGAATATATAAATGATTTTTATTTATAACTATTATATTGTAAAACATATGAAATAGAAAAATATTAAATATTCAATAAATATTATCATATCATATATAATTATTACATAATTAAGAAATTAAATGTAATTCCAAGCTGAATTATAGTTGTTATATTATTACATTCATTATTATTATTAATATCCATATTGGTACTATAAATATTAATAAAAATTATAATATGAAATTTGATACATTGATTTGTTATAGTATCATTATTATGTTATCGTCGTTAATATCATTACTATTATATCTAATAGTGAAATTTTAATTCTAGTTGTTATGATTAATATCAGTATTATCAATATTATTGAAATTATAAATTATTATTATTATAGTTACTAGAAAATAACACAAATTAATTATTATTATCATTAAGAATATTATTAATATCATTTTTATGATTAGTAATAATATTATTATTATACTTGTATTATTAATAGTTAAAATATTAAGAGTATTATTATTATACTATTTATTAAAAAATTAACTATAATCTATAAATATAAATATACAAATATAAGAGGAATACAAATAAATATATAACTGCTGATATATAAATACTGAAAAATAATCAGATATACAAAGATACATATACATATACAAACTTCAGTCTATACATAAAAGTAAATACAGGAAATACAGATAGATGAATATATAAAATACAGTATGTATAAATATATAACAAATAATAAATATATAACAGATAAACAAATAAATATAGTTACATTGCGTACAGATATATACATGATATTGATATAGCACGTAATTGTTAAGCATCATAATCAACTAAGTTAATTGATGTTCATGATTGGTACTCGTTACTTTTAATTGTTGAAATTCAAATCAAAAGAAACCAAATTCTGTTAGCAATCCAAATCGCCTTTTATTTTAATATCTATCTTCTTGTACGATCGAATATAATCTGTCGACTACTTGGATTAATAAACAATTACATTGATATGTAAATTTGGTTAACTCACTCCATTATATCATCACCATGAACCATCAAAACAAACCCGACCTTACTTTGATCACCACAATCATCATCATATTTGTCAAACCCACTTCCATCCTCTACATATTACAATACCTCGTTTTCTTTTCCTTTCTTCTTGAACAATCTCCAATGCAACTATCTTCAACCTCACGAGAACCATAAATGACCATCACCTTTATAAATGAATTCGTTTCCCTTTTAAATCGAAACCAAACACCATCCTTAATTCGACTCATAACCATATTCACTATTTATTTTTTCTCTTTCTTGTTCTATAAAACCAAACCGCCACCTAGCTGCAAGTTGCAGCCATCACCACTGAAGCTACTGCAGTTCTTTTTCTTTTCTTCTTTCTTGTTTTATGTCACGAAACCTATCATTAAAACTCACCGGCAAGTCAACTTGTTTCTGTTTATTATTTTCTGTCTACAATAATATTTGATGAACCATGCTATTCACCATATATGTTGGCATATAAACCGCAAAATAAAGAACCGACACCCACTATCTTTTATTTTAATAAAGACTATAATGATACATAAGACAATAAAGGATGTAGTATTAAACTAATAGATGGCATCCAGCTGGTGTTCCATTTACTTTTTGAAGCTGTCACCCCACATCTCACAAAAGAGATCCCACGATTTGAATTGGGTTTAGCAAGTCACATGGCTGTATTTTGCTGTTGTTGGGCCGTAAGTCAATTTTCAGTTGGGCTTCGGTTTTCTGTTGGAGCAGTTTTTTTTTTTAAGAAGCCATTTTCATAGAAAGGTAGTTTTCTTTTTCTTTTTTAATATTATCATTATCATTATTATTATTATTATTATTATTATTATTATTATTATTATTATTATTATTATTATTATTATTATTATTATTATTATTATTATTATTATTATTATTATGGTTATTACTATGATAGTTAATATTAGTAAAATAGTAATTATTATAAATATCATAATTAAAAGAATTAAAAGTATTACTAATGTTATGATCATTAATATTAATTGTTATGAATATCATGACTATTAGTATTGTTATTATCATTAAGTATTAAAGTCATAATTATTAGTGTTATTATTATTATTACTATAAGTATTATTAATGTTATTATCATTATTAATTTATCATTTTAGAACTACAATTATCATTATGATTATGATTAGGATTATTAGTACTATTATAACAATAATACAAGTTATTATTATTTTCACTAGTATTAGTATTAATGTCATTTTTGTAATTATTAGTATTACTATTTTTATTATTAAACAAAAGTATCGTTATTAATAATATCATTATTATTATATTATCATTTTTAATAAAATTATTATTATTATTATTATTATTATTATTATTATTATTATTATTATTATTATTATTATTATTATTATTATTAGTAAATCATTAATACCAAAAACTATTTTTTTTAAAATAGATAAGTATTTTGTACATAAAATATACTTATTACATATACTAAAAATTTATTAAAACTTCACATAACTATATATATATCAAACATAATAATGTTGCTTATATAAATACTTATACATAACAAACTATTGATTTTTAAATATAACACTAAACAATATAACTAAATAAATATTAATCATTTTGATTATATATACAAATTAAATATATAAAATATAAATTAAGATATAACAAATTGGATCGATTACGAATATATGTTTTAATATATACATACGAATGATATAGGTTCGTGAATCCGAGGCCAACCTTGCATTTGTTCAATATCGTTATATGTATTTTTACTACAAAATACAATAGGTGCGTTTCATTTGATTCCCTTTTTACTCTTTACATTTTTGGGACTGAGAATACATGCGCTTTTATAAATGTTTGACGTAATAGACACAAGTACCTTAACTGCATTCTATGATAGAATTATCTGGGATTAGGAATGATTATTATGACACGCATTAGTCCCCGGTTTCCGTTAGAGCGTATGAGCTCCCGAGCCGGGTGGATGGTTTATTATTTACGACATTTTGGCACCGGTTGTCCTATATTTTATAAACATGTGTTCAGCCGTGGGGTGTAAAGACTGGCATAGAGGTTCTATATTTTGAAGGCACATGTATTCAGCCGTGGGGTGAAAGACCGGCACAGATGGTTACTATTATATTTTGAATCCTCACCAGGTGTTCTTCATATGAAAGATATTTTTTTTTGTGCAGTTGGAATGGGACTTCTGCACGTTTTATAATATTTAAAAATCTTGTGGTCTATTAAAATGATGAAAATGAAATGATTACTATAAACTAATGAACTCACCAACCTTTTGGTTGACACTTGAAAGCATGTTTATTCTCAGGTTTGAAAGAAATCTTCCGCTGTGCATTAGCTCATTTTAAGGATATTACTTGGAGTCATTCATGACATATTTCAAAAGACGTTGCATTCGAGTCATTGAAGGTCATTAGAGATTATTAAGTAAATGACGGATTAGGTCATTTATAGTTGGATATTATGAAATGGTATGCATACCTCTCAACTTTCGATGAAAGGAAAGTTTGCCATTTAAAAACGAATGCAATGTTTGTAAAATGTATCATTTAGAGGTCAAGTACCTCGCAATGAAATCAATTATTATGAATCGTTTATAATCAATATAGACTTCGTCCGGATGGATTAGGAAGGGGCGTTTCAGTTGGCATCAGAGCGGTGGTCTTAGCGAACCAGGTCAACATTAGTGTGTCTAACCGGTAGTTGTTAGGATGCATTAGTGAAGTCTGGACTTCGACCTAGTAGTTGTTAGGTTATATTAATGAGTCTGGACTTCAACCTGGTCCGCATGTCAAAAGTTTTGCTTATCATTCTTGTCAAGAGAATTTCCGGCTTATCATTCTTAGTCTAGACACATCTTATTGCATTGATTGCATGAATAGTGTATAGACAAAAATTCATATCTTAGCGTATCTGCTAATCCATTTCTTAGCGTATCCGTTACATAAACTTTGCCTGATATATTTCGTAAATTCCTCCGTAATCTACGAAATCTTTGGTTCTATATATATAGATGATATTCTATGTACTTAGAACATCATCCGATATCTGAAAATCATTTCATATCGAAAAATCCTTTATTCAATCGTACGCAATGGAACTCACAACTAGTTCAAGTCCCTCATATTCTGATATGGAGTCCCACTCCAGCTCTGAAAACAGCATAACCAGAATGAATAAATCAATCAGCCATACCCAATTCATCTGATGGGTTCGTAGTCTACTCAATCATTGGAGATAAGAAGAAGGCGATCCCTTCCATCCACCACATTCACCTCTTGGACATGAACCTGAAGCACTTACCGGTAAACCTATTAGAAACACCATTTTCACCCTCATTTTCCGAATATCTCGCTATGATTATATTCTATCTCAAATTCAAAACCTTATTCACTCGCTCGTACCTACCGACAATCATCCCGGCGTAATAAGTCAACGAGCTTCGTAACCGGGTTGTAGCTTTGAAAATATGGTGCAAAATGTACCAGCTTCAGCAACATTACCGGCATCAACAGTACCACCAACAACAACATCCGCATCCCAAGCCTCAATTTCATAATCTGTCCCACGAACATCAACATCATACGCACCATGGGTACCAAGGAGTACCAACAGCAATTAACGATGAAGTATTGATCCATAACTTCATTAATATTCTGCGAAGAATATGTAGTTCCTATTAGTTTTAGAGATTACTTATTCTAGTACAAATCGAAAATCAAATGAGTCTAATATCATATTAACTCATTAAATCCATGATTTCATCCGAAGAAAATATATATGTATATATATTTTTATAAAGATTGTGATTAAAAATTCTTTCATACAAACTATTAATGATGAAAATATTTTAACGGGTAGGTAATACCCGAGGAATATTTAAGATTTCACATTAATAAGTTACATTATACATTCTTCAAATCTGATTGAACAGTCATTTTCTATCCTACTTATATTCACAGATAAATGAATCCGTTCACCACAGAATAACCATTTCCATTCAAATTTCATATTTGGATTTTGACCTATCAAGATCCAACAAGTGGCATAATGAAGAAAACATTTGACGGAATAAAATTTGTTAGAAACAAACAAATTAACTATGAGAAATTTTGTTGAGAATTCACGCTAACAAAATCCTAGCTAATGTTCCTAGCTAACTGTGGACTAATCAACTGAGGACTACCAACAGTGGACAATTAAAATGAATTAAAATATTAATTATAACATATGAAACTAAACAATTCTTCAAGTTGCCACTTGATTTCATCTTAAACCTCATTTGTATATTGACGATTACAATCTGCATTCAAATCTTTCGTAATTCTTGAAAACACCTCAATCGGGAGGATGAATCAACTACACTTTATCTACGGAAGAAAAGATTTAAGCATATAGTTATGCACCTGAAAAATTCTCAGAACCTGTATAAATGTTTAACACGTATCTGTGCTAGCTTCTTTGGCATTGTTATTTTTGAAAATAACAACACAATTTCTTTTCAAATTAGCCAATTTTGTGACAGCTCCAGCAAATCAACTTCAAGTTTTTCATTCGAATAAACGCTATTATAAAGATTACCCTTTCATCATCGTTACCAGGGAACCGTTTATATTCCGCCACATTAGCATTAAACTTACCAGCAACTTCATTACTCATTGACTTAAGCCTCTCCGAAAAGTCACTATACTTATTCATTAAAAACCCATCATGTATTCACCTACATCTTGTAACGATAATTGTCATACCAATTACTGAGAATCAGCAATCAGTATTTTGAATTTTGCAGCAATTTTACGCCAACAGTTATATGTATAGATAAAACGTCTACCTCCAAGACTTACATACTTCGAATGTGAGGTTTCCGAAAAACATCTTGAACTACGGATAGTTCTCGAAATGCTGATGAAGCAGCAAAAACTGTAAACGATTTTAATAATCAAAAGTTTGATGATAAAGAATGATATGGTGGTAAAGCTGAGAAAAAGAGAAGGTTTGGAACTGGAAAATGGATTGAGCAGACCATGAAGGAGACTGTGGAAAAATCACAAGGATGAAATCTACCTTCAAAGGATCCAGATGATTCAATGTCTACTGAAATCCTTAGCGAATACCTTACTCCTTAACCACTCTAAACCATCATGAATGAATTTCTTCATCACAATTTGATTATGAAATCCTAAGATATCATCGCACATTTCTTTATTAATATCCTCAATATTTCTGAAGATATCTTCATAAATATTCTAGTTCGATATTAATTATCTCTCTTCGCTATCCGTATTATATCATAAAAGGAAATTGTTTTAGTTTCTATATTCTGTGAACCTTCGAATTTAAAATATGAATGTTTTTAAAGTAGTGTTGGGAACTGATGCATGAGTTAGTATAATATAATGACACTTAATCAACGTGATTATATTACAGTAAGTCATGCTGAGTTTCTAATGAAACGTGATGATTCTCAGTACCATCATCATGTGCCATGTTACATGACTCTTACATTCTACCCCATCTCCAAACATATTAAGAACATATCTTCTTGATAGTTCTATCTTTCTGGATATTCTGGTAATTTGACAAATCAAGATCGTGTCATTACGATTTCCTTCTTACAACATTAACTATTTCATCCAAAAATTCATACCAACAAACTCTGGACCATTACATGCAGTGCTTAATGACAAGAAGAGGTAACGAAAGAATGAAGTTTTGAAGTGTAAATTGGGGGTATAAACCGCAGCAAATAGGAAAGGGCCTTAACTGTGCATGACAATGGTTATAGGAAACAGAAGCATGGACTTCGAAGAATAAGGAAATATATAAATCCCGACAACAACACATAATTTACAAATCGTGTATATCAATACGTATTGCAACGTAATGACACGGGAAAAAAATTAATAGCACTATAACCCTAAGATATTAGTAGAAGTAAATAAAATCCTCTGGTGGTAGATGAAAAGAGAAGAATGACAGATGTGAAACTTAAGAGTATATCAAGGATCAGAATGGGATGGAGCATATTGACAAATGTTTTAAAGTATGAAGTAAAGAGAAAGAATGGAAGATGTGAGATATGGAAATAAGGAAACGAAGGGGGTGAATTTATAGTGAAATATCCGACAGAGAAATCGGAATAGATTATTACATTTAATCAAAGAAGATCCTGATTTCCTAAATGGTCGAAACACCAAATCTTATTACGAAAATTTTATTTAAATTCCATGAATTCCGGAAATCAATCATAACTACGTCATCAGTTAAAATGATTCTACATTTACTCATTTCACTCTTTTACGATAGCTTCACTCATACGCTTCGAGAAATTGAATTATTTTCTTCGTATTTCCTAATCATGATAAAACTCTATGTATCAGCTTATATTCGTCATAATAACATTATTACTGTTAGCCATGACAACCTCTATCAAATTTCGGGATGAAATTTCTTTTAACAGGTAGGTACTGTGATGACCCGGGAATTTCCAACTAAATTTAAACTTAATCTTTAAATGATTTCGATACGATAAGCAAAGTAAGTAATGTTGAGTCTAGAAAATTTTGGAACAATGTTCATATATTCAATTGACCTTTGACTATTTCCGACAATTCACGAACAAGTGTTATAAATATATATATGATATGATATAAATCTATATATGAATATATATATGATTTTTATTTATAACTATTATATTGTAAAACATATGAAATATAAAAATATTAAATATTCAATAAATATTATCATATCATATATAATTATTACATAATTAATAAATTAAATGTAATTCCAAGTTGAATTATAGTTGTTATATTATTACATTCATTATTATTATTAATATCCATATTGGTACTATAAATATCAATAAAAATTATAATATGAAATTTGATACATTGATTTGTTATAGCATCATTATTATGTTATCGTCGTTAATATCATTACTAATATATCTAATAGTGAAATTTTAATTATAGTTGTTATGATTAATATCAGTATTATCAATATTATTGAAATTATAAATTATTATTATTATCATTATTATAGTTACTAGAAAATAACACAAATTAATTATTATTATAATTAAGAATATTATTAATATCATTTTTATGATTAGTAATAATATTATTATTATACTTGTATTATTAATAGTTAAAATATTAAGAGTATTATTATTATACTATTTATTAAAAGATTAACTATAATCTATAAATATAAATATACAAATATAAGAGGAATACAAATAAATATATAACTGCAGATATATAAATACTGAAAAATGATCAGATATACAAAGATACATATACATATACAAACTTCAGTCTATACATAAAAGTAAATACATGAAATACAGATAGATGAATATATAAAATACAGTATGTATAAATATATAACAAATAATAAATATATAACAGATAAACAAATAAATATAGTTACATTGCGTACAGATATATACATGATATTGATACAGCACGTAATTGTTAAGCATCACAATCAACTAAGTTAATTGATGTTCATGATTGGTACTCGTTACTTTTAATTGTTGAAATCCAAATCAGAAGAAACCAAATTCTGTTAGCAATCTAAATCACCTTTTATTTTAATATCTATCTTCTTGTACGATCGAATATAATCTGTCGACTACTTGGATTAATAAACAATCACATTGATATGTAAATTTGGTTAACTCACTCCATTATATCATCACCATGAACCATCAAAACAAACCCAACCTTACTTTGATCACCACAATCATCATCATATTTGTCAAACCCACTTCCATCCTCTACATTTTTGTGACTACCACCACAAACTCATCAAATTGTGTATATCCTTACATATTACAATACCTCATTTTCTTTTCCTTTCTTCTTGAACAATCTCCAATGCAACTATCTTCAACCTCACGAGAACCATAAACGACCATCACCTTTATAAATGAATTCATTTCCCTTTTCAATCAAAACCAAACACCATCCTTAATTCGACTCATAACCATCTTCATTATTTATTTTTTCTCTTTCTTGTTCTATAAAACCAAACCGCCACCTAGCTGCAAGTTGCAGCCATCACCACTGAAGCTACTGCGGTTCTTTTTCTTTTCTTCTTTCTTGTTTTATGTCATGAAACCTATCATTAAAACTTACCTGCAAGTCGACTTGTTGCTGTTTATTATTTTCTGTCTACAATAATATTTGATGAACCATGCTATTCACCATATATGTTGGCATATAAATCGTGAAATAAAGAACCGACACCCACTATCTTTTCTTTTAATAAAATCTATAATGATACATAAGACAATAAAGGATGTAGTATTAAACTAATAGATGGCATCCAGCTGGTGTTCCATTTACTTTTTGAAGTCGTCACCCCACATCTCATAAAAGAGATCCCATGATTTGAATTGGGTTTAGCAAGTCACATGGCTGTATTTTGCTGTTGTTGGGCCGTAAGTCAATTTTCAGTTGGGCTTCGGTTTTCTGTTGGAGCAGTTTTTTTTATTTAAGAAGCCATTTTCATAGAAAGGTAGTTTTCTTTTTCTTTATTATTATTATTATTATTATTATTATTATCATTATTATTATTATTATTATTATTATTATTATTATTATTATTATTATTATTATTATTATTATTATTATTATTATTATTATGGTTATTACTTTGATAGTTAATATTAGTAAAATAGTAATTATTATAAATATCATAATTAAAAGAATTAAAAGTATTACTAATGTTATGATCATTAATATTAATTGTTATGAATATCATGACTATTAGTATTGTTATTATCATTATGTATTAAAGTCATAATTATTAGTGTTATTATTATTATTATTATTACTATAAGTATTATTAATGTTATTATCATTATTAATTTATCATTTTCGAACTACAATTATCATTATGATTATGATTAGGATTATTAGTACTATTATAACAATAATACAAGTTATTATTATTTTCACTAGTATTAGTATTAATGTCATTTTTGTAATTATTAGTATTACTATTTTTATTATTAAACAAAAGTATCGTTATTAATAATATCATTATTATTATATTATCATTTTTAATAAAATTATTATTATTATTATTAGTAAATCATTAATACCAAAAACTATTTTTTTAAAATAGATAAGTATTTTGTACATAAAATATACTTATTACATATACTAAAAATTTATTAAAACTTCACATAACTCTATATATATCAAACATAATAATGTTGCTTGTATAAATACTTATACATAACAAACTATTGATTTTTAAATATAACACTAAACAATATAACTAAATAAATATTAATCATTTTGATTATATATACAAATTAAATATATAAAATATAAATTAAGATATAACAAATTGGATCGATTACGAATATATGTTTTAATATATACATACGAATGATATAAGTTCATGAATCCGAGGCCAACCTTGCATTTGTTCAATATCGTTATATGTATTTTTACTACAAAATACAATAGATGAGTTTCATTTGATTCCCTTTTTACTCTTTACATTTTTGGGACTGAGAATACATACGCTTTTATAAATGTTTAACGCAATAGACACAAGTACCTTAACTTCATTCTATGATAGAATTATCTGGGATTGGGAATGATTATTATGACATGCATTAGTCCCCGGTTTCCGTTAGAGCGTATAAGCTCCTGAGCCGGGTGGATGGTTTATTATTTACGACATTTTGGCACCGGTTGTCCTATATTTTAAAAACATGTGTTCAGCCGTGGGGTGTAAAGACCGGCATAAAGGTTCTATATTTTGAAGGCACATGTATTCAGCCGTGGGGTGAAAGACCGGCACAGATGGTTACTATTATATTTTGAATCCTCACCAGGTGTTCTTCATATGAAAGATATTTTTTTGTGCAGTTGGAATGGGACTTCTGCACGTTTTATAATATTTAAAACTCTTGTGGTCTATTAAAATGATGAAAATGAAATGATTACTATAAACTAATGAACTCACCAACCTTTTGGTTGACACTTGAAAGCATGTTTATTCTCAGGTTTGAAAGAAATCTTCCGCTGTGCATTAGCTCATTTTAAGGATATTACTTGGAGTCATTCATGACATATTTCAAAAGACGTTGCATTCGAGTCATTGAAGTTCATTAGAGATTATTAAGTAAATGACGGATTAGGTCATTTATAATTGGATATTATGAAATGGTATGCATACCTGTCAACTTTCGATGAAATGAAAGTTTGCCTTTTAAAAACGAATGCAATGTTTGTAAAATGTATCATTTAGAGGTCAAGTACCTCGCGATGAAATCAACTATTATGAATCGTTTATAATCAATATGGACTTCGTCCGGATGGATTAGGACGGGGCATTTCAATTTAACCGAGTCAAATTATTTTATATAAAATGGTACACGTTGTACATACTTCTAAATTTACTAAGAACTTCGTTCCGTTTATGTTGTCACATCAAACGTTTAGAATTTTTTTTCAAAACTCCATTGATTGATTATATCAAAATTCGCAATTACCCTACCATGTGTTTGGGTCACAGTTCTTCTTGTCCTGTGTTTAAGGATAAAACTTACCATTAAGTCCATTGATAAAAACTCTTACGCCAATTTGGATGGTGGTTTTATAAAATTTGTTAGAAAGTCTTTGCGCTCATAAAATTTTCCCTCTTATGGTTGGACATGGCTGAAATGCGGACCTATTGTAGGAAAGGCACTGGGTGGGTTTCTACCCCAATTTTTGTTATAGTTGGTATCATGGATATATATTACACTAGAACGTTTGAGAAGTTTCTACTCTCAATATTCACGGCTAACCGCAACACCCTCATAAACATCAATCCTAGGATTCAATACTTTGAGGTGAACGAAATCATTTTTGGAGATTCATCTCAACTAGAGTCGACCATTCTTTATAACCCATGATTTACGTTTATGTTCATCCACACATAAGTTTAAGAATACGGACGAATCCTAGATTGCCTCGCTCATGGTGTAAGGAAATTCACTCTCATTGAAAGATCACACCTTTCGTACGTCTTCCTTTAGGAAATGTAATGAAAATTTACTTTGAAGTCCATGATCCTCGTTATTCCATTTGAAGGAATTGCCTTAAACATCTATACCACTGATCTGACTACTCTATATATTTCTTCCTTCGTTCGTTGCAACTGTATCTCATTTGTCCTAGTTCGTCCCCTTGGGAAGCCCCTGTTTTGTTTGTTAAGAAGAAAGATGGTTCGTTCCGATTGTGTATTAATTATTGCAAGTTGAACAAGCTTACTGATAAGAATCGTTATCCTTTTTCGAGAATTGATGATTTGTTTGATAAGATCCAAGGTTCATCCATTTATTCTAAGATTGATCTACGTTCTGATTATCACCAACTGCACGTTAAAGAAACTGATGTTCCGAAAACCGCTTTTCGAACCCGTATGGTCACTACGAATTTCTGATTATGCCATTCGGATTGACTAACGCACCTGCAGTGTTCATGGACCCCATGATCCGTGTGTGTAGTCCTTATCTGGACAAGTTCGTTATCATTTTCATCGATGATATTCTTATATATTCCAAGAGTGATGAAGAACACGAAGAGCATTTGAGATTAGTGATTGATTTGTTAAGAAAAGAAGAGTTGTATGCTAAAATTTTCTAAGTGTGCGTTCTGGTTGAAAGAAGTTCAATTCCTTGGGAACGTTGTAAGTAAACAGGGATTTCAAGTTGATCCTGCTAAGATTGAGGCAATTAAAAAGTGGGAAATTTCGAAGACTTCTACTCAGATTCGTCAGTTCCTAGGTTTGGCAGGCTACTATAGAAGGTTCATTCAAGATTTCTCTCGTATAGCGAAACCTCTGACTGCTTTAACGCACAAGGGGAAGAAGTATGAGTGGAAGGATGAACAAGAGACTGCTTTTTAAACTCTGAAGAAGAAGTTAACTTTCGATCTGATATTATCACTACCTGCGGGTAATGACGATTTTGTTGTCTATTGTGATGCTTCGCGTCAAGGCTTTGGTTGTGTTTTGATGCAGTGAAAGAAAGTCATTGCATACGCGTCACGTCAGTTGAAGATCCATGAACAGAATTATACGACCCATGATTTAGAATTGGGAGCTGTTGTGTTTGCGCTTAAGATTTGGAGACATTATTTGTATGGGTTCCAAAGTACAGTGTACACTGATCATAAAAGTCTTCAACATATCCTTGATCAGAAATAGTTGAATATGAGGCAGCGACGATGGGTTGAGACGTTGAATGATTATGATTGCGAACTCATGTATCACCCGAGAAAGGCCAATGTTGTGGCCGATGAATTAAGTTGAAAAGAGAGAGTTGAACCTCGGAGGTTTCGAGCCTTGAAGATGACCATTAGAACAAACATTGCAAGGCAGATTCTTGTGGCATAACAAGAAGCCTTGAAGGAGGAGAATGTTGTGAATGAGAAGGTCAAGATCTTGAGTAAACAGTTTGAGGTACGAACTGATGGTACTAGGTACTTTGCGGGAGGGGTTCCGAAATTTAGTGATTTGCGACAACTTGTGTTAGGTGAGGCTCATAAGTCTAGGTACTCTATTCATCCTGGTTCAGGAAAGATGTATCATGATCTTAAGGAGCTGTATTGGTGCCCTAATTTGAAAGCTGATGTGGCTACGTATGTGGCTAAGTATTTGACCTGTGCTAAGGTTAAAGGTGAACATCAGAAACCGTCTAGACTTTTGGTGCAACCTGAGGTTCCCGAGTGGAAGTGGGAAGGTATTACGGTAGATTTTATTACAAAATTACCGAGGGTTGTGGGTGGTTATGATACCATTTGGGTGATTGTTGACTGACTCACAAAGTCAGCTCATTTCTTGCCGATTAAGGAAACATATTCGATGGAGAAGCTTACTCGTTTGTACTTGAAGGAAATTGTTTCAAGACATGGTGTTCCTGTATCCATTATTTCAGACCGAGACAGTCGATTTACATCGAGGTTTTGGCAATCCTTACAGGAAGCTTTGGGAACAAAAATTGGATATGAGCACTGCTTATCATCCACAGTCAGATGGTCAGAGTGAAAGGACCATTCAAACATTAGAAGACATGTTACGAGCGTGCGTTATTGATTTTGGTAATGGTTGCGATAGATATTTGCCCCTGGCTGAATTTTCTTATAATAACAAATATCATGCAAGTATTAAAGCTGCACCGGTTGAAGCACTGTATGGTAGAAAGTGTAGGTCTCCTATCTGTTGGAATGAGGTTGAGGATGCTCAACTCACAGGCCTAGAAATTATTCATGAGACTACCGAGAAGATTGTAAAGATTAAAGAAAGGTTGAAAACTGCCAGGAGTCAGCAAAAGAGTTATGCCGATATTAGAAGAAAGGATTTAGAAATTCAAGTTGGTGATCTTGTCATGTTGAAGGTATCACCTTAGAAAGGTGTGGTAGGCTTTGGTAAGAGGGGAAAGTTGAATCCTCGATTTGTTGAACCTGTGACATCCTCCAGATAGGGTCTGGAAGAAAACGTCACTAATATCAAATAAACCAACATATTAAAATATACGAGAACAATACTATATGATAAAAACAAACTTTAATGAGTACGCAGCGGAAAATGAAATATCGTTACAAGAATTGAAATTACAATAAAGTAAATATTTCAAATGCAAGAATAATAAATGCGATAGTTCTTAATCCTATATCCAAGTAGCATCACATAAGTAGTAGGCTTGATCAATTAGCACCTGAGACAAACATGCTAAAGTGTCAACCAAAAAGGTTGAGTGAAATCATAGGTTTAACAAAAGTAGTTATCGTTGTTTTTAGACCACAAGATTTTGTTTTCAAAAGTAGATCACACAGATCTTTAGTTGTCAAAGAAGATCACAAAGATCTTAAAAGTTGATCTAGCAGGGATCAAAAAGTTATGCCAGTTCGTGATACTTAGACTAAACGTTCAAAGTTTGCCCCAATAACAAGTTGTGTCTATACTTATCGGTTTAATTTCATTATTAAGTAATACAAAGACTTATTCAAATGTATCGGGGACGTTACTCCTGATAGGCCTACCCCCAATAATTAAGAATGCATTTAATGAGCAATTAAAAATATCACTGTAGGGACTTAGTCGGACATAGCCGGGTATAGCATAGTTTAATAGTTGGTACTTGTGTCTAAATTGTAAATAGTAAAAGTAGAATGTGTCTCACCCCAAAAAGTTAAATAAGTTGCATGCGATAAAGAGTGGGGCTATGAGTTCACCTTAATAGTAGAAGAGTTCGTTATTCCTTGGAAGAGAAAGATAAGTGAGTTGGATGATTGTGAGCCGAATGTCAACCTAATGACATTAAGAATAGTTTAGATGTTTTGCCAGAGTTAAAGATAAGTTTAAGTATGTATGTACTTAAGTATAGTTTGTTTTGCTAAGTTTCTATTCTTAGTAAGTTTCCATTTTTAGAAAGTTTCCATATTTAGAAAGTTTCCATGTCTAGAAAGTTTTCCACTTTTAGTAAGTTTCCTCTTTAAGTAAGTTTCCATGTTTAGATAGTTTCCACGTTTAGAAAGTTTCCATTTATAGTAAGTTAGTGTTGAAGACTAGTGAGTTGTCCTTAATAAGTCTACCACTTATTAAGTGTGAAAGTAACTATGTGTTTGATTACTATAGTCGGGTTGATATTGTGCACCATACCCAAACATCTATGCCACCGCCGAGTCACTAGAATGACCAATTGTTACCGGTTGGCCCAGGATTTCTCGACCAAAATCTAAGTTTGGCATTCAAATGAAAGGACCCGTTCATATACATTATAAACGATTCACAATAGTTGATTACATTGCGAGGTATTTGACCTCTATATGATACATTTTACAAACATTTCATTCGTTTTTAAAAGACAAACTTTCTTTACATCGAAAATTGACATGCATGCATACCATTTCATAATATCCACTATCCAACTATAAATTGATTTAATAATAATCTTTGATGAACTCAATGAATCGAATGCAACGTTCTTCGAAATATGCTATGAAAGACTCCAAGTAATATCTTTAAAATGAGCAAATGCACAGCGGAAGATTTCTTTAACATCTGAGAATAAACATGCTTTAAAGTGTCAACCAAAAGGTTGGTGAGTTCATTAGTTTATCATAATCATTTATTTCCATCATTTTAATAGACCACAAGAATTTCATTTCCAGTTCGCATAAATATACGTCCCATGCATAGAGACAAAAATAATCATTCATATGATGAACACCTGGTAACCGACATTAACTAGATACATATAAGAATATCCCCTATCATTCCGGGATCCTCCTTCGGACATGATATAAATTTTGAAGTACTAAAGCATCCGATACTTTAGATGGGGTTTGTTAGGCTCAATAGATCTATCTTTAGGATTCGCGTCAATTAGGGTGTTTGTTCCCTAATTCTTAGATTACCAGACTTTAATAAAAAGGGGCATATTCGATTTCGATAATTCAACCATAGAATGTAGTTTCAATTACTTGTGTCTATTTCGTCAAACATTTTTAAAAGCGCATGTATTCTCAGTCCCAAAAATATAAAGGGTAAAAAGGCAAATGAAACTCACCATACTGTATTTCGTAGTAAAAATACATATAACGTCATTGAACAAGTGCAAGGTTGGCCTCGGATTCACGAACCTAAATTAATTATATATATTTATGTGTTGTTAATATTTTTCTAACAAATTAGGTCAAGTCATAGTGTACCACAATCCTAATGCTCGAGACTAATATGCAAAAGTAAACAAAAGTAAATTTGACTCAAAATAATTTCCAAAAATCTATACATGATTAATATATAGTTTAAATATCGTCATTATATTTTTAAATATTTTTAAAATATTTATTAGAGTAAATAATATAATTAATTTATTAATAAATAAAATTTTATATTAAATTTATATAATAAAATATACTTTTATATATATTAAGTAATAAAATTTATAGGGTTCATTTAATATCATAAACATAATATGATAGGTATTATTAAAGTGAGATTTTCACGTAGTAAAATATGTTTGTATCACATATTTATTTGATAAAATAATATCTATAATGATAGTAAGTAAAAGTTGTATTATTTTGTAATAATAATTATTATTATAAAAATATCAATATTTATAATTACTAAGATGACATTATGATAAAACAATAATTCTAATTATGATAACTTTAATATTTACGATAATTTTTAATATTATCTTTAAAATAATAATTCTATTTAAAATAATAATAATAATGATATTTTATAGTAACAATGATATTTCTATTAAAATTATAATTTTTGTTAAAATGTTAGTTTTAATATTAACGATACTTTTAATAATAATAGTAATGATAAAAATAATAAGAATGATAATTTTATCTAAATCAATATCTTATAATATTTTAATTTCATCATGATACTCTTACTCATTATTTCCTAATCGTTTCGTTTAATAGCTTTTAATCGTCTTTTATATCGTGTTCATAATAATGATAATAATAGTAATCAAAATAATTAGGTGTTACAAATATTTGTTTTAATTACACTAATATTAATAATGATAGTTACTATAACATTATTAACGATAATACTAATAATTATCTTAATGAAAATATAGTAATAATAATAATCACAATAACAATAACCATTTTTAAATAATGATATATATATATATATATATATATATATATATATATATATATATATATATATATATATATATATATATATATATATATATATATATATATATATATATATATATATATATATTAATAATGATAATAATAATAATAATAATAATAATAATAATAATTGGATAATAATTGGATAATAATAATAATACTAATTATAACTTTAACGATAATAACGATAGTAATAATAAAAAAAATAACAATTTTTAATATAAATCCCTTTTATTGATAAAGATAATAATAATGATAATAATAAGATAAAACTAGAACGACGATAAAAATGACGATAATAATAATCATTTTTAATAAAAATATCGAAAATTCAATTGATTATAACTTCTAATCCGTTCATCGAAACCATTCGATATCTAAACGAAAAGTTCTTAATTTTTAGCTAGCTTTCCAAGGACATGCATATCTTATACCTTATCTCAACCGCAAGTGTAACTAATTCAAGATTCAACCTAACATGTCTAAGGGCAATATCAAAAGTACAAGCATGCATAATCCTAAATACTCGAGCACTAGTCAGGGATACACTATTAGTATGTAAAAGTTAAATTATGAGTACTCACGTATCAATATTGAGATTCAATATTGCAGGAAAAGTACGTAGACGCAACGGAAATGATAAACACTATATTGACCTCACGAGCATACCCATGAACCATACTCAATCACCTCCATAGCCATAACCCATAATTTCCTTAATCCTATCCTACTCGAAAAACAATTTCGAAATCACTCGGACAGCACTCCGTCGTAATATTTTATGTATACTAATAATATCTTGAAATAATATGGAGTAAATATATATATGTAAATAGATTGAGAGATTTTAGAGAAAAATATTTTCAAATTTCTATGAAATAATGAAACCTATTGAATTCTATTTATAATAGATTTTTGAATTATTAAAGTGAATTATTAAAGTATGAATTATTAAAGTATGAATTATTAAAGTGAATTATTAAATTATGAATTATTAAAGTGAATTATTAAAGTATGAATTATTAAAGTTAAAGTAAAGTAAAAATAAAGTAAAGGTAAAGTTTAATTATAGTAAAAGTATAAAACTATGTACGTATAATACGCGTATAAATATATATAATATTAATTTAAATCGTTATATATATTTAATAAAATAAAATATAAATATCGTTATCTTTATCTTTATCATACTAGTTAAGTAATGAGTTGTCAAAAGTGATTCTAGATATTTATAAAAGTTATATACGTTTTAATAATAAAGTTCTTTTTAAACTGAAAACGTTTTTGTATGTTTGAAACTAAATAGATCAATCGAGTCTTTATGAGATTCAATCTTCCACTATCCTTTGTCTAGTTCTCAATGATTGACAATTTGTTGTTATTTATAAATCACTTTATCATTTTCCGAATATTGTTAAAATGGAAAGATTTCTTAAATCAACGTGGGCCTTTCAACAGAGACTTGTAATCATAATTTAATATATCTGATAATTCAATCATTTGATCTTATCTTCTAATTCCATTGATAAACATTTTGAAACAGATACAATCATATAAAGTATTTAATCTAATATTTTGTTTACGTTTCAAGTTATAATATATGTACACATATACATATATAATCATATTCGTTTAATGGTTGGTGAATCGTTGGAACTTGGTCGAGGTTGAATGAATGTATGAACATAGTTTAAAATTCTTGAAATTTAACTTAACAAATATTGCTTATCGTGTCGGAAACATATAAAGATTAAAGTTTAAATTTGGTTGGAAATTTCCGGGTTGCCACAGTACCTACCCGTTAAAGAAATTTCGTCTCGAAATTTGAGTGGAAAGGTCGTGAATGATAATAAGTATGTTTTCATGATGCATACGGGCTGAAAATTAGAGTTTTATCATCAGCGAATAATTTGGATAAACAATCCATTTATATGAAGAGTACGAATGAAGCTAACATAGAAGAGTGAAATGAGTAAGTGTAGATTCATCTTATCATTTGACATAGATATGATTGATTCCCAGATTTCAAGGGATTTGAAGAAAATCTTCTTAATAAGATTTGACTCTCCGGTAATCAAGGGAATTAGGATCCGCTTTAAATGCGATCGTCCATTTTAATTGTTCTGTCGGAGATTTTCTTATAAATTCACCTCCTTCATTTCCTTACAACTCACATCTTCTGTTGATGCATTTTATGCAAGTCCCTAGACATCTACCTACGTCCATTGCAGGTACAACAGTTTACAGGCCACCATGATTGCTCGTTATTATCCTATCCGTGTTTGTATGTGGTTACAGGAACTGCAGGAACGAGATTTAGATGTTTGACTATGTTAGACTTAGTCAGACGTACGAGTGAAGCCTCACTAGTACGGATGACAGGCTCATACACACGGTTGATGCTGAGCTAAGTCACAATTACAACCTAAATGAGAAGACACAAGTGAGTGATCACCCGTACGGCTGATGAAGCTAACTCGTACGTGTGATGAATGAATCGTATGGGTGAGTCAACAGCAGGGGTATATAAAGTCTTATGTTCTTCATTTTAGGTTAAGCCTCTCATTTGTTACACACACTCAGATCTAGTGAGTTCCTCCGATTCTCTCTCAGTCCAAATCACCCAGGTGGTGAATAATAGCTCTAGGTGTTGATCTAATCACACTTGATTTAGTTGTGGTTTGACTAAATTAATCAAAAAAAACTTAACCTATTCACTAGAGGGTTTGATTCACTTATTCCGCCATTGTGTGAGTTAAATCTATTGATTTCTAAGTTCCTAGTCATGTTTCATCACCTTCTATTCTTTCCCCCTCAACTCATATTTTAAAGTATTCATCAATATGCTCCATCCAGTTCTGATTTTCGATATACTTCTAACTTTCATATCGGTCATTCTTCTTTTTCATCTACCGCCGGAAGAATCTATTTACTTCTACTATACTCTTGGGTTTATAGTGTTTCTAGTTCTCCCGTGTCTTTATATTGCTATATGCATCGATATATATGGTTTATAATTTCTGGTTTGTCGTTGGGCTTTATATGTTCCATTATATTTCAAAGTCTCTGCTTCTGTCTTCTATAATCAATATCATTCACAGTTAATGCTCTCTTTTATTTGCTGCAATTTATACCCCAATTTCTATTTCGGAGTTTTGTCCTTTCGTTTCTTCTTCTTGCGATTAAGCACCGCTTGTAATGGTCCAGAATTCACAGATATGAATTTCGGAATGAACATTGTTAATGTTCTAGGAAGGAAATTGTGATGGCACAATCTTGACTTGTCAAATTACTAGAATACCTTGGAAAAGGCCGAATCATCAAGAAATATTTTCTTGATATTTTAGAGGTTAAATAGAATACAAGAGTCGTATAACATGGCACATGATGATGTTATGATATGTGAATCATCACGTTCCATTTAGAAACTCAGCATGACTTACTGTAATATAATCACATTGATCAAGTGTCATTATATTATACTAATTCATGCTTCAGTTCCCAACACTACTTCAAAATATTCCTATTTTAAACTTGAATGTTTCAGAATTTAGAAACTAAAATAGTTTCTTTTATGATGTAATACAGATAGCGCGAAGAGGTAAATGATTTCAAATAAGAAAAATTAAGAAAATATCTTCAAAAATATGGAGAATATTTATAATGAAAGATATGATGATATTTTAGAATTTCTAATATCAGAGGATGATGAAGAATATTGTCCGCAGGGGTTTAGAGTCAGGAGCAAGGTATTCGTTAATGACTTCAGCATGTACTGAATCATTTGGATCCTTTAAAGTCAGGTTCAGTCTTTGTAATTTGTCCACAACCTCCTTCCTACTTTGCTCAATCCGTTTTCCAGTTCTAAAACTTCTCTTTTTCTGCGCTTTGCCAGCACACTTCATCATTATCATCCAGCTTTTACCATTTAAATTCGTTTATAGTTTTTGCTGCTTCATCAGCATTTTTTCCATTTTCGGAGAACCAATTCGTAGTTCGGAGTGTTTTTCAGAAACTTCACATTCAAATTAAGTCCAGAAGATAGACGTTATATATACACATATAACTGTTGGCGTAGACATGCTGCGAGATTTCAAAATACTGATTGCTAATTCCCAATGATTCGTATGGCAATTCTCATTACAAGATGCGAATAAGTAAATGATGGGGATTCAATGAATAATTATAATGACTTTTTGGAGAGGCTAAAGTCAAAGGGTAATGAAGTTGTTGGTACATCTGCTAATAATGTGGTAGAATGTAAAAGGTTCCCTGGTAATGATGGTGTATATCTTAAGGTTATAATAAGGTTAGTCTGACTGAAAAGTCGAAGTTGACTTGCTGGAGCTGTGACAAAACTGGCTACTTTGAATTAGAGTTGCAAAGTTATTTTTGCTAATAAATGCCAAAGAATCTGACGCGGATACGTTGTTTAAACTTTTACTTTGGTTTCAAGAGTTTTTCGGGTATATAACTGTGGGTAACATGTGGTTGGATCATCATCTCGATTGCTCATCATTCGAAGTGTCTTCAGAAATTTTCGAATGGTTTGAACACAGATTGTAATCGTTAACATACATTTGATATTCTAACACAGTTTTGAAGTCAAAATATAGCTTGTGAAAGATGTAAGGATCTAAGAGTGATGATTTTGGTCATATCTCAAGTTGAATTTTGATATTTCAAAATCAGAATATGTAATTAAATTTTGAATGAGTATAGTTATTTTGATTTCTATAAAAGAATGTATATTGTTGTGAAAGTAGGGAGTATAATGGATGATTTGCTAAATCAGATTCGAAGAATGTAACATATTAATTGTAAATTTATATATCTCTCGGGTATTACCTACCCGTTAAAAAAAATTTCACAATTAATATTTTGTACAAAAGAATTTTATTACAGTCTTTATGAAAATATATATATGTATATTTTCTTCAGATGTAACATAGATTTAATGAGTTAATGTTAAATTAAACTCATTTGATTTACGGTTGAAACTAGAATTGAATAATCCCTAAAGGCTTTAAAAAATACATAACTTTTACTCAGTATTTCTTTAATGACATTGAAATTATGAATCAATACTTCGTTATTTGTTGATGTATGATGTTCAGTTCGTGGAATTCTTGTGAATTTCGCAAAGTACGAATGATGTTATCTGAAAAGTTTCGGGTACATCGATGATGAAAGTGTATAATCAAATATATACTTGATTTATTATGAATTGAAATTTGTTGAATTGCGACAGAGATTGTAGTTAACGCTGGTTAAGTTGCGGCCGAAGGACGTACATTATTGCATATTTGTAATATGAATTAACCGAGTAGTTAAGATTCACACACAATAGCTTAGCACGGAAAGATTTATTTCAATATATATATATATATATATATATATATATATATATATATATATATATATATATATATATATATATATATATATATATATATATATATATATATAATATACATATAATTTCTTCAGAGGGAATGAGTTAATTCTTTATAACTCGTTGATACAATATACACGTTATTGATTCGTAATGATGTACACTGTGATTCTTGAACTGACGGAGTTTGTGATGTTATCGGTGTTGTTGATTCGGATGTTGACTGTACTGACGATGCTGGTAACGCTGACGGTACTGTTGATGCTGTTGGTAAAGCAAGTTTAGCTTGTTAATCACATATCATTTTTGTCAGGGTTTCTACTCTTCCTTCTATCATTTTGGTTCGCTTAACTGATTTATGGTTAGGGCTAGATTAGATAATCTCTAAGACTTTAGAGATTACATAATCGCCGCGGAATGTTTCTCCAATTAAGTTATGAATTAATACTTCGTCAGTTATTGTTGTTGGTACTCCTTGGTATCTATGGTGCGTATGAGGTTGATGATCGTGGGACAGATTGTGAAGTTGAGGTTTACGATGCGGTTGTGGTTGGAGGTGGTAATGGTACTGTTGGCGTTGATGATGGTGGTACTGGTTATGCTGCTGATGTTGCTGTGGTGTTTGTAATCTCTGAACCATATTCTCCAAAGCCACTACCCGAGTGCAAAGCTCGTTGACTTCTTCTATTACACCGGGGTGATTGTCGGTTCGGACGAGCGGATAAATAAAATCTAAAATTTGATGTAATATATAATCGTGACGAGATACTCTAGAAATGAGCGAGAAAATGAGGTTTCGGACAGGTTCACCGGTAAGTGCTTCAGGTTCTTTTTCAAGAGGGCAATGTGGTGGATGGAAGGGATCACCTTCTTCTTGTCTCCAATGATTGAGGAGGCTACAAAACCATCCCAAATTCATCCAGAATAGGTGATGACTAATTGGTTGATCTATTCCGGTCACACTGCTTTCGGAGCTTGAATGGGATTCCATTTCGGAATCTGAGTGACTTGAACTGATGACGAATTCCATTTCGTACGATTGGATAAAGGATTTTTTTTTTCGATATGAAATGATTTTGGCTAACGGATGGTATTCTAATTACATATAATATATATATATATATATATATATATATATATATATATATATATATATATATATATATATATATATATATATATATATATATATATATATAGATCAAAAGATTTCGTAGATTACGGAGGACTTTGCGGGATATGTCAGGCAAAGTTTAAAGTAACAGATACGATAAGATATGATTTAGCAGATATGCTAAGATATGAATTTTTGTCTATACACTATTCATGCAATCAATGCAGCAAGACGTGTCTTAGACTAAAAATGATAAGCAGGTAATTTCCTGAGGATGATAAGTAGTTAATTTTCGACACAAAATGATAAGCAAAACTTTTGACATGCAGACACGGTCGAAGTCCAGACTCACTAATGCATCCTATCGACTTAACAGTTAGACACACTAATGCAGACCTGGTTCGCTAAGACCACCGCTCTGATACCAACTGAAAGGACCCGTTCATATACATTATAAACGACTCACAATAGTTGATTACATTGCGAGGTATTTTACCTCTATATGATACATTTTACAAACATTGCATTCGTTTTTAAAAGACAAACTTTCTTTACATCGAAAATTGACAGGCATGCATACCATTTCATAATATCCACTATCCAACTATAAATTGATTTAATAATAATCTTTGATGAACTCAATGACTCGAATGCAACGTTCTTCGAAATATGCTATGAAAGACTCCAACTAATATCTTTAAAATGAGCAAATGCACAGCGGAAGATTTCTTTAATACCTGAGAATAAACATGCTTTAAAGTGTCAACCAAAAGGTTGGTGAGGTCATTAGTTTATCATAATCATTTATTTCCATCATTTTAATAGACCACAAGAATTTCATTTCCAGTTCTCATAAATATACGTCCCATGCATAGAGACAAAAATAATCATTCATATGGTGAACACCTGGTAACCGACATTAACTAGATACATATAAGAATATCCCCTATCATTCCGGGATCCTCCTTCGGACATGATATAAATTTCGAAGTACTAAAGCATCCGATACTTTGGATGGGGTTTGTTAGGCTCAATAGATCTATCTTTAGGATTCGCGTCAATTAGGGTGTTTGTTCCGTAATTCTTAGATTACCAGACTTTAATAAAAAGGGGCATATTCGATTTCGATAATTCAACCATAGAATGTAGTTTCAATTACTTGTGTCTATTTCGTCAAACATTTTTAAAAGCGCATGTATTCTCAGTCCCAAAAATATAAAGGGTAAAAAGGCAAATGAAACTCACCATACTGTATTTCGTAGTAAAAATACATATAACGTCATTGAACAAGTGCAAGGTTGGTCTCGGATTCACGAACCTAAATTAATTATATATATTTATGTGTTGTTAATATTTTTCTAATAAATTAGGTCAAGTCATAGTGTACCACAATCCTAATGCTCGAGACTAATATGCAAAAGTAAACAAAAGTAAATTTGACTCAAAATAATTTCCAAAAATCTATACATGATTAATATATAGTTTAAATATCGTCATTATATTTTTAAATATTTTTAAAATATTTATTAGAGTAAATAATATAATTAATTTATTAATAAATAAAATTTTATATTAAATTTATATAATAAAATATACTTTTATATATATTAAGTAATAAAATTTATAGGGTTCATTTAATATCATAAACATAATATGATAGGTATTATTAAAGTGAGATTTTCACATAGTAAAATATGTTTGTATCACATATTTATTTGATAAAATAATATCTATAATGATAGTAAGTAAAAGTTGTATTATTTTGTAATAATAATTATTATTATAAAAATATCAATATTTATAATTACTAAGATGACATTATGATAAAACAATAATTCTAATTATGATAACTTTAATATTTACGATAATTTTTAATATTATCTTTAAAATAATAATTCTATTTAAAATAATAATAATAATGATATTTTATAGTAACAATGATATTTCTATTAAAATTATAATTTTTGTTAAAATGATAGTTTTAATACTAACGATACTTTTAATAATAATAGTAATGATAAAAATAATAAGAATGATAATTTTATCTAAATCAATATCTTATAATATTTTAATTTCATCATGATACTCTTACTCATTATTTCCTAATCGTTTCGTTTAATAGCTTTTAATCGTCTTTTATATCGTGTTCATAATAATGATAATAATAGTAATCAAAATAATTAGGTGTTACAAATATTTGTTTTAATTACACTAATATTAATAATGATAGTTACTATAACATTATTAACGATAATACTAATAATTATCTTAATGAAAATATAGTAATAATAATAATCACAATAACAATAACCATTTTTAAATAATGATATATATATATATATATATATATATATATATATATATATATATATATATATATATATATATATATATATATATATATATATATATATATATATATATATATATATATATATATATATATATATATATATATATATATATATATATTAATAATGATAATAATAATAATAATAATAATAATAATAATAATAATAATAATAATAATAATAATAATAATAATAATTGGATAATAATTGGATAATAATAATAATACTAATTATAACTTTAACGATAATAACGATAGTAATAATAAAAAAAATAACAATTTTTAATATAAATCCCTTTTATTGATAAAGATAATAATAATGATAATAATAAGATAAAACTAGAACGACGATAAAAATGACGATAATAATAATTATTTTTAATAAAAATATCGAAAATTCAATTGATTATAACTTCTAATCCGTTCATTGAAACCATTCGATATCCAAAGGAAAAGTTCTTAATTTTTCGCTAGCTTTCCAAGGACATGCATATCTTATACCTTATCTCAACCGCAAGTGTAACTAATTCAAGATTCAACCTAACATGTCTAAGGGCAATATCAAAAGTACAAGCATGCATAATCCTAAATACTCGAGCACTAGTCAGGGATACACTATTAGTATGTAAAAGTTAAATTATGAGTACTCACGTATCAATATTGAGATCCAATATTGCAGGAAAAGTACGTAGACGCAACGGAAATGATAAACACTATATTGACCTCACGAGCATACCCATGAACCATACTCAATCACCTCCATAGCCATAACCCATAATTTCCTTAATCCTATCATACTCGAAAAACAATTTCGAAATCACTCGGACAGCACTCCGTCGTAATATTTTATGTATACTAATAATATCTTGACATAATATGGAGTAAATATATATATGTAAATAGATTGAGAGATTCTAGAGAAAAATATTTTCAAATTTCTATGAAATAATGAAACCTATTGAATTCTATTTATAATAGATTTTTGAATTATTAAAGTGAATTATTAAAGTATGAATTATTAAAGTATGAATTATTAAAGTGAATTATTAAATTATAAATTATTAAAGTGAATTATTAAAGTATGAATTATTAAAGTTAAAGTAAAGTAAAAATAAAGTAAGGTAAAGTTTAATTATAGTAAAAGTATAAAACTATGTACGTATAATACGCGTATAAATATATATAATATTAATTTAAATCGTTATATATATTTAATAAAATAAAATATAAATATCGTTATCTTTATCTTTATCATACTAGTTAAGTAATGAGTTGTCAAAAGTGATTCTAGATATTTATAAAAGTTATATACGTTTTAATAATAAAGTTCTTTTTAAACTGAAAACGTTTTTGTATGTTTGAAACTAAATAGATCAATCGAGTCTTTATGAGATTCAATCTTCCACTATCCTTTGTCTAGTTCTCAATGATTGACAATTTGTTCTTATTTATAAATCACTTTATCATTTTCCGAATATTGTTAAAATGGAAAGATTTCTCAAATCAACGTGGGCCTTTCAACAGAGACTTGTAATCATAATTTAATATATCTGATAATTCAATCATTTGATCTTATCTTCTAATTCCATTAATAAACATTTTGAAACAGATACAATCATATAAAGTATTTAATCTAATATTTTGGTTACGTTTCAAGTTATAATATATGTACACATATACATATATAATCATATTCGTTTAATGGTTGGTGAATCGTTGGAACTTGGTCGAGGTTGAATGAATGTATGAACATAGTTTAAAATTCTTGAAATTTAACTTAACAAATATTGCTTATCGTGTCGGAAACATATAAAGATTAAAGTTTAAATTTGGTTGGAAATTTCCGGGTTGCCACAGTACCTACCCGTTAAAGAAATTTCGTCTCGAAATTTGAGTGGAAAGGTCGTGAATGATAATAAGTATGTTTTCATGATGCATACGGGCTGAAAATTAGAGTTTTATCATCAGCGAATAATTTGGATAAACAATCCATTTATATGAAGAGTACGAATGAAGCTAACATAGAAGAGTGAAATGAGTAAGTGTAGATTCATCTTATCATTTGACATAGATATGATTGATTCCCAGATTTCAAGGGATTTGAAGAAAATCTTCTTAATAAGATTTGACTCTCCGGTAATCAAGGGAATTAGGATCCGCTTTAAATACGATCGTCCATTTTAATTGTTCTGTCAGAGATTTTCTTATAAATTCACCTCCTTCATTTCCTTACAACTCACATCTTCTGTTGATGCATTTTATGCAAGTCCCTAGACATCTACCTACGTCCATTGCAGGTACAACAGTTTACAGGCCACCATGATTGCTCGTTATTATCCTATCCGTGTTTGTATGTGGTTACAGGAACTGCAGGAACGAGATTTAGATGTTTGACTATGTTAGACTTAGTCAGACGTACGAGTGAAGCCTCACTAGTACGGATGACAGGCTCATACACACGGTTGATGCTGAGCTAAGTCACAATTACAACCTAAATGAGAAGACACAAGTGAGTGATCACCCGTACGGCTGATGAAGCTAACTCGTACGTGTGATGAATGAATCGTATGGGTGAGTCAACAGCAAGGGTATATAAAGTCTTATGTTCTTCATTTTAGGTTAAGCCTCTCATTTGTTACACACACTCAGATCTAGTGAGTTCCTCCGATTCTCTCTCAGTCCAAATTACCCAGGTGGTGAATAATAGCTCTAGGTGTTGATCTAATCACACTTGATTTAGTTGTGGTTTGACTAAATTAATCAAAAAAAACTTAACCTATTCACTAGAGGGTTTGATTCACTTATTCCGCCATTGTGTGAGTTAAATCTATTGATTTCTAAGTTCCTAGTCATGTTTCATCACCTTCTATTCTTTCCCCCTCAACTCATATTTTAAAGTATTCATCAATATGCTCCATCCAGTTCTGATTTTCGATATACTTCTAACTTTCATATCGGTCATTCTTCTTTTTCATCTACCGCCGGAAGAATCTATTTACTTCTACTATACTCTTGGGTTTATAGTGTTTCTAGTTCTCCCGTGTCTTTATATTGCTATATGCATCGATATATATGGTTTATAATTTCTGGTTTGTCGTTGGGCTTTATATGTTCCATTATATTTCAAAGTCTCTGCTTCTGTCTTCTATAATCATTATCATTCACAGTTAATGCTCTCTTTTATTTGCTGCAATTTATACCCCAATTTCTATTTCGGAGTTTTGTCCCTTCATTTCTTCTTCTTGCGATTAAGCACCGCTTGTAATGGTCCAGAATTCACAGATATGAATTTCGGAATGAACATTGTTAATGTTTTAGGAAGGAAATTGTGATGGCACGATCTTGACTTGTCAAATTACTAGAATACCTTGGAAAAGGCCGAATCATCAAGAAATATTTTCTTGATATTTTAGAGGTTAAATAGAATACAAGAGTCATATAACATGGCACATGATGATGTTATGATATGTGAATCATCACGTTCCATTTAGAAACTCAGCATGACTTACTGTAATATAATCACATTGATCAAGTGTCATTATATTATACTAATTCATGCTTCAGTTCCCAACACTACTTCAAAATATTCCTATTTTAAACTTGAATGTTTCAGAATTTAGAAACTAAAATAGTTTCTTTTATGATGTAATACAGATAGCGCGAAGAGGTAAATGATTTCAAATAAGAAAAATTAAGAAAATATCTTCAAAAATATGGAGAATATTTATAATGAAAGATATGATGATATTTTAGAATTTCTAATATCAGAGGATGATGAAGAATATTGTCCGCAGGGGTTTAGAGTCAGGAGCAAGGTATTCGTTAATGACTTCAGCAGGTACTGAATCATTTGGATCCTTTAAAGTCAGGTTCAGTCTTTGTAATTTGTTCACAGCCTCCTTCCTACTTTGCTCAATCCGTTTTCCAGTTCTAAAACTTCTCTTTTTCTGCGCTTTGCCAGCACACTTCATCATTATCATCCAGCTTTTACCATTTAAATTCGTTTATAGTTTTTGCTGCTTCATCAGCATTTTTTCCATTTTCGGAGAACCAATTCGTAGTTCGGAGTGTTTTTCAGAAACTTCACATTCAAATTAAGTCCAGAAGATAGACGTTATATATACACATATAATTGTTGGCGTAGACATGCTGCGAGATTTCAAAATACTGATTGCTAATTCCCAATGATTCGTATGGCAATTCTCATTACAAGATGCGAATAAGTAAATGATGGGGTTTCAATGAATAATTATAATGACTTTTTGGAGAGGCTAAAGTCAAAGGGTAATGAAGTTGTTAGTACATCTGCTAATAATGTGGTAGAATGTAAAAGGTTCCCTGGTAATGATGGTGTATATCTCAAGGTTATAATAAGGTTAGTCTGACTGAAAAGTCGAAGTTGACTTGCTGGAGCTGTGACAAAACTGGCTACTTTGAATCAGAGTCGCAAAGTTATTTTTGCTAATAAATGCCAAAGAATCTGACGCGGATACGTTGTTTAAACTTTTACTTTGGTTTCAAGAGTTTTTCGGGTACATAACTGTGGGTAACATGTGGTTGGATCATCATCTCGATTGCTCATCATTCGAAGTGTCTTCAGAAATTTTCGAATGGTTTGAACACAGATTGTAATCGTTAACATACATTTGATATTCTAACACAGTTTTGAAGTCAAAATATAGCTTGTGAAAGATGTAAGGATCTAAGAGTGATGATTTTGGTCATATCTCAAGTTGAATTTTGATATTTCAAAATCAGAATATGTAATTAAATTTTGAATGAGTATAGTTATTTTGATTTCTATAAAAGAATGTATATTGTTGTGAAAGTAGGGAGTATAATGGATGATTTGCTAAATCAGATTCGAAGAATGTAACATATTAATTGTGAATTTATATATCTCTCGGGTATTACCTACCCGTTAAAAAAAATTTCACAATTAATATTTTGTACAAAAGAATTTTATTACAGTCTTTATGAAAATATATATATGTATATTTTCTTCAGATGTAACATAGATTTAATAAGTTAATGTTAAATTAAACTCATTTGATTTACGGTTGAAACTAGAATTGAATAATCCCTAAAGGCTTTAAAAAGTACATAACTTTTACTCAGTATTTCTTTAATGACATTGAAATTATGAATCAATACTTCGTTATTTGTTGATGTATGATGTTCGGTTCGTGGAATTCTTGTGAATTTCGCAAAGTACGAATGATGTTATCTGAAAAGTTTCGGGTACATCGATGATGAAAGTGTATAATCAAATATATACTTGATTTATTATGAATTAAAATTTGTTGAATTGCGACAGAGATTGTAGTTAACGCTGGTTAAGTTGCGGCCGAAGGACGTACATTATTGCATATTTGTAATATGAATTAACCGAGTAGTTAAGATTCACACACAATAGCTTAGCACGGAAAGATTTATTTCAATATATATATATATATATATATATATATATATATATATATATATATATATATATATATATATACATATATATATATATATATATATATATATATATATAATATACATATAATTTCTTCAGAGGGAATGAGTTAATTCTTTATAACTCGTTGATACAATATACACGTTATTGATTCGTAATGATGTACACAGTGATTCTTGAACTGACGGAGTTTGTGATGTTATCGGTGTTGTTGATTCGGATGTTGACTGTACTGACGATGCTGGTAACGCTGACGGTACTGTTGATGCTGTTGGTAAAGCAAGTTTAGCTTGTTAATCACATATCATTTTTGTCAGGGTTTCTACTCTTCCTTCTATCATTTTGGTTCGCTTAACTGATTTATGGTTAGGGCTAGATTAGATAATCTCTAAGACTAGAGATTACATAATCGCCGCGGAATGTTTCTCCAATTAAGTTATGAATTAATACTTCGTCAGTTATTGTTGTTGGTACTCCTTGGTATCTATGGTGCGTATGAGGTTGATGCTCGTGGGACAGATTGTGAAGTTGAGGTTTACGATGCGGTTGTGGTTGGAGGTGGTAATGGTACTGTTGGCGTTGATGATGGTGGTACTGGTTATGCTGCTGATGTTGCTGTGGTGTTTGTAATCTCTGAACCATATTCTCCAAAGCCACTACCCGAGTGCAAAGCTCGTTGACTTCTTCTATTACACCGGGGTGATTGTCGGTTCGGACGAGCGGATAAATAAAATCTAAAATTTGATGTAATATATAATCGTGACGAGATACTCTAGAAATGAGCGAGAAAATGAGGTTTCGGACAGGTTCACCGGTAAGTGCTTCAGGTTCTTTTTCAAGAGGGCAATGTGGTGGATGGAAGGGATCACCTTCTTCTTGTCTCCAATGATTGAGGAGGCTACAAACCCATCCCAAATTCATCCAGAATAGGTGATGACTGATTGGTTGATCTATTCCGGTCACACTACTTTCGGAGCTTGAATGGGATTCCATTTCGGAATCTGAGTGACTTGAACTGATGACGAATTCCATTTCGTACGATTGGATAAAGGATTTTTTTTTTCGATATGAAATGATTTTGGCTAACGGATGGTATTCTAATTACATAGAATATATATATATATATATATATATATATATATATATATATATATATATATATAGATCAAAAGATTTCGTAGATTACGGAGGACTTTGCGGGATATGTCAGGCAAAGTTTAAAGTAACAGATACGATAAGATATGATTTAGCAGATATGCTAAGATATGAATTTTTGTCTATACACTATTCATGCAATCAATGCAGCAAGACGTGTCTTAGACTAAAAATGATAAGCAGGTAATTTCCTGAGGATGATAAGTAGTTAATTTTCAACACAAAATGATAAGCAAAACTTTTGACATGCAGACACGGTCGAAGTCCAGACTCACTAATGCATCCTATCGACTTAACAGTTAGACACACTAATGCAGACCTGGTTCGCTAAGACCACCGCTCTGATACCAACTGAAAGGACCCGTTCATATACATTATAAACGACTCACAATAGTTGATTACATTGCGAGGTATTTTACCTATATATGATACATTTTACAAACATTGCATTCGTTTTTAAAAGACAAACTTTCTTTACATCGAAAATTGACAGGCATGCATACCATTTCATAATATCCACTATCCAACTATAAATTGATTTAATAATAATCTTTGATGAACTCAATGACTCGAATGCAACGTTCTTCGAAATATGCTATGAAAGACTCCAAGTAATATCTTTAAAATGAGCAAATGCACAGCGGAAGATTTCTTTAATACCTGAGAATAAACATGCTTTAAAGTGTCAACCAAAAGGTTGGTGAGGTCATTAGTTTATCATAATCATTTATTCCATCATTTTAATAGACCACAAGAATTTCATTTCCAGTTCTCATAAATATACGTCCCATGCATAGAGACAAAAATAATCATTCATATGGTGAACACCTGGTAACCGACATTAACTAGATACATATAAGAATATCCCCTATCATTCCGGGATCCTCCTTCGGACATGATATAAATTTCGAAGTACTAAAGCATCCGGTACTTTAGATGGGGTTTGTTAGGCCCAATAGATCTATCTTTAGGATTCGCGTCAATTAGGGTGTCTGTTCCCTAATTCTTAGATTACCAGACTTTTATAAAAAGGGGCATATTCGATTTCGATAATTCAACCATAGAATGTAGTTTCAATTACTTGTGTCTATTTCGTCAAACATTTATAAAAGCGCATGTATTCTCAGTCCCAAAAATATAAAGGGTAAAAAGGTAAATGAAACTCACCATACTGTATTTCGTAGTAAAAATACATATAACGTCATTGAACAAGTGCAAGGTTGGCCTCGGATTCACGAACCTAAATTAATTATATATATTTATGTGTTGGTCAATATTTGTCTAACAAATTAGGTTAAGTCATAGTGTACCACAATCCTAATGCTCGAGACTAATATGCAAAAGTAAACAAAAGTAATTTTGACTCAAAATAATTTCCAAAAATCTATACATGATTAATATATAGTTTAAATATCGTCGTTTTATATTATTAAATATTTTTAAAATATTTATTAGAGTAAATAATATAATTTATTTATTAATAAATAAAATTTTATATTAAATTTATATAATAAAATATACTTTTATATATATTAAGTAATAAAATTTATAGGGTTCATTTAATATCATAAAGATAATATGTTTGTATCACATATTTATTTGATAAAATAATATCTATAATGATAGTAAGTAAAAGTTGTATTATTTTGTAATAATAATTATTATTATAAAAATATCAATATTTATAATTACTAAGATGACATTATGATAAAACGATAATTCTAATTATGATAACTTTAATATTTATGATAATTTTTAATATTATCTTTAAAATAATAATTCTATTTAAAATAATAATAATAATGATATTTTATAGTAACAATGACATTTCTATTAAAATGATAATTTTTGTTAAAATGATAGTTTTAATACTAACGATACTTTTAATAATAATAGTAATGATAAAAATAATAAGAACGATAATTTTATCTAAATCAATATCTTATAATATTTTAATTTCATCATGATACTCTTACTCATTATTTCCTAATCGTTTCGTTTAATAGCTTTTAATCGTCTTTTATATCGTGTTCATAATAATGATAATAATAGTAATCAAAATAATTAGGTGTTACAAATATTTGTTTTAATTACACTAATATTAATAATGATAGTTACTATAACATTATTAACGATAATACTAATAATTATCTTAATGATAATATAGTACTAATAATAATCACAATAACAATAACCATTTTTAAATAATGATATATATATATATATATATATATTAATAATGATGATGATGATAATAATAATAATAATAATAATAATAATAATAATAATAATAATAATAATAATAATAATAATAATAATAATAATAATAATAATAATAATAATAATAATTGGATAATAATAATAATACTAATTATAACTTTAACGATAATAACGATAGTAATAATAAAAAAAATAACAATTTTTAATGATAAATCCCTTTTATTGATAAAGATAATAATAATGATAATAATAAGATAAAACTAGAACGACGATAAAAACGACGATAATAATAATCATTTTTAATAAAAATATCGAAAATTCAATTGATTATAACTTCTAATCCGTTCATCGAAACCATTCGATATCTAAAGGAAAAGTTCTTAATTTTTCGCTAGCTTTCCAAGGACATGCATATTTATACCTTATCTCAACCGCAAGTGTAACTAATTCAAGATTCAACCTAACATGTCTAAGGGCAATATCAAAAGTACAAGCATGCATAATCCTAAATACTCGAGCACTAGTCAGGGATACACTATTAGTATGTAAAAGTTAAATTATGAGTACTCACGTATCAATATTGAGATTCAATATTGCAGGAAAGGTACGTAGACGCAACAGAAATGATAAACACTATATTGACCTTACGAGCATACCCATGAACCATACTCAATCACCTCCATAGCTATAACCCATAATTTCCTTAATCCTATCCTACTCGAAAAACAATTTCGAAATCACTCGGACAGCACTCCGTCGTAATATTTTATGTATACTAATAATATCTTGAAATAATACGGAGTAAATATATATATGTAAATAGATTGAGAGATTTTAAAGAAAAATATTTTCAAGTTTCTATGAAATAATGAAACCTATTGAATTCTATTTATAATAGATTTTTGAATTATTAAAGTGAATTATTAAAGTATGAATTATTAAAGTAAATTATTAAAGTATGAATTATTAAAGTGAATTATTAAAGTATGAATTATTAAAGTGAAGTATTAAAGTTAAAGTAAAGTAAAAATAAAGTGTAAAGTTTAAGTATAGTAAAAGTATAAAACTATGTACGTATAATACGCGTATAAATATATATAATATTAATTTAAATCGTTATATATATTTAATAAAATAAAATATAAATATCGTTATCTTTATCATACTAGTTAAGTAATGAGTTGTCAAAAGTGGTTCTAGATATTTATAAAAGTTATATACGTTTTAATAATAAAGTTCTTTTTAAACTGAAAACGTTTTTATACGTTTGAAACTAAATAGATCAATCGAGTCTTTATGAGATTCAGTCTTCCACTATCCTTTGTCTAGTTCTCAATGATTGACAATTTGTTCTTACTTATAAATCACTTTACCATTTCCGAATATTGTTAAAATGGAAAGATTTCTCAAATCAACGTGGGCCTTTCAACAGAGACTTGTAATCATAATTTAATATATCTGATAATTCAATCATTTGATCTTATCTTCTAATTCCATTGATAAACATTTTGAAAAAGATACAATCATATAAAGTATATAATCTAATAATTTGTTTACATTTCAAGTTATAATATATATACACATATACATATATAATCATATTCGTTTAATGGTTCGTGAATCGTTGGAACTTGGTCGAGGTTGAATGAATGTATGAACATAGTTTAAAATTCTTGAAATTTAACTTAACAAATATTGCTTATCGTGTCGGAAACATATAAAGATTAAAGTTTAAATTTTGTTGGAAATTTCCGGGTTGTCACATCAAAATCCACAAGCGTCTCATAGTGGTACCAAGGATCACCCTTGGCCTTAAGCAGCGTCGACGTTCAAGTAATTTCACGCTATTGTGATTGACTATGATAATTCTAACGACCCGTCCTAATCCATCTGGACGAATACATTACATTTGGTTACATCGCGAGGTACTTGACCTCTATATGATACATTTTACAAACATTGCATTCGTTTTGAAAAGACAACCTTTCCTTGCATCAAAAGTTGACGTTATGCATACCATTTCATAATACTTCCAACTATAATTGACTTAATAATAATCTTGATGAACTCAACGACTCGAATGCAACGTCTTTTGAAATATGTCATGAATGACTCCAAGTAATATCTCTAAAATGAGCAAATGCACAGCGGAAGATTTCTTTCATACCTGAGAATAAACATGCTTTCAAGTGTCAACCAAAAGGTTGGTGAGTTCATTAGTTTATCATAAACATTCATTTCCATTATTTTAATAGACCACAAGATTTCATATTTCAGTTTTCATAAACATAATCTCATATCAGGAATTTCGCAAACTGCATAGAGATAAAAATCATTCATATGGTGAACGCTTGATAAGCGAACTAACAGGATGCATATAGAATATCCCCATCATTCCGGGACTCTCAATAGACATGATAGTCGAAGTACTAAAGCATTCGTAACCCGAATGGGACATGTCAAGGTCCATAGATCTATCTTTAGGATTCGCGTCAATTAGGGGCCATTTCCCTAATTCTTATGCTACCAAGCTAAAAAGGGGGCATATTCGATTCGATAATCCTTCCATAGAATGTAGATTCGATTACTTGTGTCTATTTTGTAAAACATTTATAAAAGCAGCGCATGTATTCTCAGTCCCAAAAATATATATTGCAAAAGCATTTAAAAAGGGAGCAAATGAAACTCACAATAATGTATCTTGTAGTAAAAATACATATGACGATATTGAACAACGCAGGGTTGGCCTCGGATTCACGAACCTATATTATTTGTATAATTATTAAAACGTATATTCGTAACTGAACAAATATATATCTTATTATTAGTGATATAATTTTTGTATTAATATCATAAATATGTCAATTTATATATTTTATAACAATATTAATATAGTTATGTTTTGTATTTACTATATTTTTATATAACTATTTTCGTTTTGAAAAATTAATATTTGTAATAATAATACCCGATTACGGATAATAATAATAATGATAGTTTAGTAGTAATATTAATAACAAAAATGTGAATGAAAATGTTAATTTTTAATAAAGATAATAACTTTAATAATAAAGTTATGTGATAGGTTTAATAATAAAATTTTTAAGAATCATATTAATGATACTAATTATAAATATAAAGGTTATATTATTTTTACAATAAAAACATTAGTTTTGATTCTATTACCTAAGACTTAATAATACTTAGTACTAATATTTTGTAATAATAACTATAAATATGATAATAATATTAATGTTAATGGTAATAAAAATAAATCGCATTATGATAGTGATAATAATACTTATTTTGATAATGATGTTAGTAATAATAATAATAATAATAATAATAATAATAATAATAATAATAATAATAATAATAATAATAATAATAATAATAATAATAATAATAATCATAATTGTAACTAGGGTTATGATAATAATAATATATGATAGTTATACTTACATTAGTAATAATAACAGCATTAACTAATATTCATAATACTTAATAATAATAATAGTTCTTATACTTAATGATAATAATAATATCCTAATCATAATAATACTTATATTAATATTACTAATACTAATAATAACCCTAATAACATCCAATGATGTTTAATTGGTTATAAAATGATAATAATATTAATATTATTTATAATTGTAATTATAGTCATAATAATAATAACTAACACTTATTTTTTTTAGCGTTACTAATAATAATAATAACAATACCATTAATTTAATTAAGGATGATCTTAATTATTAGGAGTAATAATAACTAACATAATAATAACAATAAATAATAATAATAATAATAATAATAATAATAATAATAATAATAATAATAATAATAATAATAATAACCATAATAATAATTAATAATAATAATAATAATTATAACATAATAAAAGAAATCTACCTTCAAATAAGCTTTTTATAAAAAGGATGCCTCAAACGAGGCTCGAACCCCCGACCTCTCGAATAACCGAACACCACACCAAACCATCCAGCCATTTAAGTTTTCTGTAATTATACCCAATGTAACAAATATACCCCATCTATGCTTCTGTTTCTTCTCTTCTCCTTCTTCTTTAAATTACAAGTTCGTAACTAACAATAATCACAACAGCAATTAAAAGGGATTTGATTTTTAAGACTTTCATATGTAATATATTCAACCCAATTTGATTCTAGAGTTAATTGAAAGAAAGAGAAAAAAAATTAGACAAACACAGCAATAGCTGTAGCGACGGTTTAGAAAAAAAATGATTTTGAATTGGAGAACGTTTTGGCTATTGATTGTAACTTGAATTACATTTCAAATCACTCATAGAAACTTTTAAAATCCTCAATCGAACCATAATTTCAACAGATAGCATGAATTTGATCCAAGAACACTCGTTTGAATTTTTGAGTTCATAACTTTGACTCTGAAATTAAAACCCAAATCGTAAAACTGAAAATTGAGACTTTACAAAAAGATTACTTAGACGATTCCTAACAAAGTTGCATTTTTACATTTTGAAGATTTATTCAAATTCGAAATACGACAGAAAAGTTGAAGAGCAGGGAAGTCGACTTTTTACTTCATCTTTTCTGTTTAATTTTTGAAATATAGGAATAATTGGATGTGTCAGAGTGATAAACGAATTTTGATACTTATAATTGAATCCTAATCTGTTTGTACTGAGGTTGGATTGAGACGTATAACAAATATGGAGACAGGGTCGTACGAGTAAGAAGGAAAAAGATATCAGGAGAGTAAATAAATAAAATTTCATCAGGACTGCTAACAGATTCTACTATATCTGATTGATACATAAATTTGTTTTATCTAATTTAATACCATTAGTTTTATAAATATAAATATGTTAAAAATCAAATATTGTAATTGTTTTTATTAATGAAATATACTAATATTAATAGAGATAATAAATATTAATAATAATATCAAAATAATAATAAATGTATTACTAATATAATTATAATTAAACTTATAGTTACATTTAATCATTTTAACATTGATAATGATATTAATTTTAATAACAAGACTAATAATATAGATAATATTAATATCATAATAATACAAGTAAGATTAATGATAATTTTAGTAATAATAATAAATAATAATAATACTGATAATAATAATTAAAAATACCAATAATAATATTAATAGAATTTTTAATATTATTTATGATAAAAATAATTAATAACATTAATATTAATTTTAAAGGTAACACTGATAATAATTAAATATGATAATTGTTATTAATCATGTTAATATTGATAATAATAATAACGATATTGATAATTACCTTAATACCAATAATAGTAATATAATAACTTACATATAACAACAAATTTCATATTATAACTTTAATAATCTTAATAATACTAATATAGTATAATGAATGTAATAATAATATAACAACTATAATTAATCTCGTAATTATATTTACTATATAATTTATTAATTATATTTTATTATATGATAACATTTATTGAACATTTAATATTTATATATTATAATATTTATTAATAGAATTCATATATATATATATATATATATATATATATATATATATATATATATATATATATATATATATATATATATATATATATATATATATATATATATATATATATATATATATATATATATATATTTACATTTTTATTTCCACACAATAGTTTCGTGAATCGTCGAGAGCAGTCGAAGGTCAACTGAATATATGAACATCGTTTCAAACTTTACTAGACTCAACATTACATACTTTGCTTATCGTATCGAAATCATATAAAGATTAAGTTTAAATTTGGTCAGAAATTCTCGGGTCATCACAGTACTTACCCGTTAAAGAAATTTCGTCCCGAAATTTGAGTGAGGTCGTCATGGCTAACAATAAAAATATTTTCATGACGAATATAGGTCAATAAATAGAGTTTTATCATTATTGACTAATGTAGATAAAATGATTCGATTATGTGAAGCGTGCGAGTGAATTTGTCACAAAGGATTGAGATAGAGATTTAACTTTTGACGTAGTCATAGTGGATTTCCAGAATTCCAGGGATTTAAAGAAAATTTTCGAAATCTATAAGATCTGATTCTTCAAGATTTAAGGGAATTAGGATCTCTTTAATTAAATGCGGTCATCTGTCTCGATTGTTACGTCTGATTTTTTCTTTATAAATTAAACTCTTCCGTTCCATTATTCTCACCATTCCTATACTTTCTTTCTTAGTTCATACATCCAAAAGATTGTGAAAATGCTTAATCCAGTTTTAATCCTTGATATTTTCCTAATTATTATTTTTGTCATCCTTCTTCTCAATCTTCCACTAGAGAAATCTGTTTATTTCTACTATTACCTTGGGTGATACTATTCTTAATTATACCGTGTCTTTGTATTGCTATTCGTATTAATATCCATGGTTTGTGACCTCCGTGTTGTTTTTGGGCTTTATATTTTCTCTTATATTTCGATGTCCCTGCTTCTATCTTCTATAATCATTGTCATCCTCAGTTAATACTCTATCTTATTTGCTACCCTAATTTCTATTTCGGAGTTTTGTCCTTTCGTTTCTTCTTCTTGTGATTAAGTACCGCTTGTAATGGTCTGGGATTCGTAAATATAAATTTTGAAATGAACATTGTTAATGTTCTAGGAAGAAAATGGTAATGGCGCGATCTTGATTTGTTAAATTGCCAGAATACCCTGGAAAAAGGCCGAATCATCAAGAAAATATTTTCTTGATATTTTTAGAGGTTAAGTAGAATGTAAGAGTCGTGTACATAGCACATGATGACGTTATGGTCTGTGAATCATCACGTTCCATTTAGAAACTCAGCATGACTTACTATAATATAATCACGTTGATCAAGTGTCATTATATTATACTAACTCATGCTTCAATTCCCAACACTTTTCCTGAATTCATTCATAATTTATACTTAGATGTTACAGAATATTGAAAACTAAAATAGTTTTCAATATGATGTAATACAGATAGCACGAAGAGGTATATAATTTTAGATGAGAATATTTATGAAAATATCTTCAGAAGTATCGAAGATATTTATGATGATATTTTGGAATTTCTAAGTTCGAAAGTTGATAAGAAAAAGATTTTCCGCAAGATTTTAACATGACTTCGGAGCAGGATATTCTCTAAAGATTTCATCGGATCCAGAATTACCTGGATTCTTTAAATATAGGGTTTGGTCCTTGTATTTGTCCTTGGTCTCCTTCATGGTTAGCTCAATCCGTTTTCCAGTTCCAACTTTTCTGAGCTTTTCCAACATACTATTCATTATTATCAAACTTCTGGCTGTTAAGATCGTTTACGGTTGTCTACGGTTTCTGCTGCTTCATTCAGCTTTTTCAATATTCAGAGTATTGATTTGTAGACTGGGTGCTTTTCAAAATTTCAGAATGGAAGGGCATTATTCTAAAAGATAAATGTTATAAATATAACTGTTGATGTAGATATGCTGTGAGTTTTCAAAGTACTGATTGCTGATTCCTCTACATTTACTTCTACCATATCTGAATCATTGGTTATCGATCTGATGTGATTTCACAAGAATTGTATTTTTAGATGATTAAACGCTGACGGTAATATGGTGGAATATAAAAGGTTCCCCGGTAACAATAAAAGAGCATACATATAAATCAAGGTGATAATAAGGTTGTTTCGAACGAAAAGTCGAAGTTGATTTGCTGGATCTGTGACAAAATTTGCTACTTTGAAAGGAATTACCAAGTTATTTTGGGTAATAATAACACTAAAGGAATTAGCACAACTACGTGTTAAACGTTTACTCAGTTTCTGAGAGTTTTTCAAGATGCATAACTAAATGCATCAATCTTTTCTCCCGTAGATGAAGTGCGGTTGGTTCATCCTCTCGATTGAGGTGTTTTCAAGAATCATGAAAGGTTTGAACGCAGATTGTAATCGTCAAGATACAAATGAGGTTTAAGATGAAATCAAGTGGCAAACTTGAAGAAATGTTTAGTTTCATATGTTATAATCAATCTTTTAATTCATTTTAATTGTCCAATGCTATTAGTCCACAGTCGATAGTCCATAGTTAACAGTCCAATAATTCATATATAGTTTAATATATAATATTCGAATTAATTCATTTGTATCGTGACCCATGTACATGTCTCAGACTCGATCACAACTCAAACTATATATATTATTGTAGAATCAGCATCAACCCTGTATAGCTAACTCCAGCATTACTGCATATAGAGTGTCTATGGTTATTCTAAATAATATATATAGATGCGTCGATATAATATGTCAAAATCTTGTATACGTGTCCCGATATTTAAAGTGCATAAAATAAATAACAGATATTAAATGACGTTAAATAAAATTGTGAGAATATAAATTGCGATAAATATAATGTAATCAGTTAGCTAGGAACAGTTAGCTAGGAACAGTTAGCGTGGATTCTTAACAAAATTTCTCATAGTTAATTTTTTTGTTTCTAACAAATTTTATTTTGTCCAATGTTTTCTTCATTATGCCACTTGTTGGATTCTGATAGATCAAAATCCAAATATGAAATTGAATGAAAAGGTTTTTTCTGCGGTGAACGGATACGTATATCGGTGGTTGTAAATAGGGTAGTAAATGACTGTTGAATTAATTTTGAAAGAATGTACAGTGTACTTATTAATGTGAAATCTAAATATTCCTCGGGTATTACCTACCCGTTAAAATATTTTCACCATTAACAGTTTGTACGAAAGAATTATTAATTACAATCTTTATGAAAAATATATATATACCTATATATTTTCTTCAGATGTAATCATGGATTTAATGAGTCAATATGATATTAAACTCATTTTATTTACCGTTAGAACAAGAATATATAATCTCTAAAACATTAAAAATTACATAATCGCCATGTCGAACGAAGATAAATGATGTAGAACGTCGTGTAGAACGATGATTATACTCGAGGTACAGAATGAGATGTTGAGGCATGGATTGTTGATGGTACTGGTGCTGTTATTGATGGTACTGTTGGTGCCGTTGATGTTGCTGAAGCTGGTACGTTTTGCACCATATTTTTCAAGGCTACAACTCGGGCGTGTAGTTCGTTGACTTATTACTCAGGGATGATTGTCTGTAAGAACGGGCGAATGAATAAGGTTTAGAATTTTAGATAGAATATAATCGTGGCGAGATATTCGGGAAATGAGGGTGAAAATGGTGTTTCGGACGGGTTTACCGGTAAGTACTTCGGGTTCTTCGTCAAGAGGTAAATTCAGTTGGTGAAAAGGATCGCCTTCTTCGTGTCTCCATTGATTAAGTCGACTACGAACCCATCAGATGAATTGGGGATGGGTGATTGGTTGATTCATTCTGGTGATACTGCTTTCGGAGTTTGAGTGGAAATCCATATCGGAATAGCTATCGGAATAACTATTGGAATAGCTATCGGAATCTGAGGGACTCGAACTGGTTGAGGGATTCATCTCGTACGATCAGATGAAGGATTTTCGATAAGAAATAGAATAGGATGTAGATTAGTACCCTGCAATACATAATTTACATATGCATATATAATACTAAAATCCCATAAATTACGGAGGAATCTACGGAAGCTGTCAGGCAAAGTCTACAGTAACAGATATGCTAAGATATGAATTAGCAGATATGATAAGATATGAATTTTGTCTATACACTATTCATGCAATCAATGCAGTAAGATGTGTCTAGACTAAGAATGATAAGCAGGTAATTTCCTAAGGATGATAAGCAGATGATTTCCGACTAGAAATGATAAGCAAAACTTTTGACATGCAGACACGGTTGAAGTCCAGACCCACTAATGCATCTAAACAACTATCAGATAGACACACTAATGCAAGACCGGGTTCGCTAAAACCACCACTCTGATACCAACTCTAACGACCCATCCTAATCCATCTGGATGAATACATTACATTGCATTCGTTTTGAAAAGACAAACTTTCCTTGCATCGAAAGTTGATGATATGCATACCATTTCATAATACATCCAACTATAATTGACTTAATAATAATCTTGATGAACTCAATGACTCGAATGCAACGTCTTTTGAAATATGTCATGAATGACTCCAAGTAATATCTCTAAAATGAGCAAATGCACAGCGAAAGATTTCTTTCATACCTGAGAATAAACATGCTTTCAAGTGTCAACCAAAAGGTTGGTGAGTTCATAAGTTTATCATAAACATTCATTTCCATCATTTTAATAGACCACAAGATTTCATATTTCAGTTTTCATAAACATAATCTCATATCAGGCATTTCGCAAACTGCATAGAGATAAAAATCATTCATATGGTGAATGCTTGATAACCGAACTAACAGGATGCATACAGAATATCCCCATCATTCCGGGACTCTCATTAGACATGATAGTCGAAGTACTAAAGCATTCGTAACCCGAATGGGACATGTCAACGTCCATAGATCTATCTTTAGGATTCGCATCAATTAGGGGCCATTTTCCTAATTCTTAGGCTACCAAGCTAAAAAGGGGGCATATTCGATTCGATAATCCAACGATAGAATGTAGTTTCGATTACTTGTGTCTATTTCGTAAAACATTTATAAAAGCAGCGCATGTATTCTCAGTCCCAAAAATATATATTTCAAAAGCATTTAAAAAGGGAGCAAATGAAACTTACAATAATGTATTTTGTAGTAAAAATACATATGACGATATTGAACAATGCAGGGTTGGCCTCGGATTCACGAACCTATATTATTTGTATAATTATTAAAACGTATATTCGTAATCGAACAAATATATATATTATTATTAGTGATATAGTTTTTGTATTAATATCATATATATGTAAATTTATATATTTTATAACAATATTAATATAGTTATGTTTTGTATTTACTATATTTTTATATAACTATTTTTTGTTTTCAAAAATTAATATTTGTAATAATAATACCCGATTACGGATAATAATAATAATGATAGTATTAGTAGTAATATTAATAACACAAATGTGAATGAAAATGTTAATTTTTAATAAAGATAATAACTTTAATAATAAAGTTATGTGATAGGTTTAATAATAAAATTTTTAAGAATCATATTAATGATACTAATTATAAATATAAAGGTTATATTATTTTTACAATAAAAACATTAGTTTTGATTCTATTCCCTAAGACTTAATAATACTTAGTACTAATATTTTGTAATAATAACTATAAATATGATAATAATATTAATGTTAATGGTAATAATAATAAATCGCATTATTATGATAGGGATAATAATACTAATAATACTTATTTTGATAATGATGTTAGTAATAATAATAATAATAATAATAATAATAATAATAATAATAATAATAATAATAATAATAATAATAATAATAATAATAATAATAATAATAATAATAATAATAATAATAATAATAATCATAATTGTAACTAGGGTTATGATAATAATAATATATGATAGTTATACTTAAATTAGTAATAATAACAGCATTAACTAATATTCATAATACTTAATAATAATAATAGTTCTTATACTTAATGATAATAATAATATCCTAATCATAATAATACTTATATCAATATTACTAATACTAATAATAACCCTAATAACATCCAATGATGTTTAATTGGTTACAAAATGATAATAATATTAATATTATTTATAATTGTAATTATAGTCATAATAATAATAACTAACACTTATTATTTTTTTTAGCGTTACTAATAATAATAATAACAATACCATTAATTTAATTAAGGATGATCTTAATTATTAGGAGTAATAATAACTATCATAATAATAACAATAAATAATAATAACCATAATAATAATTATTATTATTAATAATAATAATTATAACATAATAAAAGAAATCTACCTTCAAATAAGCTTTTTATAAAAAGGATGCCTCAAGCGAGGCTCGAACCCACGACCTCTCGAATAACCGAACACCACACCAAACCATCCAACCATTTAAGTTTTTCTGTAATTATACCCAATGTAATAAATATACCCCGTCTATGCTTCTGTTTCTTCTCTTCTCCTTCTTCTTTAAATTACAAGTTCGTAACTAACAATAATCACAACAGCAATCAAAAGGGATTTGATTTTTAAGACTTTCATACGTAATATATTCAACCCAATTTGATTCTTGAGTGAATTGAAAGAAAGAGAAAAAAAATTAAACAAACACAGCAATAGCTGTAGCGACGGTTTAGAAAAAAAATGATTTTGAATTGGAGAACGTTTTGGCTAATGATTGTAACTTGAATTACATTTCAAATCACTCATAGAAACTTTTAAAATCCTCAATCGAACCATAATTTCAACAGATAGCACGAATTTGATCCAAGAACACTCGTTTGACTTTTTGAGTTCATAACTTTGACTCTGAAATTAAAACCCAAAACGTAAAACTGAAAATTGAGACTTTACAGAAAGATTACTTAGACGATTCCTAACAAAGTTGCATTTTTACATTTTGAAGATTTATTCAAATTCGAAATATGACAGAAAAGTTGAAGAGCAGGGCAGTCGACTTTTTACTTCATCTTTTCTGTTTAATTTTTGAAATATAGGAATAATTGGGTGTGTCAGAGTGATAAACGAATTTTGATACTTATAACTGAATCCTAATCTATTTGTACTGAGGTTGGATTGAGACGTATAACAAATATGGAGACAGGATCGTACGAGTAAGAAGGAAAAAGATATCAGGAGAGTAAATAAATAAAATTTGATCAGGACTGCTAACAGATTCTACTATATCTGATTGATACATAAATTTGTTTTATCTAATTTAATACCATTAGTTTTATAAATATAAATATGTTAAAAATCAAATATTGTAATTGTTTTTATTAATGAAATATACTAATATTAATAGAGATAATAAATATAAATATTAATAATAATATCAAAATAATAATAAATGTATTACTAATTTAATTATAATTAAACTTATAGTTACATTTAATCATTTTAACATTGATAATGATATTAATTTTAATAACAAGACTAATAATATAGATAATATTAATATCATAATAATACAAGTAAGAATAATGATAATTTTAGTAATACTAATAAATAATAATAATACTGATAATAATAATTAAAAATACCAATAATAATATTAATAGAATTTTTTATATTATTTATGATAAAAATAATTAATAATATTAATATTAATTTTAAAGGTAACAGTGATAATAATTAAATATGATAATTGTTATTAATCATGTTAATATTGATAATAATAATAACAATATTTATAATTACCTTAATACCAATAATAGTAATATAATAACTTACATATAACAATAAATTTCATATTATAACTTTAATATAACAATAAATTTCTTAATAATACTAATATAATATAATGAATGTAATAATAATAATCTAACAACTATAATTAATCTCGTAATTATATTTACTATATAATTTATTAATTATATTTTATTATATGATAACATTTATTGAACATTTAATATTTATATATAATATTTATTAATAGAATTCATATATATATTTACATTTTTATTTCCACACAATAGTTTCGTGAATCGTCGAGAGCAGTCGAAGGTCAATTGAATATATGAACATCGTTTCAAACTTTACTAGACTCAACATTACATACTTTGCTTATCGTATCGAAATCATATAAATATTAAGTTTAAATTTGGTCGGAAATTCCCGGGTCATCGCAGTAATTATATGTATTATAATATAAGTAGTATATTATAAGTGTTGGTAGTAGTATAAGTATATAAGCTTTAGTATTATATAGTAGAAATAGTAGTATTAGGGTTTAATAATAAATAATTGATTAGGGTTTAAGGAGTAAGTAGTAGTATTAATTAATTAGGTTTAATTAATTTAAGTACTACTAATGATTAGGGTTTAGTAAATTAAGGTTTAATAAATTAGAGTTAGGTATAATATATATATATATATATATATATATATATATATATATTTATATATATATATATATATATAGGCGTGTATATATGTATATATATATTTTTTTTATAGTAAATATATGTATATGGGGTATGTATATCTTGTTTCCATTTGAAAACCATTAACAAATCTTGAACAAATCTTCTAGGGTTTAAAGATCAAATAAAAATCTTTTTTTATTAAAAAAAATCGTAGGTTTATATGTATGTATATGTTTATATTTTTTTTTTTACATGAACCATATAAATGTTAATATCATGCATGAATACGATTATGAATATAAACATGAATTGAAAGTAAGATTTAAGAGTTTTGGATCTAGGGTTTTTACCTTAATGAACGACGATGAAGATTAACAAGAAAAGATGAAGATGACTTGAAGATGAAGATCAAAACACTTGAATATCAAAGAACACGCTTGAAGATCTTGATGAACACGAAGAACGCGATGAAGATCCTTTGAAGATTACTTGAAGATCACTTGAAGACCTTGAAGATGATGGTGGTGGGTTTCGGTTTTTCTTGACCGAAAATAGGAGAGGGAGAGTGAGATTTAAGAGTGTTTTTTAAGAGAGGATATTAGAATGATTTGGTGCAAAATTTGCTCTAGCCTAGGTCTAAAATGACCCATTCATATACAATATAAACGATTCACAATAGTTAATTACATCGCGAGGTACTTGACCCTTATATGATACATTTTACAAACATTGCATTCGTTTTTAAAAGACAAACTTTCATTTCATTGAAAGTTAATGGCATGCATACCATTTCATAATATATCCAACTATAATTGACTTAATAATAATCTTGATGAACTCAACGACTCGAATGCAACGTCTTTTGAAATATGTCATGAATGACTCCAAGTAATATCCTTAAAATAAGCTAATGCACAACGGAAGATTTCTTTCATACCTGAGAATAAACATGCTTTAAAGTGTTGACCAAAAGGTTGGTGAGTTCATAAGTTTATCGTAAACAATAAAATTCATCATTTTAATAGACCACAAGATTTAAATACAGTACACCTATCTCGTGTACAAAACCATATTTCATAATGCTTAGCAGAGTAGGTTCGTATCCTTTTCTCCCCCGTAGGTTGCCTCGCGATTTTTAATATCTTTCATAAACATAATCTCATATCAGGCATTTCACACGGCATTGAGATAAAAGTCGTTCATACGAGCTACAAACACCTGGTAATCGACCTTAACAAGGTGCATATAGAATATCCCCCACATACCGGTATTCCGCACGATCATGCAAAAGCATAAAAACAGACCACTCTTTTAAATATGATGGTTGTGTACACCTCACAAACAGATCATATCTTTTAAAGCTGGCAGTTGTATACCTATTTTGAAGTACTAAAGCAGTTCAAATTCTCTGACTGTGGCTTGTTAGTGCCCATAGATCTATCTTTAGGATTCGCGTCAATTTGGAGCTCGGTTTCCAAATTTTCAAATTACTAGACTAAAAGGGTGATATCCGGTGTACGTCATAACTCATTCGTAGAATGTTTTTAAGTACTTGTGTCTATTTCGTCATACATTTATAAAAGCATTTCATGTATTCGCAGTTAAAAAATATATTTTAAAAGCATTTAATAAAGCAGTTGTAAAAACAGCGCATGTATTCTCAGTCCCAAAAATGTAAAGAGTAAAAGGGAATCAAATGAAACTCACTATAATGTATTTTGTAGTAAAAATACATACGACGTTATTGAACAACTGAACAATGCAGGATTGGCCTCGGATTCACGAACGTATCAATATTGTGATTCAATATTGCAGGAAAGTACGTAGGCGCAACGGAAATGATAAACGCTAGGTTGGCCTCAGGAACAATGCCCACGAGCATTACCCATAACCTCCATAGCTATAACTCATAATTTCCTTAGCTTTGACTCATTTGAAAACCCATTTTGAAAACACTTGAACATAACCCAGTTGTAGTATTTTATGTATATTACTAATAATAATAATAATATTAATTAATAATCTTCATAATAATAATATTAATATGGAGAATATGACTCTGTATATGTGTGTGTTCGATTGCAAACCATCAACATATATATATATATATATATATATATATATATATATATATATATATATATATATATATATATATATATATATATATATATCTATATATATATATATATATATAAAATATAATAATATTAAAATAAAAACGTGTGAATTAGAATTCAATAATATCTGCCGACAGTTTTCACGGACCGGTATTTCGTACTCTTGTTGCTAATAATTGGCGGGTAAAAGTATGAGTAAAAATTCCACTTTTTTTATTTGAATACATATATATCTGTTTTGGTCTTAAGCTTTATAAAATTAGTTGTAAAAAGGTTCGTTTATAAAGTTTATAAGCATAATATGTGTTTTCCTAGTTTTTGACTAGACAAAGATATATAATATAATATTAATTTAAATATAATAAATATAATAATATAATATTATTGAAATAAAATATAATAATATAATAATAAATTTAGAATCAAATTTCAATCGTAAATTTTTAAAAAGTCGTATTTCTCAAATACTTTAGGGGTATATTATGTAACTTATAATTAATAATTTCTATCATGTCGCTTTCATGTGAATAGTAAATTAATTAATTTCTTGAATTTACTATTCATATGAATATTGAATGAATTAATTTCGATTCAACTATTTAAGTTACATTGTTGTACGTTGTGCTTTACAGCTTGTACATCTTTAATTTAATTGCGTTTTTCTTATAAATTATAAAAAAATACATCATAAAAATAAAACAATTAGTAAATTTTTATCATTTCGTATATAAATATTATTCGCATGTTTTCGTATATATATATATATATATATATACACACACACACACACACAATTATATAATTATCACTTGTTACGACGTTCGTGAATCGTCGGACAAACAGGGTGATCAACCATTATATAAAAACTCATTTTCAAAAGTTTTAAAACTTGTCATAATTCATTACTTATCATGTCAGAAACATATAAAATTAAGTTTAAATTTGGTCAAAAATTTCCAGGTCGTCACAAGGTCCCTATTTATAGGTGCATATAGAATGATCTAGAATTAGGTTTAGGTTAAGTTTTGCTTAGAGAACAAGTTAGGTTAAATGAGGAGGTGGAGGAGGCTAAGTGGGCCGATTTTAGGATGGGTATTTTGGGCATTTCATTTATTTTTTTCGGCTAGTGTTTAGCAAGTAAGAGTTTGGAGATTTTTTGTTTTAGTCCTTGTACTTTAGATTAGCTTAAATGGCTCAGTAAAGGTTCTAATTTAATTGTTTAAAGGCTACAAGTTTTAGAGTATTATATTTTGTTCACGAAAGTTTATTAGCTCATTATTTTTATCTTTTATTACACAAAGTTAATTATTATGTTTTATAATTCTTAACTCTTAACAATTATTGATTAAAGTTTAATCGTTAAGTTTAATTATATTGTTTGGGCATTTAATATTGGAAAAATATAGAATGGAAAAATGAGGGTCGTTATAGTACCTCCCCGTTATTAGAAACTTCGTCTCGAAGTTTTAGGTAGAGCTCTCGTTTGCATCAGCAGTTGAGAAGAGATGAAAGTATTTCCGTATCTTTTGGTCTTTGCGTTCCCATGTATATTAGGGGCCTCTACGCGAATTCCAATGGATTTTAACAATAGAGTTTAATTTTCACATTCTCTGGTACAATCGGGGCCCTTAACAATAAGTATATTGCTTTGTTTACATGTTTGATCTCGTGATCGTTAACCTTAATAGGTTGTTTACAAAGTGCATTAAATGCGGAGATTTTCCAAGGAATAACAGAAGTGTCGTTTGACTAGTTTTCCTTTAAAAGGAAGGATGATGCTATACCAGCATTAAATGTGTCGTTCACCTTATTAAAGTCTTGAGTGTTTATGTCGCAATAGTAGGGCAGATAAAATAGAGTAGAGTACGTAAAGATTCCAGTTACGTAGTTTAATGTATGGCTGGTGTTTGTTAGAGATAGTACCAGCTTCAAGTTGCGAAAGGTAACCATAATACCTTTAGTTTTCAAAATATTTCTAATAGACAAATGAGATGTTAGTTGAGGATCCATTGACCTCAGGATAATATGAGCGATTAAATGTAAGACATCATTCAGTATACATGAGAACTTGTCTTTAGAAATAGTTTCAGAATGTAGCTTTAAGATTTATGATTTCAGAATGTAGCTTGACTAGAATAACATCTAGTTGCAAACCAAAAAGGGAGAAATGTTTAGGGTATCTTCATAAATGTTTAAGGTAACTCCTTCAGAGTAGGAAAAGTGTTTTTGCACCAATGGCAAGTCGGTTTATTATTTACTTACGAGTTTAAACGTTGATTCAAATAAATGTGAATCATTGTTTATAAGATATTGTTTCTATCATGAAGGAACCTCTGCTTCCTTGTTCAAAAGATCGTAGAATTGATGTTTACGAGAGCGTTGTGGTTTAGCAGTGAAATACCGAAAGTAGAAACTTCTTAATGACTAACATAGCAAGGAATAGATGATATTTATAGGGAGATATGTTTCGTTCTTGCACGGAGAAAGAAAATAAAGGTGATCCAAACATATTGGAGAGCAATATGAAAGTTTTAATAATAAGCCAAAGTAATTTTTGAAAAGTTGTGACGTTTGATGTGTCAATATAAATGAAGCGAAGCTATTAGTAAGACTTGAGTTATGTACAACACGTATTATTTTACGTGAAATAATTTGAACATTACGAAAAAGAGTAGATTAAAATAATGTTTAATTTGATAAAACAAAAGTAAATTGATAAAAATCCGAAAGTGTTTATATAATTAGTGAAAGTAATTTTAGAGGAGGTGACAAAATGATGTTCATAGTAAAACTAGGGTTACGTAAAATTTTGTAAAGTAATTCCGATTTAATCAAAGTGGAAATTTGTAGAAGCGAAAATATAATTTGATATGTACTAGTCAAAGTACGTAAAGTTAAATTTATGTATAAGATTTTATAAATCGCATAAGTGAAAAATCATTTTTATAAATTCCGAGATAGTTTGAAAATAAAGATTCGTGTAAGAAATCTTTGGAAAACGGGGTACTTGTATTTAAGGGTTTATTTGTTTGAGAAAAATTGATTGAAGATTTTAAAAATTTCGGAGGATAATTGTGTAATAATTGTTTCAAGGTAATGAAAACTAATGAATTGACTTTTATCAGGGCATGAGTTCTTGGACTCAAAATGTTAACATTAAAGTAAGAAGGAAGATAATGTGATTATCATCAAATGAGTAAATCCCTCGGATTTAGAGTTATGTATGAAAGAACTTCAAATAAGATTTGCAACTTTGAATCGTTTGAGTGATAGTGAGAGTTCGAGAACTCGGCATGAATAATCTGGCAGTCGCATAGACAAGTATAAATAAATGCTAAAGCAGTAACTTTCAACTATGTAATGATCGTTTGAATTCAGCCTTAGTTGGCCTGAGAGGAGGATATGTTAAAGTATGATGGAATCATTTCAATAGTTACATCATTTTTTCAGATGTGATGAGTTTAGCTCAAGCCAAAACTTGAGATAGTGTATTTCACCTTTAATTTTTGAGTTGACAATGATCGATTATTGTTTGAGTATGACACCATTACTTGCATGGTGCCAAGTAGTCTATTATAAGTAGATGTACGAGTACAGAAGTTTCTTGACTATGATAGTCAACACGTTACACGTATGGAGGTTCCATTCTTCAAAAGATTATGCATATGAGATATTTATCATCTCGACATAGATAATGTGATATTGGACATGGTGTTTGTAATACCGACGTTCGAGGGTTCAAATGAAATGGGTTTTTGAAAGTCATATGAAAATTTACACCGAAAGTGTAATAACAGAGAGGATTTGGAAATAACAAGTGATGATTAAGTATCAATGATCATGAGATATCCATTTAGGATACATGAATGTAAAATTTCAAGATTCGATCGTTTACAACTTTTATGGTACATGAAAGTTTGTTAAATGAGTATGAGATAGATATATAGTTTGATTAGAATGAGTTCTTCGTATCTACTAATATCAAGGTGATCATTTTTCTCCTTTCATGCCCTTGCATTTGGGTTTTTGAACAGATAGCTTGAGAGTTTTCTTTGATTCACTTTCTATTCCACACGTCATGATATTGGAATATTTCTATGAATTACCGTAATATAATCACGTTGGCCACAGTTATTATATTTCACTAATTCATATTTCCATTTCAATATCACCCCATGAGGTCAGGATATGTGATCAATGATGATTTCTAATATAGTGTGTTAAGGGTAGCAGTAATCTTAGCTGGATCAACAACATGTCGGTTTTAAGCCAAGACTTGTACTTGGAAAGAGTTGTTCTTTTTCTTAAAAGTTCAAGAATGAATTTGCAAATGTTGCCCACGTCCTTTCTCACTTTTGGAGCAGATCGAAATGTCATCCATAAAAACAGTTACGAACTTGTCGAGTTACGGTTGGCTAGTCTTAAGTTGCAGTCTTTATAGACTTGGTCAACTTTCATATCTTTGAAAGTTATGGGAGTCGTGAAAGTTATGAAATGGACGTTGTCAAACGAGAAAGTTATGAAACATCATGGTAAGAGTTGGTGCGGTTGGACGAACCTTGATTCTTCACTACATAAGGGTGTATAGAAGTTTGAAAAATTTGATAGGTCATAAGTTTGAAAAATTTTAAGCGGGATAAAGATAAACAAAACACTTTATATTATTAAGAACGAGGCATTAAATAAGCCTTTATTACACGAGTTGGAAATAGGAATAGTTTAGGCAAAGCCTTTACATAGATAGGAAATTGAAAAAAAAAATAACTAGGAAATATTAAGATTGAAGTAGTCTTCATATTCCTTCTTCTCGTCCTCAACCTTCTTCATAAACTTCTCAACTTTCTCATTCTTCGCCTTTTGTTTCTCATGTAGGAACTCGAGATTATCATAAAGATTAGAAACACCATCGTTGATTACATGGTACTTGTAGTCCCTCATAGAAAGTTGATTATTCACGCGGTTTTCTTCCATCTTCAATCTAAGGTCAACATCTTCTCTTAGGTAGGAGAGAGATTGCTTCCCCCATCGGGCATTTCTATCACTTTCATATTTCACCAACTTTATCTCTTTCTTTAGTTCAGCATTTTCCTCCATGAACTTCTTGATTCCTAGATCTTTTTCCTTCATTTGAACATCGATCCTTTTAATATGGCGAATTAAGCCATCGGTAATTTTTCGCAGATTCATGATCTCTTACTTGGCATCAACTTCGTCGTAGGAAGGAGATCGGGATCTTTTCTTTGACGGGCCAGTTTCTTTAAGACGTTTCCTCTTGTCCTTATTTCTCGGGGTTGGATAGTATTCAGGAGACCCATGTGAATTTAGAATAGTATTTGAGCTATAATTTGGCGAGGGAGGACCACCAAAGCCATAAGGTGGGCTTTGGACTGGTCTTTCAGTATCTTTTTTGGTTGGCTCGAAAAGAGTCATTTTGTTCGCTTCATGAAAATTAGACATCCTAACATTAGGAAAGAGATTTTTGATCAGTTTTAAGATAAGATTGTAAAGCATATGTTTTAAGATTACAAGGCAATCCTAAGTGCTTTAAAGTCTAAGGCACGAAAGGTTATAGTTTCCTAGATTGCTAAGGCACCCTAGCTAGCAAATAAGGTACACATAAAGATGCAATCCTGGTTCTCTATAACAGTCTGGTTATGCTCTGATTCCACTCTGTGACATCCTCCAGATAGGGTCTGGAAGAAAACGTCACTAATATCAAATAAACCAACATATTATAATATACGAGAACAATACTATATGATAAAAACAAACTTTATTAAGTACGCAACAGAAAATGAAATGTCGTTACAAGAATTGAAATTACAATAAAGTAAATGTTTCAAATGCAAGAATAATAAATGCGATAGTTCTTGATCCTATATCCAAGTAGCATCACATAAGTAGTAAGCTTGATCAATCAGCACATGAGACAAACATGCTAAAGTGTCAACTAAAAAGGTTGAGTGAAATCATAGGTTTAACAAAAGTAGTTATCGTTGTTGTTATACCACAAGATTTTGTTTTCAAAAATAGATCACACAGATCTTTAGTTGTCAAAGAAGATCACAAAGATCTTAAAAGTTGATCTCGCGGGGATAAAAAAGTTATGTCAGTTCGTGATATTTAGACTAAACGTTCAAAGTTTACCCCAATGACAAGTTGTGTCTATACTTGTCGGTTTAATTTCATTATTAAGTATAATAACCCGGAAATTTTCGACAAAATTTAAACCTAACTTTTATGAAATACCAACGATTCACGAACAATTATTCAAAAATAATTACACAATTACTTGATATATTAATATTATTATTATTAATATCTTTTTTAACAATATATCAATAATTAATATCATTATAATTAATTATAATTAAACTTATCATTTTGTTATCATTTTATCTTTTTAACATCATTATTATTATTTGTTATTATTTGTATTATTATTATTATTTGTAATTATCATTTCAGTGTTATCGTTATTATTAATATTATTACTATCTAAATTATTAGTATTATCATTTATCATTTATTATTATTATGATTATCAATATAATTAACATAATTTATATTATTATTATTATTATTATTATTATTATTATTATTATTATTATTACTAGTATTATTGTTATCATCAATATTATAATTAGTAATAATATTATGATTACTAATATTAACATTAATATTATTCATTCATAAGTATTATTATAAAAAATATCATTTATTATAAATGATAATATTATTATTAACATAATTATTAACAAATATCATTATTCTTGTTATTTATATTATTTTTATATTAAAAGTATTATTATTATTATAATAATAATTATTATTAGTATTATTATTAAAATACTTATAAATATAAAAAATAAAAATAAATAAATAAAAAATAAAGAAGTCGACCATTACCTAAATTAGGATACCTGCCTTTTAATTTTGTTTTTATTCAATCAGAATCTACTTTTAATTATTTAATATCTGCTTCTAATTTTTTTTATAAATCACATTCCATTTTCTTTTTAATCTGCCTTTTAATTCTTTTATATAACTGCTCCAATAATCTGATTAATTTTATACTCTACTGGTCTCGATTTTGGTCTGATATGGGTGTCTGTCAACTTCCAGATTCTATAAAAATCGAGCATTCCACTTTCATTCTAAAATTATCAATTTAAACTGCAATCTCAATTGAATAACAGATATATATACATACATACACACACACACACACACACACACACACACACACACACACATATATATATATATATATATATATATATATATATATATATATATATATATATATATATATTAAAACTGTCGGCCCTGTTCTTGTTCATTTATTCAAAAACTAGAATTCGTATCATTTTTAAAAAATCTAAAAATGTAGAAGGGATCTAAATTGTGTCGTGAAATTTTTTGAAAAGTTTCAGTTATTAATTCAAAGAATCAAAGATGAATTTTGGAGTCAAAGTTTTTGATATAAAAAGTCAAATGTTTTTCTTTGATCAAATTCGAGTTATCTGATATGTTTTAGGATCAATCAAGGGTTCAGAAAGTTTATAATGAAGTTTTAGATTAAAATTCATGTTATATTCATAAGCTAAAAACACCTGGAAATCGAAAATCAATTATTATTTTTTTTAAGCCAAGCGACAGCAGCAGGGGGCCTGTCTTCAATTTTTTTTATTTACTTTCCTGTTAACAATCACGCAAGATGTTTTCATTTTAATTCCAAATCTTAATTCAAACCTTAAAGTCGCTATGATGATAGTTAAATCTTGATCTCTGGTCGTATAATTTTTGGGAAGAAGAAGGGAACCAGTTTTTGTTTCGGGTTATAAAATATTCAAAGGGATTTAAATCAGAAAAGTAGCAGCAGCGTGATCGTTAGTGTGGGTGTCGGGTGAGCGAGTGGTCACGGGTTCGAGTCCCGTCTTGGGCATTTTTTTAAGAAAGCTTCATAAGGTAGTTTCATTCTTATTATTATTATTATTATTATTATTATTATTATTATTATTATTATTATTATTATTATTATTATTATTATTATTATTATTATTATTATTATTATTATTATTGTTATTATAATTATTGTTACTAGTATTTAAAAAGTATTACTAGTATTATTATTATTATAATTATTAGTATTATCATTATTAGTATTATTATTATTGTATTACTAGTATTATTACTAGTAAAAGTATTAGTTACCACTTTAGAAATACTATTATTATTAATATTATTATTATTAAAAAATTATTATCATTATTATCATTTTTACAAAAGTTATCATTTTTGCTATCATTAAAACTATAGTATTATTTTTACTACTAGTATTGTTATTATTAAAATTATTATCGTTAATATCATTTTTACAAAAATTAACGTTTTTGCCAACATAAAAACTATATTATTATTATTGTTATTTTTAAACCTTATTATGATTATTATCATTTTACTACTAGTATTATTATTGTTGTTACAAAATAATACAACTCATTATTCAATATCATTATTAATATTATTTTATCAAACAAATACTTATATATAGAATATATATATATATATATATATATATATATATATATATATATATATATATATATATATATATATATAAATATATATATACAGAAATATATAACAATTGAAATAACATATATAAACTTATTCGATTACGAGTATATGTGTTAATATATATACTTGATATAGGTTCGTGAAACCGAGGACAACTCTGCATTTGTTTAGTGCCACTCATAAGCTTAATTACTACGAAATACGAAATACAGTATCGTGAGTTTTTCATAGCTCCCTTTTTATATATTTTTGGGCTGAGAATACATGCGCAACTTTTATAACTGTTTTTATGAAATGAATACAAATACTAAAACTATTTTTTCATGAGTTTTTCATAGCTCCTTTTTTATATATTTTTGGGCTGAGAATACATGCGCAACTTTTATAACTGTTTTTATGAAATTAATAAAAATACTAAAACTGATTTTTTGTGAGTTTTTCATAGCTCCCTTTTTATATATATTTTTGGGCTGAGAATACATGCGCAACTTTTATAACTGTTTTACATGTTAAACACAAATACCAATTATTAAACTGTGCTATATCTGGCTATGTCCTGCAAGTCCCCACACAAGCCCACAAGGACAGTACAACTTGTCACGGGGCAAACTTTGAAACTGTTTAATCTAAAAATCATGAACTGGCATAACTTTTTGGTCCCTGCGAGATCAACTTAACTTTTTGGTCCCTGTGAGATCAACTTAACTTTTTGGTCCCTGTGAGATCAACTTAACTTTTTGGTCCCTGTGAGATCAATTTAACTCTTTGGTCCCTGTGAGATCAACTTAACTTTTTGGTCCCTGTGAGATCAACTTAACTTTTTGGTCCCCGTGAAATCAACTTAACTTTTTTGTTCCTGCGAGATCAACTTTATAAACTAAATCTTGTGATCTATATCTATTACTGAAATCATTGTTTATGACAAACTATGAACTCACTCAACCTCGTGTTGAGACTTTAAAGCATGTTTATTCTCAGGTACTTAAATATTGCTTCTACTGTATATCTGCTGCTTGGATGATGATTGCTCGCTATGCTTGGAGTCTTCATTACATATCATATCAATTAAGAACATTTAATGCTCTAAATACAATGTAATCTATCTATCTTCCGCTGTAAAACTCAATAAAACGTCTCATATAGAGTCGTTCTTGTTTATACAACTGTGATTTGATATAATTAGTCACAAATACCCCATGCCCTATTTGGAGGTGTGACAGAGATTGGTATCAGAGCAGTTTGTTGTAGAGAACCAGGATTGCATTTTATGTGTGCCTTATACAATTAGGTACTTTAGCAATGTAGGACTACAACTTTCCTTGACTATAGTGCCTTTAATTGTTGCCTTTAACTGTTAAATGCTACACTATACTTTAGAAACTTTACTTATCTTAGAATGTCGAGCCAACCTAAGAACTTTGCTCACTTTCCTAAGTATTATCCAATTACGCCATCTCATTTAAATGCAACACCATGATTTCAGAAATTCTTGACATTCCTATGTCATTTATCATGGTTTTGTGTATTACATATGTATTACATGAAATATTATCCATATTTTTGAAACTCCTATAATTTTTACTATTCATACTCAAACGTATATAACTCCCTGTTATATATCACGTACCTATATGTCTTATGCCTTTATGCATCGGTTTATGAACCAGAAAATGTCATTGGGTTATCACAGTATACGAATTGAAAATCTTTAATCGAAAGATTATTAGATTACATACTTATCATTTTATGATCTCGACACGTCATATTGCTATTATTGGAGTATAGACAAATCATATCTTATCATATCTATCTCAATAGACTTTGTCTAACACTTTTCCTAAATTTCCTCCGTAAATTACGGAAATCTTTTTGCTATATATATGTATTCAAAGGGACGAATATATCAATCAGTATCCAACACTTATTTCATATCAAACCCTACTCCAAACACATAATCGAACTACTCGAGCTCCAATGGCAGCGTAACCAGAACAAACATTTCAATCAGCCATCATCTATTCTGGATTAATTGGGGATGGGTTGTAGTCGACTTAATCAATGGAGAAGTGAAGAAGGAGATCCTTTCCACTCATCAAATTGCACTATTGGCGAAGAACCTGAAGCACTTACCGGCGAACCAATCCGAAACACTATTTTCACCCTCATTTCCAGGATATCCCTTCACGAATATATAATATCTAGAATCCTAGATCTTATTCATCCGCTAGTCCGAACCGCCAATCATCCTAGTATAATAGAAGAAGTTAACGAGCTTCGCGCTCGAGTGGTGGCTCTGGAGAATATGGTGCAAATTCTACAGGCATCAGCAGCATAACCAGCACCACCAGTACCATCATCATCACCATCAATAGCATCAGCTTCACCAACAACATCCGCATCCCACGCCTCAACATCACACTCGGTACCTCGAATATCAACATCATACGCCCCCTAGATACCAAGGAATATTAGTAATAATGAGTTAAGATGTATTGACTCATTCTTCCTGAAGATTATATATATATATATATATATATATATATATATATATATATATATATATATATATATATATATATATATATATATATATATATATATATATATATATATATATATATATATATGCTTTAAAACAATAATAAATCTTTTCGTACTAAGCTATTACGTGTGAATCTTAACTAGTATGTACTACTTGGTTAATTCATATCACTAATATGCTATTGAAAGGACCCGTTCATATACAATATAAACGATTCACAATAGTTGATTACATTGCGAGGTTCTTGACCTCTATATGATAGATTTTACAAACATTGCATTCGTTTTTAAAAGACAAACTTTCTTTACATCAAAAGTTGACGACATGCATACCATTTCATAATATATCCAACTATAATTGACTTATTAATAATCTTGATGAACACAATGACTCGAATGCAACGTCTTTTGGAATATACCATGACTGACTCCAAGTAATATACTTAAAATGAGCTAATGCACATCAGAAAATTTCTTTAATACCTGAGAATAAACATGCTTTAAAATGTCAACCAAAAGGTTGGTGAGTTCATTAGTTTATCATAATCAATCATTTTCAATAACATAATAGACCACAAGATTTCATTTTCATAAACATCATTCTCGTATCAGGCATTTCGCAAACTGCATAGAGATAAAAATCATTCATATGGTAAACACCTGGTAACCGACCTTAACAAGATGCATATAGAATATCCCCATCATTCCGGGACTCCCTTCGAACATGATAAATTCGAAGTACTAAAGCATCCGGTACTTTAGATGGGGCTTGTTGGGCCCAAAAGATATATCTTTAGGATTCGCATCAATTAGGGTGTCTGTTCCCTAATTCTTATATTACCAGACTAAAAAGGGGCATATTCGGTCTAATAATCCAGCCATAGAATGTAGTTTTAAGTACTTGTGTCTATTTCGTCAAACATTTATAAAGTAGCGCATGTATTCTCAGTTCTAAAAATATATATTGCAAAAGCATTTAAAAGGGAGCAAATGGAACTCACCATATTGTATTTTGTAGTTAAAATATATATGACGACATTGAACAATGCAAGGTAGTCCTTGGATTCACGAACCTATATTATTTATATATTTATTAACACCTATAATCGTAATCGAATCAATTGATATATTATATCTTAAGTTATATATTTTATATATTTAATTTGTGTATATATTTAAAATGATTAATATTTATATAGTTATGTTAATATCTATGTATAATTAGTATTATATTTAAAAATACCTAATTTATTATATATGTATATTTATATAAAAACGTTAATATGAATAGTACATACTTATATATAATATTACTAAAAGTATATATACAAAATATTTATTTGGTAACATAATTTCAATAATAGTAGTAAAAGTTGTATTTGCTTATAATGATAATATTAATAATAATAATATTGATAATAATAATAATTATAGTAATAATAATGATAAGAATAATAATAATGTCACTAAAAATAATACTAATAATAATAATGATTATACTAATAAAAATAAGGGTTTTAATCCTATTGATATAAATTATAACTTAAATGATAATGCTAATAATAATATTTATATTAGTAATAATAATAATAATAATAATAATAATAATAATAATAATAATAATAATAATAATAATAATAATAATGATTACAATAATCATAATAATAATAATATTATTATTATTAATAATAATAATAATAATAATAATAATAATAATAATAATAATAATAATAATAATAATAATAATAATAATAATAATAATAATAATAATAATAATAATAATAATAATGAGTAATAAGTAAACTATCTCAAAGACGTAGCCCTTAAAATAAAAATGCCCAAGTCCGGGTTTAAACCCGCGACGTCGCGCTAACCCAATAACATCCTAACGATTTCATCGCCATTTCATTTCTGATTTAACCACTACCCTAAATCATTTAAACTCAAATGAATCTGCTCCTTTCTCTTTCATAGTTCACATAAAATTGTCATCATCATTATATGTTCATAATATCATCATCATCGTGACCAATATTATGATCATCGATCATGAATCATTATTATCTCCATTTCCTAACCCGTTACCATAATTATCTACGTATCATCTTTATCATAACATCGTAACATCATACAATTGTATATTCATCATCATACGATATCATGTTATCTTCATCATTATAAATAATCACACCATCATCATCTTCATGCTCTTCATCATCGCTATGTATCATGGTATCACTTATCATATCTATATCATCTTGATCATTATCACCATTAATCATCACGCTCATCAATATTTATACCTAACGACATCATCATCATGATCATCATACTCGCATCATTCTATCATCATCAACCATCAATATCGATCATAATCATCATATTCTAAGCATCATCATAACATCACCCTAATTATTATCATAACGCTTTCCTCATTCGACTTCATTGTTTCATTATCATTTTTATTATGTACGTTCTCGTTCTAGGCTAATATCAATATAGAAACTGGGTCACGGCCCTCTAACAGGAATAAGGCCCAACTGCAATTTTAGAAGCCCAACTGGACAGTCCAACAAGGGATGGTTAAAAGTTGAAGCCCACGTCTCATTACTGAACAACTGATCCACTTGTATTAGATAAAAAAAATGCCTCGTTCCTTTTTCTTTAATATTTCTGTCCAAACTACCTTATATAAAGAAATGTAAAATGTCACTTTATGTGACTCCTCATGGTCTACCACCAAGCCATAAATAAATCAAAGGTGCTATTTAAATTCATTTAACCGAAAAAAATGATGAATTACTAAGGCTTTTTGTAGTTTTCGAATGAAATAGAAAAGGAACGAGGAATAGCAGTAACCGTACATAGCTATATCGAGCGTATGATTGTAAGCTTGTGATGATGACGGCTTAATGAAGGTGATGGAGTGAGATTGTTGTGTGGTTCGTGCAAAAACACAAAAAAAATGTATAGAAGCGTTTCAATTGTTATGGTGTCGTGGTGGTTGTTGAAAAGTGAAACAGATAAACAAGTGGTGGTGTGGTTGATGGTTGAGGTCTTTGTTGAACACAATTAGAACTAGCGGTTTTGCGTTTCAAATAGAAACAGCAAACGTCGAATAGCAATTGTGTGATTATGGTGAGGGTTCATGGTTGTCAATGGTGGTAAGATGGTGAGTTTTAAGGTGACGGTTTTCAATTAAACAGAAATGGAACAAGTAAACTGCAGTGGTAGTTAATCATGGTGGTTATAATTCGATCATTAAATATTAAATAAAAATTATATTAATTATTCACTCTCAACTCTAAGTAAAATATAAAAAGTTTTAAAATTCAACAAATAGCTCCTAAATACATTTTTAATAAGCCTAAAATTTATATTACTCATTTTCGTATCACCGTTTATTTTAAAATTACATAAGTTTGAATTTAACTTGCTTAATATCAATCGAAACATCAAACGAGTCTTACAATCATTTAATATTTATTTTTAATATACTTTATTTATATATATATAGATATATTTTAATTAATAATTATTATAATATCCTATTTTTTATTTTATTAATTTTTAATAACAACAACATATAATACTTCAAATTATATTTTGAATTATTATTTATATATACATACACACATATTTATTTACAATTAATTGTTCGTGAATCGTCGAGAGCAGTCGAAGGTCAAATGAATGTATGATAACAGTTCAAAATTTTTGAGACTTCAACTTTACAGACTTTGCTTATCGTATCAAAATCATATAAAGATTAAGTTTAAATTTGGTCGAAAATGTGACGACCCGGAGATTTCCGACCAAATTTAAACTTAATCTTTATATGTTTCTGACACGATAAGCAAAGTCCGTTATGTTACGTCTCAAAATTTTTGAACTGTTTCATATATTCAATTGACTTTCGACTGCTCTCGACGATTCACGAACAATTAATTGTAAATAGATATTTGTGTATGTATATATAAATAATAATTCAAAATATAATTTGAAGTATTATATGTTGTTGTTATTAAAAATTTATAAAATAAAAATACAATATTATAATAATTATTATTTAAAATATATCTCTATATATAAATAAAGTATATTAAATGATTGTAATACTCGTTTGATATTTCGATTGATATTAAGCAAGTTAAATTCAAACTTATGTAATTTTAAAATAAACGGTGATACGAAAATTAGTTCTATAAATTTTAGGCTTCTTAAAAATGCATTTAGGAACTATTTGTTGAATTTTAAAACTTTTTATATTTTACTTGGGGTTGGGAGCGAATAATTAATGTAATTTTTATTTAATAGTTAATGATCAAATTTTATACCATAATGACCAAAATAAATAAAACTATTTAATTTAAAAATATGGGATTTTTCCAAAGACTTTTATTCGCCACTGAATTAACAACGGAGTATGATTTAGCAGTCCGTGAAAACTGTCGGCACAATATAACAAACCAACGGCTGCTATACCTATACTGTGCCTAATTCACATGTGTTACTATTTTTCTATGGTACAATCAATAGATATATATATATATATATATATATATATATATATATATATATATATATATATATATATATATATATATATATATATATATATATGCACACATACAATATTCTTGCACTCATTCAATCATCCTTCTTTCTGTAACCAACTCAAAAACCAAACTCAATCTCATACTACTTCGGTGTTGTGAAACTCATCCAAGAACATCACTACAACACCCTAATCCGACACCCTACACCACCAATGTTTGTTACTTTACTTTTTACTCGATCATCTCAAAATACTAAACACGATCATCATCGAATACCACCATCGGAGACCACTTGCAACCATCGTTAAGCTCGGGTTTGGCTCGTTATGAGCACGTGTTCCTTGAAGAAATCTTTTGCATGCTTAAGTTCGAACTAAACTCAATTGGGGTAAGAATAATTTGAACTCATTATTTCATTTAGTTAAACTCGTTAACTTGCTTGTCACATGATCTGCTTAATGTAATGATGATAATGGTACCGTTTACTGTTTTGCTACGGCTTGAAACCAACACCGGGAACCACCTTAAACCATCATCGAATTATTGTAAGCGTCGAACAACCCCTCTCCAATAAACGTCACCTACCATATCACCACCTTTTACTCCCTTAAAAACCACCTGCAGCCACGGCTACCACCACCACAATTCACCGCCACCCTCACAACCATCTTCACCGATACACCACCACTAAATCGTTACCACCTTCAACCCATTGAACCACCACCATCACCATTTGCATCACCACCGCAGTCACCCAATCATCATCACTCAACTGCCACCACATCTTCCTTTCTCTCACTTTTTTGCTATTTCGCAGTTTAACCATCATGAACCCACCATAATTTGTAGCTGTTATCCGCTCGAACCACCTTCAAACCACTACCGCTGCTGTGCATTTTTTTAAAACAGTCGCGAAACAAAAAAAATATGATGATGACTATGTTGAATTATGAAAAAGGAACGTTATATTATAAAGATACGTAAGAAGATAAAAGGTGTCAAAAGAAGGTCAAAGTGAAATGGTTTCACCCCAATCAAAGTGCTAGCTGTGATTACGTGTAAAAAAAATAAACAAACAAATACAGTGTGAAACCTTTTATGATGAGTTTTGTGGGGAAATGAAAATGATGATGTATTGATGTTGTTTCATTCCGGACGAACCCCACTCAAAACCGCTATTATGTTATAGAGTATCTGGTTTCCTTTTTATTTTCATTGGGCTATCGGGTTATAACAGGCCAGTGTATTGGTTGAGGTAATGTGCGCCGTAAACTTATTTACTATAATTAGCATGTATACCATTAGTGATGATTGGGCCAAGAATATGGTTGGACTTGTGAAGAGAATTGGGTTACGAAAATTTCAAGCTTATCGTTCCATTTTTTTTCGGGTTTCTGTCAACGATATCACACCAACACATACACTTATGTAAAGGTGATAATGGAAGTGATAGTGATGATTATGATGATGTCATTGTGTTGTGATGAAGTGAATCGAAAATAATGATCATAATAATATAGGTTAATTGATACATGAAATAACAATAATAATGATAATGATAAGTGATATATACTAATGGTGACTAAGTTTAGGTTGAGACGACGATGAGTCTGTTGAAGACGATTAATGAAATTGATAATTGAAGATGATGATGAATAGTAGTGGGTTTAGTACTAAGATGAAGATAACAGAAATCGAATTGAATATAAATAAGGTGATAATAATTTCAGAAATAAACAAGGTGGAGTAATAGTTATGGGCATTATCGGGTTAGCGGGTCGTCGCGGGTTCAAACCCGGACTTGAGCATTTTTGTTTTAAGGGCTACTTCTTTGAGGTAGTTTATTTATTACATATTGTTATTATTATTATTATTATTATCATTTTTATTATTACTATAATTATTATTATTATTAATAGTATTGTGTTTATAACAAATTATTGATTTTTGATATAATACCAATTACAAATAGATATATATATATATATATATATATATATATATATATATATATATATATATATATATATATATATATATATATATATATATATATATATATATATATATAGGAACATTGATTATTTTACAAGATAACCATATATAAAATATAATTGAAGATATAAAACATAAATAAAGTATATATATTTATAACACAACACTTAATATACATAAATATTATATAGAAGGAATTATGTGATTATATGTGTTAATATATATACTTGATATAGGTTCGTGAATCCGAGGCCAACCCAGCATTGTTCAATATTGTCATATGTATTTTTACTACAAAATACAGTACAGTAATTTTCATTTATCCTTTTTACCCTTTACAGTTTTGGGCTGAGAATACATGCAAATGCTTTATTAACTGTTTTACAATATTTATATGCGTGAGTTTCATTACTCCCTTTTTAAATGCTTTTACAATATATATTTTTGGGACTGAGAATACATGCGCTTTTATAAATGTTTGACGAAATAGACACAGGTAATTGAAACTACATTCTATGGTTGAATGATCGAAGCCGAATATGCCCCTTTTGCTTGGTAGCCTAAGAATTAGTAAACCGATCTACTAATTGACGCGAATCCTAAAGATAGATCTATTGGGCCTAACAAACCCCATCCGTTGTAGCGGATGCTTTAATACTTCGATGTTTTTATATCATGTCCGATGGATGTCCCGGAATGATGGGGATATTCTTATATGCATCTTGTTAATGTCGGTTACCAGGTGTTCAATCCATATGAATGATTTTTGCATGCACGATATTTATGAGAAATGAAAAAGGAAATTCTTGTGGTCTATTAAAATGATGAAAATGATCGATTATGATAAACTAATGAACTTGCCAACCTTTTGGTTGACACTTTAAAGCATGTTTATTCTCAGGTATGAAAGAAATCTTCCGCTGTGCATTGCCTCATTTTAGAGACATTACTTGGAGTCATTCATGACATATTTCAAAAGACGTTGCATTTGAGTCGTTGATTTCATCAAGATTATTATTAAGTCAATTATAGCTGGTTATATTATGAAATGGTAGGCATACCGTCAACTTTCGATGAAATAAAAGTTTGTCTTTTAAAAACGAATTAATGTTTATAAAATGTATCATATAGAGGTCAAGTACCTCGCGATGTAACCAAATGTAATGAATTCGTCCAGATGGATTAGGACGGGTCGTTAAAGTTGGTATCAGAGAGATGGTCTTAGCGAACCAGGTCTTGGATTAGTGTGTCTAACTGATAGTTGTTTAGATGCATTAGCGAGTCTGGACTTCGACCGTGTCTGCATGTCAAAAAGTTTTGCTTATCATTTCTAGTCGGAAATATCTACTTATTATCCATAGGAAATTACCTGCTTATCATTCTTAGTCTAGACACATCTTACTGCATTGATTGCATGAATATTGTATAGATAAAATTCATATCTTAGCGTATCTGCTAAATCATATCTTAGCGTATCTGTTACTGTAAACCTTGCCTGACATATTCTGTAAATTCCTCCATAATCTAAGAAATCTTTTATTCTATATAAATATAGATATTCTATGTAATTAGAATACCATCCGATAGCCGGAAATCATTTCATATCAAAAAATCCTTTATTCAATCATACGAAATGGAATTCTCCACTAGTTCAAGTCCCTCGAATTCCGATATGAAGTTTCACTTGAGCTCCGAAAGCAGTATAACCAGAATGGATCAACAAATCAGTCATCACCAATTCTGGATGAATTGGGGATGGGTTCGTAGTCGACTAAACCAATGGAGATAAGAAGAAAGCGATTCTTTCCATCCACCGACTTTCCCTCTTGGCGAAGAACCTGAAGCACTTACCGGCGAACCTATCCGAAACACCATTTTCAGCCTCATTTCCAGAGTTGCTCGACACGATTATATTCTATCCACAATTCTAAACCTTATTCATCCGCTTGTTCCAACCGCCAATCATCCCGGAGTAATAGAAGAAGTCAACGAGCTTCGCGCTTGAGTAATCGATTTAGAGAATATGGTGCAAAACTTACCAGCTTCACCAACATCACCGGCACCAACAGTACAACCAACAACCCAAGTTTCAACATCCGAATCCCACACCTCAACATCTCATTTTGTACCTCGAATATAATCATCGTTCTACATGACGTCTACATCAATTATCTTCGTCCTTCATGGCGATTATGTAATCTCTAATGTTTTAGAGATTATGTACTCTAGTTCTAGCCGTAAATCAAATGAGTTAAATATCATATTGACTTATTAAATCCATGATTACATCTGAAGAAAATATATATGTATATATGATTTCATAAAGATTATAATTAAGAATTCTTTTGTACAAACTGATTAATGGTGAAAATATTTTAACGGGTAGGTAATACCCGAGGAATATTTAGTTTCACATTAATAAGTTACACTGTACATTCTTCGATTCTGATTCAACCGGCATTTACTATCTTACTTACATCCACGGATATACGAATCCGTTCACCACAGAATAACCATTTTCATTCAATTTCATATTTGGATTGTGACTTACCAAAAACCCAACAAGTGGCATAACGAAGAAAACATTGGACAAAATAAAATTTGTTACAAACAAACAAATTTACTACGAGAAATTTTGTTAAGAATCCACGCTAACTATTCCTAGCTAACTGTTCCTAGCTAACTAATTACATTTTATTTATCGCAATTTATATTCTCGCAATTTTATTTATCGTCATTTAATTTCTGTTATTTATTTTATGCACTTTAAATATCGGGACACGTATACAAAGTTTTGATATATCATATCGACGCATCTATATATATTATTTGGAATAACCATAGACACTCTATATGCAGTAATGCTTGAGTTAGCTATACAGGGTTGAGGTTGATTTTAAAATAATATATATATACTTTGAGTTGTGATCGAGTCTGAGACATGTATACAATGTGTCACGATACGTATTAATTAATTCGAATATTATATATTAAACTATATATGAATTGTTGAACTATTAATTGTAGACTCCTAACTATGGACAAATGACATTGAACAATTAAAATGAATTAAAATATTGATTCTAACATATGAAACTAAAGATTTCTTCAAGTTTGCCACTTGATTTCATCTTAAACCTCATTTGTATCTTGACGATTACAATCTACGTTCAAACCTTTCATGATTCCTGAAAACACTCAGAACCTGAGTAAACGTTTAACACGTATCTGTGCTAGCTCCTTTGGCGTTGTTATTACCGAAAATAACTTTGCAATTCCTTTTTCAAATTAGCCAATTTTGTCACAGCTCCAGCAAATCAACTTCAATTTTTCTTTCGAATAAACCTTATTATAAAGATTACCCCTTCATCGTTGTTACCGGAGAATCGTTTATATCCCACCACATTAGCAGTAAACTTACCAGCAACTTTACTGATCTTTGACTTTCTGAGAAATCATTACATTCAGTGAAACCCTATCAAATACTCATCCACATCTTATAACAAGAATTTCCTTACCAATTACCGGAAATCAGCGATCAGTATCTTGAATCTCGCAACATTTCTACATCAACAGTTATATGTATACATATAACATTTATCTCTTAGAATTATGAGCTTCCATTCTGAAACTCTGAGAAGCACTCAGTCTACAAAATAACTTTATGAGTTATGAAAAAGCTGAATGAAGCAGCAAAAACTGTAGATGACTTTAACAATAAAAAGTTTGATGATAAAGAAGGATACGTTGGAAAAGCTCAAAAGAAAAATTGGTACTGAAAAACGGATTGAGCAAACCATGAAGGAGGCTGTGGATAAATCACAAAGACTAAACCTGCCTTCAAAGAATTCAAATGATTCAGTATCTGCTGAAGTCATTAACAAATACCTTGCCCCTGACTCTACACTTTTACGGACAATCTTCATCATCATCCTTCGATATTAGAAATTCTAAGATATCATCAAATCGTTCATTATAAATATCCTCGATATTTCTGAAGATATCTTCATAACTATTGTTATCCGAAATCATTTACCTCTTATCTGTGTTACATCATAAAAGAAAATAGTTTAGTTTCTAAATTCTGAAAACCTTCGAGTTTAAAATATGAATGTTTTTGAAGTAGTGTTGGGAACTGAAGCATGAGTTAGTATAATATAATGACACTTGATCAACGTGATTATATTACAGTAAGTCATGCCGAGTTTCTAATGGAACGTGATGATTCACAGATTATAACGTCATCGTGTGCCATGTTACACAACTCTAACATTCTAACTAATCTCCAAATATATCAAGAATGTATCTTCCTGATAGTTCTATCTTTTCTCTTGAATTCTGGTAATTTAACCAATCAAGATCGTGCTATTACAATCTATATTTAGAATGTTAGTCATGTTCATTCGAAACTTCATACTTACAAATTCTGGACCATTATTCGTTTGACTTAAAGTCGGGAAGAGAAAACAAAAGGATGGAACTCTAAAATATAAAGGAAATGAAGAGAGTGGATTTATAGTGAAATATCAGACAGAGCAATCAAGACAGATCATCGCCTTTATCAAAGAGGATTCTAATTTCCTTAATTACCGAAGAATCAAATCTTATCACGAAGATTTTCTGTAAATCCCTTGAATTCCGGAATTCAACCATGACTAGTGAAAAGTTATGATGAAACTTGCTTATCTCATTTCACTATTTAGTGATAGCTTTATTCGTACGCTTCGAGTAATCAAATCATTTTATCTATATTATTTAATAGTGATAAAACTCTATTTAACAACTCAGATTCATCATGAAAAACATTCTTATTGTTAGCCATGACGATCTCGATCAAATTTCGGGACGAAATTTCTTTAACGGGTAGGTACTGAGACGACCCGGAGATTTCCGACCAAATTTAAACTTAATCTTTATATGTTTCAAACACGATAAGCAAAGTCCGTTATGTTACGTCTCAAAATTTTTGAACTGTTTCATATATTCAATTGACTTTCGACTGCTCTCGACGATTCACAAACAATTAATTGTAAATAGATATGTGTGTATGTATATATAAATAATAATTCGAAATATAATTTGAAGTATTATATGTTTTTGTTATTAAAAATTAATAAAATAAAAATAGGATATTATAATAATTATTATTTAAAATATATCTCTATATTTAAATAAAGTATATTAAATGATTGTAATACTCGTTTGATGTTTTGATTGATATTAAGCAAGTTAAATTCAAACTTATGTAATTTTAAAATAAACGGTGATACGAAAATGAGTTCTATAAATTTTAGGCTTCTTAAAAATGCATTTAGGAACTATTTGTTGAATTTTAAAACTTTTTATATTTTACTTAGGGTTGGGAGCGAATAATTAATGTAATTTTTATTTAATAGTTAATGATCAAATTTTATACCATAATGACCAAAATAAATAAAACTATTTAATTTAAAAATATGAGATTTTTCCAAAGACATTTATTCGCCACTGAATTAACAACGGAGTACGATTTAGCAGTCCGTGAAAACTGTCGGCACAATATAACAAACCAACGGCTGCTATACCTATACTGTGCCTAATTCACATGTGTTACTATTTTTCTATGGTACAATCAATAGATATATATTATTATTATTATTATTATTATTATTATTAATATTATTATTGTATATATATATATATATATATATATATATATATATATATATATATATATATATATATATTTATATTTATGCACACATACAATATTCTTGCACTCATTCAATCATCCTTCTTTCTGTAACCAACTCAAAAACCAAACTCAATCTCATACTACTTCGGTGTTGTGAAACTCATCCAAGAACATCACTACAACACCCTAATCCGACACCCTACACCACCAATGTTTGTTACTGTACTTTTTACTCGATCATCTCAAACTACTAAACACGATCATCATCGAATACCACCATCGGAGACCACTTGCAACCATCATTAAGCTCGGGTTTGGCTCGTTATGAGCACGTGTTCCTTGAAGAAATCTTTAGCATGCTTAAGTTCGAACTAAACTCAATTGGGGTAAGAATAATGTGAACTCATTATTTCATTTAGTTAAACTCGTTAACTTGCTTGTCACATGATCTGCTTAATGTAATGATGATAATGGTACCATTTACTGTTTTGCTACTGCTTGAAACCAACACCGGGAACCACCTTAAACCATCATCAAATTATTGTAAGCGTCGAATAACCCCTCTCCAATAAACGTCACCTACCATATCACCACCTTTTACTCCCTTAAAAATGTGACGACCCGGTAATTTTCGACCAAATTTAAACTTGATCTTTATATGATTTCGACACGATAACCAAAGTCTGTAATGTTGAGAATCAAAAATTTTGAACTGTGTTCATAAATTCAATTAACCTATGACTAATCCCGACGATTCACGAACAGTTGTGTGTAAATAATTATGTATATATATATATATATATATATATATATATATATATATATATATATATATAAATCTAAGTATATATAATAATTTGAAATAATATAAATCAATTTAATTATTTGAATTGAATATGTAAAATAATATATAAAATAATAAGGTGTAATTAAAATAAATCTATATGTAAAAATATATGATTTCTATATATGAATATGATTATATGTATATTGTAATGTATAAGAATTCAATCATATATAATATGTAATTATTAAACATTACATAACTAACAAATTGTAATATTAAAATATTAAAAGTAACCCTAAGTAAAATATTGCTATTATTACTTTCATTATTATTAAAATAAATATTAATGCTCATAATAAAATTAGTATTATTAGTATTATTAATTAAATATATAAATATAACAAATATACATATATAAGGATATACATATACAGATATATACAATATATAAATACACAGATATATACAGATTCATATTTTAGGAAATCAGTATCCATTTTATTTAGATTATTATTAGTAATATAATTAAAATTAATATATTAATTATTAATAAATTTGTATAAAATCGTGAGTGGGCATAACAACTCCAAAAATCAGATTACCAACTCAATTAATTACTATATTTAACTTTGTTTGAATCTTCTAAATGATTGAACATCATAATCGATCGTACTAGGCAGTTATAAGTCGAGTTCAACTTTATTTTTTTTATATATTATTCGTACCAGTGGGAATATATTGTGTCGACAGAATCAAACTACAGACAAATGTAAACATAGTCAATTTAGATGTAATAATTTCACTTTTCTCTGCCTTTTAATTTTATTTCTTAACCCACTAACAAGATTGCTACTATTGCATAGAAATTGTCTTCTACTAGTTCTATTTCCTTCTTTTATGCTCGACACTTTTTCTGCTCAAAATCACCTTCTTCACTACTTGCACCCTTTTCTTGATCAACCATCACAAGCCACGTTTTATCTCTACTTCCTGATCATCTTCGAAATCAACCAACACCAAATATAAATTCTATTTTCTACTATATTCGACAGCTCAACCACAAACCACCTTTAACCATCCCATGCTCGAGTTTCTTTTTAACCTCCATCATCCACAATACAACACCACCTTTAATCTCCAAACCCACCAACACCACTACAACACCAATCACCCTCACTATCTTCACAATACCATTTGCTTCGCCAACACCATTAGAACCGCCACCACTTGCACCAATATAAAATCACACATGCTTACTGTACCCGGTTGTGTTTAGTCGACACCCTATCGTCTTCAAACAAATCCATAAACAACCACAAGAAACACCATCATATATATTGACTAATATTCCTGCTACTGTCACATTATATTGTATGTTGTTGCTACACGTTGGTTTCTGTTTCCTATGTCTATTCTTAGGCCGTAAACCATCAGACTTACCTGCAAACAGTGTACCAAAAATGATGGTGACAAAGTTGATAAGGGAGATGAGAATGTAAATGGTGGACCATCGAATTCCACATTATGTGAGCTTTTCATTTCTGGTTTTAGATTTCAAACAACAGCCTTTTAATGATGCTATTATGTGATGTCTCCTTTCCCTTTTGTCTGACAAATAGCTTACTTTTGGATCTTTCTTCTTTATGTAGGCCAAGGAAAAACCCACTCAAAATAACAATACAAAAAGCTAAGCATGGCCGACAATTGTTAATGTATTTGAATTGTTAATTGAGAATAAAACCTCTTTGCATGTGGAGTGTCCGAATTTTTTTTTTTAGATACCCAGCGGTCCTAGTGGTCGAGCAACTTGTGGAAACCAAACAAGCTACTGATGCAAATATATATATATATATATATATATATATATATATATATATATATATATATATATATATATATATATATATATATATATATACCGACGCCTTATTTATTAGATAGAACTTGGGTTTCGGTTTAAATAAATGGGCTGCTGGATTAAGTTAGTTATTAGATTGTAATGGGCCTGAGCAACTTCTGTTTCAGTATAATTCCCAAACCGAACCCTCTATTGTTGATATTAGTTGATCGACACTCTTCAAGAACCATCAATGAGACTTATTGTTCCTAATACAAAGAAGGGTGTTATTAATAGTAGTGTTACAGTGAGTTAATGGTGATGAATGAATGATCATAATACGCGGTGTTAATGATTCGATGATGAAACAAGTCATGATGATAATATGATAGGATCGGGGTGGGAATATAAAATAACAAAATTTTAGACGATCATAAGATGATGATGATATACATAATGACGATTAGGATATGGTGTTGATGATAATCGATGATGTGATAACGAGATGATGAAGATAATAGTTATTGATGGTGATGCTAGATTGATTAAGGTTAAGATAAATGATGAAGATGATAACATCTTCATACAGGATAATTAACTGATCGCGCGAGTTACAACAGAAACAAATGAATGGTTCAATGGTTGGGTGTGTGGTTGGGAAGCAAGAGGTCTTGAGTTTGAGCCTGGACAGTAGCAATTTCATTTTAGGGAAGCTTATTTATTGCTCTTAAGGTAGTATTATTGTTGTTATTATTATTTTTTTATCATTAAAATTAACATTATTATTATTATTAGAATTATCATTATTTTAATTATTATTATTTTTATTATCATTATTATTATTACTATTAGTATTATTATTATTAATAACAAATATTATTTATAGAAAATATATTACATATAACATAAGTATATTCATATTACAAACTTTTATATTTTAATATATTAACTAATATATTATTATAACATTAATTGAATTATATAACATATATATACATATTATGACATATTATACGTATCAATATAATTATATATAAAGATAATAAATCCTAATACATTACAAAATATATATAAACTTATTTGATTATGATTATGTTTTAATATATATATAAATAAATGATATAGGTTCGTGAATTCAAGGCCAACCCTATACTTGTTCAATGTCGTCCTATGTATTTTTACTACAAAATACAGTATGGTGAGTTTCATTTTCCCTGTTTACTCATTACATTTTTGGGCTGAGAATACATGCAAATGCATTATTAACTGTTTTACAATATTTATATGCGTGAGTTTCATTTGCCTTTTTACTCATTACATTTTTGGGCTGAGAATACATGCAAATGCTTTATTAACTGTTTTACAATATTTATATGCGTGAGTTTCATTAATCCCTTTTTAAATGCTTTCGCAATATATATTTTGGGACTGAGAATACATGCGATGCTTTTATAACTGTTTTACGGAATAGACACAAGTAATTGAAACTACATTCTATGGCTGGATTATTAAACCGAATATGCCCCTTTTTATTAAGTCTGGTAATCTAAGAATTAGGGAACATACACCCTAATTGACGCGAACTCTAAAGATAGATCTATCGGGCGTAACAAGCCCCATCCAAAGTACCGGATGCTTTAGTACTTCGAAATTTATATCATGTCCGAAGGAGGATCCCGGAATGATGGGGATATTCTTATATGTATATTGTGAATGTCGATTACCAGGTGTTCAATCCATATGAATGATTACCAGGTGTTCAATCAGTTGGGACGTATATTTATGAGAACTGAAAAATGAAAATCTTGTGGTCTATTAAAATGATGGAAATGATTATTTATGATAAACTAATGAACTCACCAAACTTTTGGTTGACACTTTAAAGCATGTTTATTCTCAGGTATGAAAGAAATCTTCCGCTATGCATTTGCTCATTTTAGAGACATTACTTGGAGTCATTCATGACATATTTCAAAAGACGCTGCATTCGAGTCGTCGATGTCATCAATGTTATTATCAAGTCATTTATAGTTTAGATATATTATGAAATGATATGTATGCCGTCAACTTCCAATGTATTAAAAGTTTGTCTTTTCAAAAACGAATGCAATGTTTGTAAAATGTATCATATAGAGGTCAAGTACCTCGCGATGTTATCAACTGTTGTGAATCGTTTATAATCGATATGGACTTCATCCGGATGGATTAGGACGGGTCCTTTCAGTTGGTATCAGAGCGGTGGTCTTAGCGAAGCAGGTCTTGCATTAGTGTGTCTAACTAATAGTTGTTTAGATGTATTAGTGAGTCTGGACTTCGACCGTGTCTGCATGTCAAAAGTTTTGCTTATCATTTCGTGTCTAAAATTACCTGCTTATCATTCTTAGGGAATCATTTGCTTATCATTCTTAGTCTAGACACATTATTCTGCAATGATTGCATGAATAGTGTATAGACAAAATTCATATCTTAGCGTATCTGTTATTGTTACCTTTGCCTGACAGATTCCGTAGATTCCTCCGTAAATTATGAAAATTTAGTATTATATATGCATATATAAATTATGTATTGCAGGGTACTAATCTACATCCTATAATCTATTTCTTATCGAAAATTATTCATCTGATTGTACGAGATGCATCCTTCAACCAATTCGAATACCTCGGATTCCGACAGCTACTCCGAAATGGATGTTCACCTAAGCTCCGGAGGCAGCGTCAGCAGAATGAATCAACCAATCAATCATCCCCAATTCATCTGATGAATGCGTAGCCTCCTCAATCATTGGAGACGCGAAGAAGGCGATCCCTTCCACCAATCGAATTTACCTCTTGGCAATGAACCTAAAGCACTTACCGGCAAACCAATCCGAAACACCATTTTCACCATCATTTCTCGAATATCTCGCCAAGATTATATTCTGTCTAAAATTCTAAACCTTATTCATTCGCTCGTTCCAACCGACAATCATCCCGAAATAATAAAAGAAGTCAACAAACTTCGCGCTAAAAAAAAAATAAATTTGGAGAATATGGTGCAAAATTTACCAGCTTCAGCAACATCACTGGCACCAACAGTACCATCAGTAACAGCACCAGTACCATCAACAATCCATGCCTCAACATCTCATTCTGTACCTCGAGTATAATCACCGTTCTACGTATCGTTCTACATCAATTATCTTCGTTCTTCATGGCGATTAAGTAATCTTTAATGTTTTAGAGATTATGTATTCTAGTTCTAACGATAAATCAAATGAGATTAATATCATTTTGACTCATTAAATCTATAGTTACATCTGAAGAAAATATATATGTATATATGTTTTCATAAAGATTGTAATTAAAAATTCTTTTGTACAAACGGATTTTGGTGAAAATATTTTAACGGGTAGGTAATACCCGAGGAATATTTAAATTTCACATTAATAAGTTACATTGTACATTCTTCAAATCTGATTCAACGGTCATTTACTATCCTACTTACAACCGCAGAAGTACGAATCCGTTCATCACAGAATAACCATTTTTCATTCAATTTCATATTGGGATTTTAACCTATCAGAATCTAACAAGTGGCATAATAAAGAAAACGTTGGACAAAATAAAATTTGTTAGAAACAAACAAAGTAACTATGGAAAATTTTGTTAAGAATCCATGCTAACGAAATCCTAGCTAACTGTTAATTCTGTATTACATTTTATTTATCGCAATTTATTTATCGCATTTTATTTATCGCAATTTTAATTCTCGCAACTTTATTTATCGTTATTTATTTTCTGTTATTTATTTTACGCACTTTAAATATCGGGACATGTATACAAGGTTTTGACATATCATATCGACGCATCTATATATATTATTTAGAATCACCATAGACACTCTATATGCAGTAATGATCGAGTTCTCTATACAGGGTTGAGGTTGATTCTACAATAATATATATAATTTGAGTTGTGATCGAGTCTGAGACATGTACACGGGTCACGATACTTATTAATTAATTCGAATATTATATATTAAATTATATATGAATTATTGGACTGTTAACTGTGGATTATCAACTGTGAACTAATGACTTTGGACAATTAAAATGAATTAAAATGTTGATTATAATATATGAAACTATATAATTCTTCAAGTTGCCACTTGATTTCATCTTAAACGCCATTTGTATCTTGACAATTCTAATCTGCGTTCAAACCTTTCATGATTCTTGAAAACACCTCAATTGAAAGGATGAACCAACCACACTTCATCTATGGAAGAAAAGATTGACGCATATAGTTATGCACCTGAAGACTCCCGGACCTTAAGTAAAAGTTTAAAACGTGTCTGTGTTAGCTCTTTTGGCATTGTTATTACCGAAAATAACATTGCAACTCTTTTTCAAATTAGCCAATTTTATCACAGATTCAACAAATCAACTTCAACTTCCATTCGAATTAGCCTTATTATAACCTCGATATATAAGTTTGCCTGTCGTCATCGTTACCGGAGAACCGTTTATATTTCACCACATTAGCAGTAAAATTACCAGCAACTTTAATGAATTTGGACTTTCCGAAAAATCATTATATTCATTGTAACCCCCATCTTGTATTCATCTATACCCTGTAACAATAATTGCCATACCAATTACCGAGAATCAGCAATTAGTATTTCGAATCTCGTAGCATTTTTACATCAATAGTTATATGTATACATATAACAAATATCTCCTAGAATTACGATCTTCAAATCTGAAATTTTGAAAAGGCACCCAATTTACGAATCGATACTCTGAATGTTGAAAAAGCTGAATGAAGCAGCAGAAACTGTAGGCAACCGTAAACGACCTTAGTCGTCGGAAGTTTGATGATAAAGAATAATATGTTGGAAACGCTCAGAAAGGTTGGAACTGGAAAACGGATAGAGTTAACCATGAAGGAGACCAAGGAAAAATACAAGGACCATACCCTATATTCAAAGAATCCAGATAATTCTGGATCCGTTGAAATCTTTAGAGAATATCTTGCTCCGAAGTCATGTTAAAATCCTGCGGAAAATCTTTCTCCATCAACCATCGAACTTAGAAATTCCAAAATATCATCATCAATATCTTCGATATTTCTGAGGATATTTTTATAAATATTCTCATCCGAAATTATATATCTCTTCGTGCTTCCTATGTATCATTATATTGGAAACATTCAATAGAAAATTTAGTACGAAAAGCAGATTATGCGAAACTATGAAGAAAGCCGTGGACAAATCACAAAGAATAAGTTTGACTTCAAAGAATCCAAATGATTCAATGTCTGCTAAAGTCTTTAGTGATTATCTTGCTCCTTACTCTAAACCCTTGCAGACAATAGTTTCTATCACCCTCTGATCTTAGATATTCCGAGATATTATCGTATATTTCATTATAAATATCCTCCATATTTCTAGAGATATTTTCATAACTATTCTTATCTGAAATCATTAATCTCTTCGTCCTATCAGTGTTACATCATATAGAAACTGTTAGTTTCTATATTCTGTAAACTTTAGAGTTTAAAATATGAATGTTTTGAAGTAGTGTTGGGAACTGATGCATGAGTTAGTATAATATAATGACACTTGATCAACGTGATTATATTACAGTAAGTCATGCTGAGTTTCTAATGGGACATGATGATTCACAGATCATAACGTCATCATGTGTCATGTTACATAACTCTTTCATTCTGTTTAACTTCTGAACATATCAAGAAAGTATATTTTTGATAGTTCTATTCTCAGTAATTCTGGTAATTTGACAAATCAAATCGTGCTAATACGTCCTTTCCTGTTTAAAACATTAAGTTCATTCGAAACTCCAAATTTACGAATTCTGGACCATTAATCGTTTTACTAGAGGTCGAGAAGAGATTAAAAAGACATAGAGCTCCAAGATATAAGAGAAAATATAAAGTCCAATAACAACACGGAGGTTACAAACCGTGGATATTAATACGAATAGCAATATAAAGACTCGGGAGAACTAAAAACATTATAAACCCAAGACATAGTAGAAGTAGACAAATTCCTCCGGTGGTAAATGAAAAAGGAGAATGATCAATATGGAAGTCAGGAATAGATCCATAATTAAAATTGGATGAAGCATATTGATTGATGATTTGGAAGAATGAATTAAAATATAGAAATTTGAAATGATGGGAAATAATGAAACGGAAGAAGTTCATTTATAGTGAAAATACCAGACAGAGCAATCGAGACAGGTGATCGCATTTAATTATAGAGATCTTATTTCACATAAATCTCGAAGAATCAGATCTTATATAGATTTCGAAGTTTTTCTTTAAATTCCTTGAATTCCGAAAATCCAACGTGACTACATCAAAAGTTAAGACAAACTTGACTTTCTTCTTTTCACTCTTTTGTGATAGCTTCATTTGTACTCTTCGAATAATCGAATTATCTTATCCATATTATTCAACAGTAATAAAACTCTATTTATCAGATCATATTTATCATGAAAAAAATTTTTATTGTTAGCCATGACCACATCACTCAAATTTCGGGACGAAATTTCTTTAACGGGTAGGTACTGTGACGAACCGGAAATTTTTGACCAAATTTAAACTTAATCTTTATATGATTTCGACACGATAAGCAAAGTCTGTAATGTTGAGAATCAAAAATTTTGAACTGTGTTCATAAATTCAATTAACCTATGACTAATCCCGACGATTCACGAACAGTTGTGTGTAAATAATTATGTATATATATATATATATATATATATATATATATATATATATATATATATATAAATCTAAGTATATTTAATAATTTGAAATAATATAAATCAATTTAATTATTTGAATTGAATATGTAAAATAATATATAAAATAATAAGGTGTAATTAAAATAAATCTATATGTAAAAATATATGATTTCTATATATGAATATGATTATATGTATATTGTAATGTATAAGAATTCAATCATATATAATATGTAATTATTAAACATTACATAACTAACAAATTGTAATATTAAAATATTAAAAGTAACCCTAAGTAAAATATTGTTATTATTACTTTCATTATTATTAAAATAAATATTAATGCTCATAATAAAATTAGTATTATTAGTATTATTAATTAAATATATAAATATAACAAATATACATATATAAGGATATACATATACAGATATATACAATATATAAATACACAGATATATACAGATTCATATTTTAGGAAATCAGTATCCATTTTATTTAGATTATTATTAGTAATATAATTAAAATTAATATATTAATTATTAATAAATTTGTATAAAATCGTGAGTGGGCATAACAACTCCAAAAATCAGATTACCAACTCAATTAATTACTGTATTTAACTTTGTTTGAATCTTCTAAATGATTGAACATCATAATCGATCGTACTAGGCAGTTATAAGTCGAGTTCAACTTTATTTTTTTTATATATTATTCGTACCAGTGGGAATATATTGTGTCGACAGAATCAAACTACAGACAAATGTAAACATAGTCAATTCAGATGTAATAATTCCACTACTTGCACCATTTTCTTGATCAACCATCACAAGCCACGTTTTATCTCTACTTCCTGATCATCTTCGAAATCAACCAACACCAAATATAAATTCTATTTTCTACTATATTCGACAGCTCAACCACAAACCACCTTTAACCATCCCATGCTCGAGTTTCTTTTTAACCACCATCATTCACAATCCAACACCACCTTTAATCTCCAAACCCACCAACACCACTACAACACCAATCACCCTCACTATCTTCACAATACCATTTGCTTCACGAACACCATTAGAACTGCCACCACTTGCACCCATATAAAATCACACATGCTTACTGTACCCGGTTGTGTTTAGTCGACACCCTATCGTCTTCAAACAAACCCATAAACAACCACAAGAAAAACCATCATATATATCGACTAATATTCCTGCTACTGTCACGTTATATTGTATGTTGTTGCTACACGTTGGTTTCTGTTTCCAATGTCTATTCTTAGGCCGTAAACCATCAGACTTACCTGCAAACAGTGTACCAAAAATGATGTTGACAAAGTTGATAAGGGAGATGAGAAAGTAAATGGTGGACCATCGAATTCCACATTATGTGGCCTTTTCATTTCTGGTTTTGTATTTCAAACAACAGCCTTTTAATGATGCTATTATGTGATGTCTCCTTTCCCTTTTGTCCGACAAATAGCTTACTTTTGGATCTTTCTTCTTTATGTAGGCCAAGGAAAAACCCACTCAAAATAACAATACAAAAAGCTAAGCATGGCCGACAATTGTTAATGTATTTGAATTGTTAATTGAGAATAAAACCTCTTTGCATGTGGAGTGTCCGAATTTTTTTTTTTAGATACCTAGCGGTCCCAGCGGTCGAGCAACTTGTGGAAACCAAACAAGCTACTGATGCAAAAATAAATATATATATATATATATACCGACGCCTTATTTATTAGATAGAACTTGGGCTTCGGTTTAATTAAATGGGCTGCTGGATTAAGTTAGTTATTAGATTGTAATGGGCCTGTGCAACTTCTGTTTCAGTATAAATCCCAAACCGAACCCTCTATTGTTGATATTAGTTGATCGACACTCTTCAAGAACCATCAATGAGACTTATTGTTCCTAATACAAAGAAGGGTGTTATTAATAGTAGTGTTACAGTGAGTTAATGGTGATGAACGAATGATCATAATACGCGGTGTTAATGATTCGATGATGAAACAAGTCATGATGATAATATGATAGGATCGGGTTGGGAATATAAAATAACAAGATTTTAGAAGATCATAAGATGATGATGATGATATACATAAAGACGATTAGGATATGGTGTTGATGATAATCGATGATGTGATAACGAGATGATGAAGATAATAGTTATTGATGGTGATGCTAGATTGATTAAGGTTAAGATAAATGATGAAGATGATAACATCTTCATACAGGATAATTAACTGATCGCGCGAGTTACAACAGAAACAAATGAATGGTTCAATGGTTGGGTGTGTGGTTGGGAAGCAAGAGGTCTTGAGTTCGAGCCTGGACAGTAGCAATTTCATTTTAGGGAAGCTTATTTATTGCTCGTAAGGTAGTATTATTGTTGTTATTATTATTTTTTTTATCATTAAAATTAACATTATTATTATTATTAGAATTATCATTATTTTAATTATTATTATTTTTATTATCATTATTATTATTACTATTAATATTATTATTATTAATAACAAATATTATTTATATAAAATATATTACATATAACATAAGTATATTAATATTACAAACTTTTATATTTTAATATATTAACTAATATATTATTATAACATTAATTGAATTATATAACATATATATACATATTATGACATATTATAAGTATCAATATAATTATATATAAAGATAATAAATCCTAATACATTACAAAATATATATAAACTTATTTGATTATGATTATGTTTTAATATATATATAAATATAAATAAATGATATAGGTTCGTGAATCCAAGACCAACCCTATACTTGTTCAATGTCGTCCTATGTATTTTTACTACAAAATACAGTATGGTGAGTTTCATTTACCCTTTTTACTCATTACATTTTTGGGCTGAGAATACATACAAATGCTTTATTAACTATTTTAAAATATGTATATGCGTGAGTTTCATTTGCCTTTTTACTCATTACATTTTTGGGCTGAGAATACATGCAAATGCTTTATTAACTGTTTTACAATATTTATATGCGTGAGTTTCATTAATCCCTTTTTAAATGCTTTCGCAATATATATTTTAGGCCTGAGAATACATGCGCTGCTTTTATAACTGTTTTACGGAATAGACACAAGTAATTGAAACTACATTCTATGGCTGGATTATTAAACCGAATATGCCCCTTTTTATTAAGTCTGGTAATCTAAGAATTAGGGAACATACACCCTAATTGACGCGAACTCTAAAGATAGATCTATCGGGCCCAACAAGCCCCATCCAAAGTACCAGATGATTTAGTACTTCGAAATTTATATCATGTCCGAAGGAGGATCCCGGAATGATGGGGATATTCTTATATGTATATTGTGAATGTCGGTTACCAGGTGTTCAATCCATATGAATGATATTTTTGTTTCTATGCATGGGATGTATATTTATGAGAACTGAAAAATGAAAATCTTGTGGTCTATTAAAATGATGGAAATGATTATTTATGATAAACTAATGAACTCACCAACCTTTTGGTTGACACTTTAAAGCATGTTTATTCTCATGTATGAAAGAAATCTTCCGCTATGCATTTGCTCATTTTAGAGACATTACTTGGAGTCATTCATGACATATTTCAAAAGACGTTGCATTCGAGTCGTCGATGTCATCAATGTTATTATCAAGTCATTTATAGTTTAGATATATTATGAAATGGTATGTATGCCGTCAACTTCCAATGTATTAAAAGTTTATCTTTTCAAAAACGAATGCACTGTTTATAAAATGTATCATATAGAGGTCAAGGAGCTCGCGATGTTATCAACTGTTGTGAATCGTTTATAATCGATATGGACTTCGTCCGGATGGATTAGGACGGGTCCTTTCAAAAAACCACCTGCAGCCACGGCTACCACCACCATAATTCACCGCCACCCTCACAACCATCTTCACCGATACACCACCACTAAATCGTTACCACCTTCAACCCATTGAACCACCACCGTCACCATTTGCATCACCATCGCAGTTACCCAATCATCATTACTCAACCGCCACCACCTCTTCCTTTCTCTCACTTTTTTGCTATTTCGCAGTTTAACCATCATGAACCCACCATAATTTGCAGCTGTTGTCCGCTCGAACCACCTTCAAACCACTACCGCTGCTGTGCATTTTTTTTAAAACAGTCGCGAAACAAAAACAATATGATGATGACTATGTTGAATTATGAAAAAAGAACGTTATATTATAAAGATACGTAAGAAGATAAAAGGTGTCAAAAGAAGGTCAAAGTGAAATGGTTTCACCCCAATCAAAGTGCTAGCTGTGATTACGTGTAAAAAAAACAAACAAACAAATACAGTGTGAAACCTTTTATGATGGGTTTTGTGTGGAAATGAAAATGATGATGTATTGATGTTGTTTCATTCCGGATGAACCCCACTCAAAACCGCTATTATGTTATAGAGTATCTGGTTTCCTTTTTATTTTCATTGGGCCATCGGGTTATAACAGGCCAGTGTATTGGTTGAGGTAATTTGGGCCGTAAACTTATTTACTATAATTAGCATGTATACCATTAGTGATGATTGGGCCAAGAATAAGGTTGGGCTTGTGAAGAGAATTGGGTTACGAAAATTTCAAGCTTATCGTTCCATTTTTTTTTCGGGTTCCTGTCAACGATATCACACCAACACATACACTTATTTAAAGGTGATAATGGAAGTGATAGTGATGATTATGATGATGTCGTTGTGTTGTGATGAAGTGAATCGAAAATAATGATCATAATAGTATTGGTTAATTGATACATGAAATAACAATAATAATGATGATGATAAGTGATATATACTAATGGTGACTAAGTTTAGGTTGAGACGACAATGAGTCTGTTTAAGACGATTAATGAAATTCATAATTGAAGATGATGATGAATAGTAGTGGGTTTAGTATTAAGATGAAGATAACGGAAATTGAATTAAATATAAATAATGTGATGATAATTTCAGAAAGAAACAAGATGGAGTAATAGTTATGGGTATTATCGGGTTAGCGGGACGTCGCGGGTTCAAACCCGGACTTGGGCATTTTTCTTTTAAGGGCTACTTCTTTGAGGTAATTTACTTATTACTTATTGTTATTATAATTATTATTATTATTATTATTATTATTATTATTATCAATTTTATTATTACTAGAATTATTATTATTATTAATAGTATTGTTTTTATAACAATTTATTGATTTTTGATATAATACCAATTACAAATATATATATATATATATATATATATATATATATATATATATATATATATATATATATATATATATATATATATATATATATATATATAACTATATGTATGAACATTGATTATTTTACAAGATAACCATATATAAAATATAACTGAAGATATAAAACATAAATAAAGTATATATATTTATAACAAAACACTTAATATACATAAATATTATAAAGAAGGAATTATGTGATTATATGTGTTAATATATATACTTGATATAGGTTCGTGAATCCGAGGCCAACCCTGCATTGTTCAATATCGTCATATGTATTTTTACTACAAAATACAGTATAGTGAGTTTCATTAGCCCTTTTTACCCTTTACAGTTTTGGGCTGAGAATAAATGCAAATGCATTATTAACTGTTTTACAATATTTATATGCGTGAGTTTCATTACTCCCTTTTTTAAATGCTTTTGCAATATATATTTTTGGGACTGAGAATACATGCGCTTTTATAAATGGTTGACGAAATAGACACAACTAATTGAAACTACATTCTATGGTTGAATAATCGAAGCCGAATATGCCCCTTTTTCTTGGTAGCCTAAGAATTAGTAAACTGATCTACTAATTGACGCGAATCCTAAAGATAGATCTATTGGTCCTAACAAACCTCATCCGTAGTAGCGGATGCTTTAGTACTTCGATGTTTTTATATCATGTCCGATGGATGTCCCGGAATGATGGGGATATTCTTATATGCATCTTGTTAATGTCGGTTACCAGGTGTTCAATCCATATGAATAATTTTTGCATGCACGATATTTATGAGAAATGAAAAAGGAAATTCTTTTAGTCTATTAAAATGATGAAAATGATCGATTATGATAAACTAATGAACTCACCAACCTTTTGGTTGACACTTTAAATCATGTTTATTCTCAGGTATGAAAGAAATCTTCCGCCGTGCATTGGCTCATTTTAGAGATATTACTTGGAGTCATTCATGACATATTTCAAAAGACGTTGCATTCGAGTCGTTGAGTTCATCAAGATTATTATTAAGTCAATTATAGCTGGTTATATTATGAAATGGTAGGTATACCGTCAACTTTCGATGAAATGAAAGTTTGTCTTTTAAAAACGAATGCAATGTTTGTAAAATGTATCATATAGAGGTCAAGTACCTCGCGATGTAACCAAATGTAATGAATTTATCCAGATGGATTAGGACGGGTCGTTAAAGGAAATTTTCGGGTCGTCACAGCTATAATGTACATCCTTCGTTAATGACTTTACAATCATTAATCACTACTTCAACACAATAAACTCCATTTCATAATAAACCAAGTGTATTACTCAAATACATGATTGATTGTATACTTCCATTTTCGATATACTCGAAACTTTTTAGAAAATATTATTCGTGCCTTGTGAATTTCACAAGAATCCCACGAGCACCAACATCATATACCGAGGTATATTAATAACAATGAACGATGAAGTATTGATTCATAACTTCATTAAAGAAATATTCCGCGACGATTATGTACTCTCAAGTTTTGGAGATTATTTATTCTCGTTCCAACCGCAAATCAAATGAGTTTAATATTATATTAACTCATTAAAACCATGATTATATCTGAAGAATACATATATGAACGTATATCTTCTCTTTTGTACAAACTGTTAATTGTGAAAATATTTTAACGGGTAGGTAAAACCCGAGAAATATTTATATCTCACATTAATATATTACATTGTACATTCTTCAATTCTGATTCAATAGTCAGTAACTATACTACTTACAAGATATATGTATTCGTTCACTAAAGAACAACCACTACATATTTTGACATATCAGAATTCATGTAAAGCTTTAGCAGATGATATCTTCCTAAAGATCACTACATTCATGAATTATATTCATTCGTATTCTATGATGAATTATCACATCAAACCACCGAAATTATCATTCATTACTTTTGAAATCAACAACGCCTATTCGTCAACCAATAGATCCGTCGACGATTACAATCAGCGTTTAATCATCTAAAAAAAAAATTCTTGAAACCATCTCGGATTGATAATCAATGATTCAGATTCATTAATCTTGAGAATGCTGACGAAGCAGTAAAAGCTATAGATGGTCTTAATGGCCAAAAGTTTGATGATAAAGAATGACGTATTAAAAAAGCTCAGATTTGGAACTGAAAAATGGATTGAGCTAACCATGGAGGAGATCAAGGACAAATACAAGGACCAAACCCTATATTCAAAGAATCCAGGTAATTCTGGATCCGATGAAATCTTTAGAGAATATCTTGCTCCGAAGTCATGTTAAAAGCTTGCGGAAAATTTTTCTTCATCAACATTCGAACTTAGAAATTCCAAAATATCATCATAAATATCTTCGATATTTCTGAAGATATATTCATAAATATTCTTGTCCGAAATTATATACCTCTTCGTGCTATCTGTATTACATTATATTGGAAACTTCTGTAAAATCTAAGTATAAATTATGAATGGATTCGGGAGAAGTGTTGGGAATTGAAGCATGAGTTAGTATAATATAATGACGTCAGGCCAACGTGATTATATTACAGTAAGTCATGCTAAATTTTTAATGGAAGATGATGATTCATAGACTTTATAATCATCATTTGCCATGATTACATGTAACGACCCTGAATTTCTGACTTATATATATTAATAATATTTATTATTAATACTTGCGCTTAATTAAATCTATTTTTATACATTTACTTGTTATCGTAATTGACTTTACATGTCCTGACTTGTCTTTGTGACACACGTACTTTTCACGAATAATATTTTAAATATTATTTACGTTCATGATTAATTATTATTAATCATTTTTAATTAACTAACGTTATTAGTTAATTACTTGGGCTTTGTTTATTTAATTTGTTACTTACTTGGACTCGGGCCTTTATTAATGGTTATGGACATAGAAGCCCACCCTACTTTCTTAATGGACTAGTTAGCCCACTATTATTCTAACGACTTATTAAGGCTTAAACTTAGATTAATTAACTTAAGTATGAAGAGACTTGTCATAAGCATGCTAGCACCAACCTCCCATGCAACTTAACTTTAATCCTTTTCTAGCTTTCACCACCTCCCAACACAAGAAAGTGAGTCTTGCCCTTCCCCTTTGGGACTTGGCCGTCGGTTTTGGAGTGGATGGAGGGAGTTCCATTTTTCAATTTTCTTTGTTACTTATTTGGTAGTTTCATTTCATTTTTACACACACAAACTTACACTTCACTTTCTCTCTCACTTTTCTCTCAAATTGTAAGTAATATGTTTCATTTTTCTTCTTCTTTTTCCTTTAACAAAACCGCCACAATCATCATCAATTTACTTGTTCTTTGTTTGTTGTTACTTACTTGTTGTTTGTTGTTGTTTATTACTAGTTGTTAAGAATCAAACTTTCTAGTTTATTCTTCATATTATCTTGTTTATACAAGAACATACAAGAACTAAGGAGGATCAAGTTTATAGTTTGATTCCTCCATAAAACATGTTAAAAAGAAAAGTTCATGAGCTTTATAAATCATACTTGTGTTCATGTTTGTAAACTTAAGGTTTACTTCTTAAAGATCCAAGACTTGGCTTGAATCTTCCTAAGTATGAACAACCTTGAATTTATTACTTGTAGATTTTGTTTATCTCTTCATTTTATGTATTTTAAAGTTGTGATGTTGTTAATTTGGTCAAGTATTACTAGTTAAGCTTGATCTCATATTTCTTGAAACTAAAGTTAACTTTATAAGTTCAAGAACATGGAAGTATAACTTTCTAGTTATAACTTCACACACTTGTGTTGGATCTAAGTTTCTATAGCTTATGGTCTTCTAAATTTGTTGTAAACAAGAGCTTATAAGCTTATATACACTTTACAAGTTGAAAATATAAGTTTCATAACTTATTGTTTCATTAAAGTAAAGATCCAAGTTCTATAACTTAGGATCTAACTTAAGAACACTAGATCTAGACTTTCTAGTCTAGGATCTTTAAGATCTAGCTAAGATCTAAGTTATACAACTTAAGATCTTGATTATTTAGTTTACTTTCAAGTTTGTAGCTTAATATTACTATTAGAACTCATGTATGTGTCGGATCTAAGATCTTGATGTAACTTTGGTTCATCAAACTACTTACAACCCTTAATTGAGTTGTGCTACATATCTTAGACTTACACTAGTGTTATGATGGTCAAAACTTGGTTAAGATGATGCAAACACATCAATGAGTTGTACACTTGAAGCTATAAGCATCAAGGATGAGAACCGTGATGAGCATCAAGCACCAAGAACCCACTGGAACACCTTTACTTACTGTTTCTGGAATAGATCATTAACCTGGGCTACTGGAAAAGCTGATTTCCAGCTAGTTCAGTTCGAGTAGATGATTTTCCGTTTAGACCTCGTCTTAATCCGAGTTACGGTTTAGGATTTATGGCCATCCGAAAGTCATTACACCCTTTTAACATTGTGCTGAAATTTCTGACCTACTCGCACTTAAATCGTCACCACGGTCAAACAAAGAGGAGTTTGGTTCTGTAAATTGGTCAGCCTCTAGGGGACTCATATACGGAGCCGTGGCTACTGGTCTCACCTCATTTCAGTTTGTATAGAGGTCGTGGTGACTGAACGAAGTCAGCCCTTGTTTCAAACCCTAATCTTGACTTAAAACTTACTTTACGCTTTTGTTTGATGATGAATGATGATGATACTTAAGACCAAATTTACATACTTTTAAACCTTTGGGAATTATTTACTGACTTAGTAACTTTTGACTTAGGTTGAGGACCTTCCGGACCAACCACTTGCTTACTATTTCCCGCGTATCAACTTTTACTACTTTCCAGTGTGAGTTATAGCATCCCTTTTTACTTTAACTATTTTGGGAACTGAGAATATATGTGCATTTTACGTTTTACATACTAGGCACGAGTACTTAAACTTTATATATGTGTCGGTTATACAACGGCATAAACTTTCCCCTTAGCTCAGTAATGTTTAGTCATTAGTCTTTGAACCGGTGAACGCGAATCTTAGATATGGATCCATAGGGTTTGACATCCCCACTCGGGCTAGTAGCGCTAGCATTTAATGGGTGTTTAATACTTCGTAAACTTACACATTCGCCAAGTGTACTTCTAGGGGGTGTTATTTATGTTAAGTTAGTTACCAAGTGCCCACGGTTATACATATACTTTTCATACTGTTTTGAAATACTGAAATCTCGTGGCCTACCTTACATTACTGTTATACTTAAAATATAGCTCACCAACATTCGTTTTGACGTTTTTAAGCATGTTTTTCTCAGATGCTTAAGGTTTGATTGCTTCCGCTGTTGTTGACATGCTTTGTAGACTCCCGCTGCGCTTATTAGCGATGTCTTCGCATGAAACGTTTATTTTATATTCAAACTTTATTACTTTTGAACAATGAATTTGTAACGACCATTGGGTCGCGAACTATTATTATCGCCTTCTATTTGTAGAGGCACATTATCGTATGTTAAACATTTGGCGTTGGTTATGACGTCACATTTTCTTATGAATGCAAACTTATTTTAAAACAGCATATAGTATTTGACCTTGTAATGATCATGTTGTTGATGATTCGTACACGATGGTTTTGTACGGGGCATCACATTTGGTATTAGAGCATTGGTTGTAGGCAATTAGGTTACATTAGTGAGTCTAGACCGGACCGAGTAGGATTCACTAATAGGACTAATCTACAACTTGCTAGTTTACTTGTTTCTGCGGAACTTGCTACATGTTGCTGCTTACTTTTACTGCTATATGCCGTATACTATTACATGCTTTCACTACTGCATGATATTATCTGCATTCGATTGCATGATACTTGTCATTATTGCCATGCTACTTACTGCTATAGATGATCTAGACTGTCGTAGTTACTTTGCCTAATACGTGCTTGCTTTATGACTTACTGACATGGAAAAAGTTATTTTTCCTTGTTCAGATGTCGGATATCCCGCCCATTATCATTTTGGTGAGCGACTCAGACTTATCCGCCACCTCGCCTGCTACTGTTTCCGACACACAGATCCCGTCCTCTTTACCCTCCAGCGACTCTAGCGCTTCTTCCTCTTGATCCAGTAGCCACACACCCGACCCAGTGATCATCTCAGACGGACAAGAGGATCCACCGGAGATTCCAGCTCCACTTATCCCAGGACCCTCGGAGCCACAGCACCATTCCAGTGGTGCTGTAATTCCTGGGGAATATGGGGATGTTCCGTTTCGTAATGAGCATAATCATTAGGCTAGAAGCCTTCCTGATGGACGTGTTGTGCCAATTCCACCCGGCCGATACTGAATGATGACTACCGGCCGAGCACATCCACCTTCCGATGATTCCGACGACTCGTCATCCGACAATTCCAGCGACGAGGATTCCGACGATGATTCCGACGAGGACCCTGAGGAGGCACCCGTGCAGCCACCCTCTACTCCATCGAAGAAGCGGTATCGTTTCGACGGTACTATTATTCCAGGGGCTAATGGGGGTAGGTCGTTCGTTAACGTACATGGACTGAAGGTTAGAGTTACCGCCCGTAAGCGGCTTGTGCCATATCCTGCTGATCCATTCATACGTAAGGCTCCCCGTTACGCATCATCTACTTCTGGTGCTGGACCATCTGTACCACCAACTCCACCAGCATCATCTGCACCACCGACACCACCTGCACCATCAGCATCGCCTGCTCCACCAGCCTCTCTCTCTGTCGAGGAACTGACAAGGGAGGTGGATACCCTCCGTGCTCGGGTAACTGAGCTCGAGGACCAGGTGTCCCACATGATGGACATCCTTTACCCACCGTCACCATAGGGCTTTTGTATTAGGTTTCTTTATGTAATATCAGTTGTAGTTTCATGTTTCACTCGTGTATTGTACGAATCTTATGCGAATGTATGCAACTTTTTATTAATGAATGGAACTTAGTGTTGTTTAATCTTTGTACGGTGTTCTATTTACGTTACCGTATTATGATTTTGTGGTATCGGAATCTATCTGCGTTACTTAATTAACATGTGTTGTGTTGATTCCATGCTGGTTACCATATACTGTATTATTATTATTTGAATACTGGATTTTGACTTGAGTCAAAATTTTTGTTTAGAAGATCAATGGCCAACGGAAGATCAATGCCCACAGCAGCAAAAATTGAAGAAATGATAGCCGAACGGGTAGCCGCAGCTATAGCGGAAATGAAGCCCCAAGCTCCACCGGTTATCCAGTACAATCATAACGGCTGCACATACAAGGAATTCCAAAGCTGCAAGCCCCACAATTTTAGTGGTACTGAGGGGCTAGTTGGACATACTAGGTGGTTTGAGAAATTGGAAGCTGTTTTCCGTGTAAGTAACTGCTCAGAGAAGAACAAAACTAAGTATGCCTCATGTACGCTGTCGGACGGCGCCCTAACATGGTGGAACACACTTGCTCAAGCCAAGGGTATTGATGAGGCATATGCTACCCCGTGGGAGGAATTTATGGGGGCTATGATCGAAGAGTATTGCCCCATGACAGAGATACAGAAGATGGAAACTGAGTTTTGGGGACTGAAAGTGGTAGGAAACGATCTTGATAGTTATAACTGAAGGTATCTGGAATTAGCTCTGATGTGTCCTACGATGGTCACCCTCGAATTTAAGCGAATGGAACGGTATTTCTGGGGACTCCCCAAGTCCATTCAGGGAAATGTTACCTCTTCAAAACCAGATTATGTCCCGGAAACTATGCGCATGGCGCATACCCTGATGAACCAAATCACCAGCCAAGAACCAGAAAAGGCTAAATCCGAATCGGGTAGTAGTGAGAAGCGTAAGTGGGATAACAACAAGGGAAGAGTCTATGATCAAAACCCGGCAAAGAGACATGAAGGTTTCAAGGGAAACAACCCCAACCAGGACCCTAGCTCAAACTCTAACTACAAGGGTAGTCTACCGCAGTGCAAGAGGTGCTACAAGCATCACACCGGGTACTGCAACGTGGTCTGCAAAAAATGTAAAAGGACTGGGCATATTGGCAAAGACTGCAAGATCACCACCATGAATGTGAAGACAAATCCTACTGGACGGAGAAAGTGTTATGAGTGTGGACAACCGGGCCACTTCAAAAATGAGTGTCCCAACAAGCGAAAGGACGGTGGACCACCGCGTGGCAGAGCTTTCAACATAAACGCAAGGGATGCCCGTGAGAACCCCGACTTGGTTACTGGTATATTCACTATCAACAATCTATTAGCTTCTGTCCTATTTGATACTGATGCCGATAGGAGTTACGTATGTAGACACTTTTACTCTAAGATAAATTGGTCGTTAGTTCCTTTAAAGGAGAGTATGCTTGTAGAGGTAGTCAACGGAAAACTTGAGAAAGTTGACCAAATTAGCCGAGGAGCTATTATCAACATAGCTGGTGTGGATTTCGAGATTGACTTGATACCCATTAAATTGTGAAGCTTTGATGTTATTGTCGGTATGGACTGGTTGACCAAGATAAGGGCTGACATTATCTTTGGAGATAAAGCTCTTCGTATACCACACGGAGATGGTGAGCCACTGATTATTTACAGAGAGATGTAGCTCGAAACTGAATCTCATTAGTTGCATGAATGCCCAAAAGATTATGAAGAAAGGACGTCTTGCTATTTTAGCGCATGTGAAAACATTAGAAACCGAGGTGAAGAGCGTGGATGATGTAAGAATTGTGAACGAATTTCCCGACGTCTTTCTAGAGGAATTTCCTGGATTACCACCACCGAGAGCAGTAGAGTTTCAGATCGATTTAGTGCCAGGAGCTGCACCTGTAGCTCGCGCACCTTATCGACTCGTACCTTCTGAAATGCAAGAGTTGCAGAGTCAACTACAAGAACTGCTAAACCGTGGATTTATCCAACCAAGTTTCTCGCCTTGGGGTGCACCTGTTTTATTTATGAAGAAGAAGGACGGGTCTTTCCGTATGTGTATCGACTACCGTGAACTCAACAAATTGACGATCAAGAATCGGTATCCTCTTCCCAGAATTGACGATCTTTTTAATCAACTATAAGGATTGAGCGATTAATCTAAGATTGATTTACGATCCGGTTATCACCAGTTGAGGGTGAAAGAGAGCGATGTGATGAAGATTGCATTCGGGACTCGTTATGGTCATTATGAGTTTCTCGTGATGCAATTCGGTTTAACCAACGCACCTGCCGTGTTTATGGATCTCATGAAACGTGTATGCAAGCCATACCTGGATAAGTTCGTTATGGTCTTCGTAGATGATATCCCCATCTACTCCAAAAGCGAAGAAGAACATGAACAACATCTTCGTCTAGTGCTTGAACTCTTGAGATAAGAGCAACTTTATGCAAAATTCTCCAAGTGTGAGTTTTGGTTGAAGGAAGTCCAATTTCTGGGCCATATTGTGAGTGATCAAGGTATCAAAGTTGATCCCACAAAGATCGAAGCTATCAGCAAGTGGGAAACCCCCCACTACTCCGACTCATATTCGCCAATTTTTAGGCCTCGCCGGTTACTACCGAAGATTTATTGAAGGTTTCTCTCTGATTGCACGCCCTTTGACCGTGCTGACTCATAAAGGGAAGAAGTTCATTTGGGAACCCGAACAGGAATATGCATTTCAAACCTTGAAAAAGAAGTTAACCACTACACCTATCTTATCACTTCCTGAAGGTAGTGACAATTTCGTCGTTTATTGTGATGCTTCAAAAAGTGGTTTTGGTTATGTACAGATGCAACGAACAAAGGTTATCGCTTACGCCTCCCGACAACTGAAGATTCACGAGCGAAATTACACAATGCACGATCTCGAGCTTGGAGCCGTTGTCTTTGCATTAAAGCTGTGGAGACACTATCTTTATGGAACTAAGAGCACTATTTTCACCGATCATAAAAGCCTCCAACACATCTTCGATCAGAAGCAATTGAATATGAGACGGCGTCGATGGATCAAGACACTGAATGACTATGATTATGAACTTCGTTATCACCCTGGCAAGGCCAATGTTGTAGCTGACGCTTTGAGCCGAAAGGAGAGGATGGCACCTCTTTGTGTTCGGGCACTGAACATCACCATTCATTCGAACCTTAATAGCCAGATCCGAGCAGCCCAAGATGAGGCTCTCAAGGAGGAGAATATATCTCATGAATACTTGAACATTCTCATCTCTAGATTCGAAGTTAAGGAGACTGGACTCCGATGCTATGCCGGAAGAATTTGGGTACCCCGTTATGGAGATCTACGAGCCTTATACTAGATGAAGCCCACAAGTCGAGATATTCGATTCACCCAGGAGCTGGTAAAATATACCACGATCTTAAGGAACAGTACTGGTGGCCTAATCTTAAGAAGGACGTTGCAACTTATGTTGGGAAGTGTTTGACTTGCTCGAAGGTTAAGGCCGAACATTAGAGGCCTTCTGGGTTACTTCAACAACCAAAAATCCCGCAATGGAAGTGGAAAAGGAAAACAATGGATTTCATTACGAAGCTACCAAAGACGGTGGGCGGATACGATACCATCTGGGTTGTCGTTGATCGTCTTACCAAATCTAAACACTTCTTAGCCATGAAGGAAATTGATACGATGGAGATACTCACTCAACTATACATAAAAGAGGTTGTATCTCATCATGGTGTGCCCTTATCGATTATCTCATATCGCGATCCCCGTTTTGCTTCCAGATTTTGGCGTTCTTTGCAAGAAGCCTTGGGGACACATCTCGACATGAGTACTGCGTATCACCCACAGACCAACGGACAAAGCGAACGCACGATTCAGGCTTTGGAAGACATGTTGCGTGCATGTGTTATTTATTTCGGAAAGGCTTGGGAAAGGCATTTGCCGCTAGCCGAGTTCTCTTATAACAACAGTTATTACTCAAGTATTAATGCCGCACCTTTTGAAGCATTGTATGGCCGCAAGTGCCGATCTCCTATTTGTTGGGCCGAAGTAGGCAAAACGCAAATCACCGGACCCGAGATATTCCATGAAACAACTGAGAAGATTGTCCAAATTCAAGCGAGGCTCAAGACGGCCCGTGATCGCCAAAAGAGTTATGCCAACCTTAAACGTAAAGACTTCGAATTCAACGTGGGTGACCGTGTAATATTGAAGGTCGCGCCTTGGAAAGGTGTGATCCATTTTGGAAAACATGGGAAGCTCAATCCGCGATACATTGGTCCTTTTGAAATCTTGGAGCGCGTTGGACCCGTTGCTTACCGTTTGGATCTTCCAATTCAATTGAGCTCAGTTCATCTTACCTTTCATGTATCGAATTTGAAGAAGTGTATTGCTGAACTGGAACATGTCATACCATTGGAGGAACTTACAATTAATGACAAACTCCACTTCGTGGAAGAGCCTGTCGAAATTATGGACCGTGAGGTCAAAACTTTAAAACGCAACAAGATTCCGATCGTCCGAGTTCGATGGAATGCCAAACGAGGACCTGAGTTTACCTGGGAGCAAGAGGATCAAATGATGCAGAAGTATCCTCACCTTTTCCCAACTCCTCCATCTACCTCAGCTTAAAATTTTGGGACAAAAATTTCTTTAACAGGTTGGTAATGTAATGACCCTGGATTTCCGACTTATATTTATTAATAATATTTATTATTAATACTTGCGCTTTATTAAATACATTTTTATACATTTACTTGTTATCGTAATTGACTTTACATGTCCCAACTTGTCTTTGTGACAAACATACTTTTCACGAATAATATTTTAAATATTATTTACATTCATGATTAATTATTATTAATCATTTTTAATTAACTAATGTTACTAGTTAATTACTTGGGCTTTGTTTATTTAATTTGTTACTTACTTGGACTTTGGCCGTTATTAATGGTTATGGACTTGGAATCGTACCCTACTTTCTTAATGGACTTGTTAGCCCACTATTATGCTAATGACTTATTAAGGCTTAAACTTGGATTAATTAACTTAAGTATGAAGAGACTTGTCACAAGCATGCTAGCACCAAGCTCCCATGCAACTTAACTTTAATCCTTTTCTAGCTTTCACCAACTCCCAACACAAGAAAGTGAGTCTTGACCTTCCCCTTTGGGACTTGGCCGTCGGTTTTGGAGTGGATGGAGGGAGTTCCATTTTTCAATTTTCTTTGTTACTTATTTTTTTAGTTTCATTTCATTTTTAGATACACAAACTTACACTTAACTCTCTCTCTCTCACTTTTCTCTCAAATTGTAAGTAATATGTTTCATTTTTCTTCTTCTTTTTCCTTTAACAAAACCGCCACCATCATCATCAATTTACTTATTCTTTGTTTGTTGTTACTTACTTGTTGTTTGTTGTTGTTTATTACTAGTTGTTAAGAATCAAACTTTCTAGTTTATTCTTTATATTATCTTGTTTATACAAGAACATACAAGAACCAAGGAGGATCAAGTTTATAGTTTGATTCCTCCATAAAACTTGTTAAAAAGAAAAGTTCATGAGCTTTATAAATCATACTTGTGTTCATGTTTGTAAACTTAAGGTTTACTTTTCTTAAAGATCTAAGCCTTGGCTTGAATCTTCCTAAGTATGAACAACCATGAACTTATTACTTATAGATTTAGTTTATCTCTTCATTTTATGTATTTTAAAGTTGTGATGTTGTTAATTTGGTCAAGTATTACTAGTTAAGCTTGATCTCATATTTCTTGAAACTAAAGTTAACTTTATAAGTTCAAGAACATGGAAGTATAACTTTCTAGTTATAACTTCACACACTTGTGTTGGATCTAAGTTTATATAGCTTATGGTCTTCCAAATTTGTTGTAAACAAGAGCTTATAAGCTTATATACAATTTACAAGTTGAAAATCTAAGTTTCATAACTTATGGTTTCATTAAAGTAAAGATCCAAGTTCTATAACTTAGGATCTAACTTAAGAACACAAGATCTAGACTTTCTATTCTAGGATCTTTAAGATCTAGCTAAGATCTAAGTTCTACAACTCAAGATCTTGATTATTTAGTTTACTTTCAAGTTTTTAGCTTAATATTACTATTAGAACTCATGTATGTGTCGGATCTAAGATCTTGATGTAACTTTGGTTCATCAAACTACTTACCACCCTTAATTGAGTTGTGCTACATATCTTAGACTTACACTAGTGTTATGATGGTCAAAACTTGGTTAAGATGATGCAAACACATCAATGAGTTGTACACTTGAAGCTATAAGCATCAAGGATGAGAACCGTGATGAGCATCAAGCACCAAGAACCCACTGGAACAACTTTACTTACTATTTTTGGAACTGAACAATAATCTAGGCTACTGGAAAAGTTGATTTCCAGCAAGTTTGGTTCAAGTAGATGAGTTTCTGTTTAGACTTCGTCTTAATCCGAGTTACGGTTTAGGATTTATGGCCATCCGAAAGTCACTACACCCTTTTAATGTTGTGCTAAAATTTCTGACCTACTCGCACTTAAACCGTCACCAGGGTCAAACTAAGACGAGTTTGCTTCTGGAAATTGGTCAGCCTCTAGGGGACTCCTATACGGAGCCATGGTCACTGGTCTCACCTCATTTCAGTTTGTATAGAGTTCGTGGCGACTGAACGAATTCAGCCCTTGTTTCAAACCCTAATCTTGACTTAAAACTTACTTTACGCTTTTGTTTGATGATGAATGATGATGATACTTAAGACCTAATTTACATACTTTAAAACCTTTGGGAAAAATTTAATGACTTAGTAACTTTTCACTTAGTTTGAGGACCTTCCGGACCAACCACTTGCTTACTATTTGCCACGTATCGACTTTTACTACTTTCCACTGTGAGTTATAGCATCCCTTTTTACTTTAACTATTTTGGGAACTGAGAATACATGCTCATTTTACATTTTACATACTAGGCATGAGTACTTAAACTTTATATATGTATGGGTTATACAACGGTATAAACTTTCCCCTTAGCTCGGTAACGTTTAGTCATTGGTCTTTGAACCGGTGAACGCGAATCTTAGATATGGATCCATAGGGTTTGGCATCCCCACTCGGGCTAGTAGTACTAGCATTTAATGGGTGTTTAATACTTCGTAAACTTACGCACTCGCCAAGTGTACTTATAGGGGGTGTTATTTACGTTAAGTTAGTTACCAAGTGCCCACGGTTATACATATACTTTTCATACTGTTTTGAAATACTGAAATCTCGTGGCTAACTTACATTACTGTTATGCTTAAACTATAGCTCACCAACATTCGTGTTGACATTTTTAAGCATGTTTTTCTCAGGTGCTTAAGGTTTGATTGCTTCCGCTATAGTTGCCATGCTTTGTAGACTCCCGCTGCACTTATTAGAGATGTCTTCGCATGAAACGTTTATTTTGCATTAAAACTTTATTACTTTTGAACAATGAATTTGTAATGACCTTTGGGTCACGTACTATTATTATCGCCTTCTATTCATAGAGGCACATTATCGTATGTTAAACATTTGGCGTTGGTTATGACGTCACCTTTTCTTATGAATGCAAACTTATTTTAAAACAGCATATAGTGTTGACCTTGTAATGATCCTATTGTTGATGATTCGTACACGATGGTTTTGTACGGGGTATCACATTACATGACTCTTACATTCTATCTAACCTCTAAATATATCAAGAAAATATTTTTCTTGATGATTCGGTCTTTTCTGGATATTCTGGTAATTTGACAAATCAAATCGTGCTATTACCTTTCCTTTCTACTTTATATATTATGATCATTCGAAACTTCATACCTACGAATTCTGGACCATTACTTGCTTTACAAAAGCATGAAGCTTCGACATATAAGAGAAAATACAAAGCCCGATAACAACACCAAAATTAAAAACTGTGTATATCAATGCGTATAGCAACATAAAGAAACGGGAGAATTAAAAACACTATAACCCCAAGGTAATAGTAGAAGTAAACATATTCCTCCAGTGGTAGATGAAAAAGAAGAAAGACAGAAGCGATAATCAGAAAAATATCCAGGATAAGAACTGGATGGAGCATTTTCACAATCTTTGGAAATATGAATTAAGGAAGAAAGTATTGGAGTGGTGAAAATAATAAAATGGAAGAAGTTAATTTATAGCAAAATTCCAAACACAGCAATCGAGGCAATTCACCGCATTTAATCAAAGAAAATCTCAAATTCCTTAATTACCGGAGAATCAAATCTTATAGATTACGAAGATTTCCTTTAATCCCTTGAATTCTGGAAATCAATCGTGACTACGTCAAAAGTTAAGGCAAACAGATATTTCCTTCTTTCAATCTTTTACGATAGCTTCGTTTATACTCTTCCTATAATCAAATCGTTTCATCCATATTACCTAATGTTGATAAAAACTCTATTTTTTAACTCATATTCATCATTAAAATATTCTTGTTGTAAATAATGAAGATCTTTATCAAAGTTCATGAATGTGATTTTCACGAACTGCTCTCTGTTTGTCTGCCCTAAAATTGTGGCATAAACGCTCAAGGTTTTAAATGAGCTCAATATTATTCATAACACACTTCATGTATCCAATTTAATGAAATGACTTGTATAACATCATCATTTTGAATGATCTCCTCATTAATAATAAAATGCACTTCATCGAAGAACCTGTAGAATTTATGGTTCGTATGATTTAAACGCTTGAAACAGAACAATATTTTATCCGTTGGAATTCACGAAAGGCCCAGAGTATACCTGGGAACGTGAAGACCAAATAAAACGTAAATATCCTCGTCTATGTACGAACAACACCGATTGATGGCAACAACTAAATTTCGAGACGAAATTTCTTTTAACGGGTAGGTACTATAACCACCCGAAAATTTTCTACAAAATTTAAACCTAACTTTTATGAAATACCAACGATTCACGAACAATTATTTGTAAATAATTACACAATTACTTGATATATTAATCTTATTATTATTAATATCCTTTTTAACAATATATCACTAATTAATATCATTATAATTAATTATAATTAAACTTATCATTTTTGTTATCATTTTATCTTTTTAACATCATTATTATTATTATTTGTTATTATTAGTATTATTAGTATTATTATTTGTAATTATCATTAGCAGTGTTATCATTATTATTAATATTATTATTATCCAAATTATTAGTATTATCATTTATCATTTATTATTATTATAATTATCAATATCATTAACATAATTTATATTATTATTATTATTACTAGTATTATTGTTATCATCCATATTATAATTAGTAATAATACTATGATTACTAATATGAACATTAATATTATTCATTCATAAGTATTATTATAAAAATATCATTTATTATAAATGATATTATTATTAACATAATTATTAACAAATATCATTATTCTTGTTATTTATTTTATTGTTGTATTAAAAGTATTATTATTATTATAATTATTATTATTATTAGTATTATTATTAAAATACTTATAAATATAAAGAATAAAAATAAATAAATAAAAAATAAAGAAGTCGACCATTACCTAAATTAGGATACCTGCCTTTTAATTTTTTTTTATTCAATCAGAATCTACTTTTAATTATTTAATATATGCTTTTAATTTTTTTTATAAATCACATTCCATTTTCTTTTTAATCTGCCTTTTAATTCTTTTATATAACTGCTCCAATAATCTGATTAATTTTATACTCTACTGGTCTCGATTTTGGTCTGATATGGGTGTCTGTCAACTTTAGATTCTATAAAAATTGAGCATTCCACTTTCATTCTAAAATTATCAATTTAAACTGCAATCTCAATTGAATAACAGATATATATATATATATATATATATATATATATATATATATATATATATATATATATATATATATATATATAACTGTCGGCCCTGTTCTTGTTCATTTATTCAAAAACTTGAATTCGTATCATTTTTAAAAATCTAAAAATATAGAAGGGATCTAAATTGTGTCGTGATATTTTCTGAAAAGTTTCAGTTATTAATTCAAAGAATCAAAGATGAATTTTGGAGTCAAAGTTTTTGATATAAAAAGTCAAACATTTTTCTTTGATCAAATTCGAGTTATCTGTTATGTTTTAGGATCAATCAAGGGTTCAGAAAGTTTATAATGAAGTTTTAAAGTAAAATTCATGTTATATTCATAAGCTAAAAACACCTGGAAATCGAAAATCAATTATTATTTTTAAGTCGAGCAACAGCAGCAGAGGGCTTGTCTTCAATTTTTTTTATTTACTTTCCTGTTAACAATCACGCAAGACGTTTTCATTTCAATTCCAAATCTTAATTCAAACCTTAAAGTCGCTATGATGATAGTTAAGTCTTGATCTCTGGTCGTATAATTTTTGGGAAGAAGAAGGTAACCAGTTTTTGTTTCGGGTTATAAAATATTCAAAGGGGTTTAAATCAGAAAAGTAGTAGCAGCGTGATGGTTAGTGTTGGTGTCGAGTGAGCGAGTGGTCACGGGTTCGAGTCCCGTCTTGGGCATTTTTTTTAAGAAAGCTTCCTAAGGTAGTTTCATTCTTATTATTATTATTATTATTATTATTATTATTATTATTATTATTATTATTATTATTATTATTATTATTATTATTATTATTATTATTATTATTATTATTATTATTACTATTATTATTATTATTGTTATTATAATTATTGTTACTAGTATTTAAAAAGTATTACTAGTATTATTATTATTATTATTATTATTAGTATTATCATTATTAGTATTATTATTATTGTATTACTAGTATTATTACTAGTAAAAGTATTAGTTACCACTTTAGAAATACTATTATTATTATTTTGAAAACAAATCAACTTATTATTATAAATATTAGTATTAGTATCACTTCCTAAATATTAAGATTATTTTTATCATAAATACTATTATTAATATTATCACTATTATTATTAATATGATTATTACTATTGTTATTATTAAAAAGTATTATCATTATTATTATTACTAAAATGATTATCTTTATTAATATTATTATTATTATTAAAAAGTATTATCATTATTATCATTTTTACAAAAGTTATCATTTTTGCTATCATTAAAACTATAGTATTATTTTTACTACTAGTATTGTTATTATTAAAATTATTATCGTTAATATCATTTTTACAAAAATTAACGTTTTTGCCATCATCAAAACTATATTATTATTATTGTTATTTTTAAACCTTATTATGATTATTATCATTTTACTACTAGTATTATTATTGTTGTTACAAAATAATACAACTCATTAATCGTTATCGTTATTAATATTATTTTATCAAACAAATATATATATATATATATATATATATATATATATATATATATATATATATATATATATATATATATATATATATATATATATATATATATATATATATATATATATATAGTGGTAGGATCAAGGGGGAAGTAACCATTCGGGGGGAAGCGGGGGGGAGCAAAAACTTTTTTTTTTCGTTTTTTGAAAAAACTTTGTTCACGAACATTATAGATGAGATGAAAATATGAACATTTAGTAGAGACACTTTGTGTTAAATGTTTTTATTTTGGCGGGAAAACGCTCGAAGAAGTAATATATATAACAATTATCGTGTTTTTCGAGCGTATTTTGAGGTTTTAGCTATTGGGGTTTAGATAGTAAGGTTTAGATATTAGGGTTTATAGGGTTTAGATATTAGGGTTTAGAAATTTAGGGTTTAGGGTTTAGATTTAGGGTTTAGATTTATGATTTAGATTGAGTTTTTAACACGAACGGTTTAGAGTTTAGGGTTTAGGGTTTAGGGTTTAGGGACCCAAAACACCAAACCCTAAACCCTAAACCCTAAACTCTAAATCGGGCTAAATTTTACTTCAAAAAACATGGAAAGAAAAAAAAGGTTCATATTCTTCACGAACAATATTATCTTGAATGTTATTTTTGTCGATCTTTTTCCCGCCTAAATAATAACATTCATCACGAAGTGTCTCTTCTAAATGTTCATATTTTTGTGTGATCTTGATGCCGGAAAAAAAAATTCGAAAAAAAAAATTTTGCTTCCCCCCGCTTCCCTCCGATTGGTTACTTCCCCATTGATCCTACCCCTATATATATATATATATATATATATATATATATATATATATATATATATATATATATATAACAATTGAAATAACATATATAAACTTATTCGATTACGAGTATATGTGTTAATATATATACTTGATATAGGTTCGTGAATCCGAAGACAACTCTGCACTTGTTTAGTGCCGCTCATAAGCTTAATTACTATGAAATACGAAATACAGTATCGTGAGTTTTGCATAGCTCCCTTTTTATATATTTTTGGGCTGAGAATACATGCGCAACTTTTATAACTGTTTTTATGAAATGAATACTAATACTAATACTGATTTTTTGTGAGTTTTTCATAGCTCCATTTTTATATATTTTTGAGCTGAGAATACATGCGCAACTTTTATAACTGTTTTTATGAAATGAATACAAATACTAAAACTGATTTTTTGTGAGTTTTTCATAGCTCCCTTTTTATATATATTTTTGGGCTGAGAATAAATGCTCAACTTTTATAACTGTTTTACATGTTAAACACAAATACCAATTATTAAACTGTGTTATATCTGGCTATGTCCTGCAAGTCCCCACACAAGCCGACAAGGATAGTACAACTTGTCACGGGGCAAACTTTGAAACTGTTTAATCTAAAAATCACGAACTGGCATAACTTTTTGTCCCTGCGAGATCAACTTAACTTTTTGGTCCCTGTGAGAGCAACTTAACTTTTTGGTCCCTGTGAGATCAACTTAACTTTTTGGTCCTTGTCAGATCAACTTAACTTTTTGGTCCCTGTGAGATCAACTTAACTTTTTGGTCCCTGTGAGATCAACTTAACTTTTTGGTCCCTGTGAGATCAACTTAACTTTTTGGTCCCTGCGAGATCAACTTTATAAACTAAATCTTGTGATCTATATCTATTACTGAAATCATTGTTTATGACAAACCTATGAACTCACTCAACCTCGTGTTGACACTTTAAAGCATGTTTATTCTCAGATACTTAAATATTGCTTCCGCTGTATATCTGCTGCTTTGATGATGATTGCTTGCTATGCTTGGAGTCTTCATTACATAAAATATCAATTAAGAACATTTAATGCTCTAAATACAATGTAATCTATTTATCTTCCGCTGCAAAACTCAATAAAACGTCTCATATAGAGTTGTTCTCATTTATACAACTGTGATTTGATATAATTAGTCACAAATACCCCATGCCCTATTTGGGGGTGTGACATTAAGTAATACAAAGACTTAGTCAAATGTATCAGGGACGTTACTCCCGATAGGCCTTGATGTGTAATTTTGTACTCTAAATTATTAGCTAAATACCTATCGATTATCACACAATACAGGCAACTATAACTAGTTCGTGTAGTAATTAAACAAGTATTTGACCAATTCGTTCCACAGAGAGCAGGTAATTGAAAACTTGAACTATTAATTATTCTAAGATTTAAAAAGGGGAGTTTTGTTGTAAAACTGATTAAACGCGAAAGTAAATTAAACTTAACTCAATAAGAAACAAAGGTATCCACTTAGCTACAATTCCCTAGGCTAGGATTGCTCGTTTAAACCCGTTAATTAAACAATTACAATGATGTGACACTGTATTTATCTGTCGATTCTTACAGTTTAAGACTAGCAACCTAAGTATAACTGTCGTTAACCTAGAGTTACTAACCAATTCACAATGGTATTACTCAAGATTATAATCTAACTTAGGTTGGATTGGTGTCCCTTACAACCTCACAATTATTGCAACTAATTTCAAGCTTAACCACTATACGATTAATTTTATTATCGGTATCCCTCATAAAATCTCACGTATTCCTAAATTATTCACGTTCAATAATCTAGTAAAAGCTATTAATCAATTTAACTGTCATTAGTTAATCAATAACTTCCGTGATCTAACAATCAATAAGCTTTAATAACGGTGGATCTTAGCTAGACATAAACTTGTGTAATTTTAATTAATTGTTGTTAACCAAAAGATCGCAATCAATCACCTAGGTTCATGCATCTAAGCGAATACTAAATAATTAGCTACTCATGGTAAAGCAAAGAACAAATAAATAAGAAGAACAATTAAGCATGAGCATTGTCTTAATTAAAATTAAAAGCAAACAAAGTAAATTTAAGATCAAAACTAACCAAGAATGATATTGTAGGTTAAACCCTTGTAAAATAATGAAGAAAGACAAAGAAATTCGTAACTAATGTTGCTGTAGGCTAAAGTTCGGAATAAAAACTGCATACCCTAAATTGGGGTAAAATTCGTCTATTTATAGAAGCTGGGAAAACAGCTGAAACCGACCCACGTCGCGATCCGCGACATCCCATCGCGATCCAAGATAACAACATCGTAATACGCGATGACCAGGACGCGACAAAGACCATTGAAACGCGACAGAATGGTCAGAATGCCCTTTTTCATGTCGTGTTCTGATGCACTTCATCACGTATCATGATGACCAAAACGCGATAATCCTCATCCTGAAGCGATGGAAACTGATTTTTTCACCTGAGGCACGTTTATCTTCAACTCTAACTTCGTTTTGGCTATATCTTCAATAAAATCAACAATAATGAGCTAACGAACCATATCTTGACACTTTCTTCATTTTAAATTCAAATAACTCGATATCTTAATCAAAGTCTTCAAAATACTAGCAAATGGAACAAGATAACGCCCAAAATATATGTATGAAAATGGCGTTATCAAAATCCCCCACACTTGATCCTTGCTTGTCCTCAAGCAAGTCAATCTCGAAACAATAACTGTACGTATAATCTTCAACAAATTTCTGCAAGATTCTAGCCTTCTAGTCAATCCTCCACAAGCTCTCGTACTCTTCATCTTTTCACAAATAAGCTTATTTCCTCACAAAACAATTCCTCACATTCCTTTCACTTATAAAACAACATACAAACCATCAAACGCACCCCCCTTCTCCCCCCATTTTCATTCAAACATATTTCAAAAACAATATCCTAAGTGGCCCTTATCGCAAACAAATTTTCATAAAACATTCTTTCTAAGTCATGAATTGAGATGTAAAGACAATTTGGGTTGAGAACTCAAACTCCAAAAGTTTCCACAACTTTACTTCTTAACACAAACCTTTCATCTCAAAGCCTAAACTCTTTTCACTTAACTTCCCCTAAAAATCACATTATTAGGCTTTCAATATCCTTCTTTTCTTTGCATCAATCAATCCTTAAGACTTAACTTTCCAACCTCAATAACTAATCACCAATAAACATTCAAATACAATTGGTGTAAAATGATTACAAATGATAAAAACAATCTTACGTTATAAGGTTTAGTATTTGTAATCATGACCCTTATTCGCATCAAGATAGCCTACTAACAATATTTAAGGCGCTATCGCAAATACCAATACTTCACAATTTAATCAAAGATCCAGTTATAAATAGATTCATACCTGTGTTTATGTAGGGAAATCCGTTTAACTTTTTAACTCTCTTGATTCCATTTCATGCTGATAATTTCTAAATATGCAAGCTATTCACATACTGGTCACATCTCTCTTATCCAATGTACCCCGCAAAGGTAACTCTTCCCAAGGTCTAGTCTTACTAGGTATTTCCCACATCATGAGCCAAAGATGATCACTGCTGCATAAGTATGAGACGAGTACCTAAAGATGATCACCTTGCCTTGAGATAGTAACGTCCTTGACCCGTGTAGCGAACCTTCAACCAACCGATCCCAAACCGGAAAAAGGTCTTAGGTGGTTAGGTGATCTAGCACCCCAAAGGATCTATCGGCTCGAGTCTTGGAAACTACTACTTAAGCTCGGATCTCATAAGCATTATTTTTTTTTTTTTAACATGAACATTCTCTTTGAATGTGTTCCTCGTCTTCAATTTGTGACTTTGTAGAACCCGCAATGTATGATGTAGCGGATGGATAATGATGTGATCGATGATAATGAATGATTTGTTGTAGGAAGTCTTTAACTCATGGCAATAAGCAATACCATTCACACCATAGTCAGCAACAGCCACCCCTTAAAGGGTCCATTGGAGTCGGAGATTTGTGATTTTCCTCTTCAGGCTTACATACCTAGCACTTATAAGTATAACACTTCTTTAAGAGAGTCAAAAAGCCATAAACACAAAATATGAAGCCATTTATATCCTAATCTCTAATTTAACCATTTTTCTCGCATTTTACCCTAAAGCCCTAAATACTGTTATTCTTCATTTCTTGACACAAATATGTTGCATTGTCATTTTTGAAACAAATACTAAACTAGATAAAATAAGATTAAATTTTTAACATTTTTAACCAAATTTATCCAATATTTATCCCTTTCAACTTTCACCTTTCATCAATTGTCTTTCCTCAAGCACTTATATACTCAAAATTCCTAAGTCATGGTCAAAAAGTTCATTCATAATTAACAAACCACTAACAATTTGCTTAAAACTAATAAACCTCACCGGCCAAAACCAAAAATTCCAAGTCAATCCCTAATCACTACGGGTGCTCTCATGGGTAAACATCTCAATTATTACCTTAAAAGTTTAAAAATTCCAAAACTTTTGACCACTAGGCAATTAAAACATGCAAAAAATAATAATTTCAAAATCCGCGAGAATTTATCTCTCCCCCACACACTTAAGATCATGTAATGCCCTCATTTACATGAAATCAGATAAACAAAAATAAATTCGAGAGAACAAAATAGTGAAAAGGGGAAAAGAAAAGAAAAACTAGGATTTTTAGTCCGTAGATCGCGGAAACACGGTGCACGATGGCGCTGAACTTACTGCCAGCATAAGAACATCGGCATCCACTCGATCACCAAAACATCATAATCAAGTAAGGTGCTGAACTTATTGCCAGACTTTGAAAAATAATAAAGCACAACCACCGTGGAACCTGAAACGAAAACATACATACCACAACCATAATTAATGGGGTGGTACCACCACGGTACCGAAAGGCCCCATTTAAAATTCAAAGTATTATGTTTAAGACTAACAATTACCATCATCCTAATTAAGATTACAGTCATCCAAAATAAAAACTAATAAACGAAATTAAAAAGTTTTATTTTTCTTGTCACCATACGATCACCCCCGCATCCAATCACCAAGGATTATACCCTCCATAAGATCCATCATACTGCCCACCATAAGGACCTCCACCACCTGACTGACCTCCCTGGTTACTTTCATCATACTGAGAACTAGAACCTGCTCCTCTTCGTCGGACCATATCCTCCCAAACTTCCAGAGCTGCTGAACGTGTCGCATTTCGCGACTCTTTTTTTTTTCCAGATTTTATATTGTTTTTGGATTTTTCATGGTTTACCAATTAAAGCGAAAATACACACAAATTACCTAACAAATACAAACTCTACAAAATTGATTTTTTAACGAGTCGTTTTCTCGACTCATGGCCACATTCATGTGTCTTTCGGGTAGAGGGTGAGGTCCTCCCTCTCGGTGTTATCAAATGCCTCGTGATACAATTTTAACCTATGACTATTCACCTTAAAGCTTCTACCCTCGTTATCTAACAATTCCACGTGCCCGGCCGGAAAAGCTTTCTTTACCACGAATGGACCGGACCATCGTGACCTAAGCTTTCCTGCGGAAAATTTAAACTTAGATTGAAATAAGAAAACTTTATCGCCCGGTTCAAATTCTTTTCTCATCTTCAAACGTGCATCATGCCATAACTTCGTCTTCTCCTTATAAATGCGCGAATTCTCATAAGCATGGTTTCGCAATTCCTCAAGTTCATGAATTTGCAAAAACCGATGTTCTCCCGCTTCCTTAAGGTCGGTATTACACTGTTTAAGTGCCCAATACGCCTTATGCTCCACTTCAACCGGTAAATGACACGCCTTTCCATAAATGAGACAGAATGGTGTGGTACCAATGGGCATTTTATACGCAGTTCGAAATGCCCATAGCGCATCATTCAACTTCCGGTTCCAAATCTTAAGATTGTTTTTCACCGTTCTTTCAAGAATGCGTTTTAGTGCGCGGTTAGTATTCTCAACTTGACCACTCGTTTGAGGGTGGTAAGCCGTGGAGAAACGGTGGGTTACTCCATACTTCTTAAGCACCTTCTCGAGTAGTTGATTTGCAAAGTGCGTACCGCGATCACTAATCAAGGCCTTTGGAAGCCCGAAACGCGAAAAGAGATTTTTAAGGAAGTCAACGACGACTCTTGCATCATTAGTAGGCAAAGCTTTGGTCTCGGCCCACTTTGACACGTAATCAACTGCCACAAGGATGTATTTGCATTTGTTGGATGTGGGAAAAGGTCCCATGAAGTCTATCCCCCAAATGTCAAATATCTCACAAACTTGAATACTCGTTTGGGGCATCTCATCTCCTTTGGAGATGTTTCCCGCCCTTTGGCAAGCGTCACAAGTTTTGATAAAGGCACTAGCATCTTTGAAAATGGTAGGCCAATAGAATCCCGAATCGAAGATTTTCTTAGCCGTATAATTAGCTCCAAGATGCCCACCTGTGGGTCCTTGGTGACAATGCTCTAGAATTTGTTGAGCTTCCTTCCCATAAACACAACGACGAATCACTTGATCCGCCCCAATTCGAAAAAGATGCGGGGCATCCCAAAAGTAAAACTTAATATCCGCAAAGAATTTCTTCTTTTGTTGGTAAGTTAAACCTTTGTAAAGAATGTCTGCGGCTAGATAATTAGCAATATCGGCGAACTAAGGAGTTTCGGATTCAATTTCGATGCTCATAAGGGACTCATCGAGGAATGTATCATGAATGTCCGATTCATTGAGTTCCTCTAGGTTTGGATTTTCAAGACGAGATAAATGATCCGCGGCTAAATTTTCAGCACCCTTTTTTTCCTTGATCTCAATGTCAAATTCAAGGAGAAGAAGAATCCAACGAATGAGTCTAGGCTTAGCATCTTGTTTAGAGAACAAGTACTTAAGGGCCGAATGATCAGTGTAAACGACCGTTTTAGACAACACCAAATATGACCTAAATTTATCAAACGCAAAGACGACCGCAAGGAGCTCCTTTTTCGTGGTGGTATAATTTAATTGAGCCCCCGTAAGTGTCTTACTCGCGTAATAAATAGGTTTAAAGTGATTAACATGGCGTTGACCTAAAACCGCGCCTAGCGCGAAATCACTAGCATCACACATAAGCTTGAAAGGTTGAGACCAATCGGGAGATACCATGATAGGAGTGTGTGTGAGCTTCTCTTTTAAAAAGTTGAAAGCGTTCTCGCATTCGATATTAAAGTCGAAGGGAACGTCTTTCTCAAGGAGTTTAGTCAATGGTCGGGCAATCTTAGAAAAGTCCTTGATGAACCGTCTATAGAATCCCGCATGACCAAGAAAACTTCGAATGGCTTTAACGTTTGTAGGTTTGGGAAGGCCTGAAATAACATCAATTTTTGCCTTATCAACCTCAATACCTGCACGAGAGATTTTGTACCCTAAGACAATGCCTTCCTTCACTATGAAGTGGCATTTTTCCCAGTTAAGAATAAGGTTTGATTCCTCGTACCTTTTGAGCACTTTTTCAAGGTTAGCAAGACACGAATCGAAAGAGTCTCCAAAGACAGAAAAATCGTCCATGAAAACTTCCATGAAGTCCTCGATCATGTCATGAAAGATGGCGACCATACACCTTTGAAAGGTGCTCGGGGCATTGCATAGCCCGAAGGGCATTCGCCGATAAGCAAAGGTACCGAAAGGACAAGTAAATGTGGTTTTATCTTGGTCCTTCGGATCAATGGGGATTTGGAAGTAGCCTGAAAATCCATCTAGGAAATAATAGAACTCCCTTCCCGCTAAACGCTCAAGCATTTGATCAATAAATGGAAGTGGGAAGTGGTCCTTCCTAGTGACGTCGTTCAAACGACGATAATCTATACAAACTCTCCATCCCGTGATGATACTAGTAGGGACAAGTTCATCCTTCTCGTTGAGAACAACAGTCGTGCCCCCCTTTTTGGGCACAACTTGAACAGGGCTTACCCACGGACTATCCGAGATAAGATAAATTAACCCGACATCGAGCAATTTATCCACCTCTTTTTTACGACCTCTTTCATATTCGGGTTTAGGCGACGTTGCCTTTGTACCACGGGTTTAAAATCATCTTCCATTAGGATTCGATGAGTACAAAAGGCTGGATTGATGCCCGGTATGTCTGAGGTTTTCCAAGCTATTGCCCTTTTGTGTGATTTAAGAACGGAAACCAACCGACCCTTTTGGTTGCCGGTAAGTGTCGAAGAAATAATAACCGGCAATTGGGACGTACCTTGAAGATAAGCATATTCCATGTGAGGTGGAAGCTCCTTAAGCTCCAAGGTGGGCGGTTCTTCGAGAGATGTTTTGATACGGAATTCATTTTTCAACCGGATAGTTTCAAATGATTCCGATTCTTTAAGCTCATCCTCTTTAAGCAACTCCTCCAACTCAACTTCCAGGTCGAAGTCACCGTTGACTTCACCCATCATGATTACATCCGACGTGTCTACACTTAACAATTTCTGCAACTCATGCTCAACACAATCGTCAATAACATCAATAGTAAAACATTCATCATCGGTTGAAATAGGGTGTCTCATGGCTTTATTAATGTGACAAATCACCCTCTCATTCCCAACACCTAAGCTAAGTTGTTCTTTTTGAACGTGGATGATAGCATCTGCGGTGTTAAGGAATGGTCGACCTAGAATAATGGGCACCTTAGTGTCCTCTCTCATCTCTAAAATCACGAAATCAGCTGGAAATACAAGTGACTCAACCTTTACCAATATATCCTCCGCTATTCCGATGGGGGTATCAAAAGAGTGGTTCGCTAAGCGAATCCCCATTCTTGTAGGTTTCAAGTCTCCTAGGCCAAGTTTAAGATATAACGAATATGGCATAAGGTTAACACTAGCACCTAAGTCGGCAAGTGCATCGTATACTTCCGAATTACCCATAGCGCAAGGGATAAGAAAACTACCCGGGTCTCCCAATTTTGGAGGCATCTTGCTCTTTTTCAAGATGGTCGAACATTCCTTATGGAGGAATGCGGCGGATACCTCATGGTACTTACCTTTCTTGGAGATTAGATCTTTGAGAAACTTCCCATAGTTAGGCATCCCTTGGAGCACTTCCGCGAGTGGCATGTTCACGCTAATCTGTTTAATCATATTTGTAAATTTCTGATATTGACTCGTGAGCTTATCCTTTTTCAACGCTTTCGGGTAAGGAATTGGCGCTTTGTATTCCTTCAACGGCGGTGATTTAGTTATGATCTCCGGCAGATCATCTTCCTTTTTCTCATCGTCAAGCGACTTTTCTAACTCAGGCTCTTCCTCCTTTTTCTCCTCATTAATAGGTACCTGCAAAACATTAGAAGAAACAATAGGAGAAGATTTCAGAGTCTCCTTGTTAATAACCAAACCACTTCGAGTGGTTATAGCATTCACGTGCTCATTCCTAGCAGGCACTTTGTTGTTTGGATTGGATTGCGTATTAGCTGGGGGAGCACCCGGTGGTCTCTCCGATAAAGATTGAGCAATACGCCCCACATCCCGTTCCAAGTTCTGAATCGAAGCCTGCTGATTTCTAACTTGCTGTTTTGTAGATTCCCCATCTCGCCTCAAAGCAGTGATACTTTCGTCCGTTTTCATAATAAAACCCCGTAGTAACTCCTCCAAAGGAGGCATCTTATTCTCTGGCTGCTAAACTGGTGGCATAGGCTGCTGGAAATTCCTAGGTGGTGCTTGCTGATTTCTGCTATTAAACCCAGGCGGCCTGTACGGATATACCTTCTGATTACCCTGATAAACCGGATTACGACTCCGATAATTGTTACCGCCCATGTTATTCGCCTGATTGAAAAACTGTCTCCCACCCGGAAATTCACTAAGGGCAAAATCACCCTTCTTAACATAACCCAGATAATTAGCTTGTTCCTCCATTGATGCTTGATCACAATCTTTGGTAAGATGTGGTCCTTGGCATAATTCACAACCCACTTTCATAGCATGCATCTCTTTAGTCATTGACTCCATCTGTCTTTGAAAGTCGCAAGTTGAGCCTTAACTGCAGCGAGCTCGTCGCTAGTTTCGGTACTAGCAACATAAGAAGAGCGAGAAAGATCTAATTCTTGATGCCAATTATACGAATGCGTGGCAGTATATGAGATGATTTCATAAGCGTCATCTGGAGTCTTTTTCATCAAAGAACCACCTGCAGCAATATCAAGTTCTTTCCTCGTCGGCACATTAACCCCCTTGTAGAAAATTTGGACCTTATTGAAGTTGTTCAACCCGTGTTGAGGACAATTTCGTAACATTTTTCCAAACCGTGTCCAAGCATCATAAAGTGTCTCATGTGGCTTCTGAACAAAGTGATTAATGTCGCTCTGAAGTTGAGCGGCCTTTGCAGCTGGAAAGAAACGTTGCAAAAATTTATCTTCCATTGTAGTCCAACTATTAATTTCACCTTCAGGCAATGAGTCTAACCAATCCTTGGCATCATCTTTCAAAGACCAAGGAAAAATCCTCAAATAGATAACCGTGTCTGCGATATTTGTAATCTTGAACAAGTTGCAAATGCTTTTGAAGGAACGGAGATGCTCGAATGCATCCTCCTTCGGTGTACCTCTGAATTGGCATTGGTGAGTTATCATATTAAGAATCTGTCCCTTGACTTCAAAATCTGTAGTGACTAGTAGTTGCCTGATAGCGTGTCCGTTGCCAGCCCTTGTGGCTTTCATCAATGCTTCCATAGTCTGTCCTGCTGCTCCTTCACCCATGTTAACTTCTTCCTTAATATACTCAAAATCCGGAATATAAAAAGGTAACTCAGCGAAATCCTCGGCGATTTCCTGTTCTTTTTTAGCTTTGCTGCTTGTGTAGTAAACTCTAGACGGTTCCAGAGTTATTGGTACCTAACCTGCGATCACACCACAACAAACCGCGCGTAAATCCAAACAAAAATAATAAAACAGAAAAATAACTTTTGCAAGAATTACTTCTCACAAAAGGATCGAATAATCAAAAGCTTAACCAAATTTCCAATAATTACACCGCTCCCCGGCAGCGGCGCCAAAAAGTTGATGTGTAATTTCGTACTCTAAATTATTAGCTAAATACATATCGATTATCACACAATACAGGCAACTATAACCAGTTCGTGTAGTAATTAAACAAGTATTTAACCAATTCGTTCCACAGAGAGCAGGTAATTGAAAACTTGAACTATTAATTATTCTAAGATTTAAAAAGGGGAGTTTTGTTGTAAAACTGATTAAACGTGAAAGTAAATTAAACTTAACTCAATAAGAAACAAAGGTATCCACTTAGCTACAATTCCCTAGGCTAGGATTGCTCGTTTAAACCCGTTAATTAAACAATTACAATGATGTGACACTGTATTTATCTGTCGATTCCTACAGTTTAAGACTAGCAACCTAAGTATAACTGTCGTTAACCTATAGTTACTAACCAATTCACAATGGTATTACTCAAGATTATAATCTAACTTAGGTTGGTTTGGTGTCCCTTACAACCTCACAATTATTGCAACTAATTTCAAGCTTAACCACTATACGATTAATTTTATTATCGGTGTCCCTCATAAAATCTCACGTATTCCTAAATTATTCACGTTCAATAATCTAGTAAAAGCTATTAATCAATTTAACTATCGTTAGTTAATCAATAACTTCCGTGATCTAACAATCAATAAGCTTTAATAACGGTGGATCTTAGCTAGACATAAACTTGTGTAATTTTAATTAATTGTTGTCAACCAAAAGATCGCAATCCATCACCTAGGTTCATGCATCTAAGCGAATACTAAATAATTAGCTACTCATGGTAAAGCAAAGAACAAATAAATAAGAAGAACAATTAAGCATGAGCATTGTCTTAATTAAAATTAAAAGCAAACAAAGTAAATTTATGATCAAAACTAACCAAGAATGATATTGTAGCTTAAACCCTTGTAAAATAATGAAGAAAGACAAAGAAATTCGTAACTAATGTTGCTGTAGGCTAAATTTCGGAATAAAAACTGCATACCCTAAATTGGGGTAAAATTCGTCTATTTATAGAAGCTGGGAAAACAGCTGAAACCGACCCACGTCGCGATCCGCGACATCCCATCGCGATCCGCGATAATAACATCGCGATACGCGATGACCAGGTCGCGACAAAGACCATTGAAACGTGACAGAATGGTTAGAATGCCCTTTTTTCCATGTCGTGTTCTGATGCACTTCATCACGTATCATGATGACCAAAAATCGATAAACCTCATCCTGAAGCGATGGAAACTGATTTTTTCACCCGAGGCACGTTTATCTTCAACTCTAACTTCGTTTTGGCTATATCTTCAATAAAATCAACAATAATGAGCCAACGAACCATATCTTGACACTTTCTTCATTTTAAACTCAAATAACTCGATATCTTAATCAAAGTCTTCAAAATACTAGCAAATGGAACAAGATAACACCCAAAATATATGTATGAAAATGGCGTTATCAGGCCTACCCCCAATAATTAAGAATGCATTTCACGAGCAATTAAAAATATCACTGTAGGGACTTAGTCGGACATAGCCGGGTATAGCATAGTTTAACAGTTGGTACTTGTGTCTAAATTGTAAATAGTAAAAGTAGCATGTGTCTCACCCCAAAAAGTTAAATAAGTTGCATGCAATAAAGAGTGGGGCTATGAGTTCACCTTAATAGGAGAAGAGTTCATTATTCCATGGAAGAGAAAGATAAGTGAGTTGGATGATCGTGAGCCGAATGTCAACCTAATTACATTAAGAATAGTTTAGATGTTTTGCCCGAGTTAAAGATAAGTTTAAGTATGTATGTACTTAAGTATAGTTCGTTTTGCTAAGTTTCTATTCTTAGTAAGTTTCCATTTTTAGAAAGTTTCCATATTTAGAAGGTTGCCATGTCTAGAAAGTTTTCCACTTTTAGTAAGCTTCCTCTTTTAGTAAGTTTCCATGTTTAGATAGTTTCCACGTTTAGAAAGTTTCCATTTATAGTAAGTTAGTGTTGAACACTAGTGAGTTGTCCATAATAAATCTACCACTTATTAAGTGTGAAAGTAACTAAGTGTTCGATTACTATAGTTGGGTTGATATTGTGCACCATACCCAAACATCTATGCCACCACCGAGTCACTAGAATGACCAATTGTTACCGGTTGGCCCATGATTTCTAGACCAAAATCTAAATTTGGCATTCGAAATCCACAAGCGTCCCATAGTGGTACCAAGGATCACCCTAGGCCTTAAGCAGCGTAGACGTTCAAGTAATTTCACGCTATCGTGAATGACTATGGTAATTATATGTATTATAATATAAGTAGTATATTATAAGTGTTAGTAGTAGTATAAGTATATAAGCATTAGTATTATATAGTAGAAATAGTAGTATTAGGGTTTAATAATAAATAAATGATTAGGGTTTAAGGAGTAAGTAGTAGTATTAATTAATTAGGATTAATTAATTAAAGTAGTACTAATGATTAGGGTTTAGTAAATTAAGGTTTAATAAATTAGTGTTAGGTATAATATATATATATATATATATATATATATATATATATATATATATATACATATATATATATATATATATATATATATATATATATATATATACATATATATATATATATATATATATATATATATATATATATATATATCGTGTATATGTATACATATATAGTTTTTATTTTTTATTTTTATATATATATATAGGCATGTATATATGTATATATATATATATATATATTTTTTATAGTAAATATATGTATATGTGGTATGTATATCTTGTTTCCATTTTTAAACCATTAACAAATCTTGATCAAATCTTCTAGGGTTTAAAGATCAAATAAAAATCTTTTTTTTTAAACCGTAGGTGTATATGTATGTATATGTTTATATTTTTTTTTTTACATGAACCATATAAATGTTAAGATCATGCATGAATACGATTATGAATATAAACATGAATTGAAAGTAAGATTTAAGAGTTTTGGATCTAGGGTTTTTACCTTGATGAACGACGATGAAGATTAACAAGAAAAGATGAAGATGACTTGAAGATGAATATCAAAACACTTGTATATCGAAGAACACACTTGAAGATCATGATGAACACGAAGAACGCGATGAAGATCCTTTGAAGATTACTTGAAGATCACTTGAAGACCTTGAAGATGATGGTGGTGGGTTTTGGTTTTTCTTGGCCAAAAATAGGAGAGGGAGAGAGAGATTTGAGAGTGTTTTTTGAGAGAGGATATTAGAATGATTTGGTACAAAATTTGCTCTAGCCTAGGTCCCTATTTATCGGTGCATATGGAATGATCCAGAATTAGGTTTAGGTTAAGTTTTGCTTAGGGAACAAGTTAGGTTAAATGAGGAGGTGGAGGAGGCTAAGTGGGCCAATTTTGGGAGGGGTATTTGGGCATTTCATTTTTTTCGGCTAGGGTTTAGCAAGTAAGAGTTTGGAGATTTTTCGTTTTAGTCCTTGTACTTTAGATTAGCTTAAATGGCTCATTAAAGGTTCTAATTTAATTCTTTAAAGGCTACAAGTTTTAGAGTATTATATTTTGTTCACGAAAGTTTATTAGCTCATTATTTTTATCTTTTATTAACTTGTCGTTTATTACACAAAGTTAATTATTATGTTTTATAATTCTTAACTCTTAACAATTATTGATTAAAGTTTAATCGTTAAGTTTAATTATATTGTTTGGGCATTTAATATCGTTAAGATTTGGTACAAAATTTGCTCTAGCCTAGGACCTTTTGAGATTACCGAAAGAATTGGACCCGTAGCTTATCGTTTGAAACTGCCACAAGAGCTTAGTGCCGTTGTTGGCGTTTTTTCGTGTATCGAATTTGAAGAAGTGTTTGGCTGAGGCCGATAAAACCATTCCTCTTGATGAACTTTATATTGATAAACAACTTCATTTTATTAAGGAACCTGTTGAAATTATAGATCAAGAGGTTAAGACACTCAAGCAAAGTAAGATTCCTATCGTTCGAGTTAGATGGAATGTCAGACGCGGACCCAAGTTCACTTGGGAATGTGAAGATCAGATGAGGTAGAAGTACCCGCATTTGTTCCCAGATGTCGAGTCAACCCCTGCACACGCTTAAATTTTGGGACGAAATTTCTGTAACGGGAAGGTACTGTTACGACCGTACTTTTTCCGTTATCTTTTACCGTTTATTATTTAACGTCTGTTAATTGTTATTCGTGCCACATCATTTCTATAACCTATATTATTATTTTAGTAATAATATATTATTTATTACGTGTTATATGAATATTTGTATTCGTATTTAAAATTGTACGTTTCTACGTGTCGCGGATTTCTATCCGACCAATCTTTTCGGTTTTCAAACCAACGGTCAGACTTTTGAGATTTTTGAATCCTAATTATTTAAATATGATATTTTTATGTCATATGAGTATATATATAGTGTTTATACATTTTATGTGTCGCGTGTGCGTTATCTCTCTGAATATTTAATCGCGTAGCGGTGTTTTCGCGAATCGGGTTTCTTTCGAGCTTTCAGTCCACAAGATATTTATTATTTAACAAATTAGGCCAAGTGGGAGCCCACCCACCATTGAAATCGGCCACCCACTCCCCAAGACCCATTCCTTGTTTATTTTTTTGCACATACACTCATTTTCGCTCCTCATTTTGAACTTATCATTTCCAAACCCTAGCAACATATTCTCTCTTCCTCTCCCCTTCATTTAGAACGAAAGCCCTAGCCTTTCTACAGCTCTAAATTGGCCAAGAACAATTAAGGATCAATTGATCATCATTTTGCAAGAGCATTTACATAATCAGATTCTCCTTATCGCGCTCTATACATCTCTTGTTCTCGTTTCTCGATTTGGGTATGAACATAAACCATAGATATTTTAATTTCATTTGTTTTTACTGATTATGATCTTATTTTGATGTTATAGTACTTGTATGTTGTTGTATTATTGATTTGATGCTTAGAACTGCTCGATTTTGTATGTTTTCGGTTTGATCAAAAGCGGACAACATCTATTCTGTTAAAATAAGTAAACTTAACAGTGGTTTTTGATAAAATAAAGTTTTTAGATGAGTTCCTCTCATCAATACAATAATTTTAGGCTTTGGATTCATTTTGTTTTGAGTTTCGGATCAAAAGTTATGCTTGATTTAGTGTTTTAATGAGATTAAAATGTAAAAACGAATATGAACAGTTGGGGTCCGACTTTGTGACCATTTTTGAAGGCTCTAGGGTGTACTAGTGATTTAATATTGATGATTGGATAAACATTCATGTTCAGGTCATCGAATTCCAAGCCGCGGATCACCCGGAATGGCCAAAACAAGATTTTGAACGGATTAATGGTTTAGGTTGGTTCATGGCTGTTCTTCATGACTCATGAACTAACCTTAGAGTGTTCTTGAGTGCACTAATGTGTAGGGTTGTTTGGTTAGAAGAAGATATATATAAAATTCTGTGACAACCCGTAAATTTCTGGCAAAATTTAAACAAAAATCTTTATATGATTTCATTTAACTTCGACGAATTCCGACGATTCACGAACAATTATTTGTAAATAGTTACGCATTAATTTGATATATTAATATTATTATTATTAATATCCTTTTTAAATAAGATATCAATAATTAATATCTTTATTATCAGTATTGTTATTATGAATAAAAAAAATATTGACAAATATTCTAGAAAAAGTAGTAAATCAATTTATTTATTTTAAAAATATATATATAAAAAAAATCCTTAAAATAAATGATTTTTTTAATAAAATAAATAAATAAATAAATAACTTACTTTTTAATTAAAAATTATAATGGAAAACTACTTTTATTATTTTATTTTGTGCATTATCCCATGACCTAACATTTAATACTTTTGAATTTTAAAATCCCATTAAAAATTAAAATATTTCTTTTTCTTTTAATTATTTTATTCTTTTTACCTAATTTTTTCAAGTATAAATACCCTTCATTTCTCATTCAAACTCACACCAAAATTTCTCTCATTCTCTCTTTGAAGAATTACTACTAGTAAGTATTCTTTTCTTACTTTGTACTTTTTACTATTTACTTCTGTTTATTATTTTTTTTACCGAAACATGTAAATAATGTTATAAATTATATGCAATTAAAATTAAAATAAATAACATGTTATAATTAGTAATATATGTTACTAAAAATTATAAAAGTATTTTTATGAATTAATATATAGGAGTTATAATTAAAATCGAATTAATGAATATATATGTATATACGCACCTAACGTGAAGGTTATAATTAAAGATAGCGTACAAAGACTACAAACATCACCGCTACTTGTGGCCTAGGTTGATCCTTGTTACCATTATGGGACGCTTGTGGATCTCGAATGCCAAGACTTAGATTCTGGTCAAGAGATCCTGGGCCGCTCGGTAACAATAGATCATTCAAGTGACTTGCATGTTATCGACGAAGTTTGGGTGAGATTGTACAACATCTTTGTTAAGAATTATAACCCGAACATTCTTAACCTAGAAGCTTACTGTAAGTGTAAGTTTATCATAAATAGTAGGTTTCCAAAAATAGAAACTTTTGAGAAATAGGAACTTTTCTCGAAAACCGTCACTGTCAATATAGTTGCTATATTAATAAACATACATTATGTCAAGTTAGACATTAACTAATCAAACGTTATACCTTAAGGTTGATATCCAGATCACTTACTTGCTTTACTTTCCTTCTTGCGTGGAATACTTCAATTGCTATTTAATGTGAGTTTTCATATGCTCCCTTTTACTCTTTACATTTTTGGGCTGAGAATACATGCGCTACTTTTATAACTGTTTTTATGAAATGAATACAAATACTAAAACTGATTTTTCGTGAGTTCATCTGCTCTCTTTTTATCTATATTTTTGGGCTGAGAATACATGCGCAACTTTTATAACTGTTTTACACGTATCAACTATTAAACTGTGATATGTTGGGCTATGACCAGCAAGTCCCCAACTGAAAAGTATAAACGATAACTTGTACGGGACAAACTTGAAAGTCTAGTCTAAATATCAGTACCAACTGTGAAAACTATGCTATACCCGGCTATGTCCGACTAAGTCCCTACAGTGATATTTTTAATTGCTGCGGCATTCTTAATTATTGGGGATAGGCCTATCGGGAGTAACGTCCCCGATACATTTGACTAAGTCTTTGTATTACTTGATAATGAAATTAAACGACAAGGACAGAACAACTTGTCACGGGGCAAACAACGTTTAGTCTAATTATCACGCACTGGCATAAATTTTTGATCCTGCGGGAGATCAACTTGACTGGATCTGAGTGATCTACTTATGAAAATAAATCTTGTGGTTTTACACTATTACTGAAATCATTATTTATGACAAACCTATGAACTCACTCAACCTCGTGTTGACCTTTTTAAGCATGTTTATTCTCAGGCACTTAAGTATTGCTTTCGCTGTATATCTACTGATTTGATGACGATTGCTTGCTATGCTTGGAGTCTTCATTACATATCATATTAATTAAAGACATATTTATCTTCCGCTGTAAAACTCAACAAAACGTCTCATGTAGAGTTGTCCTCGTTTATACAACTGTGATTTGATATAATTAGTGACGTCATTCTTCCAGGCCCTATCTGGAGGATGCCACATATTGGTATCAGAGCAGGTTGTTGTAGAGAACCAGGATTGCATTTTATGTGTGCCTTATACAATTAGGTACCTTAGCAATGTAGGACTACAACTATCCTTGACCATAGTCCCTTTAATTGTTGCCTTTAACTGTTAAATGCTACCCTATACTTTAGAAACTTTACTTATCTTAGAATGCCAAGCTAATCTAAGAACTCTGCTTACTTTCCTAAGTACTATCAAATCCCGCCATCACATTTAAATACGACACCATGATTTCTGAAATTATCGACATTCCTTGTCATTTATCATGGTTTTTGTGTATTACATACGTATTACATGAAATGTTAACCATGATTCTTGAAATCTCTACTATTCATATTCATTACTTTCAAAATCTTTGATTTCTCGTTATTTTTGATCATTGAATTTTCTTGACGGGTGACGTCTACGAAACTCTAGAATGGAAGGGTTCGGATTACCGATTTAAATGATCCTATAGCTCAAGCCCCTAAAGTTTTTTTTTTTGTTTATTTTGAGTGAAAACGAGAAGATCGGATTAAAATGTCTTTCATCGAAAGTTTATCTAATTACATATTTATCATTTTAATCTCGACACATCATACCACCATTATTACATAAATGGAGTATAGACAAATCATATCTTATCATATCTATCCCGATAGACTTTGTCTAACGCTTTTCCTAAATTCCCTCCGTAAATTACGGAAACCTTTTTGCTATATATATGTATTCAAGGAGACGAATATATCATTTAATATTCAACACCCATTTCAAATCAAACCCTTATTCCAAACACATAATATGGATTTCTCACCCGATTCCTCAAGTTCCTCTAGCTCCGAAGATAGCGTAACGGGAGCACACCCACCGATCAATTACCGTGATTTCTTCAGAAAATGGGGATGGGTTCGCAAAATACTCACCCTATGGAGAAATGAAGAAGGTATTCCTTATCACGAGCCAAACTTACCACCAAATGTCGGAGTACTCGATCCGCTTACCGATGAACCTGTTCGCAATACCGTTTTCACTCTTTTCGCAAGGATTTTCCGCCTCGAAGGTCGTCTCACCGTAGTCAAAGATAGTATTCGTCCTCTACTCCTAAATTCTAATCAGATAAAGTTATTAGAAGAAGTTAGAAGACATCGAACTAAATATCAAGAATTGATAAAACCTTACTGAGGAATGGGTAGAACAAATCCATAGACTCGAGCATAAAGTAGAAATCCTGGAGGAAACGGTGCACGATTTAGAAGCTAGGCTCACACCTACTACCCAAGTACCACAAGCAACACCAGTAGCATAATCAGCACCACCAGCACCAGTAATACCACCAACATCACCAACACCACAAGCAATACCAACAACAACCGCAACACCACCAGCAGTATCATCAACATCACCAGCACCGATGGCACTACCAGAATCAGCAACAGCCTCAACAGTACCGCCAACATCATCAACACAGCAAGCATTATAAGCACCAGCAGTTGCATCAGTATCAGCAACAACATTAGCACCATCAGCTTCATCAACAACAACATCCGCATCCCACGCCTCAACATCACACTCGGTACCTCGGATATCAACATCATACGCCTCAAAGATACCAATGAATATTAGCAATAATGAGTTAAGATGTATTGACTCATTCTTCATGAAGAATTATATATGTATACATTATATATATATGATTTGGAACAATAATAAATCTTGTCGTACTAAGCAATTACGTGTGAATCTCAACTAGTATGTACTACTTGGTTAATTCATGTCACTAATATGCTATATTGTACACCCTTCGTTAATGACTTAACAATTGTTAATCACTGCTTCAATACAATAAACTCCATTTCATAATAAATCAAGTGTAACGATGAATGTATTGATTCATAACTTCAATAGCGAAATATTTCGCGACAATTATGAAATCTCTAAAGATTTTGGAGATTATTCATTCTAGTTTCAACCGTAAATCAAATGAGTTTAATATTATATTAAATCCATGATTACATCTAAAGGAAAATATATATGTATGTATATTTTCATAAAGACTGTAATTAAAACTCTTTTGTACAAACTGTTAATTGTGAAAATATTTTAACGGGTAGGCAATACCCTAGAAAGATTTATATCTCACATTAATATGTTACATTGTACATTCTTCAATTCTGATTCTCATGAATTGTATTCATTCATATTCTATGATGAGTTATCATATCAAACCACCGAAATTATGATTCATTACTTTTAAAATCAATAACGCCTATTCGTTAACCATTAGGTCCGTTGACGATTACAATCAGCGTTTAATCATCTAAAAATAAAATTTTTTGAAACCATCTTGGATTGATAACCAATGATTCAGATATGGTAGCATTAAATGCAGAGGAAACAGAAAAAATTTTCCTCGTCATTGGATCTTAGAAATTCTAAGATATCACCGTATCTTTCGTTATAAATATCCTCTATATTTCTGAAGATATCTTCATAACAATTGTTGACCGCAATTAACTGTCTCCTTGCGATATCTTTCTCACATCATAAAGGAAACTGTTTTAGTTTCTATATTCTGTAAAATTCAAGTTTAAATTATGAATGATTTGAAGTAGTGTTGGGAATTGAAGCATGAGTTAGTATAATATAATGACGTCAGGCCAACGTGATTATATTACAGTAAGTCATGCTAAATTTTTAATGGAAGATGATGATTCATAGACTTATTAATCATCATTTGCTATGTTACACGACTCTTATATTCTACTTAATCTCTGAACAAATCAAGAACATATATTCTTGATAGTTCTATCCTCAGTAATTCTTGTAATATAACAAATCAAATCATGATATTACGTTCCTTCCTACTTAAAACATTATGTTCATTCGAAACTTCATACCTACAAATTCTGGACCATTACTCGCTTTACTTAGAGTCGAGAGGAGAATAAAAAGGCAAAGAGCTTCGATAAATAAGGGAAAATATAAAGCCCGATAACAATACCGAAATTACAAACCGTGTATATCAATGCGTATAGCAATATAAAGACACGGGAGAACTAAAAACACGATAAATCCTAGAGCATAATAGAAGTAAGCACACTCCTCTGGTGGGAGTTGGAAAAGAAGGAAGATTGTGGCGATAACCAATATAAAGTCAAGAACAAGAACTGGATTGAGCATATTAAGAAATCTTTTGGAAGTATAAATTGAGGAAGAAAGTATAGAAGTGGTGAAGATAATGAAACAGAAGAAGCTAATTTATAGCGAAATTCTAGACACAGCAATCGAGACAATTCACCGCATTTAATTAAAGAAAATCCAAATTTTCTTAATTACCGGAGAATCAAATCTTACAAAGATTATGAAGATTTCTTTAAATCCCTTGAATTCCGGAAATCAACTTTAACCATATCAAAAGTTAAGGTGAACATTTAATTTTCTCATTTCACTCTTTTGTGATAGTTTCATTTATAATCTTTCTATAATCGAATCGTTTTATCCATATTATTTAATGTCGATAAAACTCTATTTTTCAACTCATATTCATCATTCTTGTTGTAAAGAATGACGATCTCTATCAAATTTCATGATTATGATTTTCATGAACTCCTCTCTAATTTGTCTACCCTAATATTGTGGCATAAATGCTCAACGTTTAAATAAGCTCACTATTAATCATCACACATTTCATGTATATTGAAATGCTTGTATAATGTCATAATCTTTTTCTGAGGAAAACCTAATCAATGAAACTCTTATTAAATCCTATAGATAACCTCCGCATTAATAATAAAATGCACTTCGTAGAATTTATGGATCGTAAGATTTAAACGCTAGAAACAAAACAATATCCTATTAGTTGGAATTCACGAAAGGCCCCGAGCATACCTGGGAACGTGAAGACCAAATAAAACGAAAATATCGTCACCTGTTTACAAACAACGCCGACTGATGGCAACAACTAAATTTCGGGACGAAATTTCTATTAACAGGCGGATACTGTGACAACCCGTAAATTTCTGGCAAAATTTAAACAAAAATCTTTATATGATTTCATTTAACCTCGACTAATTCCGACGATTCACGAACAATTATTTGTAAATAATTACGCATTAATTTGATATATTAATATTATTATTATTATTAATATCCTTTTTAAATAAGATATCAATAATTAATATCTTTATTATCAGTATTGTTATTATGAATAAAAAAATATTGACAAATATTCTTGAAAAAGTAGTAAATCAATTTATTTATTTTAAAAATATATATATAAAAAATATCCTTAAAATAAATGATTTTTTTAATAAAATAAATAAATAAATTACTTTTTAATTAAAAATTATAATGAAAAACTACTTTTATTATTTTATTTTGTGAATTATCCCATGACCTAACATTTAATACTTTTGAATTTTAAAATCCCATTAAAAATTAAAATATTTCTTTTTCTTTTAATTATTTTATTCTTTTTACCTAATTTTTTCAAGTATAAATTTCTCATTCAAACTCACACCAAAATTTCTCTCATTCTCTCTTTGAAGAAATTACTACTAGTAAGTATTCTTTTCTTACTTTTTACTTTTTACTATTTACTTCTGTTTATTATTTTTTTACCGAAACATGTAAATAATGTTATAAATTATATGCAATTAAAATTAAAATAAATAACATTTTATAATTAGTAATATATGTTACTAAAAATTATAAAAGTATTTTTATGAATTAATATATAGGAGTTATAATTAAAATCGAATTAATGAATATATATGTATATATGCACCTAACGTGAAGGTTATAATTAAAGATAGCGTACAAAGACTACAAACATCACCGCTACTTGTGGCCTAGGGTGATCCTTGTTACCATTATGGGACGCTTGTGGATCTCGAATGCCAAGACTTAGATTCTGGTCAAGGGATCCTGGGCCGCTCGGTAACAATAGATCATTCGAGTGACTTGCATGTTAGCGACGAAGTTTGGGTGAGATTGTACAACATCTTTGTTAAGAATTATAACCCGAACATTCTTAAACTAGAAGCTTACTATAAGTGAAAGTTTTTCATAAATAGTAGGTTTCCAAAAATAGAAACTTTTGAGAAATAGGAACTTTTCTCGAAAACCGTCACTGTCAATATAGTTGCTATATTAATAAACATACTTTATGTCAAGTTAGACATTAACTAATCAAACGTTATACCTTAAGGTTGATATCCAGATCACTTACTTGCTTTACTTTCCTTCTTGCGTGGAATACTTCAACTGCTATTTAATGTGAGTTTTCATATGCTCCCTTTTACTCTTTACATTTTTGGGCTGAGAATACATGCGCTACTTTTATAACTGTTTTTATGAAATGAATACAAATACTAAAACTGATTTTTCGTGAGTTCATCTGCTCCCTTTTTATCTATATTTTTGGGCTGAGAATACATGCGCAACTTTTATAACTGTTTTACACGTATCAACTATTAAACTGTGATATGTTGGGCTATGACCAACAAGTCCCCAACCGACAAGTATAAACGATAACTTGTACGGGGCAAACTTGAAAGTCTAGTCTAAATATCAGTACCAACTGTTAAAACTATGCTATACCCGGCTATGTCCGACTAAGTCCCTACAGTGATATTTTTAATTACTGCGGCATTCTTAATTATTGGGGATAGGCCTATCGGGAGTAACGTCCCCGATACATTTGACTAAGTCTTTGTATTACTTGATAATGAAATTAAACGACAAGGACAGAACAACTTGTCACGGGGCAAACAACGTTTAGTCTAATTATCACGCACTGGCATAACTTTTTGATCCTGCGGGAGATCAACTTGACTGGATCTGAGTGATCTACTTATGAAAACAAATCTTGTGGTCTAACACTATTACTGAAATCATTATTTATGACAAACCTATGAACTCACTCAACCTCGTGTTGATCTTTTAAGCATGTTTATTCTCAGGTACTTAAGTATTGCTTCCGCTGTATATCTACTGATTTGCTGATGATTGCTTGCTATGCTTGGAGTCTTCATTACATATCATATCAATTAAAGACATATTTATCTTCCGCTGCAAAACTCAACAAAACGTCTCATGTAGAGTTGTCCACGTTTATACAACTGTGATTTGATATAATTAGTGACGTCATTCTCCCAGGCCCTATCTGAAGGATGCCACAAATTCGTCGAAAACTGACACCCGATGCTTAAGATATGACCCGACGAACTTTAATTAAACTTATGGTTATAAAATTTGAACTAATGATATAAATAATGATTTTCATTATTATTAATTTACTTATGAAATAAAAGTAATTAAATTTAATTAAGACCTATGATATATATTTATTATATCATTTAATAATTACTTATGATTTAATTATTCATTTAATTAAACTTATGATTAATAATACTTTTATTATTAATGAAAAATACTTATGATAAGTATTAAACTTATGTTATGGGATTATTATATCAAGACTTATAATAAATATTAATTAATCATTTATTTATTATAAGGCTTAGTTATTATTTAATTATAATTTAATTATTCAATACTTATGGTTTAATAATTATAATTAAAACTTATAATATGATTAGTAATTCATTATTAATAATACTTATGATATGATTACAAATTTATTATTTATTTATAATACTTATATTATGATTAATATTTAATTAATTAATTAAATACTTATGTTATATTAATTATATCATTTAAACTTATGTTAACTTTAATAATTCAATTTAATTTAATTAAACTTATGATATGACATGATTATACATATATGACTTTAAATAACTTTATAACTTATATTATTAATATAATTTACACTTTAATTTCAATGTTGACTAAGTTTGACCAAGGTTGAATTTTGAGTTGACTTTCGATGGACTTTGACTTTCAGTTGACTTTTGTTGACTTTCCTAGTTAAGGAAACTTTCCTAAGTTAAAAACTTTCCAAAAATCGAAACTTTCCATAAATAAAAACTTTCCAAAAATAGAAACTTTTCAAAAATGGAAACCTGCTAAAAATAGAAACTTTTTAAAAATAGAAGGTACATGTTATACGCTATCCTGATCATACCGAAATATATCGAGTGTTGTTCTATGCTTAATTGCAACAAGTATTATAGCTATCATACTAAGACTTGACCTAAGTTAGTTATTTATATCGACCTGCTTTATTTATAGGTCGGCGTTGTGATCATTCTTGATCACTTTATCTTTGCGGTTCACATTTCTGTGTTGTTACTTCGATTATGTTAAGGTGAGTTATAGTCCCTTTTTTATATTTTAAATATTTTGGGATGAGATTACATGCATTTTATTTTACATATTGGACATAAGTGGAAGTTGGTTTAAATTATTCATTGTGAGTCGAACAAAAAAATTCCCTAATCTGGTAATTTTAATCACTGGTTTCTACTGGTGAACGCGAATCCTATGGATAGATCTATCGGGTCTGACAGCCCTATTTCGTGCTAGTCACGCTAGCAGTTACAGACGAAATGTATTAGTACTTCGTATTTGGAAGATACACCTGTTCAGTGTATATTTTTATATTGGTTTTGTTAAGGGTATGGAGCTGTTAAGTTATTACCAGGTGGCTCACGGGTTAATGGAATAATATTTTTATTTGTTTTCGAGCATATAATTTTTTGTTCCAAAATGGGTCTTTATGTTTTCAAACATAAATTTTTATGGTTTAAATTAAATATTGTTTGCAATATTAAACCTATAATTCACTCAACATTTTTGTTGACAGTTTACTCGCATGTATTATTCTCAGGTTCATGATTGATTACTTCCGCTGTGCTTAGAGAGTCTGCATATTTATGATGGCAGCTTTCGTTAAACATTAACTTGCATTCTATTTTGATACATTAAATTGTGGGTATTTGTTGACTTTGTTTTGATCAACTTTTGGTTAAGAATTTATGCAAGGTTTTTCTAAACTTACATATTTTGATAGGTTTCCTTTATAGGAAATCATTTTTAAATAAAGAATGCAAGGTTATTTATCAAATTCATATAGAGTTATGATCAAGCTGTGGTACCAAGATAACGATGGTCGTCAAGTGTACTTTGAAGGGTCGTTAAAGCATACACTAAAGATAACTACTCGCTAATCATGGCAACAATCACTACAAGAAAAATGCTCATATAGGACCTCCAATTTGGTCATATAAAGCCACTTTATAGGACCTTTGGGCTTGATAGGACCTACCAATGGGGGTTGTATCTAACGCGGTCATATAAAGTATTGAAATTAAAAAGTGTCATAAAAGGTCATAAGATTATGAAACCAATGATCAGGTCCTATAATATAATTAACAACCACAAAGAAAGGTCCTTAAAATACATATTTGGAGTCACTTTTTGAAAATGAGACATACACAAGGTGTCCCAAAAAGTAAAAATATATGATATAAGTACCAACAAAAGTGTCGTAATAAAAAGTTATAATTCGTAAGGACCAAAATAATGGTCCTATTGTAAAAATAATAATACATTAGTACCAATAAACAAAGTCCTAATCTAACGATACACTAGTTTGGTACCAAAGAAAAAAGTCCTAATATGCACATATTTTACTTTAGTACCACATAAAGGGTCCTAATACAATTATTTTTAAGGATAGAACTACTAAAAGAAGTCCTAATATAAATATTTGAAATGTTAAAACCACAAAATAGGTCATAATATATAAAGATATGATACTTTAGTACCCCATAAAGGGTCCTAAAATCTTTATTATTAAGGTTAGTACCACTAAAAAATGTCCTAATAAAAATATTTCACACCTTAAAATCACAAAATGGGTCCCAACATATAATGATATGATACTTTAGTACCACACAAAAGGTCCTAATATAAGGATTTTTAAAATTAGTACCACTAAAAAAGTCCTAATATAAATATCTCAAAAACTTTAAAACCACAAATTGGTCCTAATATATAAAGATATGTTACTTTAGTACCAGATAAAAGGGTCCTAATATAATGATTTTTTACAATATAGCGTCCTATCAAGTAATAGTATTAAAACAACAAAATGAGTCCTATCAAGTCATAGTAATTCTAAATGGGTTTCTATATTCGAATCCGGTTCGTTTACGATTCAGGTATTCGAATCGGTTTGATTATTTGGACCCCGATCGGATTATTGAATCTATATATATCGGGTCTAGTTTTTATTTAATTCAGATTTTGGACATCCAATTAATAATTTCTATTAAAAATAAATATAAAATAAAACATAATCGTATTTTAATAAATTGTACTCATAAATTGAAAAACACCAAACATTAAAAATCCAACATATCAATACTAAGATAACATTCAACAAAGAAAATAAAAACAATAAAAAGCAACGAAGAACGTCTTCGATCAACACATATCTTTATTAATCCAAGGGTACCACCTGCAAATAAAAAATTCATATATTTATAAGCATAAAAGTGCATGTTATGAATAAAAATTAATATTATCACAAATTTATGGTAGAAATACCGATATGAACGTAGAAGGTCACGCGATAGTTACGCCTGTAGCGTCTTCAATTTTTTTAATCGGATCAAATGGCCTAACCACATCATGGAACAATACATAAAGAACATTTAATTAACAAACCGAGATTTACAAACTGTAACAATACATAAAGATGAAGATTATTCCATTCGTCCAACACTCAAAATTGAAAGAGTAGTCATACCAACAATGTCAAAACTTGTTGAGATAGGAATGATTCCATATGAGAAACGGCACTATATGATTGCCAAAATTCAAGGACGCCACAATGTCCACCGCATGACAATGCCTTCCTGCAAGTCTATTAAGAGTCCACCTTAGAATTAGGAGAAATCTCCCCCATTGGCATCACCAGTTTCAGCTTTGTCCCTTAGAATATTTTGAGTCTGGCTTTAAACTCAGGTACTGCAAACAAAACCAAATGCAAACTTCCATGTCAAATCGACAACTGAACAAACAACATGATTATTATAATATGCACACACATAGTGTGCTTTTAAATAGCCTGCAAATATTCAATTGTGCTTTTACAAAAGCTTTTAGAACACCAACACAACTTTTATAATGTTATACGGGAGACATAAGATCTCTACAAAATCAAACTATTTTAAAACAGTGTGTTATTAGATTCAAAACTAGAAAAATGACGGACCGCGCGTTGCGGCGGTTGCATTTGGGTAGACATTGCAACCGTCGCAACGCGCGGTCCGTTACGCAAAATAGATATTACACATAATCAAAATTGAAATGAAACACCAACTGGAAGAATTCGCCTATTTTATTACACACAGTCAGAATTTCTAGCCTATCGTCTGTTCAACAAATAGGAAATATCATGAATGAAAGAACGAAGAGATTACCAACCGTAATTAGTTCTTTTGTGTAGATGCGCCGAAAATACTTCATAAGAAACCAAAAGAAAACTACCTGCAACATTAATAAAACAACCACCAAAAAAGTGATGTTTGCCATTCACAAAATCAAGAAATAGTTGGTGTCTCGTTCATGGACGAGACTTCTAAAAGTCCGTAGGAATAAACGAAAAATCAACTTAAACAGCAATAAACCGGTAAATCAACGACTTGAAATGCAGTAGAAATTTGTGTGAAAACTAACCTCTAATAACAAAACTGCAACTAAAGCCATTGAAAGATTAACCTGTTCATGGAAATTCACTTCTTTGGCCAAATTGACAAAAAAAAAAAAAAAAAAAGATAAGCATATTATACAAAAGATATTGTTGTCTACTACATAAGCATATTATATGTATGCAACTGCATTGTGCATATTAACAGCGTAACCATGCTCTCTAAAATAATAGGTTTGCTGTTTTTTAGCAAAATATGTTGACTATCATTCCTTTTAATTTGTGAGTGTTTTTCAGTGATTATGTTTGCAATATTTTAGTTTAATTGTGTGTATATTGTTTACCTGTGGTTGCAGGTTCCTTGGTTTCGTGGATGGTTTTGAAAAACTGAAAGTCGAGAAGTACCTTGGGACACAATTGCAACATCTAAAGAACCACCACAAAAAAAATCAGAACATGCAGCAACATTGGCTAAAGTGAATGAGAATTACCTTGAAACACAATTGGAACACCTAAAATAGTACATAAAGTAAGAACAACTAACTTCCAATTAACAAATTGAAACCAAACTCTTAAAGAGTTATGAATACTAACCTGGTCGGCTAACAACAACTTCAGATGATAAAGATGTAGTTGAAACAGGTATACCGGGATTATGAGAAGTGAGATCATTTGACAAATCAATTGAACTAACAACTCCTTCAGAGACGATATCTCGATACGATAATTGCACATTCGAATTAAACGTTGGTCACTCTCAACATATAATAAAACTCAACATCAATTATAAAATTCAATTTTCATTCCGAATATTGGAAACAAAATTCGTTTTTGATGATATTGATACAGAGTCACTTGATTCATAAAGTAACTTTTTTATGAATTTGAATGTTTGCTGATATGTTTGGAATTAGATGTGGGTCGGAGTGTCGGACTTCTCTACACCCTTTCCCTATCCCTAATCGTATTAGCCTTTGTTTATCATACACTGGTGTTATTGATTTGTTAAGGAGAGTTGTACAGAGTCAATGCGAATAGTATGCCAAGCAATCGCGGTGAACCCAACGCATTCACCAAGCTGCCAAAAGAATGTAAAACAGACTGCTACCAAACCCACAACCAAATTACATTATAAGATGTCACAAATTACTTCTATGCTTAGTTGCTATAAATGAATGTTTGAAACTGATAGTACGACACACGAAATTTAAAACAATACAAAAATAAGCGTATAATAGTATACCTGTTTGTTCTTTAATGATGTTTGGTGAGCTGTTTGTTTCTTCTGTTGGTGCTTCATTTGCAATGGGTGTGATGTCGTAAATTTCATTCAACATAAATTCTGGGTCCTTCGACATGAATTGTAGATTGTATCGGAATTGAAATGTGTAGGTGGCTCCAACCGAGGTTTCAATACGGTAGACTTTCGTTTGAAATACTCTGTTATCATCGTCTTCAAGTCCAGCTATCAACAACGGTTGTTCCATCCTCCTTTGAATATAGATATACGATACGCGTCAATGATATATGAATATACAAAATAACTATGTACGATCACGGCCACTGCATACAGTACTCTGCTCAAAAGCAAGAAATACTCTAAGGTAAAAGCTTATGTTTCTATAAGACCACAGATATTGGTGATTGTGACGTGGAGTGGGTGAGGTGCACTTTTGGGGAAAAACTGTGACTGGGTCATGACATTTTTGGGGGGGAGTTGTAATGGGGGGCTTTTGTAAGGGCGTTTGTGGGTGATGTGTCAAAATATGATTGGAGGTTGGGTTAAAAAGTGGTGAAAAAGTTAGAAAAGAATTAAAATAAAGAAAAAAAATCACAAACGCACATTTTCATGCCCGTGCTTTCTTGACAAACGCCCCATTCCGGGCGTTTGTGGGGCGTTTGTGGGCGGATTCAGGCAACAAACGCCTGCGTTATCTGTGGTCTAAGCAGAGAACTTACTTCAAGTGCATAAGTATCAGCTCTTTCAATCCTGAGTGGGATCAGAATGTGTGATCGGAAGTTAAATCTGACACTTTCTCCAACAAAACCAAGTGCAAGCACGCCGCTTTCCTGTATGTATCAAATCATCCAAAACATTAATAAAAATAAATATAAATCGACCCCTAGGATCAGTAGCATCCCACAAAGCAGTCGTACCGTTTTTCTTGCCATTTAACATGAGAAGATCTCCGTTTGGGAGGTGTAAAAGGTCACCAATGACTCTTGACGATGGCATATTTTGTTCCTTATATTTTTTCACCTTCTTGTGAACCTGTCAACCCAAATTGCGACTGCTACATACGCTGATATTCGTTTAAATTTTAAAACTTCAATGGTTAAGTAACTGAAAGAGATGAGATACTTATGTTAACTCTAAAGTAGTGAAGAACGAACAACATCAAAAACAAAAACATCAACGTAAAATAAATTCATAGATGACACATTTACTTACAAACTACAAATATACATGCAAATTTTAAATATAAAAGATCCTTATGAGCACTTATAATGTACTCCATATTAATGATATAGATAACTAAGCCATCATCATCATTTAAATTAAATCATTTCTTGATATATATGAAAACCTAGTTTTGTATTTTCAGACTTCAGAGTATTTTCTAAATTAAAGTCAAAGTTCAAACTTAAATTATTCTTCAAATAATAAAACACTGATTACAATTTTCCATATTAATTTGTCAATAAAACACAAAAACAACCATATTATCATTATCATCATAAACTAAACGGAGAATAAATACATCAAAAATGCAGTAGCAATACTAATAAAAATAAATATACAACCTAAATCTCAACAGTGCACCTAATATCTTTGAAATACTTTTATAATCATATATTCCCCATCTTCAAAAGAAGATTGTAATAGTAAAACTAATACCTTTATTCGGTTGATGAACCGGGATAACCGCCGAGTCAGACGTTCTCCTTCTTGATCTTGAATATTAAAGAGGTAACAGCGAGTGAAAATCCCTAAGGTTAGATGATAATCGCACAACAAAAAGCCACAGAATCCAATACCCTAGGGTTAAATCGAAACCCCCGCTACAAAAAAAGCGTCAGATCAAATGAGGGTTCACCCACGAATTCAAAGAAAGGCAGGGTTAATTCGAAGTGTTTGGTAGGGGATTGAAAACCATAGATTTAGCGGACAATCGGCTAGAGAAGAGAAGAGAGGAGAGGAAGACACGATTGGGGGTGGGGACGGTTGCTATTTTTTAGAATAAAAGGCGGAGTTGAAAATTGGGAAACAATTAAAGAGTTTAATTTTATAAATTGTTTTAGCGGGATTTTTTTTTTGGTTTAACAAAATTATTTACACCATATATCTTTTCAGCAAAATCTACGGGTGTTCAATATTTGGTTTGAAACCATTTACACCGTATACTGAACCGAAAACATATAAAAAAAGAAATCAACCCGAACTTGAAATCGGTTTCTCGATACGGTTTTCGATTTTGAACATTTCGAATTTGATTAACCGAAAACCGATACGATGTTAAATAAATATGTGCGCGATATATGATTTGAATAGATAACAATGGACATAATACGTGATCATTGACTATCAATTAAAGGTAAGGAAAAGAATTAATGACACCAAAAAATAATTACAACATAGCCAGAAATCAACGAGAACAAATTTTTTGGAAGAAACTTGAAATGTCCCGTTCTTATTGATTAAAAACGTTCCATATTAATTGATTTCGTTGCGAGGTTTTGACCTCTATATGAGACGTTTTTCAAAGACTGCATTCATTTTTAAAACAAACCATAACCTTTATTTCATAGATAAAGGTTTTAAAAAAAGCTTTACGTAGATTATCAAATAATGATAATCTAAAATATCCTGTTTACACACGACCATTACATAATGGTTTACAATACAAATATGTTACAACAAAATAAGTTTCTTGAATGCAGTTTTTACACAATATCATACAAGCATGGACTCCAAATCTCGTCCTTATTTAAGTATACGACAGCGGAAGCTCTTAATAATCACCTGAGAATAAACATGCTTAAAACGTCAACAAAAATGTTGGTGAGTTATAGGTTTAACCTATATATATCAAATCATAATAATAGACCACAAGATTTCATATTTCAATACACATCCCATACATAGAGATAAAAATCATTCATATGGTGAACACCTGGTAACCGACATTAACAAGATGCATATATAAGAATATCCCCATCATTCCGGGACACCCTTCGAATATGATATAAATTTCGAAGTACTAAAGCATCCGGTACTTTGGATGGGGTTTGTTAGGCCCAATAGATCTATCTTTAGGATTCGCGTCAATTAGGGTGTCTGTTCCCTAATTCTTAGATTACCAGACTTAATAAAAAGGGGCATATTCGATTTCGATAATTCAACCATAGAATGTAGTTTCACGTACTTGTGTCTATTTTGTAAATCATTTATAAAACCTGCATGTATTCTCATCCCAAAAATATTAGATTTTAAAAGTGGGACTATAACTCACTTTCACATATTTTTACTTCGTCGGGAAGTAAGACTTGGCCACTGGTTGATTCACGAACCTATAACAATATATACATATATATCAAAGTATGTTCAAAATATATTTACAACACTTTTAATATATTTTGATGTTTTAAGTTTATTAAGTCAGCTGTCCTCGTTAGTAACCTACAACTAGTTGTCCACAGTTAGATGTACAGAAATAAATCAATAAATATTATCTTGAATCAATCCACGACCCAGTGTATACGTATCTCAGTATTGATCACAACTCAAACTATATATATTTTGGAATCAACCTCAACCCTGTATAGCTAACTCCAACATTCACATATAGAGTGTCTATGGTTGTTCCGAAATATATATAGATGTGTCGACATGATAGGTCAAAACATTGTATACGTGTCTACGGTATCTCAAGATTACATAATATACAATACAAGTTGATTAAGTTATGGTTGGAATAGATTTGTTACCAATTTTCAGGTAGCTAAAATGAGAAAAATTATCCAATCTTGTTTTACCCATAACTTCTTCATTTTAAATCCGTTTTGAGTGAATCAAATTGCTATGGTTTCATATTGAACTCTATTTTATGAATCTAAACAGAAAAAGTATAGGTTTATAGTCGGAAAAATAAGTTACAAGTCGTTTTTGTAAAGGTAGTCATTTCAGTCGAAAGAACGACGTCTAGATGACCATTTTAGAAAACATACTTCCACTTTGAGTTTAACCATAATTTTTGGATATAGTTTCATGTTCATAATAAAAATCATTTTCTCAGAATAACAACTTTTAAATCAAAGTTTATCATAGTTTTTAATTAACTAACCCAAAACAGCCCGCGGTGTTACTACGACGGCGTAAATCCGGGTTTACGGTGTTTTTCATGTTTCCAGGTTTTAAATCATTAAGTTAGCATATCATATAGATATAGAACATGTGTTTAGTTGATTTTAAAAGTCAAGTTAGAAGGATTAACTTTTGTTTGCGAACAAGTTTAGAATTAACTAAACTATGTTCTAGTGATTACAAGTTTAAACCTTTGAATAAGATAGCTTTATATATATGAATCGAATGATGTTATGAACATCATTACTACCTTAAGTTCCTTGGATAAACCTATTGGAAAAGAGAAAAATGGATCTAGCTTCAATGGCTCGAAGTTCTTGAAGCAGAATCATGACACGAAAACAAGTTCAAGTAAGATCATCACTTGAAATAAGATTGTTATAGTTATAGAAATTGAACCAAAGTTTGAATATGATTATTACCTTGTATTAGAATGATAACCTACTGTAAGAAACAAAGATTTCTTGAGGTTGGATGATCACCTTACAAGATTGGAAGTGAGCTAGCAAACTTGAAAGTATTCTTGATTTTATGTAACTAGAACTTGTAGAATATATGAAGAACACTTAGAACTTGAAGATAGAACTTGAAAGAGATCAATTAGATGTAGAAAATTGAAGAATGAAAGTGTTTGTAGGTGTTTTTGGTCGTTGGTGTATGGATTAGATATAAAGGATATGTAATTTTGTTTTCATGTAAATAAGTCAAGAATGATTACTCATATTTTTGTAATTTTATGAGATATTTCATGCTAGTTTCCAAATGATGGTTCCCACATGTGTTAGGTGACTCACATGGGCTGCTAAGAGCTGATCATTGGAGTGTATATACCAATAGTACATACATCTAAAAGCTGTGTATTGTACGAGTACGAATACGGGTGCATACGAGTAGAATTGTTGATGAAACTGAACGAGGATGTAATTGTAAGCATTTTTGTTAAGTAGAAGTATTTTGATAAGTGTATTGAAGTCTTTCAAAAGTGTATAAATACATATTAAAACACTACATGTATATACATTTTAACTGAATCGTTAAGTCATCGTTAGGCGTTACATGTAAGTGTTGTTTTGAAACCTTTAGGTTAACGATCTTGTTAAATGTTGTTAACCCAATGATTATAATATCAAATGAGATTTTAAATTATTATATTATCATGATATTATCATGTATGAATATCTCTTAATATGATATATATACATTAAATGTCTTTACAACGATAATCGTTACATATATGTCTCGTTTAAAAATCATTAAGTTAGTAGTCTTGTTTTTACATATGTAGTTCATTGTTAATATACTTAATGATATGTTTACTTATCATAGTATCATGTTAACTATATATATATCCATATATATGTCATCATATAGTTTTTACATGTTTTAACGTTCGTGAATCACCGGTCAACTTGGGTGGTCAATTGTCTATATGAAACATATTTCAATTAATCAAATCTTAACAAGTTTGATTGCTTAACATGTTGGAAATATTTAATCATGTAAATATCAATCTCAATTAATATATATAAACATGGAAAAGTTCGGGTCACTACAGTACCTACCCGTTAAATAAATTTCGTCCCGAAATTTTAAGCTGTTGAAGGTGTTGACGAATCTTCTGGAAATAGATGCGGGTATTTCTTCCTCATCTGATCTTCACGCTCCCAGGTGAACTCGGGTCCTCTACGAGCATTCCTCCGAACCTTAACAATTGGTATCTTGTTTTGCTTAAGTCTTTTAACCTCACGATCCATTATTTCGACGGGTTCTTCGATGAATTGAAGTTTTTCGTTGATTTGGATTTCATCTAACGGAATAGTGAGATCTTCTTTAGCAAAACATTTCTTCAAATTCGAGACGTGGAAAGTGTTATGTACAGCCGCGAGTTGTTGAGGTAACTCAAGTCGGTAAGCTACTGGTCCGACACGATCAATAATCTTGAATGGTCCAATATACCTTGGATTTAATTTCCCTCGCTTACCAAATCGAACAACGCCTTTTCAAGGTGCAACTTTAAGCATGACCATCTCTCCAATTTCAAATTCTATATCTTTTCTTTTAATGTCAGCGTAGCTCTTTTGTCGACTTTGGGCAGTTTTCAACCGTTGTTGAATTTGGATGATCTTCTCGGTAGTTTCTTGTATAATCTCCGGACCCGTAATCTGTCTATCCCCCACTTCACTCCAACAAATCGAAGACCTACACTTTCTACCATAAAGTGCTTCAAATGGCGCCATCTCAATGCTTGAATGGTAGCTGTTGTGGTAGGAAAATTCTGCTAACGGTAGATGTCGATCCCAACTATTTCCGAAATCAATAACACATGCTCGTAGCATGTCTTCAAGCGTTTGTATCGTCCTTTCGCTCTGCCCATCAGTTTGTGGATGATAGGCAGTACTCATGTCTAGACGAGTTCCTAATGCTTGCTGCAATGTCTGCCAGAATCTTGAAATAAATCTGCCATCCCTATTAGAGATAATAGAGATTGGTATTCCATGTCTGGAGACAACTTCCTTCAAATACAGTCGTGCTAACTTCTCCATCTTGTCGTCTTCTCTTATTGGCAGGAAGTGTGCTGATTTGGTGAGACGATCAACTATTACCCAAATAGTATCAAAACCACTTGCAGTCCTTGGCAATTTAGTGATGAAATCCATGGTAATGTTTTCCCATTTCCATTCCGGGATTTCGGGTTGTTGAAGTAGACCTGATGGTTTCTGATGCTCAGCTTTGACCTTAGAACACGTCAAACATTCTCCTACGTATTTAGCAACATCGGCTTTCATACCCGGCCACCAAAAATGTTTCTTGAGATCCTTGTACATCTTCCCCGTTCCAGGATGTATTGAGTATCTGGTTTTATGAGCTTCTCTAAGTACCATTTCTCTCATATCTCCAAATTTTGGTACCCAAATCCTTTCAGCCCTATACCGGGTTTCGTCTTCCCGAATATTAAGATGCTTCTCCGATCCTTTGGGTATTTCATCCTTTAAATTTCCCTCTTTTAAAATTCCTTGTTGCGCCTCCTTTATTTGAGTAGTAAGGTTATTATGAATCATTATATTCATAGATTTTACTCGAATGGGTTCTCTGTCCTTCCTGCTCAAAGCATCGGCTACCACATTTGCCTTCCCCGGGTGGTAACGAATCTCAAAGTCGTAATCATTCAATAATTCAATCCACCTACGCTGCCTCATATTCAGTTGTTTCTGATTAAATATGTGTTGAAGACTTTTGTGGTCGGTATATATAATACTTTTGACCCCATATAAGTAGTGCCTCCAAGTCTTTAATGCAAAAACAACTGCGCCTAATTCCAAATCATGCGTCGTATAATTTTGTTCGTGAATCTTCAATTGTCTAGACGCATAAGCAATCACATTCGTTCGTTGCATTAATACATAACCAAGACCTTGCTTTGATGCGTCACAATAAATCACAAAATCATCATTCCCTTCAGGCAATGACAATATAGGTGCCGTAGTTAGCTTTTTCTTCAATAACTGAAACGCTTTCTCTTGTTCATCATTCCATTCAAATTTCTTCCCTTTATGCGTTAATGCAGTCAAGGGTTTTGCTATTCTGGAAAAGTCTTGGATGAACCTTCTGTAGTAACCAGCTAGTCCTAAAAACTGGCGTATGTGTTTCGGAGTTTTTGGAGTTTCCCACTTTTCAACAGTTTCTATCTTTGCCGGATCCACCTTAATACCTTCTTTGTTCACTATGTGACCGAGGAATTGAACTTCTTCCAACCAAAATGCACACTTTGAAAACTTAGCATACAATTCTTCCTTCCTCAATACTTCTAACACCTTTCTCAAATGTTCACCGTGTTCTTGGTCATTCTTTGAGTAAATAAGTATGTCATCAATGAAAACAATGACAAACTTGTCAAGGTATGGTCCACACACTCGGTTCATAAGGTCCATGAACGTAGCTGGTGCATTAGTTAAACCAAATGGCATGACCATAAACTCATAATGACCGTAACGTGTTCTGAAAGCAGTCTTTGGAATATCATCTTCTTTCACCCGCATTTGATGATACCCGGAACGTAAGTCAATCTTTGAATAAACAGACGAGCCTTGTAGTTGATCAAATAAGTCGTCGATTCTCGGTAGTGGGTAGCGGTTCTTGATGGTAAGTTTGTTCAACTCTCGGTAGTAGATACACAACCTGAATGTACCATCTTTCTTCTTGACAAACAAAACAGGAGCTCCCCACGGTGATGTGCTTGGTCGAATGAAACCACGCTCTAAAAGTTCTTGTAATTATCTTTGCAGTTCTTTCATCTCGCTGGGTGCGAGTCTGTAAGGAGCACGAGCTATTGGTGCAGCTCCTGGTACAAGATCTATTTGAAATTCAACGGATCGATGTGGGGGTAATCCCGGTAGTTCTTTCGGAAATACATCGGGAAATTCTTTTGCAATGGGAACATCATTGATGCTCTTTTTTTCAGTTTGTACTTTCTCGACGTGTGCTAGAACAGCATAGCAACCTTTTCTTATTAGTTTTTGTGCCTTCAAATTACTAATAAGATGTAGCTTCGTGTTGCCCTTTTCTCCGTACACCATTAAGGGTTTTTTTTTTCTCGTATAATGCGAATTGCATTTTTGTAACAAACGATCTCTGCTTTCACTTCTTTCAACCAATCCATACCGATTATCACATCAAAACTCCCTAACTCTACTGGTATCAAATCAATCTTAAATGTTTCGCTAACCAGTTTAATTTCTCGATTCCGACATATATTATCTGCTGAAATTAATTTACCATTTGCTAATTCGAGTAAAAATTTACTATCCAAAGGCGTCAATGGACAACTTAATTTAGCACAAAAATCTCTACTCATATAGCTTCTATCCGCACCCGAATCAAATAAAACGTAAGCAGATTTATTGTCAATAAGAAACGTACCCGTAACAAGCTCCGGGTCTTCCTGTGCCTCTGCCGCATTAATATTGAAAACTCTTCCGCAGCCTTGTCCATTCATGTTCTCATGGTTCGGGCAATTTCTAATAATGTGGCCCTGTTTTCCACATTTATAACAAACTACATTGGCATAACTTGCTCCGACACTACTTGTTCCGCCATTACTCGTTCCGACACCATTTGTTCCTTTCGTTCTATTAACCCCTGGTCCGTAGACCTCACACTTCGCCGCGCTATGACCATTTCTTTTACACTTGTTGCAAAATTTGGTGCAGAACCCCGAGTGATACTTTTCACACCTTTGGCATAGCTGCTTCTGATTGTTGTTGTTGTTGCGGTTATTATTGTTGTTGGGATGATTGTTGTAGTTGCTGTTGTTGTTGTTGTTGTTGTTGTTGTTGGGCCGTTTGTTGTAGTTGCGATTGTTGGGGTAATTGTTGCGATTATTGTTGTAATTGCTGTTGTTGTTGTATTGGTGATTCTTATCACCGTTTTCCTCCCACTTTCTTTTGACTTGCTTCACATTGGCCTCTTCAGCAGTCTGTTCTTTAATTCTTTCTTCAATCTGGTTCACTAGTTTGTAAGCCATTCTACATGCCTGTTGTATGGAGGCGGGCTCGTGTGAACTTATATCTTCTTGGATTCTTTCCGGTAATCCTTTCACAAACGCGTCGATCTTCTCTTCCTCATCTTCGAATGCTCCCGGACACAATAGGCACAATTCTGTGAATCGTCTTTCGTACGTGGTAATATCAAATCCTTGGTTTCGTAACCCTCTAAGTTCTGTCTTGAGCTTATTGACCTCAGTTCTGGGATGGTACTTCTCGTTCATCAAGTGCTTGAATGCTGACCACGGTAGTGCGTACGCATCGTCTTGTCCCACTTGCTCTAGATAGGTATTCCACCATGTTAACGCAGAACCTGTGAAGGTATGCGTAGCGTACTTCACTTTGTCCTCTTCAGTACACTTACTTATGGCAAACACCGATTCGACCTTCTCGGTCCACCGTTTCAATCCGATCGGTCCTTCGGTTCCATCAAATTCCAAAGGTTTGCAGGCAGTGAATTCTTTGTAGGTGCATCCTACACGATTTCCTGTACTACTAGATCCAAGGTTATTGTTGGTATGTAGCGCAGCCTGTACTGCGGCTATGTTTGAAGCTAGAAAAGTACGGAATTCCTCTTCATTCATATTCACGGTGTGTCGAGTAGTCGGTGCCATTTCCTTCAAAATAGTCAAATGGAACAAGTTAATCATACAGAATATTAAGAGTAGTTAATAGTATTTCGTAGCATAATATGAACTCATTTATAAAAGCTTTTTCTTCATATTAGCGTTTTATAAGTTTAAATTCGGGTAGTACCTACCCGTTAAGTTCATACTTAGTAGCTAATATACAATTCAACTACTACAATTCTATATGAAAAACTGATTATAATAATATTTCGCGTTCAAACTTTTTCACAATATTTTACAAACTTACAATACCGCTTATTTTACATATAGCATGAAATATAGCACACAATAAATTTGATACAAGATGGTTGTGAAGATAATTCTAGCTAGTACACAAGTCATTCAGCAAAGGCAATAAAGACACGTAATTCATACGTCCAGAAACAAGTCATGCATTCTGGTTTTACTAGGATTACTTCCCATCCTTGGTCTTGTGGAACATAACCGTTATGGCCATTGATAAGACAGCGTGTTGTAACGTCGTCAAAGGGACGAGGGTTACGTAATGTCCAACAGTCCCGTAACAATCTAAAAACCTCATTTCTTACCCCAATTACCGACTCTGTCACTTGTGGGAACGTTTTGTTTAATAGTTGTAGCCCAATGTTCTTGTTCTCACTTTGGTGAGAAGCGAACATTACTAATCCGTAAGCATAACATGCTTCTTTATCTTGCATGTTAGCCGCTTTTTCTAAATCACGAAGTCCAATATTCGGATATTTTGAGTCAAAATAATTTCTTAACCCATTGCGTAAAATAGCATTTGGGTTCCCCGCAATATATGCGTCAAAGTAAACACATCGTAACTTATGGATTTCCCAATGTGATATCCCCCATCTTTCGAACGAAAGCCTTTTATAAACCAAGGCATTCTTGGAACGTTCTTCGAATGTCTTACAAACTGATCTCGCCTTAAATAGTTGTGCCGAAGAATTCTGACCGACTCTAGACAAGATTTCATCAATCATGTCTCTGGGTAGGTCTCTTAAAATATTGGGTTGTCTATCCATTTTGTGTTTTTATACTGTAAAATAGACAAGAGTTAGATTCATAAAAAAAAATACTTATTAATACAAGCAATTTTTACATATATCTTAAAGCATAAGCACACTATATTACATATATTGCACCACACGAATACAACTATCTTATTCCGACTCGCTTGTTTCTTCTTCTTCGGTTTTGGTTCGTTTTGCCAAGTTTCTAGAGATATATGATGTTCCCCTAATACGAGCCGTCGTTTTCCACATTGGTTTAGAAAAACCTGGTGGTTTAGAGGTTCCCGGGTCATTGTTACAACTTAAGGACTTCGGGGGTTGACGATACATATAAAGTTCATCGGGGTTGGAATTAGATTTCTCTATTTTTATGCCCTTTCCCTTATTATTTTCTTTTGTCTTTTTAAATTCAGTTGGGGTAATTTCTATAACATCATCGGAATTCTCGTCGGAATCCGATTCATCGGAGAATTGGTAATCCTCCCAATATTTTGCTTCCTTGGCGGAAACACCATTGACCATAATTAACCTTGGTCGGTTGGTTGAGGATTTTCTTTTACTTAACCGTTTTATTATTTCCCCCACCGGTTCTATTTCTTCATCCGGTTCCGATTCTTCTTCCAGTTCCGATTCTTCTTCCGGTTCCGACTCTTCTTCCGGTTCCTCTTCGGGAACTTGTGAATCAGTCCACGAATCATTCCAATTTACATTTGACTCTTCATTATTATTAGGTGAGTCAATGGGACTTGTTCTAGAGGTAGACATCTATCACATAATATCAAACGCGTTAAGAGATTAATATATCACATAATATTCACATGTTAAAAATATATAGTTTCCAACAAAATTTGTTAAGCAATCATTTTTCAAGTAAACACGGTCGAAGTCCAGACTCACTAATGCATCCTTACAAACTCGATAAGACACACTAATGCAAAATTCTGGTTCTCTAAGACCAACGCTCGGATACCAACTGAAATGTCCCGTTCTTATTGATTAAAAACGTTCCATATTAATTGATTTCGTTGCGAGGTTTTGACCTCCATATGAGACGTTTTTCAAAGACTGCATTCATTTTTAAAACAAACCATAACCTTTATTTCATAGATAAAGGTTTTAAAAAAAGCTTTACGTAGATTATCAAATAATGATAATCTAAAATATCCTGTTTACACACGACCATTACATAATGGTTTACAATACAAATATGTTACAACAAAATAAGTTTCTTGAATGCAGTTTTTACACAATATCATACAAGCATGGACTCCAAATCTCCTCCTTATTTAAGTATGCGATAGCGGAAGCTCTTAATAATCACCTGAGAATAAACATGCTTAAAACGTCAACAAAAATGTTGGTGAGTTATAGGTTTAACCTATATATATCAAATCATAATAATAGACCACAAGATTTCATATTTCAATACACATCCCATACATAGAGATAAAAATCATTCATATGGTGAACACCTGGTAACCGACATTAACAAGATGCATATATAAGAATATCCCCATCATTCCGGGACACCCTTCGGATATGATATAAATTTCGAAGTACTAAAGCATCCGGTACTTTGGATGGGGTTTGTTAGGCCCAATAGATCTATCTTTAGGATTCGCGTCAATTAGGGTGTCTGTTCCCTAATTCTTAGATTACCAGACTTAATAAAAAGGGGCATATTCGATTTCGATAATTCAACCATAGAATGTAGTTTCACGTACTTGTGTCTATTCTGTAAATCATTTATAAAACCTGCATGTATTCTCATCCCAAAAATATTAGATTTTAAAAGTGGGACTATAACTCACTTTCACAGATTTTTACTTCGTCGGGAAGTAAGACTTGGCCACTGGTTGATTCACGAACCTATAACAATATATACATATATATCAAAGTATGTTCAAAATATATTTACAACACTTTTAATATATTTTGATGTTTTAAGTTTATTAAGTCAGCTGTCCTCGTTAGTAACCTACAACTAGTTGTCCACAGTTAGATGTACAAAAATAAATCGATAAATATTATCTTGAATCAATCCATGACCCAGTGTATACGTATCTCAGTATTGATCACAACTCAAACTATATATATTTTGGAATCAACCTCAACCCTGTATAGCTAACTCCAACATTCACATATAGAGTGTCTATGGTTGTTCCGAAATATATATAGATGTGTCGACATGATAGGTCGAAACATTGTATACGTGTCTATGGTATCTCAAGATTACATAATATACAATACAAGTTGATTAAGTTAAGGTTGGAATAGATTTGTTACCAATTTTCACGTAGCTAAAATGAGAAAAATTATCCAATCTTGTTTTACCCATAACTTCTTCATTTTAAATCCGTTTTGAGTGAATCAAATTGCTATGGTTTCATATTGAACTCTATTTTATGAATCTAAATAGAAAAAGTATAGGTTTATAGTCGGAAAAATAAGTTACAAGTCGTTTTTGTAAAGGTAGTCATTTCAGTCGAAAGAACGACGTCTAGATGACCATTTTAGAAAACATACTTCCACTTTGAGTTTAACCATAATTTTTGGATATAGTTTCATGTTCATAATAAAAATCATTTTCTCAGAATAACAACTTTTAAATCAAATTTTATCATAGTTTTTAATTAACTAACCGAAAACAGCCCGCGGTGTTACTACGACGGCGTAAATCCGGTTTTACGGTGTTTTTCGTGTTTCCAGGTTTTAAATCATTAAGTTAGCATATCATATAGATATAGAACATGTGTTTAGTTGATTTTAAATGTCAAGTTAGAAGGATTAACTTTTGTTTGCGAACAAGTTTAGAATTAACTAAACTATGTTCTAGTGATTACAAGTTTAAACCTTTGAATAAGATAGCTTTATATATATGAATCGAATGATGTTATGAACATCATTACTACCTTAAGTTCCTTGGATAAACCTACTGGAAAAGAGAAAAATGGATCTAGCTTCAATGGATCCTTGGATGGCTCGAAGTTCTTGAAGCAGAATCATGACACGAAAACAAGTTCAAGTAAGATCATCACTTGAAATAAGATTGTTATAGTTATAGAAATTGAACCAAAGTTTGAATATGATTATTACCTTGTATTAGAATGATAACCTACTGTAAGAAACAAAGATTTCTTGAGGTTGGATGATCACCTTACAAGATTGGAAGTGAGCTAGCAAACTTGAAAGTATTCTTGATTTTATGTAACTAGAACTTGTAGAATATATGAAGAACACTTAGAACTTGAAGATAGAACTTGAGAGAGATCAATTAGATGAAGAAAATTGAAGAATGAAAGTGTTTGTAGGTGTTTTTGGTCGTTGGTGTATGGATTAGATATAAAGGATATGTAATTTTGTTTTCATGTAAATAAGTCATGAATGATTACTCATATTTTTGTAATTTTATGAGATATTTCATGCTAGTTGCCAAATGATGGTTCCCACATGTGTTAGGTGACTCACATGCGCTGCTAATAGCTGATCATTGGAGTGTATATACCAATAGTACATACATCTAAAAGCTGTGTATTGTACGAGTACGAATACGGGTGCATACGAGTAGAATTGTTGATGAAACTGAACGAGGATGTAGTTGTAAGCATTTTTGTTAAGTAGAAGTATTTTTATAAGTGTATTGAAGTCTTTCAAAAGTGTATAAATACATATTAAAACACTACATGTATATACATTTTAACTGAGTCGTTAAGTCATCGTTAGGCGTTACATGTAAGTGTTGTTTTGAAACCTTTAGGTTAACGATCTTGTTAAATGTTGTTAACCCAATGATTATAATATCAAATGAGATTTTAAATTATTATATTATCATGATATTATCATGTATGAATATCTCTTAATATGATATATATACATTAAATGTCTTTACAACGATAATCGTTACATATATGTCTCGTTTAAAAATCATTAAGTTAGTAGTCTTGTTTTTACATATGTAGTTCATTGTTAATATACTTAATGATATGTTTACTTATCATAGTATCATGTTAACTATATATATATCCATATATATGTCATCATATAGTTTTTACAAGTTTTAACGTTCGTGAATCACCGGTCAACTTGGGTGGTCAATTGTCTATATGAAACATATTTCAATTAATCAAGTCTTAACAAGTTTGATTGCTTAACATGTTAGAAACATTTAATCATGTAAATATCAATCTCAATTAATATATATAAACATGGAAATGTTCGGGTCACTACAAAACTCACTTGGCGAAACAGTAAGCCATAGCGAAGAGGGTAACGATAAGGGTTTGAGAAAAAAACCTTTGATTTCGCCGAATCGGCAAATAAGTTATATATAATTTCAGTTTTGTTTCGATGTAAACCATATATTAAAATATATAATTTGTTAAAACTAAATGTAACTAATCAAGGTAAAAACTTATAACTTATAATGACTCACTAAAATAAAATGTTAAATACTCCCTCCGTCCCAAAATAATTGTCCTGTTTTAACTTTTTGAGTCTTTTTTCTTCAACTTTGACTTAATATACCTTTCTTTATGTTATATAATACTGAATGAAAGTTATACCAAATAAAAACACGTTACAAAAAGAATCTATTGATATAAATTTCATCAAATATTTTATAGCATACACCAACAAAAATTTAAAGTCAAAATCTAATAAATTAACTTTGAAAAGTTCAACTGGACAATTATTTTGGGACGGATGGAGTATTACGTTTAATTTTTTTAACTTAATCAAAAAAGTACTTAACCACCCGGGACCACCACCAACTACATCACAGCCACATCCCACTTACCACCACCACCTTCGACCACTACCACACCACCCATCACCTACCACCACCACCACCACAACCACCACCTCCCAACACCACCAACACACCACCCACTACCACCACCACTAATCACCATCCATCACCACCACCTACCAACCACTACGACCACCAATCACCACCACCTACCAATAACCACCACCACCACTACACACCTCCTACCAACTATTAACCATCACGTCCACAAACCACCACCACTTACCACCCCCACCTACCCATAAGCACTACCCACCTCCAACCACCAGCAACAACAACCACCACCTCCCACCACCACCACCACCTAGCACCACCACTACCTCTCACCACTACCAACCACCACCACCATCTTCCACCACCACCACCTACCACCCACCACCTACCACCACCACCACCACTATCGCCATCAACTATCACCCACCACCACTAACCACCATCTTCCATCACCACCCACCACCACCACTAGCGCCATCAACTATCACCCACCACCACTAACCACCATTCATCACCAACACCTACCAACTACCAACCATCACGACCACCAACCACCACAACCTCTCACCACTACCTATCACTACCAACCCGCTACCACAACCACCCACTACTTACGACCACCAACTGCCACTACTAACCCGCCACCTACCACCACCAATTATCACACACCACCACTAACCACCAACCATCACCACCACCAACTACCAAACATCACCACCACCAACCATCACACCCACAACCACCAACCACTATCATCACCCACCACCACTGCTACCACCACCCACAACCACCAATCACCACCACTAACACCACCACAACCACTACTATCACCCATCATCACCACTACCAGCTACAACCACCAATCACCACCACAACCTACAACCACCACCACCATCTCCACCACCAACTATCACCCACCACCATCACCACCAGCTTTGCCCCCAAGTCCCCAACCACCACCACCACCACAATGTTTTATTTATTTGTTATTAGTCTGTCACTCTTCTATAAGAAATTAGTAAACATTCTTAAGAACTTATAAATATTTTAACGCATTCATTTATATTTTAAAAAATCATATTAATCAATATATCAATATCCTCCCTATCCTCCCTATACATTAAAAGAGAAAAGTTAATAGGGAATAAATATTTGCAAAACTACCTTCTCAACCATTAGATCAAAAAATTGACCTCCATCTACCCTTTAATACCTAAATACATTCTCTATCACTATTAAGTAATAAATCATTTATTTTTATTTATCTTACTAAATTACCCTTTTAAATATTTTAAAACATAAAGTATTTACATTAACATCACTGTTTAAAATTACAATGCCTAAATCCCAACTTACTGATCGTGAACCCTAAATTAACTATCCATACTTTTCATTCTTATTCATTCTAAATCAACTGATCACTGCCTTTCTCTTTGCCTAAATCGTTAACCCTAACAATTGTGAACATGTATGTTGTCAACAGCCTTCATCTTCCGATTTCTTGAAGAAATGATCTTTATAGTATCTGCAGATGAGTTTCTTATCCCACAGATCTGTTTTTATGTATTATGGTTCGATTTACTATAATAGATTCTTAAATCAAATTATTTTCATCTATTTAACCATTTATTGTTTTTGTTCTGTTGTTAATCGTGACATCCCATTCGAATAATTCTTAAAAGTTCTTTTTTGGATGCTGGTGATTTTAGTGATGGTATAAATCTAGAACTGAGGTTAGTATGCCTTTATATTTGTTTTGAGGTTTCTATATCTGAAATTAATTTTGTGACTTGATTATATAAATGTACTATGGTTTATTGTCTTAAGGTTATTTCGCCTTGAATGAGCAATTGGAGTCCAGTTGTTTTATTATTATTACATGCTAGAGACATGGTGTACTCTATAGATATTATTAAACTAATTTGTTTCGCTTTTTCTTAAATCAATCTGGGAATTAATAATTTTAGTATGAATACCACATATATTATGAGGTTAATGAACAGATATAAATTGTTAAGTTGATTCAAATTATATTCTCATGGTGGTTTAGTACTAATTATCAATAGTTTAAGTTTTGGATCCAACTTTAGATAATTTATATATGTGGTGCATTGCAATAACCACTTGTCGTATAAATCTGCGAGAGGTTGCGGTTTTTTCTACCAATATCATCGTAGTATTATGTATTATATGTATATGTATATGTATAAAGTCATTTTAAACCACAATTCTGAACCATACGTAAACATAGTTTCTTATTAGATCCCAAACGTAATCGTGAACGGAAAAAAATGCTTGTGATCTTGACTGCTCTACTGTTGGAGACATAATAATCCCAAACGTATAGTTTCTACTGTTAGAAAAATAAGAAGTCGATTCACAGAGGTTTTTTTGTTAAGAGATGAATATGAAGCGGCTAACGCGAATCACGAAGACAAATGGGAATGTTTCTTTGAAGGTTTAATAATAATATGGTTTAATAATAATATATGTATCATGTTTGGTTACTGTAATTCTTGTGCTCTTTCTAAGTTTAATAATAATATGATTGTTTTGCATTCAAGAAAAAAAAAGTAACTGAGGTCTGAACTTCGGGAAGAAGTAGAAATGTTTGTTCACTGACTTTGGATCTTTAAAAATGAAATCTGGATCTTTAGAAATGAAGTCTGGATTTTACTTTGTTGTTGGAAATCCTATAATAAATGATGTAAACCAAACATTAATTGGATTTGAAATCCCTTGGATTTCAAATCCCATGGGATTTTAAATTCTAGGATTTCAAATTCCCAAACCGAACGCCACCTAAGGGTAGGTGGTTGAATGGGCGGGTTGGGTAACGAGTCTATATAAGCCTATTTGACTTAATTTTTTTACCCTATAGTGAGTGCGAATTTATAAGCACAAAATAAGCTTCAAATTTGATCTTCTTATAAGCAATAAGCTCTCAATATAAGTCCACCCAAACACCCCTAAGGTGACTTTTGACATTTTTATCCTTTTCACATGTAATTCTTTTACTGTAATATAACCTACATTAGTCACAAGATAGCTCAGTGGTTGGGGTCTTGAGTTTCTTGCAAGAGATTTCAGGTGCGAATAAAAAAAACACGATATTTATAAATGGGTCAAAAGTATATTAAAATGGTAGATGGTCTAAACGTGATTAGATGTCCCAAAGTATTTTATGTTTACCTTTGCTGTTAATGGCAGATGGCAGTTCAGAATTTGATTAAAATGTCTCAAAGTATGTTATGTATATAGCTTTGCTGTTAAGGGTAGTCGACAGTTGAGAAGTCGATTAAAATGGCCCAAAGTATATTATATTTATCGTACATCGTGAGTCATTAACAATTTGTAACTTCAGACATGGGTCAGAACTGCTCTGGGAAACATAAAGGCTATATGGGTCAGAGTCGTTTCATAAAGGCTATATGGGCCAGAATTGCTACATAAAAGTTATATGGGTCAAGATTAGTATTATTGTCTTTCAGCTTTTATATGGGTCAATATTAGAATCACAGCGATTCGTGATTTCAACTCACAAACGCAAGCTCATAATCTCATCCCAAACACTATTAATCGAAACTTTGATCAGTTTATTGAAAACTAAAATAAAATGGAATCCATCATTTCTCGGTTTCACTCTCACATACATCCTATTTAATCTGTTTCAATTCGAGCTCTATATATAGTTAGTTTTTAAATTTTTATCATATTGAAGGTTACTAAAGGTGGAGGTGCAGGAGCAATAAAAAGGCATTAAAGTAGGAATAAATTACTTCAGTGTGACAGATTTAATTGCTTACTTAATTATTCTTCTTCTTCCTTTCTCGAGATTTCTCAGGTTAATTACATTAATTTATCTATTTATGACTTTAATTGAAAGCTTATTCCACATAATGGAAGCCCAATTAGTTTGATACACACTACATAAAGATTATAATTCTCATTTTGGCTGTGTTACAGAATTCCTATCAATACTTAAACCCTGTAACGCGACATCCTACAGCTGTGATTTTTTGTAATGTTACCTAAGTTTGTTGTGATCATGGTGAAAAGAATTATAGTTTGAACATTAATGCGCACTGAAATAACTAATGATATAATTTATTACTATAATCAATGAAGACACAAGAGGTTAGGGATTGCAATGCCTTAGTTATGGTATTAGCAAACTGACATCATATTAGTCGAGAACCACTTTAATATATAAGTTGATATATCATAGTATGAGTTTGTTAAAACTACTCAGAATGTTTTTCATATAGTCTTTTCTGAACGCGGGGGTATATATCCTCGCCGTGTAAAGGAAGAGCTTAATCCACATTATTTTTAAACATCGTCGAAGCAACGTGTGGCCCCTACCACTAGTATCGAAAAAATCACGATGATTATTATCAACCGAGTACGAATCAATTCAATAAGCGAAATCCAGTGAAGATTGGTGTTCGTTTGTGGATTACATTCTATTTCTTACTTCATCGAAGGTTTAATTTTTTCCCCCTGAATTCTTATTTTTTTTATTTTTTTTTATTATTTGTTGTTGTAGTTCTTGTTTCTTAGATTTTCCTTTGACTTATTGTGTTTGTTGTTTGATCTGATTTCTGCTGTTTGAAGCCCAAACATTTGATGGTTTGCTGTAGTTTTGTTGTACATGGTGTCCAAGTGGAAAGTAGCTATTTCGATTCCAGTGTTACTTGATGTGATTTCTACCGTTTCATGATGTCAGTGGTGATTTTGCGTTTGGTGTGGTGACCTCCTGTTTCGATTGCAATTTCTTTGCTGTAATTTTAGCCTTTTGATGTATCTCAGCATCTACATTTCATTTGTGATCTTCAAAGGTATTGGTCTTTGATTGATTTAAGTTGTGCCTTAACTAACCTCATTCCTTGCTTATTATGTTTCCACCGATCCAAGTTTCATATTTTTTGGGTTTTCAGAAATATTGATGTTGTTCCTTTGACAAATCTTGCTGCTGCTCCTTTTTATTCAATTGATTTGTCATCTTCGAAGGTATTGCTCTTTGTTTGATTTAAGTTTATCTGCCTAAACGTTTGTTATTTCTTAATTTTCTCAGTGTCTGCGATTATCATGGTCGTCACTTTAGATAGTTATAAGTTAAGATTTCAAGATCAGTTATATTTTTGTATAAAGTGGTTACCTTTAGTAACTAGCTTCATAGTTTAGTCTCTCTACATTTTTCTGCTTAATTCTTTATCCATCTATCCTAATTTCAGTTTTATTTTTTTGGGGTGTGCAGGAACTGTTGAAGCGTCAACGAAACAAAACCCGTTGTGGTACTCCATTTATATACGTGTTTCTTATCAGTTACTTGGATTTCTTTTGGGATACTGGCTGAAGTGATCTTTAAATTTCGTCCGTCGAAGACATTTGATAGGACTACCATTGGACAGCCTCTGTTAATTGTGAATTTGTGATATGAGAAGACATGGTTAAAGTAACAAATGCTTTTCAGCAAATGAATATATGATACTGCCCTCACTTTTTGTACTTGAACTTGTTTGAGAATTCTTTTTATCTACTCTATATTTGAAAATTCTTGTTATTCACTCGGTCATGTACTCTATTGTTTTAGGTCATGTACTCTATTGTTTAAACTTGTTACGGTTTGGTTTGATAACTAGTAGTATTCGTTATTATGGATATTATGTTTTGTATCATAGATTATATGATATGATATGATATAGATATTATGTTTTTGCTTTAAAGTGCTATTCATGATGCTCTTGCTATGCATTGATATTCATTATGCAAGCTATTATTTTATTATATTGGATGGTGGTTATGAAGATTTATTAAAATGTTAAGGATAATATGCTTAGGTTACATAGATTACATGATATATTCAAAAGCTAGAAGCTACAGATTGATATAATGGCTAAACGGATTGGTTGTTTGACTTCATTTGGTCAAACGGGTTATTTTCTGGTTGATTACGTATTGAATTATAACAAAATATGGTTTTCTAACAAACTATTATGTTTAAAGTTTGATGATAACAAGTCTTTTGGTTTACTTAGTTGCGGAATGATCAATATTTCATTATGTCATTATGTGTGAGGCTATGATTTTGTTTATACTTTTTCTTCAAGAACATATATAATTGAGCTTACGTTTTATTTTAAGCCCAAGAGGCTGGCGCAGACATAATTGGGCTTATGTTTTATTTACAAGTTGTCATTTGTAATTTATGAAAAAAGGTCCGCATTTGAACCAATGTCAAACCATTGACAAACATCACGCATAAACCACTCCTTTTGTCCTTTATAATAACTAAGACCCCAAAAATTCATCTGTCATATTAAAGAATTAAATTGTCCTAAAAATTTACAATTATAGGACATAAGTATCACATCTCCTATTAGCTTTTGATGTAATACGACTATGACAAATTAATGTCCTATGATATTTCATTTTATATGACTTTTATATATGTTGTCCTATTAAATTAACACATAACACGACACCATAACGTTAAATGTCTTATTAAATCCTGTTTAATGATTCACAATTAAAGTGTCCTATGAAATCATATGATACTTACGACCCCAACAACTCATCCATCACATTAAAGAGTCAAAGTGTCTTAAAAATTGACAATGATACGACATAAATATCACATGTCCTATTAACTTATTGTCTAATACGACTATGAAAAATAAATGTCCATGATAGTGTATTTCTTATGACTTTTTTATAAAGTGTCATATTCAATAAACACATAACGCGACACTAAACAGTAAAATGTCTTATAAAGTTCCATTTTATGATTCACAATTAAAGTATCCTATGAAATGATATGATAATTAGGACCCCAACAACTCATCCGTCACATTAAACAATCAAAGTATCCTGAAAAATTTACAATGATACGATATAAATATCACATGTCCTATTAGCTTATGATATAATACGACTATGACAAATAAATGTCCTATGATAGTATATTTTATATGATTTTTTTATAAAGTGTCATATTAAATGAACACATAATGCGACACTAAACCGTTAAATGTCTTATAAAGTTTCATGTTATGATTCACAATTAAAGTGTCATATGAGATCATATGATAATTAGAACCCACAACAACTCATCCGTCACATTAAAAAATCAAAGTGTCCTAAAAATTTAAAATGATACGACATAAATATCAAATGTCCTATTAGTTGATGATATAATACGACTATGACAATTAAATGTCCTATGATATTTTATTTTATATGACTATTTTAAAAAGTGTCCTATTAAATAAACACATAATGCGACACTAAACCGTTAAATGTCTTATAAAGTTCCATTTTATGATTGACAATTAAAGTGTCCTATGAATTACTATGATATTAGTACCCCAACAACTCATCCGTCACATTAAAGAATCAAAGTATCCTAAATATTTATAATGATACGATATATATTTCACATGTCCTATTACCTTATGATATAATACGACTATGAAAAATAAATGTCCTGTGATAGTTTATTTCATATGACTCTTTTGTAGAGTGTCCTATTAAATAAATACATATTGCGACACTAAATTGTTAAATGTCTTATAAAGTTCCATTTGATGATTCACAATTAAAGTGTCCTATGAAATCATATGATATTTAGGACCTCAACAACTCATCCGTCACATTAAAGAATAAAAGTGTCCTAAATATTTATAATCATACGACATATATTTCACATGTCCTATTAGATTATGATATAATACGACTATGAAAATATGTCCTATGATAGTTTATTTCATATGACCTTTTTATAAAGTGTCCTATTAAATTCTCACATAATGCGACACTAAATCTTTAACTGTTTTATAAAGTTCCATTTGATGATTCACAATTAAAGTGTCCTATGAAATCATATGATAATTATAATTAACATGTCCTAAAATTTTACAATGATACAACATAAATATCATATGTCCTGTTAGCTTATGTTATAATACGACTATGACAAATAAATGTCCTATTAGAGTTTATTTCATATGACTTTTATTTAAGGTGTTCTATTAAATTAACATGTAATACTACACTATGCCGATAAATGTCTTATAAAGTACTATCTTATAATTCACACTTAAAGTGTCCTATGAAATCATATGACCATTAAGCCAGAAAAATATCAATCAGTCATATTAAGTCCTATTATGTTCTACTATGACACGACTCACAAAAATAAATGTCCTATAAAGGTACATTTCATATGACCGTCATATAATGTGTCTTAATAACATAAATTTATAGGACATAAGTACCAAAAGTCCTAACATGATACAATTTAATAAGACTCTCGGAAATAATTGGCCTCTAAAGATATATTTAATATGACGTTCATATTAAGTATCCTATTACATAAACATATAATAAGACTCTATCAAATAAATGTTTTATAATATCCTCTATTAGGATCTACTTTTTAAGTGTCCTATGAAAATATATGATTATGGGACCTACTCTAAAAGCGTATCTCATCATAGGACCCTACTCTAAAAGAGTACCTCATAATAGGACCATACTCTAAAAGCGTAGCTCATAAAAGGACCTAAATATTGTTTGGTCCTATGTAAGTAGCATTTAGGACCATATTTTACTAGGTCCCAGAAAAAAGGTCCTATAGGAGCATCTTTCTTGTAGTGAATATCACAGAACATAATGATAGAAGACATTATATAAAGATAAAGGATAGAAGTACCAGTAGGTTATACGAGTTCCTGATACAAAAGTGACAACTTCAAGACTCTAGACCGCTCCTAATACAATCTTCAGCGTTTTTCTCCGGGTACTAGGTTTCCCGCACGGAGTCGAAGACCTTGAAAGTATGACTAATATTATACAAGAGAGAGAAAGAAGTGAATTGAAGTGTGTGTTGGAATGAATGACAAAGACCCTTTAAATAAGCCTAAATTTTCTCTGCAAATGGCTGGCAGGCCGTTTGGCAGGCCGTTTGCAGGGGCCGTTTGCCAAGCCAAGCCGTTTGCAAGGACCGTTTGTCTGACCCGTTTGGCAGGCCATTTTTGAGCCAGGCAAGCCGTTTGGCAGGCCATTTGGCAGGCCGTTTGGCTGCCTGGTTGCCTGGATTATAACTTGATTTCTTGTCTTTCACCGTTTTCGCTCTAAAATCTTCGTTTTCGCTCCAATTCTCTTGATTCTTTTTGCACCATCTTCGTAATAAATTGTTTTTCAATTCTAACCAACGAAGTGGGTATTTTTCTGACAAAGTTCGAATCTTTCTTGTTTTTGGCCTTTAATACCGGGGTGAAAACTTGACTTTTTAGCCGATATCAAAAATCTCACACTTAGACTTTGCTTCTCCTCAAGCAAACTCTCATTTCACCTTAAGAAATCTTTTCGGAGTTTCTTTTCATATAGCCTAAGCAGTTTGCTTTTTATTATAAGAGCGAAAAGATAAGGTGACTTATCAATGTTATGATTGAAACTATCTCTGCAAGCATGCAAGGAGGTTACATGACGTAGGCTAGCTTTCATGGGTCGCTCAAATCACACAAGTGTTGGGTTCCCTATAGATTTAAGAAATGAATTTACTCATAGCCAGTCATGATGCACCCATCATCATAGGCTTGATAAAGACTCAAATCCTAGCTGCTAATGTGAGAACGGTAGTAATATTAGCTTCTAGGTTATTTGTCAATGATGGAAAGGAATTTTGGAGTGGTAGTGAAGTTGTTTTTGAGGGGTGAGAAAAGGGTAATGTAGTCTTTTTGTAGACTTTTATTCGGATAGGAGTGCTGAAATGTTTGAGAAGCACTTTTGAACTTTTCTTCGTTGGATAATCATTTTCGGTCAAGTTCTCCTTCGGCGTTTCTCTTGATAATTTGTTTTTTTACTTTTTCCTTTTTGGAGATTTCATCTCGAGAAACTCTTTCCCGGTAAACTTTTTCAAGACCTTTGCCATGATACTTGAGAGGTTTATAACATCGGGTTTTCGGAACAAATCTCATTTTCTGGATTTTTCAAGTAATAGTAAAGATGATGTGGATGTGGTGGTGGAGTAGAGGTAGTGGAGGTGCGAAGGGCTTATTTTTGACAAATGGCTAGCTCTTTTGATTATAATCGAATCACGTTTCGCTGCTTTGGAAATGTAGATCTAAAGCAAGTTCTGATTCTGAGCACAGACATCTGTACTCTCAACGGAAAACAGTGAAGCATTAAAGGTGAATGCTGGTCTTATTTGGGGTGCCTCACTATAATCAATTTAGGTCGATAATGCCTCAGTCATGCAATGCTCTATTAGAGATTTGGTTCAACCTAACAAGATTTCCACCCTACTTAAGCCTTACTTTTATTTATAAACGTTTCAGGTTTTCAAAAACATAAAAATTTCGAAAAGGCTTTCATTTGTTAAAAATTTTGAAATTTGGCTTAAGAACTTGAAATCTTCGTAATGGGTTATTTTAATACAGCATAAAAAGATTATACCAACATCCCACACTTAGACGAACATTGTCCTCAATGTTCCTAATGTATCCCACACTTAGGAGTTTTAGTTGAAGAATTGGGAGTATTTGTCTAGCGCTTAATTGGGTTGTAATCCTACACTTAGTGATAAGCTAGGATGTGGTATAGTTTAAATTTTGAGCTAGTAGTGGGAAGAAAGAAATATCCCTAGCAGATGTGGCTGACTTTCAATCCTTGCATCTTTTATTGATCGGGTTGCCTCCCGAGAAGCGCTTTTGCTTAAGGTCGTTGGCTCGACCGTAGTGATGCCTTAAAAAGCAAAAATTCATCGCTGATGGTTGTAATCTTGGTCCTCGTGAGGGAATGTGAGTCTTGGTGGGTAAATTCTGAGAAAGTGTCGGACCAATAGTGGTAGAAGATCCGGTACTTCTCTTGAAGATCTTATGAAAGATAAGTAGTGCGCAATTTCGGCTCGTGATAAGTCTTGAATTCCGATGAGAATATAATCCACGACTCTGCTGGTTGACCCATGAATGTCAATCTTAGAAGCAGTGCTTGTGGTGATTATCTCTCTGATGGGATGCTCATTTCTGAGGTCTTCAAATAATGTTAGAAACTGTATCTTTAGAATTTTGAAGTCTTCGGAATGGTGATCTCCACAGTAAGAGTGTTTAGCTTTGCACAGATTTGTTAAAAGACGAAGCTGAAAAGAAGTAAACAGTAATCCTGACCCGGGCATTAATGTCATCGTCTTTGAGTATATCTCTCGACATCAGGCTTTGAATGTGAAACTTGGATCTGTGGATTCATGGAAGATACGTGATATATGCTTTGTAACATATGTGGCAATGTTGACTCGATTTAGTTCAAGATGAGAGAATGGATTGTTGCGCCTTACTTCCTCCGTAACTGCGTCTCGTAACTATTTTATTATCAGATCAGCATGGTGATCAATTGTTTCGTAAATCACTAGCCTGTCTGGTGTGCTTTTGAAATTATCTCTTTCCAAGAGAGCGAAAAAGCTGTGAATATCATCGATCATTTGCAAATCAGAGTGATAAGTCGGGTGTCCGGTGGAAAGATCCATGTGCTTCCGGATGAGAGTCTGTAGTGCTTGTTGGTTTGCTGAGAATGGAAGTGCAGATCCGGCTAAGGCGTTATAAACCTTAGAGTAAATGATCTTCTGATCTCGATAGAATCTTTTCTCAAGAATAGTGCGTACCACTGAATTGTGCTCTCGTTGCCTTTCTTCTTGGTAAATATGATCGTGAAGAGTATTGATAAAGTCTTGAATGCGTTCTTCTATGATTTCGACATTATTGTCTTCTCTTTGGAGATAAAGGTTGTATTCTTCTCGGATAGCCATAATTCGTTCTGTTAAGCGTAGTTTGAAATCAATTGTTGATTTACGGATGGCTTTGAGAATATCTTCAAATTCATCGGTATCATTGATGAAGGTTATCATGTCTGCGTATGTAGATATGACCGGAATCTGATCTGAAGAAGAGTCCGGCTCCCCTTGATCTGGTTCGGTTGGAGAGTGTGAGTTATCCAGAATGTCTTCATGTTGCTCTTCCTCATCATCATCGGTATAGTGTTCTTCTGAGGATGCGTCTGATGAATGGGTTTCTTCAGCATTCTGATTCTCCATTTTGATACTTGCGGGTCAATTTCTATATCCTTAACCTCTGCCTTGTCAGTCTTCTTCTTGAAACGAATGATTAAACTGTGATCTTCCGTCTCAAGCCTCATTAATTATTCGTGATGCTTATTGCTTACAGAGGGTATTATTGTAGTTTCTTTTACGTCTTCCATTTCATTTTCCTCTTCAGATTCCTCCTCTTCCTCTATTTCTTCGTTGGGATCTTCTTCTTCCATTTCTGGGTCGTCTACAGACTGTGATTCGACACCCATCTCATTATCATTGGCTGGTGGTGAAGACTCGTCATCGTAAGTGATTCGTCTGGTGGAAATAGCAAGCATCTCTGCCTGTCCAGAAAGATCGGTTGGTCGGTCAATTTTGAAGGTAACGCTCTCCCCATGTGATCGTAAGATCAAGGTTTGATTGTACACATCAATGACAGTCCTAGCCGTATTCATGAAAGGTCTTCCTAACACTACTGGTGTGTATAGGTCTTACTTAATATCCATTACTACGAAATCTGTAGGATACAAGAATTTGTCAACTTTCACCAAGACATTCTCAACTATGCCCTTAGGATATCGAATTGTGTGATCAGCAAGTTGGATTGTCATTTTAGTTGGTGATAAGTCTCCTAACTCTAATCTCTTGTAGAGAGAGTAGGGGATTAGGTTGATACTTGCACCTGAATCTGCTAGCGCATGAATGGTTCCAGATTGGTAGATTGAACACAGGAAAACAAATCGGCTCGTATCTCCTACCTTTGGCAGTAGAGAGTTTCTGAGTAATGCAGAGCATTCTTCACTCAGTGGAATTTTTCTAGAATCTGGTATCCTCTCCTTTGTAGAGAGAAGCCTTCGGATGTACCTCTTCTGGTTGGAAACTTTGGACATGGTGTCCAGAAATCTTCCATCAATTTTGAAGGAATCAAGCTTGGATGGTTCCTCCTGTAGCCTTCCAGGATAGGGTACATAAACTGGAGTTGCAGGGGTCAGCTTCTGACTATATGTCTATTTGTTCTTGATCCTAGATGACCTTCTCCGTGGTTCTTCCTCTGGGATTACGGAATCAATTTGCTTTACTTCCTCTATATGGGGATTTTGGATAGTATTACTTGGTAACCTTCCCTATGGTCGGGTTCAAGGCGTTGCGATAACTGTCCGAGCTGCGTCTCCAGACTTTTGAGTAGAGCCAATTGATTTCTCATTAGTATCTCCATCTGATCTTGTCTGGCTGCAGTTCTCTGATTTAGCTGTTGTTGTCCTTAAATGAACTGAGTCAACTGATCATCAGCTCCGAGAGTGGGGTTAGTTGCTTTTGTAATCTGCGTGGTAGGGGAATTTTCCTCGACTGGTGGACCAGTGAGTGGAAGTGGTTGATCGTAGGTCAATTGAGATTGTTGGGCTGGATAAGGTGGGTAGCGATAGCGAAAAGGCTGGGTGCTTCGATGGAATTGATTAACCCTAGATTGTTGATTGAATCCGGGATTTGGTGGACGAGTTGGGTATTGAACGTAACAGACTGAACCGTGAGGGTTTTCGTACTCAACTTGACATTCTTTAGTGGGTTGCGGGTTTGTACAATTAACACAAGCCTGAGCTTGGTTGACTTGCTGCGGCTGCGTCTTCAATTCTTCGAGTTGTTTAGCGAGCGATTCCATCTTATTCGTGAGGGATTTGATGGCCTCCGTTTGATTGTTAAGTGCAGATGATGAAGTTGTTTCACCACTGTTCCAGTCATAATGATGCATTGTCATGTTCTCGAGCAACTCCCATGCTTCGTCTGCTGTTTGATTCATCAGATTCCCTTGAGCTGCTGCATCGATCGTCGTCCTATGATTACCGTAAGACCATTGTAGAAGGTACAGATTTGGGCCGACCGTTCTAGCTGGTGATTAGGGCATTTCTTCAGCAGGGTTTTGAATCGCTCCTATGCAGTGTAAAGAGATTCATTATAACTTTGTTTGAAGTTAATGATGTCATTCTTTAGTTTGGTTTGTTTAGAAGGAGGGAAATATTTGGTTAGGAATTTAGTAGCCATCTCTGTCCATGACGTGATGGAATCTTTTTCCAGTCCTTCGAACCAGGTTTGAGCATGATGAGTGAGAGAATAGGGAAACAAGTATAGCCGGACTATATCTTGTCCTATCCCTGGCTGTTTGTAGGAGTTCGAAAGAGATATGAATTTATCAAGGTGAGAATTAGGATTGTCATTCGGTAATCCGTGAAACTGACAGCTATTCTGGATGAGCTGGATGATGTGATGTTTTAACTCGAACGAGTGTCCTTGAATCTCTAGAAATCTGATCGGTTCTCCTCGACCTTCAATCGAGGGTTTGGTATTTTCTACTAAAGTAACGCGTAACGCCATTCAATTTCTGATTCATGCTTCCTTGCGTGCTTTAGAGATTATTGCGTCTGGATCAGGTACGAATAACAATGGCCTTGGTCTAGATCGGGTTTGGGTCATACACTGGGTATGCCCTTTTGTTTTTAATTTTAAGTAGATAAACTAAATTTCTAAAGTAATCTTAAGGTAATCTAAGCTAATCTAAAGTAGTCTTAATCTAAGGTAGTCTAATTTAACTAACTATCCTAAGGTTGAATATGTTTTTGGTTCTGGCTACTGATTCCCTGGTATTTCGATAACAGAACTCCGCACGAACTATTCAACAAACCAAGTGGCCAGGCCGACTACGGAGAGGCAGGATACTTTTGGTCCCAATATAATTGGAGAATGTTCGGAACATCCAACAACCAAGTCCGTGTATAATTGTCTTTCTTAGACACCACTAAATGCTTTTGAATAAGTTTGATAGAGAGCAGTATTGTCTGATATCAGTTCCTAGGCAGCGGCGCCAAAAACTAGCTCCCCTCTTGATATGGCCGAAACGGACGGTTTTATTTGTGTGGTGTCGTTAGGTTGCAACACGTCAGAATCAACCACCAAGAGGGGGTACTGTTTTAAATTTATATTTAGTGGGGCCTAAATCGTACTACTCCTTAGTATGAGTAAGGGAAGTATGACCTAGAGTCGTATTTTTGAGATATCAGTAGAATCGAACCTATATTTAAGCCTAAGATAGTTATGAAGGAGTAGTTGTTACTTAATTTTGGGATTTTCTTATTTATAAGACAGATAAAGTAAATGCGATAAAATTTGTAATTCAGATAAGGTTAAAGTAAGTGCATACTATGATTTCATAAGTTATTCTGCCAAGATTATGGAATGCTGGCTCATGAATAGGTAGAAGCCTTGTATTCATTACACTGGTCCTAAACGCCCATGTCGTAAGACATGTCACTGGGTAATGCGCTAGGCTTGAAGATTCTGAATAGACATCAACATCCCTTACCCCCGACGCCCATGCAGTCTGACTACAGGCATACACGTTCAGACGGATCATCCAATTGAGCGACTCGGTTGGGTGATGTATTAACATTCCACAAAGGTCTAAACTTTCTTAAGCATAATAGAATACATGGTTTACCATATCCGAGAGACGTGATGTGTTTCAATGCTTTTGTTAATGATTGGTTTTAAAAGATAGTTAGGCCCTTGAAAAGAGTTCAACCATAAAGAACACCATGGCCAAGTCAAGCTGACTTCCATGAACACGTTCGGTTATCCTAACGGTCCAATCCTTTATGTGTCTAAACAAACAGTTCCTTAATTAACTAAGAATCCCTCAAGCGGGGTGCAATGCTTGAGACCGCATTATGGTGCAATGTACTAATCAAAACTGACCGGGTTCCATGGCTTTACTTAGTAGAGGTACAGCTTACAACAACCACTGTGCTTCAGCATGCACGTACGAAGTTTATATGCTTGGTGACTACACTAGCATGGTCTAGGACCGACAATGTACTAAGGGTCTAGTCAGATGTTTCCCTATGAAAGAGTCCTCTGTCGGAATCCAAAGCTTGATACACTTACTACAACCTATGTGCCTCAGTCTATCTTACGTTGTATCCGATAGACTTCTCTTTCCAAGGGGTGACAAAGATAGTGTACTCTGAATCGGGGTTCGCGACTTCCCAATAACAGAGCCAATAACTACATTCTATTAGTTGGAAAAGCGATTGAGTTTAAAGCATAATCGGAAAGCATTTCAACAGCATACACAAACCATAACATTATTTCGGCATTATAACTGCTTACATCATAGCATACACTAAAGATAACTACTCGCTAATCATGGCAACAATATCACAGACTATAATGATAGAAGACATTATATAAAGATAAAGGATAGAAGTACCAGTAGATTAAACGAGTTCAGAATACAAAAGTGAGAACTTCAAGACTCAAGACCGCTCCTAATACAATCTTCGGCGTTCTTCTCCGGGTACTAGGATTACCGCACGGAGTTGAAGACCTTGAAAGTATGACTAATATTGTACAAGAGAGAGAAAGAAGTGAACTGAAGTGTGTGTTGGAATGAATGACAAAGACCCTTTAAATAAGCCTAAATTTTCCCTGCAAACCATTTGGCAGGCCGTTTGCAGGGGCCGGTTGCCAAGCCAAGCCGTTTGCAAGGGCCGTTTGTCTGACCCGTTTGGTAGGCCGTTTTTGAGCCAGGCAAGCCGTTTGGCAGGCCGTTTGGCAGACCGTTTGGCTGCCTGGTTCCCTGGATCGTAACTTAATTTCTTGTCTTTCACCGTTTTCGCTCTAGGATCTTCGTTTTAGCTCCGATTCTCTTGATTCTTTTTGCACCGTCTTCGTAATTACTTGTTCTTCAATTCTAATCGACGAAGTGGGTATTTTGTCGAGAAAGTTCAAATCTTTCTTGTTTTTGGCCTTTAATACCGGGGTGAAAATGTGACTTTTTAGCTGATATTAGTTAGTTTTTAGTAGTAGCTAGCTTAGCTTTTATTTCAGGAGGATATCTCGGTGAGATCCTGTGATCCCGGGCAGATTTCTTCAGCCTTTTCAGGTTTTTATACGAAACGCTTGTCTTATTAATTAAACATGTATTGTTACCATTTATGTTTAATAGTGCGTTCTGATATTACCATATTAGCTTAATTAATCTGTATGTTGCCATGATAGAAGTTTGGGTTACCGTAGTTATGTTAAATTAGTACGGTTACTATCGTCGTACTGAACTTGTGATTCCGATAGATTTGTATGCTAGCATCTTAAGGATTGACCAACCTAGGTTGTGATCAGGATTTGTCCACCTATATAAACTTAGCTACTTCATAGGATTAAGACCCCTGGTTATACTGTATCTGAAGATTCTATGAACTCGGTATGGTCGGAGTTCTCGAGAGGCATCTAGTACTCTTTTAGGACACGGAACTTAGGAAATGAGACATGAATGACCTAGTATGCCTATTGACTATTTTGAAGAGACCTCTTAGGAGCTGTTAAGATCTAGTTAGTACCTTAAGTGTATGACCCAAACCTATTGCATGTTCTTATTTGATTGTTGCCCTAGGATTAAGTCATATCAACTGCTTAGGTAATTATTAGGTTTCTATCTGCTTTACTTTTAGTATGTCAATTGTAATGTTGTATAATGATCATATATATAAACATATATATGTATAATTTAAATACAAAAGGCAACTCAAATACAAAAGCAAACAGAACAGAAGAAGTAAACAAGTAATTATGCGCTGTGCTTAAACTCTGCGGAGCAGCGCACAAAGTATGACTGAGAAAGCATCCCGCAGAAATATTGCGGATATGTCGGTGCTACGCGGTTGTTAGCTCCGCGGAAATCCGAAGCCTATAAATAGGGAGCTTGGCCTCTCATTTTAGGTTGTTGATTCTGTGCAATTGCTAAGGTTTTGATGGTTTTCTTGTGAACACGTCCAAGCCTTAATCATAATCAAACCAAGGTACTTCGATCAAGACCGGGACATGGTGATTGATCACTTGAATCTAAGTGAAAGACGATCATAAGGTCCCAAAAACCTTATCAAAACCACCATCTACCCCTCATTGCACTTAATTCCAAAATTAGATCTTAACATCTAATTTAGGATTGATCATATAATGTTTAGATTAGTATGATCTCATTAGTATGAAAAAATGGTTGTTATTTTTCATTTATGTTTTGTCAACTTAACCCGGACGGACTCCTTCCATTTGTGATCAGTGTTCAATCAACACGGCACGTTGTTATTCAGTTATCCAAATTGATAACGAGGGTTAGGATTAGAACTCAACTCACTAATAAACCAAGTAATTTACTGAGGATAATCTCTGAGGTATAGTTACTTTTCAATTATACAACCACGTGACATACTTTTCACTACTCAACGAGAACTCCGAGAATCTAGAGATAAGTAGTTCTGTGTAATTGGCTCATCCAACCAAATTTACACTACTCTAAGTATAGCTTTAACATAAACATAATTACCTTTCCCTGGCCCAAACTGATATCTTGGTCAACATTTCCCTGATCTGCATACTCCGAATATCCCTCCATCATCTTTACTTTTTCGTAATTAGGATTATTATCTTAAAACTAACTACTATCCTTTATCTAGGTAATTTAACCAAAAACAATTATCCCCTTGATCTTTAATTTGTTAAACCATTCAAAAGTACGACCCGGCTTAACTTACACCTTCTACCTTAGAAAGTTAAAAGTAAATTTTGGCCCCGCAAAATATAAATAATAAACCACTGTTCTCACCTCTCGTTGGCAGATTCTGACGCCTTGCGTCCTAATGACACCGCATAAATAAAACCGTCCATTTCGATCATATCAAGAGGTAGACAAGTTTTTGGCGCCGCTGCTGGGGATCAAATATTTTGATTGAGAAATATTTTAAACAGACAAAAGTATTGTTTGGTTGTCATAACCCGTCCTTAACCATAAGAACGTGTTAGATAACGTATGATTTCATTGCGAGGTATTGACCTCTATATGCGACATTTTAAAAGAGAAACTGCATATATTATACATTACAAACCATAACCATTATTTTTGTTACAAACTTTAGACAATAAAAAGATGATTATCGTTTAGCGATAATCTTCGACTTACAAACTTTACATATAATGATAACAACACGATTTCGAGCATATTTTACAACACAAATCCTTGGGTATGCAGTTTTATTTTTGACACAAATATGCGTACGCAAGATCCTGCTCAAAATCAACATAATGCAGCGGAAGCTTTAGTAATCACCTGAGAATAGACATGTTTTAAAAGGTCAACATAAAGTTGGTGAGATATAGGTTTAATGCCGGCAGCAATATATATATATATAGACCACAAGATTTCGTATATAAACAGTTTAATAAAAATATTCTAAGTGGTTGAGCACTTGGTAACCATACTTAACATTTAATCACGTCGCATATTCCCTTTATTATGAAATCTTACTACACCGTACAAAGTGTAGTCACGAAACGAAGTACTGTGCAACCGTTGAATACTGGTCGTCCAGTCCGGTTGGGGTTGTCAGGCCCGATAGATCTATCAACAGGATTCGCGTTTACAATACCGCTGTAAATAACAGTTACCAAGCTACAGGGAAGTATGCCAGTGGTACAACTCAACGTAGAATATATTTTTCAGTTACTTGTGTCCATAACGTAAAACATAAAATACATGTATTCTCATCCCGAAATATTTAGAGTTTAAAAGTGGGACTATATACTCACTTTCGTCTTGAAGATATATATATAATTTGACTTGGTCTCCGGTTGATATCACGAACCTATCCATATATAATATATCAATACCTTTTCTTTTTAAACAAACGTCACATATATATACTTGTTATACTTTTAATACTTTGAATAATTCCTTAGTCCGTAGTTAGCAGTTTGTTGTTAGTAATTCAATTTTAATGGTTCATTTTTAGATGTTTAATATACCCGCAATGAAATAAATAAAACCCCCAACGAAATAAATAAAACCCCATCGTATATGTATTGGTCGAGATTAATCTTGACCCACGGTACCGGTGTTGTCAAATGACGTGTTGCGTACATAAAGTACCGGTGTTGTCAAATGACGTGTTGCGTACAATCATGGGATCTTATGATTAATCTTCTCGTGTTGTTTACGGGTGATCCTGAACCATATAAAATTGAATTATAAGTACATATATATAAAATATCATGTTAACTTAAAAAGATGTGATTTATTTAATTTTTCCCAATTATTTTCGTGGCTAAACTAGTCTTGGATATCCGATTTTGTTTCGGTCATAGTTTCTTCGTTACAACTCCGTTTTCGTTGATTCAACTTGCCATCTCCTTGGATCGAGTCCCTCTTTAAGACTATGAACTGTAAATACCTTAGTTTGTATTCAAAATCACACGGCATAGGTCAAACTTTAGTGAAACTTATGAAGTTAATCATTTTCCATCATGTAAACAACCTTAAATGATTATTTTTCTAAAAATACTTATACTTTGAGTTAAATCATGAAATTTTTATGTGTTATCATATTCATAGTAAAAATCATTTTTCCAGAAAATAAACCTCCAATTCAAAGTTTAAGATAGTTTTTAATTATCCAACCCAAAACAGCCCCCGGTGGCACTCCGACGTCGTAAAAACAATTTTTAAGATAATCTTTGAAAAACCAAGTTATACCTTGTTAAATTAGCATATATTTAAGTTATATTACAGGTCTTGGAGTATTTTAAAAGTTAAGTTAGAAGGATCTATTTAGTTTGCAAACAAGTTTGAAAACATTCAAACTATGTTCTTGTTGTTAAAATTTTATACCACAAAATAAGATAGCTATATATATATGAATCGAATAAGGTTATGAACATAGATTCTACCTCAAGTTCCTTGGACAAGGTTGTTGTAAAAGAGGAGTAAGAACCTAGAACCAAAAGGGTGATGGAAGTGGATGAAAGATTGGAAGTAAGTTGGTGTTCTTGGAAGGATTTCTTGAAGTGTTTTTGTAAGGTTTTCTTATGAGGTTTAAGTGTTGTTTTTGAAGCTAAATGATGGGGAAAATGCTTGGAAATGATCAAGTATGAAGTTAAGAGTATTTTGAGAGAGAAATGGAAGTGTAAGTATAAGAAAATGGGGTGAAGAAATGGTGTGCATGCATAAAAACGTTTTTAGGTTATAAAGGAAAAAAAAGATATCAAACTTTGTTTTCTTGCTAAATAATTCATGCTACTTGACAAATGGTTGGTTCCACATGTTTCTTAATCATTTAAGGCTGCTAAGGAGTAGATTTATATTGGTATATACCAATAGTAAATACATCTAGAAGCTGCGTATGATACAGGTACATATACCCTAGGTATACGTATAGAAATCTTTGAGAAAACGGAACGAGGACTCAAATATAGTTATCTTTTGTAAATATACTTATATTGTTTTATGTATTTAAGTCTTTAAAAGTGATTAAATACATTACTTATACGATATATGTATAAACATTATAGGTCATAAGTATTTAAGTCAAATAACGTTACGTATGGTTATCGTTTTGAAAACTTAAGTTAGTAGTTTCAAAATATACTTATAACTTATTGTTATTAATACAAAATGAGATATTAAAACATCCTTAAATCATGTTAAATATGTATATATACATATATATACACAAACGTATAATTATCATATATTGTATAGTTCGTGATATCATCGGTCAAACTAGACGGTCAAACGTTGTGTAAAACTCATTTCAAAAACATAAGTCTCAACAATTTGGATTGCTTATCATGTTGGTAAGGTTTAATTTATGTAAATATTAATCTTATAAGTATAGAATGATCGAAAAAGTGCGGGTCGTTACATTACCTCCCCGTTAAATAAATTTCGTCCCGAAATTTTAAAATTGTACCTATTTTGCGTCATCGAGAAACAAGTGTGGATACTTTTGTTTCATCTGATCCTCTCGTTCCCAAGTAAACTCGGGACCTCTTCTAGCATTCCAACGAACCTTAACAATCGGTATGTTGCTCTGTTTGAGCTGTTTAACTTCACGGTCCATGATTTCGATTGGTTCTTCGACGAATTGTAGTTTCTCGTCGATATGAATTTCTTCAAGAGGAATAGTGAGGTCTTCCTTTGCAAGACACTTCTTAAGGTTTGAGACGTGAAAGGTATTATGTACCCCAGCGAGTTGTTGCGGTAACTCAAGTCGATAAGCTACCGGTCCAATGCGTTCGATGATCTTGAACGGGCCTACATATCTTGGGTTCAGTTTACCCCTTTTTCCAAAACGTATCACACCTTTCCAAGGTGACACCTTTAGCATAACCATGTCACCGATCTGAAACTCTAATGGTTTCCTTCGGACATCGGCGTAGCTCTTTTGGTGACTACGGGCTGTTTTCAATCTCTCCTTGATTTGTACTATCTTCTCAGTCGTTTCGTGTATGATCTCGGGACCAGTTAAATGTCGATCTCCTACTTCATTCCAACAGATAGGAGATCTACACTTCCTTCCATACAATGCTTCGAATGGTGCAGCTCCAATGCTCGCATGATAACTATTATTATATGAGAATTCTGCTAACGGTAAATACTTATCCCATCCGTTTCCAAAATCGATCACACATGCCCTGAGCATATCTTCAAGAGTCTGAATTGTTCTTTCACTCTGCCCGTCCGTTTGCGGATGATATGCGGTACTCATATCTAAACGAGTTCCTAGTGCCTCCTGTAGTGCTTGCCAGAACTTTGAGGTAAATCTACTATCACGATCAGATATAATGGAAATAGGTATTCCATGCCTTGAAACAACTTCCTTTATATACAATCGTAATAGTTTCTCCATTCTATCCGTTTCCTTTATAGGCAAGAAATGTGCAGACTTGGTGAGACGATCAACAATCACCCAAATGGTGTCGTAACCCCAGGCAGTCTTTGGTAACTTCGTGATGAAATCCATGGTAATACCATCCCATTTCCATTCTGGGATTTCTGGTTGTTGAAGTAACCCTGACGGCTTTTGGTGTTCTGCTTTAACCTTGGAACAAGTTAAACACTCCCCAACATATGTTGCAACGTCTGTCTTCAAATTAGGCCACCAATAACGTGTCTTAAGATCTTGATACATCTTTCCAACTCCAGGATGTATCGAGTATCTTGTCTTATGTGCCTCGTTCAATATCAACTTCCTTAATCCACCCAACTTCGGTACCCAAATACGATTTGCAAAATATCGAATTCCATCTTCCCGCATAACGAGTTGCTTCTCATACTTCTTCATTATTTCATTTCCTATATTTTCTTTAGTAAGTGCTTCTCGTTGAACTTCTTTGATTTGTGAGTTGAGATTCATGCGAATTTTTATGTTCATCGCTCGTACTCGAATTGGTTCTCGTTCCTTTCTGCTTAGAGAGTCGGCCACCACGTTCGCTTTCCCGGGATGATAACGAATTTCACAATCATAGTCATTTATTAACTCAACCCACCTACGTTGCCTCATGTTCAGCTGTTTTTGATCGAAAATATGTTGAAGGCTTTTATGATCAGTAAACACAGTGCATTTAACCCCATACAAGTAGTGTCTCCATATCTTCAATGCAAACACGACTGCTCCCAGTTCTAGATCATGCGTCGTATAATTCCGCTCGTGAATCTTTAATTTTCGGGATGCGTATGCAATAACTTTCTTCCGTTGCATAAGAACGCAACCAAAACCTTGTCGCGAAGCGTCACAATATATTTCAAAATCATCGTTCCCTTCTGGTAACGATAAAATAGGCGCCGTAGTTAACTTCTTCTTTAGTAATTGAAATGCACTCTCCTGCTCAGAAGTCCATTCATATTTCTTCCCTTTTTGTGTTAACGCTGTCAACGGCTTAGCTATTCGGGAAAAATCTTGAATAAACCTTCTATAATAACCGGCTAAACCCAAAAATTGGCGTATCTGCGTTGGTGTCTTAGGAGTCTCCCATTTTTCAATGGCTTCAATTTTTGCTGGATCAACCTGAATTCCTTTGCTACTAACAACGTGGCCAAGAAATTGCACTTCTTTCAACCAGAAAGCACATTTAGAAAATTTAGCATATAGTTGTTCTTTTCTTAACAACTCTAATATCAACCTTAAATGCTGCTCATGCTCTTGCTCACTCTTGGAATAGATAAGAATATCATCAATGAAAACGATAACAAAATTATCTAAATATGGACTACAAACTCGATTCATGAGGTCCATGAATACAGCTGGCGCATTTGTCAACCCAAACGGCATGACCAAAAATTCGTAATGACCATAACGTGTTCGAAAAGCAGTTTTCGGTATATCTTCTTCTTTGACACGTAATTGATGATAACCCGATCTTAAGTCGATTTTCGAATAAACACATGATCCTTGGAGTTGATCAAATAAGTCGTCAATTCTCGGTAGTGGATACCGATTCTTGATAGTTAACTTATTTAATTCACGATAATCTATACACATTCGGAAAGATCCGTCTTTCTTCTTGACGAATAAAATTGGAGCTCCCCACGGTGATGTACTTGGTCGTATGAATCCACGATCCAGTAATTCTTTTAACTGACTCTGAAGTTCTTTTAACTCGGACGGTGCAAGTCTATATGGAGCACGGGCAACCGGTGCAGCTCCTGGTACAAGATCTATTTGAAATTCTACAGATCTAAATGGAGGTAATCCCGGCAACTCTTCCGGAAATACTTCAGGAAAATCTCTTGCCACAGGCACGTCATTGATGCACTTCTCTTTTTCTTTCTTTTCGACTTTATTAACATGTGCTAAGATAGCATAGCACCCTTTCTTCAAGTACTTTTGAGCTTTCAAATAACTAATGAGTTTTAGCTTTGAGTTACCCTTCTCTCCATAAATCATTACTGGCGTTTTATCCTTACGAGGAATGCGAATTGCCTTCTTGGCACACACAACTTCAGCTCCTATTTTGGACATCCAGTCCATGCCGACTATTACATAAAAACTTCCTAATTCTACGGGTATTAAGTCAATTTTAAACGTTTCTCCGGCTAAATTTATTTTACAATCACGGCAAATTTTATCGGCTTTAATTAGTTTACCATTAGCTAACTCAATCATGTACTTAGCATCTAGAGGTAATGATGAACAATTCAATTTAGCGTGAAAGTCTCTACACACGTAACTTCTATCAGCACCAGTATCAAATATAATAGATGCGGATAAGTTATTAATGGTAAACGTACCCGTAACAAGCTCCGGGTCTTCACACACCTCTCTAGCATTAATAACAAATGCTCTCCCTCGTGCAGGTCCGATATTCTTCTCTGGATTCGGGCACTGGCTCTTATAGTGACCTTGTTTTCCACACCCATAACAAGTAATGGTAGCCAAAGCAGTTCTATTTACATTGGTGGCAGGAGTCTTGGTACCATTTGTATTTGTAACGAGAGCCCTACAATCTTCAGCAAGATGACCCTTTCGATTACATTTGTTGCATACCACATTACAGTAGCCAGAGTGATGTTTGTGGCATCGGTTGCATAAAGGATTTTGTCCTTTGTAACCAAAGCTTGAACCACTACCTGCACCTTGCGTGGTTTCTTGTTTCTTAAAAGATTGTTGTTGGTTACCTCGATCATAATTTCCATTCCACTTTCTTTTGTTACCTGATACCTTCACATCAGTATTGGATGCTTTCTTATCCATGATGACCTGATCCATTAGCTCGTTTGCCATGGTTATAGCTTCATAAATTGTCTTAGGTTTCGATGCTGTAACATTTGCCTTGACCTTTTTGGGCAAACCATCTTTGTACATTTCAATCTTCCGTTCTTCGGTTGGAACCAATTCAGGACATAGCAAAACTAATTCCATGAATCGCTGATTGTAGTTGGTGATTTCAGTACCAACAACCTTCAGGCTTCGTAATTCATCTTCCAACTTTCTAACCTCGTTCCTTGGACAATACTCGTTGATTAACATTATTTTGAATTCTTCCCATGGAGTATCATAAGCTACATCTCCTCCTACAGCCTTCACATAATTTTTCCACCACGTGAGTGCACTATCTTGTAAAGTGCACGATGCATACTTGGTCATGTCCTTTTCAACACAACCACTGATTTTAAACACAGTCTCCATCTTTTCTATCCACCGGGTTAAACCGATCGGTCCTTCTGTTCCACTGAATGATGAGGGCTTGCAAGCTTGAAAAGTTTTGTAAGTGCACCCCACACGAGGATTTGGGTTAACTGCAGCACCTCTTGCAGCCTCGACCCATAACATTCTGTCGTTCACTCGCTGATTGATGAGTTCCTGGATTTCTTGTTCCGTCATTCGGTTCAATCGCGCCATATTCTTCTATAAGAATGAAAAGAAAATAATTATTCACATGGAATATTATAGATGTAGTGTATATTTACAGTACATTATAGCTTATTAATAATATGAACCAGGTATTATTATAAAAGCCTTTTCTTCTTATTAGCGTTTTATAATTATATCTAGGGTAGTACCTACCCGTTAATGTCCATACTTAATAGCTTAGTACAGAATCAATTACTACCATCTAAATAATACTTAACCATGGAAAATTATTGCATTTCACACTTCACTATTTTACATATGCTTATCTTACATCGAACATTAAGCAAACCACACTAATAATATTATACAAAACATTATATGATCCCATGGTTTAATACGGCAGCGCATCGTTTGGTCTATTTTCTAGGACGTTTAGGTTCAAAGAATCGCTTAACGCTTATCCTGGCTGTCTGCCTATATTTTGGCTGTGGGACTGAAGAACTGGATGCCGGGATAGAACGAATAGGAATAGCGGGAATAGGGGTGGTAGTGTCTAGTGGAGTTGGTGCCACATCATCCTTACTAAACTCGGGATTTGAATTTTCTAATTCATTAGCCTTTCGTTTCTTTCCTAGTTCGAACTCGTCTTTTGTAATTTCCTGTATTTCTTCCTCGGGTTCACTTTCCTCCTCGGGTTCACTTTCCTCCTCGGGTTCACTTTCCTCCTCGGGTTCACTTTCCGGGTTCTCTATAGTCGGTTCATCCGGAATTTGTGAGTCTTCCCCAAAGATATTATTTTCGTCATCGGATAGGTTAATGACTGGAACACCATCTGAAGATTCTGGTTCGGAGTCGCTGAACGTGATGACAAGTTTTGAGCCCGACATCTATCACACAACAACTAACCCATTAGTACTACATAATATTTACATATAAATTTTAACCAACAATGATAAGCAATGGTTTTTAAATCAGACCCGGTCAAAGTCCAGACTTACTAATGTATCCTAACAACTTATCAGTTAGACACACTAATGCAAACCTGGTTCGCTAAGACCACCGCTCTGATACCACATGTCATAACCCGTCCTTAACCATAAGAACGTGTTAGATAACGTATGATTTCATTGCGAGGTATTGACCTCTATATGCGACATTTTAAAAGAGAAACTGCATATATTATACATTACAAACCATAACCATTATTTTTGTTACAAACTTTAGACAATAAAAAGATGATTATCGTTTAGCGATAATCTTCGACTTACAAACTTTACATATAATGATAACAACACGATTTCGAGCATATTTTACAACACAAATCCTTGGATATGCAGTTTTATTTTTGACACAAATATGCGTACGCAAGATCCTGCTCAAAATCAACATAATGCAGCGGAAGCTTTAGTAATCACCTGAGAATAGACATGTTTTAAAAGGTCAACATAAAGTTGGTGAAATATAGGTTTAATGCCGGCAGCAATATATATATATATAGACCACAAGATTTCGTATATAAACAGTTTAATAAAAATATTCTAAGTGGTTGAGCACTTGGTAACCATACTTAACATTTAATCACGTCGCATATTCCCTTTATTATGAAATCTTACTACACCGTACCAAGTGTAGTCACGAAACGAAGTACTGTGCAACCGTTGAATACTGGTCGTCCAGTCCGGTTGGGGTTGTCAGGCCCGATAGATCTATCAACAGGATTCGCGTTTACAATACCGCTGTAAATAACAGTTACCAAGCTACAGGGAAGTATGCCAGTGGTACAACTCAACGTAGAATATATTTTTCAGTTACTTGTGTCCATAACGTAAAACATAAAATACATGTATTCTCATCCCGAAATATTTAGAGTTTAAAAGTGGGACTATATACTCACTTTCGTCTTGAAGATATATATATAATTTGACTTGGTCTCCGGTTGATATCACGAACCTATCCATATATAATATATCAATACCTTTTCTTTTTAAACAAACGTCACATATATATACTTGTTATACTTTTAATACTTTGAATAATTCCTTAGTCCGTAGTTAGCAGTTTGTTGTTAGTAATTCAATTTTAATGGTTCATTTTTAGATGTTTAATATACCCGCAATGAAATAAATAAAACCCCCAACGAAATAAATAAAACCCCATCGTATATGTATTGGTCGAGATTAATCTTGACCCACGGTACCGGTGTTGTCAAATGACGTGTTGCGTACATAAAGTACCGGTGTTGTCAAATGACGTGTTGCGTACAATCATGAGATCTTATGATTAATCTTCTCGTGTTGTTTACGGGTGATCCTGAACCATATAAAATTGAATTATAAGTACATATATATAAAATATCATGTTAACTTAAAAAGATGTGATTTATTTAATTTTTCCCAATTATTTTCGTGGCTAAACTAGTCTTGGATATCCGATTTTGTTTCGGTCATAGTTTCTTCGTTACAACTCCGTTTTCGTTGATTCAACTTGCCATCTCCTTGGATCGAGTCCCTCTTTAAGACTATGAACTGTAAATACCTTAGTTTGTATTCAAAATCACACGGCATAGGTCAAACTTTAGTGAAACTTATGAAGTTAATCATTTTCCATCATGTAAACAACCTTAAATAATTATTTTTCTAAAAATACTTATACTTTGAGTTAAATCATGAAATTTTTATGTGTTATCATATTCATAGTAAAAATCATTTTTACAGAAAATAAACCTCCAATTCAAAGTTTAAGATGGTTTTTAATTATCCAACCCAAAACAGCCCCCGGTGGCACTCCGACGTCGTAAAAACAGTTTTTAAGATAATCTTTGAAAAACCAAGTTATACCTTGTTAAATTAGCATATATTTAAGTTATATTACAGGTCTTGGAGTATTTTAAAAGTTAAGTTAGAAGGATCTATTTAGTTTGCAAACAAGTTTGAAAACATTCAAACTATGTTCTTGTTGTTAAAATTTTATACCACAAAATAAGATAGCTATATATATATGAATCGAATAAGGTTATGAACATAGATTCTACCTCAAGTTCCTTGGACAAGGTTGTTGTAAAAGAGGAGTAAGAACCTAGAACCAAAAGGGTGATAGAAGTGGATGAAAGATTGGAAGTAAGTTGGTGTTCTTGGAAGGATTTCTTGAAGTGTTTTTGTAAGGTTTTCTTATGAGGTTTAAGTGTTGTTTTTGAAGCTAAATGATGGGGAAAATGCTTGGAGATGATCAAGTATGAAGTTAAGAGTATTTTGAGAGAGAAATGGAAGTGTAAGTATGAGAAAATGGGGTGAAGAAATGGTGTGCATGCATAAAAACGTTTTTAGGTTATAAAGGAAAAAAAAGATACCTAACTTTGTTTTCTTGCTAAATAATTCATGCTACTTGACAAATGGTTGGTTCCACATGTTTCTTAATCATTTAAGGCTGCTAAGGAGCAGATTTTTATTGGTATATACCAATAGTAAATACATCTAGAAGCTGCGTATGATACAGGTACATATACCCTAGGTATACGTATAGAAATCTTTGAGAAAACGGAACGAGGACTCAAATATAGTTATCTTTTGTAAATATACTTATATTGTTTTATGTATTTAAGTCTTTAAAAGTGATTAAATACATTACTTATACGATATATGTATAAACATTATAGGTCATAAGTATTTAAGTCAAATAACGTTACGTATGGTTATCGTTTTGAAAACTTAAGTTAGTAGTTTCAAAATATACTTATAACTTATTGTTATTAATACAAAATGAGATATTAAAACATCCTTAAATCATGTTAAATCTGTATATATACATATATATACACAAACGTATAATTATCATATATTGTATAGTTCGTGATATCATCGGTCAAACTAGACGGTCAAACGTTGTGTAAAACTCATTTCAAAAACATAAGTCTCAACAATTTGGATTGCTTATCATGTTGGTAAGGTTTAGTTTATGTAAATATTAATCTTATAAGTATAGAATGATCGAAAAAGTGCGGGTCGTTACATTGGTGGTGTCTAAGAAAGACAATTATACACGGACTTTGTTGTTGGATTTTCCGAATAGTCTCCAATTATATTGGAACCAAAAGGATCTTGCCTATACATAGTTGATTTGGCCACTTAGGTGCGTAGTAATCTGTAAGAAGTCCTATCAATTAGAATATCCGAAAAGGTTAGCGACTGAATTTCAAGGATAATTGTATTAATTAAATTATCGATCCTTTTAGTTAATTAGTATTTTCTAAAAGTTACTTTTTAAGTTTTTTTAAAGAGAAAATCTAGAAAAATGGAACAACAAATTACCCTTGCTTCTATGCAAAAGTCATGCTTAGAGGAAAGAGGAGGACCAATCACCTTAGGAACCGAAGGAATTCCTAAAATCAAGGATTTTCGACTGACGATCCAAACTCTCACTTAAATAAATTTATCAGTCTGGTTGACTCTTTTAAGAAGGAATAAAATGAGAAAAACATTATGAAACTTCATCTTTTTCAATATTCTCTGTCTACACGCGCTTTAACATGGTTTGATGAGCTTAACCCGAAATTCAATACATTCATGGGAGGAACTAGCCGCCAAGTTTTCAAACAAATTTTATCCACCATCCCTGCAAACCTGTTTAAGAAATGACATCACAAACTTTTCTCAAAAATAAAATGATTCATTGTGTCTAGCATGGAATAGAGTAAAGGTGATGCTTAAAAGATGTCCGAATCATTCATTAAGTCAGGCAGACATAAACTGCACGCTTTACAAGTGTTTGACCAAGGATGATAAGTCTCTCCTAGACATGGCCTCGTAAGGTAATTTCATGTCACGAACAGCAGACGAAGCATGGAATCTCTTAGAAACAATAGCTGCGCAACAGGAAGATTGGAGCAATTAAGCTACTGAGAAGGATGACATCTTCACTCATACGGTAAAAATGCTGGCAACTAGGTTACCAGATCTCACCCTCACTCTTCAAATTTTACCAATTCCTAAACGAGTTTAAGAAGATGTGGAATGTAATTTTACAGATTCTCTCTAATACCGAGTCTGTTCTTACCTTATCGAGTCTCACTCAATCTATCACATCTTCAATTCTCACTATGATATAACCTATCATTTGGTATCAGAGCGTCCAGGGAGCGATATTACATTACTATATCGATCAACGATTGAAGATTACAGAATCTAATCACACTCGGTTAGATTGAATCACATTCGGTATCATCGAAAGTGATAATCTATCGTTCAGATTCTTGTGATAAGTTCAGCGAAGGTTAATTAGGTGTATTAGAAAGAGTTTTGATCATCATTACATCTTTACAACAATAATTATGGAGAATCATGTTGATTTTTAGAGTTCGTGGCTAAAATTCTCAATATTGATCAATTCAAGCTTGATTATGTGTTTAAGTGAAGGTTTGCGGATTCAGTTGAGTTCGTAAGGTGTATAATCACAAATTTGACGGTTCAATTTCTTCAATTCTTTAATTGTTGAAGATTTGATCTTCATTCGGTATTCTAAACTGCCATACCGAGTCTGCTTTAGAGTCAGAAATTCATCTTAAGTGTTGCAGATTGTGGTGTATTTATGGTTCTATCACATTCGGTTTGATCATTCACAGCTAATTCAAGTGGTTCTAGCAGTTATTCGATCAAATTTCTAAGTTTCATAGTTAGACTCGGTTTGTTAACTGTTACAGTTGACATTCGGTATCAATACACTCGGTTTCATTGATATTTTGTTTGTTACTAACTTGTTTTCTTATGCAGCAAGGTTACCGAGTCTGTTTCAAAGAGTTAAGCATTGAATAGGATTCTTTTGAGTTCAATTTTACAGAATTTGGCTACCAAGTCAGATTACAAAACCAGAATCTTAGTCATACTTAATATATTTTAGGGTTTAAGTTCTTTAAGGCTTCAAGTTTTTGTATTTACCAAATCTGGGTGTGATACTTTTCATTTTTATCAATTTCTAATACAGAAGCTGGTTTACCGAGTCTGCTACAGTACCAAACCAAATATCGAAACCGAGTCTGCTTCAGTACCAATACCGAATCTGACATTTTGTTTGATTTATTGATGCCGAATCTTGGTTTTGTAATATACCAAATCTTTACCGAATCTACCTCAATTCTTTATCAAAATGTCTACTCAAGATACTTTGATCATCAGATTAGATACTAGCCCTCTTGTCTTGTTTGATGGTAAGTATTACCAATGGCTGCATCGTATCACTCAGTACATAGACTACAAGGGTGAGAAGGCAAAACACATCTGGGCTTCTTTAAGAGATGGACCAATTGCTGAATTTCATCTAGAAACCGGTTTACCAATTCCAGTCTATGAACTTACTGGTGAGAGACATGAGTGTGCTCAGGGTGATATGGAAGCCAAGAATATCATCATGTAATCTATTCTGTATGAACTGTTTGAGAATGTTAATAGCAACACATCTGCTAAGGACATATGGGATGAGATAAGGAGACAACAAGAAGGATATGACATGACCAATGTCACTAAGCTGAATAAGACCCTAGGACTTTATGTAGATTTCAAAGAGGAACCTGATGAACTACTCAAGGATACCTACAGAAATTTTAATGGTGTTCTGACTGAGTTGAAAAAGTGCAAGATTATAAATGTGAATGTTGAGATCAACATGAAGTTTCTCAAAAAGCTCAATTCAGATTGGATTCCATATGGAACTATCATTCAATCTACCAAGGATATTGATAAGCTTAATATTCATGAGCTTGTTGGGGTTCTTATGCATTATTAACCAGTTGTAACTACCCTTCATGCGGAAAGAAAACAGTCTTCTCTTGGTGATCCACTTGCTCTCATTGCCAAGAAGAAAAGTAAATCTTACACCACTTCCAAGAGCTCATCAAAGAAAGCGCTTGTTGAAGATTCGCCTGATACTGAAGAAATTAATCTTTCAGATGTTGATGATTCTCACCGTGAGATAGTCAGGATGGCAAAAATGTTCACCAAATCTTTGAACAAGTATAAATTTAAAGGCAAAACAAACAACCAACGCAAGAATTCAGCTTCTTCCTCATACTACAAGAAACCTCAACCACAACAAATTGATGATTCCAAGAAGGAAGATTCCACCTGTTTCAGTTGTGGCAAAGCTGGCCATTTCTCTCGTGATTCTAAAATGCCAAAGCAGAAGGATGCAACTTACTATAAAAAGAAAATGTTGATGGCAAAGGTTATGGAAACTGGGGAGAGCTAAAACCGGTTGATGATACTTGGTTCAGTTGTACGGATGATTCAGAATTCGAGGAGGAACATGCTAATGTCTACAAGGTGACCTAGCTAATCAAAGCTAAGGAAGCAAAAGAGAATTTTGACTCAACATCTGACGATGATGAGGTACAATTAACTGAAATCCCACATGATTTTATCAAAGTGCAAAATGACATGATGAATAATTTAGTCTCAACGTCAAAAGAGGTAAAAGGTTTGAAAACTGAAAACAGAACTTTAAAAGATAAAATCAAACTAAATGAACCTAAAGCTTCATCATCCAATTCAAAATCGTAAGTGAATTGATTGAGAATCCAACTCAGCCCCATGGACACTGAGTTGGAAGAACTTAAAAAAGTCAATACTTCCGATCAAGATTGAAAGAACGAATTATTTTTTGAAATCCAAATGTCTTGCAGAAAAAGTTCAATTCATAGGAAAAGATCTTTCCGACCTTAAAGAACGACATGAACCCACAATTTCCAAGTTAAACAAAAAAATCATTCAATTGGAAGAAACCATACTTAAAAAGAAATCTGATTCACTATTCACTAAAGATTCTCTTCAAATGAAAGCTCAACTTGCACGATATGAGGAAAAAATCTATCGAACTGAACAATCAAAAGCTATCATTGACATGGAACTTTCAAAACAAAAAATCTTTATGAATAGATCAAAAACGATTCATGGTGATAAGTGGGGGGTTGGGTATGAAGATCCCTAGACGTTGGATGATATTTCCAAAAAGATTCCAGGATTATATCATTCTGATTATTTTCAAGCTGGTTTACCATATCATTTTGTGCATTCATCTGATGCTGATTTTGATAATGTGATTGCTAATCATTCTTCTAAGAAATATTATCAAATCAAGTTGATGTATAAAAAGGTTAATGCTAAATCGGGTAAATCACATCCTAGTTTCTTACAAGACTTAGTTGAACATGAATAGAATATGCAAAATGCTGATTATGTGCCTAAGCGTAGATTGGTTTATATTCCTATACTCATGTTAGAGAAATACATTTTAATGCTTGAGAATGAAGTATTTAACAAACCTAGTTCTAGCATCATTAAGATAGATGAGGTGTTTGATCAAGCTGCTTTGGAAGAGAAACCAATTTCACCTACCTTACCTGCATGTTCTGTTTCTGATACTCAAATCTGTGAAGACCTAGCACATGAACTTACTGTCTTATTTAAGTCGGTATCACTAGGTCACAAGGCTTTAGATGTGAAGGTAGAACCTCAGGTGGAACTCAAAGTTGAACCTAAGGTAGAACCTACTGATGAAAAGCCTGAAGTGTTAGATTTGTATCATCTAGTTGATAAACTTGAAAAGGAAAATATTGACTTGCAACTTAGATGAAAATCCTTGACACAAATGCTTGAACTGTGTGATAAATTGCCTCCACTTCCTAGAAAAGAATGTAGTTATGCATTTAAGGAAGGTGAAGTTTTAGTTTCTGCTGAGGATGTATGTCTTGAAATTCAAAGCTTAAATTGAAAGATCGTTCAACTAAAATAGGCTAACACACGTAAGCATGATTCTTTACAAGCACACACATCACAAATGTCCTCTACTTACGTGAATGATTCACTTCTAAGGATGCCTGGTGCGAATAAAGTTTCTGAGTATGCTCGTGGGTTTGATAAGAAGGTTAAGGGGAAAAAACAATCTAATGCTTCCAAACCATTACCATTCTTAAAAATCCTTTACGTTCTCAAGTTGAGAAAAGTGTTTCAAAATGTGCACCTTCAAAGCAATTTATTGTTAAGAAGGTACATCATCAAGATGGTTCTTGTTCTACTGAAAAACTTCCTCTGATGTTAATGTTAAAACATACAAAGGAAAGTATTTTAAAGAAACCAATGAAGTCTTCAAAACAACACATGAGTCCAAATCCTGATTTGAGTGAGTATGACGCAAAAAAACATAAAATCAAAATGAATATTTTGCAAAATCATTCATCTCACATGTCAACTAAAAAGTTTGGACGTCTAACTAACAAAGGTGTTTTTCATGTCACAGGTTATAATCCAAACTGGAATTACAAGTCAGTATGGGTACCTAAGTCAACGACTAAGAAAGTAGCAAACAAAACAAAGAAATCTTCTAGTTGACCTAGGAAACCATCTCATTTACTTGGAATAAGTTGTGTGTTAAGACTTCTAATGATCATGTAAACATTGATATTGCTTATGGTGCTACACGTAATATGCTTTTGGATGATGCTTTAAAGTTAAAATTGCATGCTGCATTATGTGTTACATGTGTTTGTGATCCAAAGTTTGTTGCTGGTACTAACCGTAGAGGACCCAAGAAACTTTGGGTACCTAAACTCTAGGAAACTTAAAGTTTACAGGTTTCGACGTCTGTGTTTGGTAAATCAACTCCGATTGTTCTCGGCACATGACGGGCGATAAATCCTTGCTTGTCAATTTCGTTGACAAATTTCTAGGAACGGTTACATTTGAAAATGACGAGATTGCAGCTATAACGGGTTTTGGAGATTATGTGAAAAATTACATAACAATCAAATGGGTCTCATATGTTGAGGGTTTGGGGTGCAGTTTGTTTGGTGTCAGCCAATTCTACGATGGAGATCTTAAAGTTCTGTTTGAACGTCGTCAATGCTCAGTGCAATCCACTGATGGAAATGATCTCCTTGTCAGTAAATGTAATGCTTCATTATACACTATTGACCTCAATGATGCACGAACACATGGAAACTTGTGTTTGGTTACTCATTCCACAAATAAAATTCATGGTTATGGCATCACCGGATGTCACACCTGAATTACAAGGGTATCAATTGACTGGTCTCTAAGGACTTGGTTGATGGTATTCCTAGCTTTCAATATGTAAGCATCATGTTTGTCCATCATTTACAATGGGTAAGCTGAAACGATCTAATCATCCGCATAAGAAAAACTGTAGTACTTCATCGTCTTTGCAATTATTGCACATGGACTTATGTGAACCCATGAGGGTTTCTAGCCTCGGTGGCAGAAAACATGTGCTTGTCATTGTAGATGATTGTACTCGATTTACATAGATATTCTTTTGCGCACCAAATTTGAAACCCTTTCCATTATCATAGAGTTCATTAAAAAGACTCAACGCTCTTTTAACAAACATGTTAAGAGCATCTGAACTGATAATGTGACGGAATTTAAGAATGACATGCTTGATAGTTATTTGAAATACCAAGGCATTGAACATCAGTTCTCTACTGCAAGGACCCCCCCAACAAAATGGAGTACTCAAATGACGTAATCGTACGTTGTGCGAGGCAGCTCGAATGATGCTTGACTACTCCAAACTACCTCCGAAAATGTGGGGGAGGCCATTTCAACCACTTGTTATACCCAAAATTGATGTATCACAAACAAACGTTTTGATAAGACTCCTTATGATTTACTATATGGTAGACGCCCGAATGTCAAATATTTCCGTGTATTTGGTTGTATATGCTATGTGCTTAATGATTTTGACATCCTCGGAAAGTTTGATCCTCATGGCGATCAGGTCATATTTCTAGGTTACTCATCAAAAGGACAAAGATGATAAAGGAAAGTGTTAATGTTCGTTTTGAGGAGTTATCAAGGATGGCTTTTGAACAAATCAGTTTAAAACCCGATCCTAACTTGGCTACTACTTCTTCTGCCCATAATTCAATTTTCTCGAAGAAGGGTGTTCCTACGGTCACTACAGGGAAACTGGATATCTTGTTTGATAGTCTTTATTCTCCTCAACAGAACCCAGAGGTTCATGTCGTACCGAAAACACCAATACAATCAATGACTGTGGAGACATAACCAAGTCTCTATGATGAAGATTTAACACCAACTAATTCACTTGTTGCTTCTTCATCCTCCCTCCTACCTCCTGATGATACTCTTGAACCGATTCAAGATACATCACATGATACAATTCCAGTTGTTTCTCTAGAAACTCACACTAACCCATTAGACACTGTTACATCAGAACAATAGGATCATGGCTCCACGTCAAAAATGGTTGACGTTTTAATGGATACCACTGTTGTAGGATCTTTTCTGCATACCAAACATTGGACTAAAAGTCATCTGATTGATCTTATCATTGGTGATGCTACTGCTCTAGTATCAACTAGAAGGGCTACTTGGAATATATGTTTATATACTGCCTTTCTTAGTAAGATTGAACTAACTTCGGTTGCTCAAGCTTTACTTGATCCAAACTGGGTGATAGCTATGCAAGAAGAAATAGGTCAATTTGAACGTTTGAAGGTGTGGCAATTAGTTCCAAGACCAGCGGGTCAACGACCAATCTGGGTTAAGTGGATTTTCAAGAACAAGAAGGATTCTGATGGGGTTGTGGTTAGAAATAAGGCACGTCTTATGGCCAAGGGATATCGACAACAAGAGGATATTGATTATGATGAGACATTTGCTCCGGTTGCAAGGATTCGGGCTATTCGTCTTTTTCTTGCTTATGTTTCTCATATGAAGTTCATGGTGTTTCAAATAGAAGTCAAAACCGCTTTTCTGAATGGTACTCTTCAAGAGAAAGTTTATGTTGATCACCCAGCAGGCTTTGTCGATCCTATTCATCTGAACCACGTCTACTACTTGGAGAAAGCTTTGTACGGTCTAAAGCAAGCACCGCGTACATGGTACGAGACCTTGACAAAGTATTTGCTGGAAAATGGTTTCTCTCGTGGAACAATTGATACAACGCCTCTTCATTCGTAAAAACCACGATCACATTCTCTTGGTTCAAATTTACGTTGATGATATTATTTTTGGTTCCACGTGCCCAGCCTTATGCAAAGAATTTGGTGACCTTATGGCCAACAAATTCAAAATGAGCATGCTTGACCAGCTCAATTTCTTCTTGGGGTTACAAGTCAAACAATAACCAAATGGCATTTTTATCAGTCAAACAAAATACATTAACGACATGCTAAAACGTTTTAAAATGACTGAATTAAGAACAATGTCAACCCCAATGAGGACTTTGTTAAATGCTGAGGAAAATGGGGAACCCTTTGATATAACGCTTTATCCAAGCATGGTTGGCTCTTTAATGTATCTGACTGCAAGTCGACCAAACATTACACTTGTTTTAACTTTCTGTACCCGCTTTCAGTCCAACCCTAAAAAGTCACACTCCAAAGCAGTGGTTAGAATTTTTCAGTACCTAAAAGGTACACCTAACCTTGGAATATGGTATCCTCATGGATCTGATTTCACACTCACTGCTTATATGGATGTGAATCATGGCTGTTGCCATGTTGATAAGAAAGGAACATCTGGATCACTTCAGATGTTGGGGAATAGGTTAGTTGGTTGGTCATCTAAGAAACAAAACTGTATTTCATTGTCAACAGCTGAGTCTGAGTATATTGCTGCAGCTCATTGTTGTTCACAAGTTTTGTGGATTGATGTTATGCGAGGTGTATATAATATAGCTTATATTTTACAAGGAAATACTATTAAATACGATACAATTTTACTCAAGATATTTATTTATTTATTGAATGGATATACTTAAACATTGCTACAACAGTTATAGGCAGTGTACCTAATCGTACAGTAGTGTAGTTTTTAGTAAGTCCGGTTCGTTCCACAGGGAAAATCTTTTAATCAAAGCTTAACGCTATATTAGTTTTATTTTATAAAAATACAAATATATATATAAGTAATATTATTATTATAAAGGGGGGTTTTTATCGTTTAATGACCGGTTTGTCAATTTTAAAACTTTAGTCGCAGTTAAAACGAAATGTAAAATATTAAATAAATAAAAGACTTAATTTAAATCGTAAAGTAAATAACAATAATGAAATTGCGATAAATAAAAGTGCGATAAAATAAACTTGTGATAATTAAAAAGTACGATAATTAAAAGTGCAATTAAATACAATAACAATAAATAAAAGTGCTATAATTAGAAGTGCAATTAAATATAAAATAAAGAAAATTAAATATGAAATAAAAGAATTATGCTTATTTAAACTTCCGTAATTATGATGTTTGACGTGTTGATTTTAGTTTTATTCCCATGGGTTAATTGTCCTTTATCCTGGATTATTTAATATGTCCGTCTGGTTTTTGTCCATAACAGTCCATCAGTCATAAATATAAAGTGTGAGTGTCCTCGTCAAATTATCCTTATACCCGAAGTTAAATATTCCAACTAATTGGGGACTTAAACTGTAACAAGATTTTAATACTTTGTTTAATAATTACACCAGGATGTCGACTGAATGTAACCCAAGGTTTTAATACTTTGTTATCAATTATGCCAAGTGTCCTTGTACATAATTTCACCCCTGTTTTAATAATTCTAGTGGCTATTAATCCATTCCCGTATCCGGTTAAATGAACGATTATTCGTATATATAAATACCCCGCCCATCGTGTCCGATCGAGTGTATATGGTTATTTATAGGGACGTTCAATTGTAAATCTTTATATTAAAATTAAAAAACTATCATTTAGTTAAACAAATATAAAGCCCATTAATAGCCCATAGTCTAATTTCCACAAGTGTCGTTCTTTTGTCCAAACCCCAATTATGGTACAAAGCCCAATTACCCAATTTTAATATTTTTAGCCCAACATCATGATTACTTCGGATTAAATAAGCATAATAATAACTTAGCTACGAGACATTAAATTAAAAAGGCTGAACATAATTTACAATGATTAAAAATAGCGTAGCGTTACAGGGACAGAATTTCGACTTACACCCTTACAACATTCGCTAACACACCCTTATTATTATAAATTAAAATTAAAATTATAATATAAATATAAATATTATACGTTGAATGAGGAGAAGAAAAAGATGTGTTTTTGTGGTGCACCAAAGCTCGATTTTTATAGGCATGTGGGCTGGAACTGTGCACCATGCGATCGCATGGATTTATGCCTTCCAGGCCATGCGATCGCATGGCCAGCTGGGGAGACTCAAAAGTCTTTGTTTTTTTATGCCGACGGTTTTTAAATATAATATAATATATATATTAATTTTAAGAATTAATTATATATTATATTATATTCATGTGCATAGTTGACTTGAATTTTTTAGTCCGTTGCGTCGAGCGTTGAGAGTTGACTCTGGTCCCGGTTCCGGATTTTCGAACGTCCTTGCGAATAATTTAATATCTTGTACTTTGCGTTTTGAATCTTATACTCTTGTAATTTTGAGACGTTTCTTATCAATAATTGGAACCTTATTGATTGTATTTTGTACTTTTGAGCTTTTTGGTCGTTTGCGTCTTCAATTTGTCGAATCTGTCTTTTGTCTTCACCTTTTATTATTTAAACGAATATCACTTGTAAATAGAACATTTGCAACTAAAAGCTTGTCTTTCTTGAGGAATAATGCTATGAAATATATGTTCGTTTTTAGCATTATCAAATATTCCCACACTTGAGCGTTGCTTGTCCTCAAGCAATATCGTCTTGAAATACTAGAATCACTTCTTTATTCTTCACACTTTGTACATCAGTGATTTCAATACGGCGGTATAAACAATGGTAGTAACGATGTGGTTTACAGTCTCACATGACTTATGAAAATTTAGATCCTTTAGGAAATTGGATCTTTATGAAAACATTTGATTTTTTTGAAAATTAAATTTAGCTTATACCCTAGATAAGTTTTCCGGAATAACCCTTCACCGGTGTTTGCAAAATATTTTTGTGGGTTTGGTGGGTTTCAGATTTGAAAATTTTAGCTCAAAACTTGCGGTTTTGTGTCACCCACTTGCTAACCTTGTATTGGGAAAGCAACACGTCCAGTTTACTTGCTCCGTTTATTACCTTTTGATAAACTACCGTCCAGTTGTAAAGGAAAGCGTTGAACAAGCAACTGTTAAGGCAATGTCCCCTGACATGCTTTTAATTATGGTCTATCCTTGGTAGGAGCAATAGTAATGATTTTTCGGTCTGGCACAAGGTCCTGTCTTCGACCATGCTATGCAACCACCGTGCTTACGGTTGACACCCGATTTGGTTCAGGTGACCTAATGAATTCCAATGAATTCTCAGGATTTTACGTTCAATGGTAATGAACGCATTAAAAATGGGTTTTCAGAAAACAAATCGGTTTGTAATTTTGATCAAAATATTTTCTCGTTCAAGCTCGAGTTTAGATATCATTGAATTTCATGAGTTTAAATTCTCAATCTTTAAGGTCAATCTCAAGGATTGAGTAATATCAGTCTTAAAAGCTGATTTTTAATCTTTAAGGAGATTATCCTTTCTGGGGATCTGATTCATTAGTCTTATCAAGCTAATTTGCACGGTGCCCCCCATTGTACGAGACAAATCCTTCTCATGGTTAGGATAAATCTGACCACTTGGCGACCCTATTTTATGGTGAGGTCCGTGAATTTCCTGCTGATTTTAGAGATGACTTTTCTAGATATTTCATCAACCTACAGCTGGTCTGGACGACAACTTCATGACCTAAATTAAGAAGCGCGTTTCTTTTTTGAAAGACTTTACTTCCTTTTAACGATGGAATTGATTCATTGTGTAGATCCATCTCTTCTTTTCTTTCATCGGGTAAAACAGTTTAGTTTAGTCCAAAGCAAAAGTATCTTCAATTATTTGTTACAGAAATATGTGACATATGTTTAAGATAACTTGGTAATTTTTCCCACACTTGGCTTTTATTTTCCTTTTTATTGTCCTCTATTCCATTTTAAATGAATTTTAACATTTTGGTTTGTTTCTCAATTTATGTCCTTTCCGAGGTAACAATAATTTCGGTGTTAACACCTAGTTTTATCGTTCATAAATATGTATAAACATGATTTTGAGTTCATTTAATTGAAAATTTTGAAAATTTTTACTAGAATTGGGTAGTCAGTATATAAGACTAGGGCTGTTCTTTATTATCAGAGGGCACTAGATTCTAATACAACTACTACTTTACTAGTATTTCTAATGGTAACCAAGTGTTTAAAGTAAAAAAATTTAAAAATCCGAAAGAATTTAACCCCTTCCCACACTTAAGATCTTGCAATGCCCTCATTTGCAAGAAATCAGTAACAATTTAAATTATTGAGGGTGATTAGCGTAGAAAAATGATTAAATTTTACCAAAGTTTCCAAACATATTGGCGTTTATTTGCTGAATGATAAATGGTGCATATCATTTGTTCATTCCGTCTGTTGTTACATCACATTTATTTGTCATCTTGTCATCAAAATTAGTAGCTTTTGCTGAACTTAATGCCAGTCTTTGAAAATGCGCTGTTTTACTCTGTTTTGTACAATTTACAATATACATACATACAAATATAAACATGCATGGAAATTTGAAATGGGACTTATTATCCCACTTTCAAATCCTAAATGTGAAATATTAGTACACAATAATAATAAAAATGATAAAGATTACATAAGTATATTCAATAACATAAGTTTAAACATGAATAAGTAAAAAGATAAAAACATATAAACCATATAAATAACCAAATGGAACCAAATCAGTCTGGATAGGGGTTCCAGTTTATCTCATCAGGTGGGTTCCATTGTTGGTTATAGGTGTTCTGATAGGCTTGGTTATAGTCATACCGGTTAAAGGGTGGTCGGATATCGGGGCTGTGTGGCGGAAAATGAGCAGGTCGAGTAGGCACGTAATTATTTGGTACCTGATATGATAGCTGGCTCATGATTTGGTGCTGATGAACTACCCAGCTATCGTGTTGGCGTCACCTATAATCCTCGTATACTCGCTCAGAGTTCCACTGCTCGTACATACTATGTCTGGCCGCATTCGTCATTGCTTCCTAATCTATACGAACGTGGACGTCAAGAATAGCATCTCGAAAGACATCCCTAATGTCTTCCGCCTCCTCCATTTCCTCGTCTTAGCCTCTCTCTACATGAGGATGAGATCCCTCATAGGGTACTGCCTGGTTACATCTACTTTTCAATACCTTAGCACCCACATAAACTTTCAATCCTAAGGGCTCAACCTGTTCTCTACAAAGCTGTAATGGACCCCCTTGGTTCCTATCAACACCTAAATACTCTCCAATGAGAGTAACAAAAATACCTCCTCCTATTATACTCCCGTTCTGCATTCCCTCTACCATTTTAGATAAATAAAAAGCAACACAGTAAGGGATATTGACAAAGCTTCTAGGATCCCGAATACACTTTAGGTAGAATAAATCATGTAAGGTAATTTTTTCTTTATTGTGACCTCTCTGTCTAATTGAGTTAGCCAAAAATCTATGAATAATACGAAGCTCGGCTCTGTCAATATGTGTATAGGAGTGTCCTCCTGCTCGTGTAAAAACATCAAAATGTGACATACGCCTCCAAATGGCGTCAGCGTCAAAGTTACTATCTACCCTTTCACCATAATGAATCAAATTTGTACAATCGGGTAATAGCAACTCACCAGGAGTATATATCTGTAAGGCCCTGGCCATGTCCAGCATGGACATTCTGTACATCCTACCGCCAAGGATAAACCTAAGAAATCTTCTATCATCTATTCTAACTATATTTGTATCAAGTGATACAGTACTCATCAACTCAACACACCATTCCTTATATACAGGTCTACGAATGGTGAAAAGACGTTCCCAATCTGTAAAAGAAGAACTGCCATACCTTTGTACCAAAAGCTGTCTAACACGGTCAGCTAGATGGACCATTTCCAAAGGGGCCCAATCGATTACCCTTGGCACCTCTACATTTTTTGTTACCAATTTGAATATGTTCCTTTGATATGTCTCGTAATCTCTCCATCTCCTATCAAATCTTAGATTAGGATGCAGAGTGTGCTCAAGAATCGTTGGGAATTCTACTGCGGCCTCATTGGGAATACTATGAATTCATCAACAAACTGTACCGGATCATAATAAGGTATGTGCTGATCAGGCTGTTGTTGTGGTTCTTGTTGTGGTTCTTGTTCGTGTTGCATTTCTGGTTCTGGTTCTGGTGCTGGTGCTGGTCGTCTAGATGATGATGCTCCTGAACCTCCCGTATCGGCTTTCTGCAAAACACATTAAACACAAAATTTGTGCATCCAAATATGCATTAGTGTTAGCAAAATAACAACTTAAAACAATCACTATAACATGTTAAATCAAAATTAAACTTATACACATTTTCACAATTTTTCACAATTCTACACTTTTCAAATAAGCACATATGAAAATGTATACAAAATTCATAAGCATTTAACTCAAATAACATGTCAAAATAGTCGTTACTAATAATTAAACAAGTCTCAAATGGCAAATATATCAAATTAATCAAGTTCATGAATTTTGGACTTAAAAAGTCCACTTTAATCTCTAAAAATCATGTTTAGGATCAATGTTTGGATCATTTAACTATCTAAACATGTTACACTACTCAATTTAGCAATAATTCATGACAAAAATCGGCCATAACCTGTTTATATCAAAAAGCCCAAATTGCTCAAGAACACAAACCCTAGATTTCTAAAAATTTTGAAGTTTTTGGCTTCAAATCTTGTTAAATAGCATCAATCTAGGTTATACATGCATAAAATACTAACAATTTAACACTAATTACACTAGAAATTAACAAAATTGCATTAGGTAAAAAAATTGGAATTTATCACAAAAACTAGCAAATTTATGCTGAAGAATGAGAATCTAGGCATGATTAGAGCAAGAAAAATGATGAATTACGGTGAAAAATGGCGAATTTTAGAGAGGATTTTGGGGTTGGTTCGTGTAAATGTGTGTGTTTGTGTTGAAGAACAGACTCGCTGTCTGTTTTGATTTGGCCAGAAATTTGCCTCCATGCGATTGCATGGAGGTATAGGGTGATTCCCATGCGATCGCATGGGTACCCGGCTACAGTGTTTTGACCTTTTTTTTTTTAAATAAAACCTTATACTTTATAAAACTTATAATTAATTAAATTTTAAAATTTTTTTTTTCCTTTAGGAGCGAGGGTGTTTCGGATCGATGTCCTAGTCTGTCCCTTGACAAAATTTTTAAAATTTGTCAAATCAAAGCGCGGTTTTAAAAGTAAAGATTTTTGGGTTTTTTTAATATTTTTGGCATACTTTAATTCAATAAGATTAAAAATAATGATAATAAAAGTTCTCGTCCCTCCCTCGGGTAAAGCAATTTCAGTTCAACGACCTAGTCTTCAACTCACGACGAATTTTAAAAAACATATTTTTAACTTAGCGAAATAAAGTAAATTTTTGTTTTTAAATTCACACCAAACTTAAATTTAAAATGCATAAAATTAAAAATTCACACCAAACTTAAATTTAAAATGCATAAAATTAAAAATTCACACCAAACTTAATTAAAAATTTATATTATAAATTCACACCAAACTTATATTATATTTTTGTTTTTATACATACAAACTTATATTAAAAAGATTAATTTTTCAAATATTTACAATTTTAAATATATTAATTTTAAAAAGTTTACAATATTATTTTAATTTTTATATATTAATTTTAAAACATGGTAAAAATAAAATTAAAAATCTTTTTGGCTTTTATCCCACTTTAATCAATCAAATATTATCAAAAATATACGCCCCTCTTTTCGGTAAAGTAATTTCGGTTCCATGACCTAATTTAACTCATGACGAATTTTTGAAATATTTTGAGTTGATTGATTAAAGATATTTATACCTTAAGAATAAACGTTAAATTTCGCAATGATGTAATAAATTTTTGAATGATATCAATAATTTCGATCGCCAAACCTAATTTTATTCAATACCAATTTAATACTTTATAGCGAACAAATTAGCGTTTATTATCAAAAGGTTAAAAATAAAAATAAAAAATAAAAACTGTACAGACTTACCTGTGAGATAGTATTCTTAGTGATACGATCTATCCCATTCATAAGATAGTCGGTTTAATTGATTTTCCATGGCTACATAGGCGTAACCTCGAGCATTCAGTGTTTTTTCTTCTAAACATATGAACGGTCCGTCTCTGCATAAAGTAACAAATTCGGTGTTTGAATAGGTTTGATTATTTGAACATTTACCTCCATGCGACCATTTTCCGCATTTGTGACATCTTTCAAGGTGTCTTGCTCTTCTTTTCGCTGCGGATTTTGATTTTCCTTTACCAAATTTTAACTTATTATCTTCGCATCTGGATTCTTTTCTTACTCCGTCCAATCTTTCTCTGATTACTGATACTAGTTCACTCGGAAGTGTGTCATTATTACGTTTAGTGATCAAAGCGTGTAGCATTAGACCATGGTTTAGTTCACAGGAAGTCTTCATTTCCTAAATAAAAATAAAAATTCAGAATGGGGGGAGAAGACTAGTTCTTTAGGGTCTGCTAGGGAAAGACCATTCGGGTTCCATTTTCGAGAACTACAAGAAAATAGACAATCTAACTCTAACAGAAATACATAAAATCCTTAAAAGACTTGATTCTCCCCACACTTAGTTAGCTGTGGTATCGAAATTGTGATTAACTTCGTTGTCGACTTCCATCGGACCATCTATGTAATGTTTAACTCTGTGACCATTAACTTTAAATTCAATTCCATTTGAATTTATTAATTCTATCGTTCCGTATGGGAAAACTCTTTTGACTATGAATGGTCCAGACCATCTCGATTTCAATTATCCAGGAAATAGCTTGAATCGTGAATTGAAAAGAAGAACTCTGTCTCCTTCTTTAAATTATTTTGAACTTCTGATTCTTTTATCATACCATTTCTTCGTTCTTTCCTTATAGATTAACGAATTTTCGTATGCTTCATGTCTTAATTCTTCTAATTCGTTTAATTGACTTAATCGTAGACGTCCGGCTTCATGTAAATCAAGATTACATGTCTTCAAAGCCCAAAATGCTTTGTGTTCAATTTCTACTGGAAGATGACATGCTTTTTCGTAGACGAGTTTAAAAGGTGTGGTTCCAATTGGAGTTTTGTAGGCTGTTCTAAAAGCCCAGAGTGCATCCTCCAATTTAATGGACCATTCCTTCGGATTTGATCCTACGGTTTTTTCTAGAATACGTTTTAAAGCTCGGTTGGTATTTTCAACTTGTCCACTTGTTTGTGGATGATATGCGGTGGAGATTTTATGAGTTACTCCATATCTTTTGAGAACTTTCTCAAGTTGATTATTATAGAAATGAGTACCCCGATCACTTATTAAAGCTTTCGGGGTTCCAAACCTTGCAAAAAGACATTTTAAAAAGTTGACTATAACTCGTGCATCGTTAGTTGGGAGAGCTTGTACTTCCGCCCATTTAGATACATAATCAATGGCTACGAGAATGTAGAGATTATTATGAGATTTTGGAAATGGACCCATAAAGTCAATACCGCAAATGTCAAATACTTCGCATACTTGAATGACATTTTGTGGCATTTCATCACGTTGACTTATTTTTCTGGCCCTTTGACAAGCATCACAGGATTTGCAAAGAAGGTGTGCGTCTTTGTAAATTGTAGGCCAATAGAATCCAGCATCATAAACTTTTCTTGCTGTTAGTTGAGGCCCATAGTGCCCTCCTGTTGGTCCTGTGTGACAATGGTTTAAAATTTTACTAGCTTCATCTCCAAATACACATCGGCGTATTATTCCATCGGGACAACTTTTAAACAAATGTGGATCTTCCCAGAAATAGTGTTTTATATCACTGAAGAATTTCTTTCGTTTTTGGTACGATAATCCTTTTTCAAGGAAGCCACATATTAAGTAGTTTGCATAGTCTGTAAACTATGGAATTTCATTATAATCTATCTTCAATAGATATTCATCAGGAAAGTTGTCTTGTATGGCCGATTCATTTAGAACTTCTAATTCCGGATTTTCAAGACGAGAAAGATGATCAGCGGCGAGATTTTATGCTCCTCTTTTATCTCGGATTTCAATATCGAACTCTTGTAAGAGTAAGATCCAACGGATTAATCTTGGTTTGGAATCTTGTTTCGAAAATAGGTATCTAAGAGCAGAATGGTCGGTATAGACCACCGTTTTTGCTAGAACGAGATATGAACAAAATTTGTCAAAAGCAAAGACAATAGCAAGGAGTTCTTTTTCAGTAGTTGTATAGTTCGTTTGTGCTCCTTGTAACGTCTTACTAGCATAATATATAGGTTGAAATCGTTTTTCAATCCTTTATCCTAAAACGGCTCCCATTGCAAAATTACTTGCATCGCACATTAGTTCAAACGGTAGATTTCAATTTGGTGTTATCATGATCGGCGCATTAGTGAGTTTCTCTTTAAGAATATTAAAAGATTTGATGCATTCATCTGAAAAGATGAATGGAGCATCCTTTTCTAGGAGTTTATTCATAGGAGTGGCAATTTTAGAAAAATCTTTTATGAAACGTCGGTAAAAACCGGCATGCCCTAGAAAACTCCTAACTCCTCTAACATTGGTGGGATGTGGAAGTTTAGCAATTACATCTACTTTAGCTCTATCCACTTCAATTCCTTCTTTTGAAATTGTATGTCCAAGAACGGTGCCTTCTTTAACCATGAAATGGGATTTCTCCCAATTAAGTACTAGATTTGATTGTTCGCATCTAATAAGCATTCGTTCAAGATTAACTAGACATGATTCAAATGTATCACCGAAGACTGAAAAGTCATCCATGAAAACTTCCATGCATTCTTCTATCATGTCGTGAAAAATCGCCATCATGCACCTTTGAAAGGTTGCAGGGACGTTGCAAAGTCCAAATGGCATGCGTTTGTAAGCAAAAGTACCATAAGGGCACGTGAACGTGGTTTTCTCTTGATCTTCGGGTGCTATTGGAATTTGAAAATATCCGGAAAATCCATCAAGAAAACAATAGTAACTGTTTCCGGCTAATCTTTCCAACATTTGATCAATAAAAGGTAAGGGAAAGTGATCTTTTCGGGTGGCGTCATTTAATTTTCTATAATCAATACATACACGCCATCCTGTTACAGTCCTAGTAGGAATAAGCTCATTTTTTTCATTTGTAATGACAGTCATGCCACCCTTCTTAGTCACGCATTGAACTGGGCTTACCCATGGACTATCAGAGATTGGATAAATTAAACCTGCCTCTAGCAGTTTAATAATTTCTTTTTTAACTACATCTTGCATATTCGGATTTAGTCTTCGTTGGCGTTGCACATACATTTTATGACCTTCTTCCATAAGGATTTTATGTGTGCAATACGAAGGACTTATTCCTTTAATATCATGAATCTTCCATGCAATGGCTGGTTTATGAGCTTTCAACACAGAAATGAGTTGTGATTTTTTATTTTCAGTAAGAGAAGACGATATTATTACAGGTAATTCGGATTCACCATGTAAATAAGCGTATTCCAAATGGTTTGGAAGTGGCTTTAATTCTAATGTCGGTGGTTCTTCTATCGATGATTTATATCGATATCTGTCTTCTTCTTTTAGCATTTGAATTTCTTCTGTTGTTGGTTCATATCCATTAGCTATTAGTGTAGCTAACATTTCAGCTTCATCAATTGGTTCATTACCTTCTCCTAAAGAACATTCTCCTGTTCCTTGTAATTCTGGAAATTCTTCTAACAATTCTGCATGTGAATCTATAGTGTGAATATAATAACATGTATCATCTGCAGATTGCGGTTGTTGCATTGCTCTATCAACTGAAAAGGTAACACTCTCGTCCTCTATACTTAGGGTCAATTTCTTAACGAACACGTCTATCATTGCTTTAGCCGTGTTTAAGAATGGTCTTCCTAATATGAGAGGAACTTGAGAATCTTCTCCCATGTCCAGAACAACAAAATCTACTGGAAATACTAAAGTACCAACTTTAACTAGCATGTTCTCCATTATCCCTCTAGGATATTTTATTAATCGATCGGCTAGTTGTATACTTATTCTGGTTGATTTCAATTCTCCAAGGTCTAGTTTAGTGTATAGTGAATACGGCATTAAATTTATACTAGCACCTAAGTCTGCCAATGCTTCTATTGAACTAAGACTACCCAGAAAACATGGAATTGTGAAACTTCTTGGATTAGATAGTTTTTCTGGTATCTTATTCAACAGCACTGCTGAACAATTAGCATTCATAGTAACGGCCGAGAGTTCTTCCATTTTCTTTCTATTTGAGATTAGATCTTTCAAGAATTTAGCATATCTAGGCATTCCTGAAATCACATCAATGAAAGGAAGATTTACATTTATCTGTTTAAACATATCCAAGAATTTGGATTGCTCGGCTTCAAGTTTCTCTTTCTTCATTTTACTCGGGTTAGGAAGTGGTGGTTGGTATGGTTTAACATAAGGTTTATCCTTAGCTGTGTTATCTTCATTAACCTTTTCAACTACCGGTTCTTTTTCCTTATCTTGATCAGGTTGTGGTTCTTGTAGAGTAGGAATAACTTCATCAGAAGTTACAGGTTTTTCAGGTGGTTTAAGTGTTGTACCACTTCTTGTGGTAATGGCTTTAGCTGTTTCATTCCGAGGGTTAGCATTCGTATCACTAGGTAAACTTCCCGGTTTTCTTTCACCTATTAACCTTGCTAGGTTACTTACTTCTTATTCCAAGTTTTGAATAGAAGCTTGTTGATTTCTAAATGCTTGAGCATTTTGTTAATTAGTTTGTTTTTGAGATGTGAAAAACTGCGTTTGAGTTTCAACTAGCTTCGTCATCATATCTTCAAAATTCGGCTTTTTATCATCGGTTTGTGGTGGTTTGTTTTGAAAATTAGGTCTTTGCTGATTGTAAGTATTATTGGATACTTGTTGATTGCTAGGACCTTGTTGGTTGTTGTATGGAATATTTCGATTATAATTCTGGTTTTGATTGTAGATCGATCTTGGCGGTTGATAATTATTCTGATAATTATTTCCAGGCCTTTGGTTTAGATATGAAACATTCTCTCTTTGTTCCATTGTTAATTGAATACTGAGACAATCTTTTGTCAAATGTGGTCCTCCACACTGCTCACAACTAATTCGTATTAAGTGGATATCTTTAGTCATCTTTTCCATTCGTCTCTCGACAGCATCTATCTTTGCTAAAATGGAATCTAAGTCATGGCTAGAATCGGCTCTAGCTGCTTTAGATGATCTAACGATATCTTTTTCTTGGTGCCACTCATGTGAGTGGGAAGCAGTGTTATCAATAATTTTGTAAGCATCAGTTTCGGTTTTCTTCATAATAGAACCACCAGCTGCTATATCGATGTCTTTCCTTGTAGTGATGTCGCATCCTTGGTAGAATATTTGTACTATTTGACAGGTGTCTAAACCATGTTGCGGACATCCTCTTAATAACTTTCCAAATCTTGTCCACGCCTCATATAGAGTTTCATTCAGCTTCTGTGTGAACGTAACCATTTCTCCTTGAAGTCTTACGGCTTTAGATGCCGGAAAGAATTGTTTAAGAAATTTTTCAACAAAAACGTCCCATGTATCAATCGCCCCTTCAGGTAATGATTCCAACCAATCTTTGGCTTCTCCCTTTAAAGTCCAGGGAAATAACATGAGATATATCTGTTCATCCTCCACTTCTCGGATTTTAAATAGTGTGCAGATCCTATTAAAGGTACGAAGATGTTCATTTGGATCTTCCTTCAGCGCACCACTAAATTGGCATTGATTAGTCACCATGTGTAGAATTTGTCCTTTGATTTCATAATCTGGTGCATTAATGTCAGGATGAGTAATTGCGTGACCTTGGCCAGTGCGTTTAGCTCTCATTCGGTCTTCCATACTTAAAGGTTCCAGATTCTCTGTAATTGAATTTGTTGAATCGGAATCACTAGAGGATTCTGACTTAATGGTTCGTTCCTCAACAATCTCTGTTTGAATGATTGGTGGTTCCGGAGGAAAATTTAATGGTTCAGGATCTATGAATCGTCCCTGAATATTCTCCGAATTCTCAATTGTGAGGTCGGGTTCAAAAAATGGATTATCGGAAATTTGAACTGGAGTACTTGGTTGACTGGATGACGATTCTAAAGAAAAATCAACGGCGGTAATATTTGCTAGATGTCTTGATCTAGTTACAGGTGGTGAATGTATAAAAGGTGGTGAACGTCTTGCTCGGTGCATTCACTGAATATCCTATTAGTTTTTAAAAGAAAAGAAAAAATTATATAAGTTATCCAATTAATAGACTTTTTTGATTTTGCCCACGTTTCGAATAGCCAAAAGATGCAGCAGAGGGGCAGGATTCGTTTGGTCTCAATATAATTGAGGACTGTTTGGCTCCAATAACCCGGTCCACGTACAAATCCAACTATTACTACGAACCATAAAATTTTGATGTCTATCAATTTAACCACTTAAAATAAATTTTCGTAATTTTAAGAAATTTATATAAGAAGTAGAATAAAAATCTATGTCCTAAAACTAGAATAGCGAGAAATAAGAAAGAAAAAGAGCGCGTCGAAAAAGGTCGAAAAATAAAAGGCGTCGAAAAATAAGAAAGAAAAAGAGTGACTTATAAAACTTAAAAATACTTGACTAACCCAACCTTATTACTATCACTAACTTAAAATTATAATCGAAAATTGAGATTACTAATTGGAATGATAATTTATACATAGGTAAAAGGCGTCTAAAAATATTAAAGCTTACAAGTAAAACTGTATCCCAAATGGCAATATCTTAAAAAGGAACTAAAACTTAAAAAGGCGTCTCAAAATTCTAAAGCACCTAAATCTTAGTCTAAAGAAAAAGCACTTAAGGGATTTTACGGCAAAGCCTAAAAATCTAGAAATAAAAATAACTATGGCAAAAACTATGTTTAAAAACTAAATACGAGCGAAAAATACAAATATTACACTAAAACAATTAAAAAGGGACAAAATATAAAAATATACTAAAAGTTGTAAAAAGGACAATTTTTATAAAAATATTATTTTTATATTATTTATTTTGTAAAACTATTAATTTTATAAACTAATTAAACTAATTATACTAAATAATACAAATAATAAAATAACTAAACTAAATAAAAAAAATAACCCTAATTAGGGTTTAAGAAAAATAATAATTATTATTATCCGTAATAAATGCTGGCTGCAGTCAACTGTGGCGTGTCAGACGAGCTCATGCGATCGCATGAGTTCTAAGCTACCAGGCCATGCGATCGCATGGGCTAGGGTTTCGGGCCTCAGAGTGGGCTGCTACAGTATCGGACTTCGAGTTTTAATATATTTTTTTGCTGTATAATATATTTATAAAATATATTTATAAATTAAATAAAACTTATATTTTTACAAACTAAAAATAGAAATAAAGAAACTTTATAAAACTTAAATATTTACCAAACTCTTAAAAATATTTATATTTTTGTTTTTCTTTTTATATTTGTGAATATTTAAAACGTATTTCTACAAAAGCGTATTTTTTTTATAAAAGTAAACTAAAAAAAAATCTTTTTTTATATATATTAGCGTTGTGCTTCCGACTTTTAAGCTAGATTGTCCCCGGCAGCGGCGCCAAAAATACTTGATGTTATGCGAGGTATATAAAATAGCTTATATTTTACAAGGAAATACTATTAAATACGATACAATTTTACTCAAGATATTTATTTATTTATTGAATGGATATACTTAAACCTTGCTACAACACTTATAGGTAGTGTACCTAATCGTACAGTAGTGTAGTTTTTAGTAAGTCCGTTTCGTTCCACAGGGAAAATCTTTTAATCAAAGCTTAACGCTATATTAGTTTTATTTTATAAAAATACAAATATATATAAGTAATATTATTATTATAAAGGGCGGTTTTTACCGTTTAATGACCGGTTTGTCGATTTTAAAACTTTACTCGCAGTTAAAACAAAATGTAAAATATTAAATAAATAAAAGACTTAATTTAAAGCGTAAAGTAAATAACGATAATGAAATTGCGATAAATAAAAGTGCGATAAAATAAACTTGCGATAATTAAAAAGTACGATAATTAAAAGTGCAATTAAATACAATAACAATAAATAAAAGTGCTATAATTAGAAGTGCAATTAAATATAAAATAAAGGAAATTAAATATGAAATAAAAGAATTATGCTTATTTAAACTTCTGTAATTATGATGTTTGACGTGTTGATTTTAGTTTTATTCCCATGGGTTAATTGTCCTTTGTCTTGGATTATTTAATATGTCCGTCTGGTTTTTGTCCATAACAGTCCATCAGTCATAAATATAAAGTGCGAGTGTCCTCGTCAAATTATCCTTATACCCGAAACTAAATATTCCAACTAATTGGGGACTTAAACTGTAACAAGATTTTAATACTTTGTTTAATAATTACACCAAGATGTCGACTGAATGTAACCCAAGGTTTTATTACTTTGTTATCAATTATGCCAAGTGTCTTTGTACATAATTTCACCCCTGTTTTAATAATTCTAGTGGCTATTAATCCATTCCCGTGTCCGGTTAAATGAACGATTATTCGTACATATAAATACCCCGCCCATCATGTCCGATCGAGTGTATATGGTTATTTATAGGGACATTCAATTGTAAATCTTTATATTAAAATTAACAAACTATCATTTAGTTAAACAAATATAAAGCCCATTAATAGCTCATAGTCTAATTTCTACAAGTGTCGTTCTTTTGTCCAAACCCCAATTATGGTACAAAGCCCAATTACCTAATTTTAATATTTTTAGCCCAACATCATGATTACTTCGGATTAAATAAGCATAATAATAACTTAGCTACGAGACATTAAATTAAAAAGGTTGAACATAACTTACAATGATTAAAAATAGCGTAGCGTTACACGGACAGAATTTCGACTTACACCCTTACAACATTCGCTAACACACCCTTATTATTATAAATTAAAATTAAAATTATAATATAAATATAAATATTATACGTTGAATGAGGAGAAGAAAAAGATGTGTTTTTGTGGTGCACCAAAGCTCGATTTTTATAGGCATGTGGGCTGGAACTGTGCACCATGCGATCGCATGGATTTATGCCTTTCAGGCCATGCGATCGCATGGCCAGCTGGGGAGACTCAAAAGTCTTAGTTTTTTTATGCCGACGGTTTTTAAATATAATATAATATATATATTAATTTTAAGAATTAATTATATATTATATTATATTCATGTGCATAGTTGACTTGAAATTTTTAGTCCGTTGCGTCGAGCGTTGAGAGTTGACTCTGGTCCCGGTTCCGGATTTTCGAACGTCCTTGCGAATAATTTAATATCTTGTACTTTGCGTTTTGAATCTTGTACTCTTGTAATTTTGAGACGTTTCTTATCAATAATTGGAACCTTATTGATTGTATTTTGTACTTTTGAGCTTTTTGGTCGTTTGCGTCTTCAATTCGTCGAATCTGCCTTTTGTCTTCACCTTTTATTATTTAAACGAATATCACTTGTAAATAGAACAATTGCAACTAAAAGCTTGTCTTTCTTAAGGAATAATGCTATGAAATATATGTTCGTTTTTAGCATTATCATGGATGCAAACTCAACTATTAGACTATGGCTTTAAGATCTCTAAGACCCCGATATACTGTGATTCACAATGTGCAATTGCAAGTACTAGCAACTCAGTCCAGCATTCTAAGACTAAACAGATAGATATTCATTATCACTTTATCAAGGACCATGTAGAAAAGGAAGACATAGAATTATACTTCGTGCCTATAAAAGTACAATTAGCTGACATGTTCACTAAACTTAGATGAAGTTAGGCTAAATTTCTTGATTCAGCAAATAGGCATGGTGGAGTATAGTGCTTAATCTCTTTAGTTCTATTGGTGCTTATTCCTGGTATCTTATGTTTAGGGGGAGCATATATTGTCTAGGGGGAGCAAATGAATGCTTTAGATATTATCTTTCTAGGGGGAGCTTTTGCTATATGTTTACTCCTTATGCTTATGTTTCCTCAGTTACGATACGGGAGGTAACTGCCTGATATCTTGTTTCAAATGAGAGTTATTAAATCTTCTTGTGGGAAGATCAAAATGGTGACTTACTTAACAGTATATCACATTTTGAGGGGGAGAAAGGTAGAAAATGAAAAAAAAATTGTTTTTCAAAAGTGAATTCTTAAAAACTTGTGTTTTAGATTGATAAATTTCACATTGGGTTGTATAGATCACAGTATGCAACCCACTTTAACAATTGGTATCATTGAAGATTTGTGCTTCGTACATAATTCAAATTTTTCTAAGTACAAATCTTTATTTTAAAAAATTCATATAAATTTGAAAAGTTAAAATCCAAAAAGATTTGAATTTTTCATGAATAAATGATATTTTCAGCATCAAACCGAGTCTGACAACAAAAAGTCCAGATTCGGTAAATCTCAAAATGCTCAAAATTCACTCAATCTTATAGTTTAATGAAAGTATAATAAACTTGTGAATTTACACATATTGATTTGTCAAAGTTTGAAGTTAAATTGATTAAAACTTTAAATGGACTGTATTGGTATCTAAGGCCCATTCGATAAAGCCCAATTTTTACTTATATTCGGTATCTATAAATAGAAGAGTCAAAGTCAAAGACTCTTACATTTTCTAAAGCTTATACCGAATGTTATTAATATACCGAGTCTGTGCTTAACTACGAGTCTGTTCATTAATTACTTTAAATCTTTGGTAATTTATTCTTTTAATCAAGTTTGTGCTATACATATTATAGATTTGAGTTGAATGAAAGTATATAAACCAAAAAACATCTCGTATTACATGAATTAGATCTTTAGTTTGAAAACTAATTGAAAGAAACCGAATCTGTTTTGAAACCTTAAATCTAAAATTAAATCAGATTCATGTTGTTGATTGCTATGAGATAAAGTCTATTCAATGATTAATATGTTGATCTATTAGAGAAACGACTCAGATTGCATGTTTAATTCATGTTGAATGGATTCTGTATATATTGAATGTGTTCATACTGCAGTACCGAGTCTGTTCAACATGATTATCTTATTCTTTTGAGTTTAAAATTGATTCTGGTTAAGAACTTAAGTGACATATGACTAGAAATGCATGTTAAAGTTATAATATATGAAAATTGAAGATACCGAATTTGACATCTGATCTGGATACGGAGTCTGATATTTGGTAACATAAAACTTCATGATTTGAATTTAACATACTTGCATGCTTAATCTAGTTCATCTTTTTGAAAAGAAAATTTTATTTGGTAACAAAATTTGATAAAATTTCATGGTTACTGAATCTGTTCAAAATTTTAAATACTGACTAAGTAATGATTGGACTTTTGGTTTTATTTTTTGATTAATCATGATACTTGTATTAATTGTTTGAATGCTTGAATTGGATATCATGATTGTCAAATACTTGTGAATAATTTGAATAAATGAATTTTCTAACTTATAAAATCCATAAAAATCATAAAATTGAAAATACAAAGGACTTCAAAGGAAATAAGAATAGAGATATGTGCTTATTGTTAACATATTGTGGTCTTCTATCTCTTGTTAAACAGCTAAATGACTAACAATTACTTTATCAACACTGAAACCAACATACCCGGCAATTATCGGCTTGCTATTCTGGAGAGGCATCAACTTTAGGCTGCTTTAAGCACTATTTTTAGTGTGTCAGATGTTGATTTGAGACTTCTTAATGGAACAATCAAGTTTGTTGAGGCCACACAACCTACTGCTGCTATTTGTGATGCCCCGTACAAAATTAACGTGTACGGATCATCAACAACAGGATCATTACAAGGTCAAACACTATATGCTGTTTCAAAATAAGTTTGCATTCATAACAAAAGGTGACGTCATAACCAACGTCAAATGTTTAACATACGATAGCGTGCTTCTACGAATAGAAGGCAATAATAATAGTACGTGACCCAATGGTCATTACAAATTCATTGTTTCAAAAGTAACATAGTTTGAATGCAAAATAAATGTTTCATGCGAAGACATCTCTAATAAACGCAGCGGGAGTCTACACAGCATGACAACTACAGCGGAAGCAACCAAACCTCTAAGCACCTAAGAAAACATGCTTAAAAATGTCAACACGAATGTTGGTGAGCTATAGTTTAAGTATAACAGTAATGTAAGGTAGGCTACGAGATTTCAGTGTTTCAAAACAGTATGAAAAGTATATGTTCAACCGTGGGCACTTGGTAACTAACTTAACGTAATAACACCCCCTAAAAGTACATTTGGCGAGTGCGTAAGTTTACGAATTATTAAACACCCGTTAAATGCTAGTGCTACTAGTCCGAGTGGGGATGTCAAACCCTATGGATCCATATCTAAGATTCGCGTTCACCGGTTCAAAGACCAATGACTAAACTTTACCGAGCTAAGGGGAAAGTTTATGCTGTTGTATAACCCACACATATAATAAGTTTAAGTACTCATGTCTAGTATGTAAAACGTAAAATGCGCATGTATTCTCATTCCCAAAATAGTTAAAATAAAAAGGGATGCTATAACTCACAGTGAAAAGTAGTAAAGTCGATACAAGATAAGTAAGCAAGTAGTTGGTCCGAAAGGTCCTCAACCTAAGTCAAAAGTTACTAAGCTAGTAAATCGTTCCCAAAGGTTTTAAAAGTTTGTAAATTAGGTCTTAAGTATCATCATCATTCATCATTAATCAAAAAGTGTAAAGTAAGTTTCAATCAAGAATAGAGTTCAAAAAAAGGCTGAATTCGTTCAGCCGCCACGACCTATATACAAAATGAAATGAGGTGAGACCAATGGCCATGGCTCCATATATGAGTCCCTAGTTGCTGACCAATTTCCAGAACCAAACTCGTCTTCGTTTGACCGTGGCGACGGTTTAAGTGCCAGTAGGTCAGAAATTTCAGCACAACGTTAAAAGGGTGTAGTGACTTTCGGAAGGCCGTTAATCCTAAACTGTAACTCGGATTAAGATGAGGCTTAAATGGAAAATCATCTACTCAAACCGAAATAACTGGAAATCAACTTTCCAGTACCCCAGGTAGCCTGATCAGACCCATAAAACAGTAAACAAAGTGCTCCGGTGGGTTCTTGGTGCTTGATGCTCATCACGGTTCTCATCCTTGATGCTTATAGCTTCAAGTGTACAACTCGTTGATGTGTTTGCATCATTTATACCAAGTTTTGACCATCATAACACTAGTGCATATCTAAGATATGTAGCACAACTCATTTAAGGGTTGTATGAAGGTTGATGAACCAAAGTTACATCAAGATCTTAGATCCGACACATACATGAGTTCTAATAGTAATATTAAGCTACAAACTTGAAAGTTAACTAATTAAACAAGATCTTAAGTTGTAAAACTTAGATCTTAGTTAGATCTTAAAGATCCTAGACTAAAAAGTCTAAATCTAGTGTTCTTAAGTTAGATCCTAAGTTATAGAACTTGGATCTTAACTTTAATAAAACCATAAGTTATGAAACTTAGATCTTAATCTTGTAAAATGTATGTAAGCTCATAAGCTCTTGTTTTAGACAAAATTAGAAGACCATAAGCTATAGAAACTTAGATCCAACATAAGTGTATGAAGTTATAACTAGAAAGTTAAAGTTCCATGTTCTTGAACTTACAAAGTTTAACTTTTAGTTTTAAGAGATATGAGATCAAGTTTAACTAGTAATACTTGACCAAAATAATAATTAAAATACTTACAAAAGAAAGAAATAAACTAAAGTTACAAGTATTATGTTCATGTTTGTTTCATACTTAAGAAGATTCAAATCAAAGTTTGGATCTTAGGAAAGTAAACTTTAAGTCTACAAAACATGAACACAAGTAAAATCATAAAGCTTATGAACTTTTAGATCTTTAAAACATTTAAGTGTAGAACCATAAGTTATAGAAACTTAGATCCTTGTTCTTGGTTCTTCATTAAACAAAGATGAAAGTAACAAGATTACATGAAGATACAAGCTAGATAACTTGATCTTTAACAACAACAAACAACAAGTAACAAAACAAGTAATTAAAATGATGATGATGGATTCGGTTTTAAGGAGAAAAAGAAAGAAGAAATAAAGTTGTTACTTACAAAGTTTGAGAGAAAATGTTGAGAGAAAATGAAGTGGTGTATGAGTTTGTGTGTAAAATGAGATGATACTAGTGTATAAGTAACAAAAAAATGAAAAAAGAACTCTCCTCCCTTCTAGCTATGGTCGATGGTTTCATGGTGCCCAAAGGGGAAGTCAACTGCTCACTTTCAAGTGTGGGATGAAGGTGTAAGCTAAGAAGAGGTAATAAGTTAAATGTATGGAGAAATGGTCTTGCATGCTTGAATAATTTGTCTCCTCATTAACTAATTGATCCATTCTTAACATTAATAAATTACTAGCATAAAAGTGGGCTTACAAGTAGTCCATTAAGTAAGTAGGCTGGGCTTCCAAGTTCAAGTCCATTGATAAAGGCCCAAGTCCATGTATGTAACAAATTAAATAAATATAGCCCAAGTAATTAACTACTAACATTAGTTAATTAAAAAATGATTAATAATAATTAATCATGAACGCAAATAATATTCTAAATATTATTGGTGAAAAGTACTTGTGTCACAAAGACAAGTCGGGACATGGAAAGTCGATTACGGTAACAAGTAAAATGTATAAGCATACATTCATTAAAGCGCAAGTATTAATAATAAATATTAATAATTATACATTGGAAAAACCAGGGTCGTTACATTTCCCACCTGTTAAATAAAATTTCGTCCCGAAATTTTAAGCTGAGGTAGATGGAGGAGTTGGGAAAAGGTGAGGATACTTCTGCATCATTTGATCCTCTCATTCCCAGGTAAACTTAGGTCCTAGTTTTGCATTCCATCGGACTCGGACGATCGGAATCTTGTTGCGTTTCAAAGTTTTGACCTCACGGTCCATAATTTCGACAGGTTCTTCCACGAAGTGGAGTTTGTCATCAATCGTAAGTTCTTCTAGTGGTATGACAAGTTCTGGTTTAGCAAGACACTTCTTCAAATTTGATACGTGGAAGGTAGGATGAACTGAGCTCAATTGAGTCGGAAGATCCAAACGGTAAGCAACGGGTCCAACATGCTCCAAGATTTCGAAAGGACCAATGTATCTCGAGTTGAGCTTCCCACGTTTTCCGAAATGGATCACATCTTTTCAAGGTGCGACCTTCAACATTACACGGTCTCCCACATTGAATTCGAAGTCTTTACGTTTAAGGTCGGCATAACTCTTTTGGCGATCACGGGCAGTCTTGAGTCTCGCTTGAATTTGGACAATCTTCTCAGTTGTTTCATGGACCAACTCGGGTCCAGTGATTTGCTTTTCGCCTACTTCGGCCCAACAAATAGGAGAATGGCATTTGCGACCATACAATGCTTCGAAAGGTGCGGCATTAATACTCGAATGATAACTGTTGTTGTAAGAGAACTCGGCTAGCGGTAAATGCCTTTCCCAAGCCTTTCCGAAATCAATAACATAAGCACGCAACATGTCCTCCAAAGTCTGAATCGTGGGTTCGTTTATCCGTCGGTCTGTGGGTGATACGCAGTACTCATGTCGAGACGGGTTCCCAAGGCTTCTTGCAAAGAATGCCAAAATCTGGAAGCAAAACGGGCATCTCTGTAGTGACCCGAACTTTTCCATGTTTATATATATATTAAATGAAATTGTTATTTTACATGATTAAGTGTTTCCAACATGTTAAGCAATCAAACTTGTTAAGACTTGATTAATTGAAATAGGTTTCATATAGACAATTGACCACCCAAGTTGACCGGCGATTCACGAACGTTAAAACTTGTAAAAACTATATGATAACATATATATGGTTATATATATAGTTAACATGATATTATGATAAGTATACATATCATTAAGTATATTAACAATGAACTACATATGTAAAAACAAGACTACTAACTTAATGATTTTGAAACGAGACATATTTGTAACGATTATCGATGTAACGACATTTAATGTATATATATCATATTAAGAGATATTCGTACATCATAATATCATGATAATATAATAATTTAAAATCTCTTTTGATATTATAAACATTGGGTTAACAACATTTAACAAGATCGTTAACCTAAAGGTTTCAAAACAACACTTACCTGTAACGACTAATGATGACTTAACGACTCAGTTAAAATGTATATACATGTAGTGTTTAATATGTATTCATACACTTTTTAAAGACTTCAAGACACTTATCAAAATACTTCTACTTAACAAAAATGCTTACAATTACATCCTCGTTCAGTTTCATCAACAATTCTACTCGTATGCACCCGTATTTGTACTCGTACAATACATAGCTTTTAGATGTATGTACTATTGGTATATTGTAACGACCCGCACTTTTTCGATCATTCTATACTTATAAGATTAATATTTACATAAATTAAACCTTGACAACATGATAAGCAATCCAAATTTGTCGAGACTTATATTTCCGAAAAGAGTTTTACACAACGTTTGACCGTCTAGTTTGACCGATGATATCACGAACTATACAATATATGATAATTATACGTTTGTGTATATATATGTATATATACATATTTAACATGATTAAAGAATGTTTTAATATCTCATTTTGTATTAATAACAACAAGTTATAAGTATATTTTGAAACTACTAACTTAAGTTTTCAAAACGATAACAATACGTAACGTTATTTGACATAAATACTTATAACCTATAATGTTTATACATATATTGTATAAGTAATGTATTTAATTACTTTTAAAGACTTAAATACATAAAACCATATAAGTATTCACAAAAGATAGCTATATTTGAATCCTCATTCCATTTTTCACAAAATTTCTATACGTATAACTAGAGTATTTATACTCGTATCATACCAAGCTTCTATACGTATTTACTAATAGTAAATACACATCAAATCACACCTAATCAGCTGCTATTGTTGCCCTCATCAAGAGGGAATTCCTTTTTGACATTTACCATCAATAATTACACAAGATTACAAGTAAGAATTTTGTTTTTGTCCATCCTTGGCCACGTTTTTAAAGGGGTCATGGGAACCTCATTTTGATTCAAGTATTACTCTCATTTTTCTAGCAAAACACACACTCTTCCATAGCCTTAAAACCCTTAATCAATTCAGCAAAGTTTCCAAGAAGATCTAGCTTCAAAAACCATACTAAAACACCATAAGAAAACCATACAAAAACACTTCAAGAAAACCCTCCAAGAACACCAACTTACTTCCAATCTTTCATCCACTTCTATCACCCTTTTGATTCTAGCTTCTTACTCCTCTTTTACAGCAAACTTATCCAAGGAACTTGAGGTAGAATCTATGTTCATAACCTTATTCGATTCATATATATATAGCTATCTTATTTTGTGGTACAAAAGTTTAACAACAAGAACATAGTTTGAATGTTTTCAAACTTGTTTGCAAACTAAATAGATCCTTCTAACTTAACTTTTAAAATACTTCAAGACATGTAACATAACTTATTTATATGTTAATTTAACAAGGTAAAACTTGGTTTTTCAAAGTATAAGTATTTTTGGAAAAATGGTCATTAAATGATTTTGTTGTAACAAAAATGTTTAACTTCATATGTTTCACTAAACTTTCACCTATGCCGTATGATTTTGAATACAAACCAAGGTATTTACAGTTCATAGTCTTAAAGAAGAACTCGATCCAAGAATATGGCAATTTGAATCAACGAAAACGGACTTGTAACGAAGAAACTATGACCGAAACAAAATTGGCTATCCTAGACATTTTCAACTTCGGGATTCATTGGAAAAATTTACATAAAATCACATACTTCTAAGATAACATGATATTTTATATATATGTACTCATAATTCAATTTCATATGGTTCAGGATCACCCGTAAACAACACGAGAAGATTAATCATAAGATCCCATGATTGTACGCAACACGTCATTTGACAACACCGGTACTTTATGTACGCAACACGTCATTTGACAACACCGGTACCATGGGTCAAGATTAATCTCGACCAATACATATACGTTGGGGTTTTATTTATTTCGTTGGGGGTTTTATTTATTGCGGGTATATTAAACATCTAAAAATGAACCATTAAAAATTGAATTGCTAACCTCGGACAGCTAACTTTGGACTAAGGAAATATTCAAAGTATAACAAGTATATATATATATAACGTTTGTTTTAAAATGAAAACATATTGATATATTATATATGGATAGGTTCGTGATATCAACCGGAAGACCGAGTCAAAATATATATATCATCAAGACAAGTGTGAGTATATAGTCCCACTTTTAAACTCTAAATATTTCGGGATGAGAATACATGTATTTTATGTTTTACGATATGGACACAAGTAACTGAAAAATATGTTCTACGTTGAGTTGTACCACTGGCATACTTCCCTGTAGCTTGGTAACTAATATTTACAGCGGTATTGTAAACGCGAATCCTGTTGATAGATCTATCGGGCCTGACAACCCCAACCGGACTGGACGACCAGTATTCAACGGTTGCACAGTACTTCGTTTTGTGACTACACTTGGTACGGTGTAGTAAGATTTCATATTAAAGGGAATATGCGACGTGAAAATGTTAAGTATGGTTACCAAGTGCTCAACCACTTAGAATACTTTTATTAAACTGTTTATATACGAAATCTTGTGGTCTATATATATATTGCTGCCGGCATTAAACCTATACCTCACCAACTTTATGTTGACCTTTTTAAAACATGTCTATTCTCAGGTGATTTCTAAAGCTTCCGCTGCATCATGTTGGATCTAACCAGGATCTTGCGTACGCATGTTTGTGTCAAAAATAAAACTGCATATCCGAGATGTTGTATTGTAAAATATGCTAGAAACCGTGTTGTTGTCATCATTTGTAAAGTTTGTAAGTCGAAGATTATCGCTAAACGTTAATCTTCTTTTTATTGTCTTAAGCTTGTAACAAAAATAATGGTTATGGTTTGTAATGTATAATATATGCAGTTTTCTTTCAAAAATGTCTCATATAGAGGTCAATACCTCGCAATGAAATCATACGTTATCTAACGCGTTCTTATGGTTAAGGACGGGTTATGACATGTGGTATCAGAGCGTTGGTCTTAGCGAACCAGGTTTGCATTAGTGTGTCTAACCGAGAAGTCGTTAGGATACATTAGTAAAGTCTGGACTTTGACCGGGTCTGATTTAAAAAAAAAAAAAAAAAAACCATTGCTTATCACTGTTGGTTAAGATTTATGTGTAAATATTATGTAAGTACTAATGGGTTAGTTGTTGTGTGATAGATGTCGGGCTCGAAACTTATTATCACATTCAGCGACTCCGAATCAGAACCTTCAGATTGTGTTTCAGTCATTAACATATCCGATGACGAAAGTGGTATTTTTGGGGAAGACTCACAATTTCCGGATGAACCAACTATAGAAATATCGGAAAGTGAACCCGAGGAGGAAAGTGAACCCGAAGAGGAAAGTGAACCCGAGGAGGAAAGTGAACCCGAGGAAGAAATACAGGAAATTACAAAAGAAGAGTTCGAACTAGGAAAGAAACGAAAGGCTAATGAATTAGAAAATTCAAATCCTGAGTTTAATGAGAATGATGTGGCACCAATTCCACTCAACACTACCACCCCTATCCCCGCTATTCCTATTAGTGCTATCCCCGCATCTAGTTCTTCGGCACCTCAGCCAAAACGTAGGGAGACAGCTAGGATTCGCGTTGGGGGATTCCCTGGACATAAATGTTTTGGGAAATAGACCAAATGATGCGCTACCGTATTAAACCATGGAAACACATAATGTTTTGTATAATATTATTAGTGTGGTTTGTTTAAAGTTTGATGTAAGCATATGTAAAATAGCGAAGTATGAAATGCAATAATTTTCCATGGTTAAGTATTATTTAGATTGTAGTAATTGATTCTGTACTAAGCTATTAAGTATGAACATTAACGGGTAGGTACTACCCAAGATATAATTATAAAACGCTAATAAGAAGAAAAGGCTTTTATAATAATACCTGGTTCATATTATTAACAAGCTATAAATGTACTATAAATACACACTACATCTATAATATTCCATGTGAATAATTATTTTCTTTCATTAGGAAATGGCGCGATTGAATCGAATGACGGAACAAGAACTCGAGGAACTCATCAACCAGCGAGTGAACGACAGAATGTTATGGGTTGAGGCTGCAAGAGCTGCTGCAGTTAATCCAAATCCTCGTGTAGGATGCTCCTACAAGACGTTCCAAGCTTGCAAGCCATCATCATTCAGTGGAACGGAAGGACCGATCGGTTTAACCCGATGGATAGAAAAGATGGAGACGGTGTTTAAAATCAGTGGTTGTGATGAAAAAGACATGACCAAGTTTGCATCGTGCACTTTACAAGATAGTGCACTCACATGGTGGAAGAATTATGTGAAGGCGGTAGGAGGAGATGTAGCTTATGATACTCCATGGGAAGAATTCAAAGCAATGATAATCACCGAGTATTGTCCAAGGAATGAGGTTATTAAGTTAGAAGATGAGTTACGAAGTTTGAAGGTGGTTGGTACTGAAATCACCAACTACAATCAGCGATTCATGGAATTGGTTTTACTATGTCCTGAATTGGTTCCAACCGAAGCACGGAAGATTGAAATGTACAAAGGTGGTTTGCCCAAAAAGGTCAAGGCAAACGTTACGGCGTCGAAACCTAAGACAATTCATGAAGCTATAACCATGGCGAACGAGTTAATGGATCAGGTCATTCTGGATAAGAAAGCATTCACTACTGAGGTGAAGGTATCGAGTAACAAAAGGAAGTGGAACGGAAATTATGATCGAGGTTACCAACAGCAATCTTTTAAGAAACCAGAAACCCCGAAAGGTGCGGGTAGCGGTTCAGGCTTTGGTTACAAAGGACAAAGTCCTTTATGCAACCGTTGTCACAAACATCACTTTGGTTACTGTAGTGTGTTGTGCACCAAATGCAATCGACAGGGACATCTTGCTGAAGATTGTAAGGCTCTCGTTACAAATGCAAATGGTAACAAGACTCCTGCCACCAACGCAAATAGAACTGCTTTGGCTAACATTACTTGTTTTGGGTGTGGAAAACAAGGTCATTATAAGAGCCAGTGCCCGAATCAGAATGGCGGACCTGCACGTGGAAGAGCGTTTGTTATTAATACTAGAGAGGCACGAGAAGACCCGGAGCTTGTTACGGGTACGTTTACCATTAATAACTTATCAGCATCTATTTTATTTGATACTGGCGCCGACAGAAGTTATGTGTGTAGAAATTTTTACACTAAATTGAATTGTTCATCATTACCTCTAGATGCTAAGTACTTGATTGAGTTAGCTAATGGTAAACTAATTAAAGCCGATAAAATTTGTCGTGGTTGTGAAATAAATCTAGCCGGAGAAACGTTTAAAATCGACTTAATACCCGTAGAATTAGGAGGTTTTGATGTAATAGTCGGCATGGACTGGATGTCCAAAATAGGAGCGGAAGTTGTTTGTGCTAAGAAGGCAATTCGTATTCCTGGTAAGGATAAAATACCGGTGATGATTTATGGAGAGAAGGGTAATTCAAAGCTAAAACTCATTAGCTGTTTGAAAGCCAAGAAGTGTTTAGAAAAGGGATGTTACGCTATTTTAGCACATGTTAATAAAGTCGAAAAGAAAGAAAAGTGCATCAACGACGTGCCTGTGGCAAGAGATTTTCCTGAAGTTTTTCCGGAAGAATTGCCGGGATTACCTCCATTTAGATCGGTAGAATTTCAAATAGATTTAGTACCAGGAGCTGCACCAGTGGCTCGTGCTCCATATAGACTTGCACCGTCCGAGTTAAAAGAACTTCAAAGTCAGTTAAAAGAATTACTGGACCGTGGATTCATACGACCGAGTACTTCACCGTGGGGAGCTCCAATTTTGTTTGTTAAGAAGAAAGATGGATCTTTTAGGATGTGTATAGACTATCGTGAATTAAATAAGTTAACTATCAAGAATCGGTATCCACTACCGAGAATTGATGACTTATTTGATCAATTGCAAGGATCATGTGTGTATTCGAAAATCGACTTAAGATCGGGCTATCATCAACTACGCGTCAAAGAAGAGGACATTCCGAAAACTGCTTTTCGGACACGTTATGGTCATTACGAATTTTTGGTTATGCCGTTTGGATTGACGAATGCGCCAGCTGTATTCATGGACCTCATGAATCGAGTTTGTAGTCCGTATTTAGATAAGTTTGTTATCGTTTTCATTGATGATATTCTTATCTATTCCAAGAGTGAGCAAGAGCATGAAGAGCATTTAAGGTTGATACTGGAGTTGTTAAGAAAAGAACAACTTTATGCTAAATTTTCTAAGTGTGCTTTCTGGTTGAAAGAAGTGCAATTTCTTGGTCACGTTGTTAATAGCGAAGGAATTCAGGTTGATCCAGCAAAAACTGAAGCTATTGAAAAATGGGAGACTCCTAAGACACCAACACAGATACGCCAATTTTTGGGTTTAGCCGGTTATTATAGAAGGTTTATTCAAGATTTTTCCCGAATAGCTAAGCCGTTGACAGCGTTAACGCAAAAAGGGAAGAAATATGAATGGACCTCGGAGCAGGAGAACGCATTTCAAATACTGAAGAAGAAGTTAACTACGGCGCCTATATTATCGTTACCAGAAGGGAACGATGATTTTGAAATATATTGTGACGCTTCGCGACAAGGTTTTGGTTGTGTTCTTATGCAACGGAAGAAAGTTATTGCATTTGCATCCCGACAACTGAAGATTCACGAGCGAAATTATACGACGCATGATCTAGAATTGGGAGCAGTCGTGTTTGCATTGAAGATGTGGAGACACTACTTGTATGGGGTTAAATTCACTGTGTTTACTGATCATAAAAGCCTTCAACATATTTTTGATCAGAAACAATTGAACATGAGGCAACATAGGTGGGTCGAGTTAATAAACGACTATGATTGTGAAATTCGTTATCATCCCGGAAAGGCGAACGTGGTGGCCGATGCTTTAAGCAGAAAGGAACGAGAACCAATTCGAGTTCGAGCAATGAATATAAAAATTCGCATGAATCTCAACTCACAAATCAAAGAAGTTCAACAAGAAGCACTCAATAAAGAAAACATAAAGAATGAAATAATGAAGAAGTATGTGAAGCAACTCGTTATACGGGAAGACGGAATTAGATATTTTGCAAATCGTATTTGGGTACCGAAGTTGGGTGGATTAAGGAAGTTGATATTGAACGAGGCACATAAGACAAGATATTCGATACATCCTGGAGTTGGAAAGATGTACCAAGATCTTAAGACGCATTATTGGTGGCCTAATTTGAAGACAGACGTTGCAACATATGTTGGGGAATGTTTAACTTGTTCCAAAGTCAAAGCAGAACACCAGAAGCCGTCAGGGTTACTTCAACAACCAGAAATCCCAGAATGGAAATGGGATGGTATTACCATGGATTTCATCACGAAGTTACCAAAGACTGCCTGGGGATACGACACCATTTGGGTGATTGTTGATCGTCTCACCAAGTCTGCACATTTCTTGCCTATAAAGGAAACAGATAGAATGGAGAAACTATTACGATTGTATATAAAGGAAGTTGTTTCAAGGCATGGAATACCTATTTCCATTATATCCGATCGTGATAGTAGATTTACCTCAAAGTTTTGGCAATCACTACAGGAGGCACTAGGAACTCGTTTGGATATGAGTACCGCATATCATCCGCAGACCGACGGTCAGAGTGAAAGAACAATTCAGACTCTTGAAGACATGCTCAGGGCATGTGTGATCGATTTTGGAAACGGATGGGATAAATATCTACCGTTAGCAGAATTCTCGTATAATAATAGTTATCATGCGAGCATTGGAGCTGCGCCATTCGAAGCATTGTATGGAAGGAAGTGTAGATCTCCTATCTGTTGGAATGAAGTAGGAGATCGACAATTAACTGGTCCCGAGATCATACATGAAACGACTGAGAAGATAGTGCAAATCAAGGAGAGATTAAAAACAGCCCGCAGTCGCCAAAAGAGCTACGCCGATGTCCGAAGGAAACCATTAGAGTTTCAGGTCGGGGACATGGTTATGCTAAAGGTGTCACCTTGGAAAGGTGTGATACGTTTTGGAAAAAGGGGTAAACTAAACCCAAGATACGTAGGCCCGTTCAAGATCATCGAACGCATTGGACCGGTAGCTTATCGACTCGAGTTACCGCAACAACTCGCCGGAGTACATAATACCTTTCACGTCTCGAACCTTAAGAAGTGTCTTGCAAAGGAAGACCTTACCATTCCTCTTGAAGAAATCCATGTCGACGAGAAACTACAATTCGTCGAAGAACCAATTGAAATCATGGACCGTGAAGTTAAACAGCTCAAACAGAGCAATATACCGATTGTTAAGGTTCGTTGGAATGCTAGAAGAGGTCCCGAGTTTACTTGGGAACGAGAGGATCAGATGAAACGAAAGTATCCGCATTTGTTTCTCGATGACGCAAAATAGGTACAATTTTAAAATTTCGGGACGAAATTTATTTAACGGGGAGGTAATGTAACGACCCGCACTTTTTCGATCATTCTATACTTATAAGATTAATATTTACATAAATTAAACCTTGCCAACATGATAAGCAATCCAAATTTGTCGAGACTTATATTTCCGAAAAGAGTTTTACACAACGTTTGACCGTCTAGTTTGACCGATGATATCACGAACTATACAATATATGATAATTATACGTTTGTGTATATATATGTATATATACATATTTAACATGATTAAAGAATGTTTTAATATCTCATTTTGTATTAATAACAACAAGTTATAAGTATATTTTGAAACTACTAACTTAAGTTTTCAAAACGATAACAATACGTAACGTTATTTGACATAAATACTTATAACCTATAATGTTTATACATATATTGTATAAGTAATGTATTTAATTACTTTTAAAGACTTAAATACATAAAACCATATAAGTATTCACAAAAGATAGCTATATTTGAATCCTCATTCCATTTTTCACAAAATTTCTATACGTATAACTAGAGTATTTATACTCGTATCATACCAAGCTTCTATACGTATTTACTAATAGTAAATACACATCAAATCACACCTAATCAGCTGCTATTGTTGCCCTCATCAAGAGGGAATTCCTTTTTGACATTTACCATCAATAATTACACAAGATTACAAGTAAGAATTTTGTTTTTGTCCATCCTTGGCCACGTTTTTAAAGGGGTCATGGGAACCTCATTTTGATTCAAGTATTACTCTCATTTTTCTAGCAAAACACACACTCTTCCATAGCCTTAAAACCCTTAATCAATTCAGCAAAGTTTCCAAGAAGATCTAGCTTCAAAAACCATACTAAAACACCATAAGAAAACCATACAAAAACACTTCAAGAAAACCCTCCAAGAACACCAACTTACTTCCAATCTTTCATCCACTTCTATCACCCTTTTGATTCTAGCTTCTTACTCCTCTTTTACAGCAAACTTATCCAAGGAACTTGAGGTAGAATCTATGTTCATAACCTTATTCGATTCATATATATATAGCTATCTTATTTTGTGGTACAAAAGTTTAACAACAAGAACATAGTTTGAATGTTTTCAAACTTGTTTGCAAACTAAATAGATCCTTCTAACTTAACTTTTAAAATACTTCAAGACATGTAACATAACTTATTTATATGTTAATTTAACAAGGTAAAACTTGGTTTTTCAAAGTATAAGTATTTTTGGAAAAATGGTCATTAAATGATTTTGTTGTAACAAAAATGTTTAACTTCATATGTTTCACTAAACTTTCACCTATGCCGTATGATTTTGAATACAAACCAAGGTATTTACAGTTCATAGTCTTAAAGAAGAACTCGATCCAAGAAGATGTCAATTTGAATCAACGAAAACGGACTTGTAACGAAGAAACTATGACCGAAACAAAATTGGCTATCCTAGACATTTTCAACTTCGGGATTCATTGGAAAAATTTACATAAAATCACATACTTCTAAGATAACATGATATTTTATATATATGTACTCATAATTCAATTTCATATGGTTCAGGATCACCCGTAAACAACACGAGAAGATTAATCATAAGATCCCATGATTGTACGCAACACGTCATTTGACAACACCGGTACTTTATGTACGCAACACGTCATTTGACAACACCGGTACCATGGGTCAAGATTAATCTCGACCAATACATATACGTTGGGGTTTTATTTATTTCGTTGGGGGTTTTATTTATTGCGGGTATATTAAACATCTAAAAATGAACCATTAAAAATTGAATTGCTAACCTCGGACAGCTAACTTTGGACTAAGGAAATATTCAAAGTATAACAAGTATATATATATATAACGTTTGTTTTAAAATGAAAACATATTGATATATTATATATGGATAGGTTCGTGATATCAACCGGAAGACCGAGTCAAAATATATATATCATCAAGACAAGTGTGAGTATATAGTCCCACTTTTAAACTCTAAATATTTCGGGATGAGAATACATGTATTTTATGTTTTACGATATGGACACAAGTAACTGAAAAATATGTTCTACGTTGAGTTGTACCACTGGCATACTTCCCTGTAGCTTGGTAACTAATATTTACAGCGGTATTGTAAACGCGAATCCTGTTGATAGATCTATCGGGCCTGACAACCCCAACCGGACTGGACGACCAGTATTCAACGGTTGCACAGTACTTCGTTTTGTGACTACACTTGGTACGGTGTAGTAAGATTTCATATTAAAGGGAATATGCGACGTGAAAATGTTAAGTATGGTTACCAAGTGCTCAACCACTTAGAATACTTTTATTAAACTGTTTATATACGAAATCTTGTGGTCTATATATATATTGCTGCCGGCATTAAACCTATACCTCACCAACTTTATGTTGACCTTTTTAAAACATGTCTATTCTCAGGTGATTTCTAAAGCTTCCGCTGCATCATGTTGGATCTAACCAGGATCTTGCGTACGCATGTTTGTGTCAAAAATAAAACTGCATATCCGAGATGTTGTATTGTAAAATATGCTAGAAACCGTGTTGTTGTCATCATTTGTAAAGTTTGTAAGTCGAAGATTATCGCTAAACGTTAATCTTCTTTTTATTGTCTTAAGCTTGTAACAAAAATAATGGTTATGGTTTGTAATGTATAATATATGCAGTTTTCTTTCAAAAATGTCTCATATAGAGGTCAATACCTCGCAATGAAATCATACGTTATCTAACGCGTCCTTATGGTTAAGGACGGGTTATGACATATATACACTCCAATGATCAGCTCTTAGAAGTCCATGTGAGTCACCTAACACATGTGGGGACCATCATTTGATAACTAGCATGAAATATCTCATAAAATTACAAAAATATGAGTAATCATTCATGACTTATTTACATGAAAACAAAATTACATATCCTTTATATCTAATCCATACACCAACGACCAAAAACACATACAAACACTTTCATTATTCAATTTTCTTCATCTAATTGATCTCTCTCAAGTTATATCTTCAAGTTCTAAGTGTTCTTCATAAATTCCAAAAGTTCTAGTTTCATAAAATCAAGAATACTTCCAAGATTGCAAGTTTACTTCCAAGTTTTCTAAATCCATTCCAAGTAATCATCCAAGATCAAGAAACCTTTGTT